>NC_140579.1:1136426029-1137026029 GCF_964204655.1 Triturus cristatus
ACCGATCGGTCGATCGACGATCGACCGATCGGTCGATCGATCGACCGGTCGGTCGATCGACCGGTCGATCGACGCGATCGGTCGATCGATCGATCGATCGGTGTCGATCGACCGGTCGATCGACCGTCGATCGATCGATTCGATCGATCGACCGTCGATCGACCGATCGTCGATCGATCGACCGATCGACCGAGTCGATCGCCGATCGGTCGATCGGTCGACCGTCGGTCGGTCGATCGATCGGTCGATCGACCGGTCGTCGATCGATCGGTCGATCGGTCGATCGATCGATCGACCGATCGGTCGATCGACCGGTCGACCGATCGATCGATCGATCGGTCGATCGATCGATCGATCGATCGACCGGTCGACCGGTCGATCGGTCGATCGATCGATCGACCGATCGGTCGATCGACCGGTCGATCGATCGATCGATCGATCGGTCGATCGGTCGATCGATCGATCGACCGGTCGACCGGTCGATCGATCGATCGACCGGTCGACCGGTCGATCGACCGACCGATCGATCGACCGACCGACCGATCGGTCGGTCGACCGATCGATCGATCGACCGGTCGATCGATCGATCTCGCCGGTCGCGATCGATCGATCGATGCGATCGACCGGTCGACCGATCGATCGACCGACCGATCGATCGACCGATCGGTCGACCGATCGATCGACCGGTCGATCGGTCGGTCGATCGGTCGGTCGATCGGTCGGTCGATCGGTCGGTCGATCGGTCGGTCGATCGATCGGTCGATCGGTCGACCGATCGGTCGATCGGTCGATCGATCGATCGGTCGACCGATCGATCGACCGACCGATCGACGACCGACCGATCGACCGATCGGTCGACCGACCGATCGGTCGGTCGGTCGATCGATCGGTCGGTCGATCGACCGATCGATCGACCGGCCGATCGATCGGCCGGCCGATCGACCGATCGATCGACCGATCGATCGACCGATCGATCGACCGGCCGATCGGCCGGCCGATCGGCCGGTCGATCGGTCGGTCGATCGATCGGTCGATCGGTCGGTCGACCGGTCGGTCGGTCGACCGATCGACCGGCCGATCGATCGGCCGGTCGATCGATAGGTCGATCGATCGATCGACCGACCGATCGATCGGCCGACCGATCGACCGGCCGATCGGCCGGCCGATCGGCCGGTCGATCGATCGGTCGATCGATCGGTCGATCGATCGGCCGATCGGTCGATCGATCGATCGGTCGACCGGCCGATCGGCCGGCCGATCGGCCGGTCGATCGATCGGTCGATCGATCGGTCGGTCGATCGGTCGGTCGATCGACCGACCGACCGATCGATCGACCGATCGACCGATCGGTCGGTCGATCGGCCGATCGGTCGGTCGATCGGCCGGCCGATCGGTCGGTCGATCGGCCGGCCGATCGATCGACCGATCGGTCGGTCGATCGGCCGATCGGTCGATCGGCCGATCGATCGACCGATCGATCGGCCGATCGATCGACCGATCGATCGGCCGATCGATCGACCGATCGATCGGCCGATCGATCGACCGATCGGTCGATCGATCGATCGGCCGATCGATCGACCGGTCGATCGGCCGATCGATCGACCGATCGGTCGATCGATCGATCGGCCGATCGATCGACCGGTCGATCGGCCGGTCGATCGATCGGCCGGTCGATCGGTCGGTCGATCGAGCGGTCGATCGATCGACCGGCCGATCGACCGGCCGATCGATCGACCGGCCGATCGACCGGCCGATCGATCGACCGGCCGATCGATCGGTCGATCGATCGGTCGATCGATCGATCGGTCCGATCGGTCGGTCGATCGGTCGATCGGTCGATCGATCGATCGGTCGATCGGTCGATCGGTCGATCGGTCGATCGACCGGTCGACCGATCGACCGGTCGACCGATCGATCGATCGGTCGATCGATCGGTCGATCGGTCGATCGATCGGTCGGTCGATCGGTCGGTCGATCGGTCGGTCGGTCGACCGGTCGACCGACCGATCGCCGACCGATCGATCGACCGACCGATCGACCGATCGATCGACCGATCGACCGATCGACCGATCGATCGACCGACCGCGTCGATCGATCGGCGGTCGATCGGCCGATCGATCGACCGACCGACCGATCGACCGACCGACCGGTCGATCGATCGACCGACCGACCGATCGACCGACCGACCTGTCGATCGATCGATCGACCGACCGACCGACCTATCGATCGATCGACCGACCGACCGACCTATCGATCTACCTGTATAACCCTATCGATCTACCTGTATAACCCTATCGATCTACCTGTATAACCCTATCGATCTACCTGTATAACCCTATCTAGTTATGTTGTACTCACTGCCCATTTAAATCGACTGTATTAAGGGTAGGTCCCAAGTGTAGGTTTACTAAGTGTAGGTCACTTAGTAAACATAAGATTGAAATTCACAATTATATTGGAGATAATCAACCTGATGCCATGTTTCTTACGGAAACTTGGCTAAATGAGGCTTATCCACTTATTCGACACATCAATTGGGTCCCGTACTACATCCTATTTTCTCAAACTGCTTAGAGTTAGTGGCTGATGCCTCGATTGTAGTTCCCTGGTCCGATAACCATTTTGTGGCATTCTATTTTTTTAATCAATCCTCCACTCAAAGTTAGAATAGGCTCAATTGTTCCCAGCAGAAAATGGGCCAGATTCAACGCTAAGAGCTTTATTCAAGCCCTTCAGCAGAGAAGGCCTCAATTGGGAGAAGATATTAATGCTGCTAACTCAGCAGTGGACAAGTGGATCGCTGACACATTGGATGTAATTGCTCCATGGACTTCCAATTACCCTTCAGAGACTAACCAAATCAGTACCATGGTTCAATAAAGATCTAAGGATGGTCAAAAAATCTTGCAAACGCTTAGAGTGGCTATGGAGGGAAGACTAATCTCACAGCAATAAGGCTGCTTATAAGGTAGCAAAAAAAAAACAACCAGTCTCTTATTAGGAAACCTGTGCTGCTTATTATAATGCTAGAATACAGCAGGCGGAAAACTCCTCTAGAGAATTATTTGCTATCCTTAAAGACCTATCCTCCCTAGAGAGAACCATGGCTTCTGCCATTAGTTCTCCAGAGTAGTGTAACCAGATTTGCTGACTTCTTTGCTTCGAAGGTATCTAAAATATACGATTCCTTTCCTGATGAGGCCCAAAATGGCAATTTTTCCCAATCAGAGAGAACTTCTGTACTTGGGGCCAACTACCTCAGAGTTTCGGCCCCTCGCTGGAAGATTTAAAAGGTATAGATCTAAGTATCAAATCTGGTTCTCCAATGGACCCAGCTTCCCTAAAACCATTAGGGAAGGGCTAGACATAATTCTACCTTATGTACAGCAACTTCTGGAGCTATCCCTCCATTGTGGTGAGGTCCTGAGCAAGTTGAAGCAAGCAATTGTCCTCCCCTTAAAAAAAATAAATCATCTGCAGATCCGAGTTTGTTGGATAACTTGCGTCCTATTTTACTAATGCCTTACTTCTCTAAAATAGCAGAGAAGGTGGTGAACACGCAATTGGTTGCGCATATTAACCAGCTTACCTATTCCACCCCACGCAATCAGGCTTTAGAGCCACGTACTCTACAGAGTCGGGGTTACTCCTCGCTATGGAGACACTATGCAGTCATGCGGATGATGGCCAAACTGTAGCTTTGGTCCTGCTGGACCTCAGCGCAGCCTTTGACACGGTATCCCAGAAACTGCTCCTGTAGCGACTTTGGCCAGGTGGGCTGGAGGGAGCAACTCTAAAGTCGATGATTTCCTTCCTTCAGGATCATAGTTTTCAAGTTGCACAGCGTCCGCATATGTCCAAAAGCATTCCACTCTCACAAGGGGTCCCACAGTACTCAATTTTGAGCCAGACTCAACGCAGTTGTTGTCACTTTATCCCACAACTCAGAAGATGCAGCCATCCAGTTCTCTTCCTGTCTGAGGGACCTTGCTTCCTGGATGTCAAGTAATTTCCTTAAGATGAACCGCATTAAAACTGAGGTCTTGGTCGTAGGGAAGTTCCCTTCCATATGGTCCTCAGCGTGGTGGCCCCAGACACTGGGTCCCACACCCATCCCTAAGGAGGAAGTTAAAAATCTAAATGTTGAGGAAAACTCTGGACATCCTCCCCGTCTCAGCCAGGAAAACCCTGGTCCACACTCTTGTAATGTCCCAGTTGGACTATGGATATGTTCTCTATCTTGGAGCAACGAAAAAATGTCTCCATAGGCTACAACCCATTCAGAATGCGGCAGCATGCCTACTTCTCAACTTACCTAGGAGAGCTTCCTCTGTGAAAGCCCTTGACTCCCTGCACTGGCTGCCTGTCAATAAAATAATTATTTTTAAAACCGTGTGCTTTTGCCACCGGATTCTGCTGGGCAAAGGACCCAGCTATCTCCATGATCTTCTTGTCCCCCCATAATCCGAGGCGTCACCTTAGGTCAATGTGGGCTCACTTGGTTAAAGTCTCTAAATCCAAAGAGCAAGAATGGGTGCACGTTCATTTTGTTATTTGGCAGACAAAAACTGGAATGCATTACCTCTTTTTCTTTGAGTAGAGCCATCAGAGAACATTTTCCGAAAAAGATTGAAAACTTGGCTATCCAGCTCTGAGGTCTTATGTTGGTATTGCCCCGGTTTCACTGCTTTTGGGTCCTCTCAGCCATCATTACATAGTAGTTGCTAGCGCGGGGACAGGCCAGCTGGTGTAACCAGGCGCTTTGTAAATGATTTTTTATTTATTTATAACACTATCTACTTTTGCAACTATATCTATATATTGATCAATCTATCTATCTATGCAACTCTTTCTGTCTATATATTTATCTATACAACTCTATCTATACAACTCTTTCTATCTATACAACTATATCTACCTTAACAACTCTATCTTTATAACTCTATCTATAAGACTCTATGTATACATCATTGTCCATCTGTCTATCTATCTGTCTCTGTCTATCTGTCTATCTATACAACTCTATTTACCTATCTATCTATCTTTCTATAACTTTATCTATACCACTCTGTCTATACAATCATTCTGGACTGTGAAAGCCTTTTCTTTCACATCTCACTATCTCCCTCCCACTCCTTTGCTGGAGTTCTCATCTACTGCAGCCCAGGAGGGTACGGCCAATTTCTTAAATCCCTTCCTGAGGTGGCAGCTACGTTAGTGGGCATGTCCCCCAATAGCACCCTCATGGGGGACTTCAAACTACATTTTGATGACCCCAATAAGGCGGATGCATCGGACCGCACCCAGGACCTTCTAGCTATTCAATTTGCACAGAAGGTCATAGGCCCTACACACAAGAAAGGCCATACACTAGACGCTTTCTTTAGTAACAGCACCGAACTGTTGGTGGGCGATCCCGTCTGCATTCCCTGGTCGGATCATTTCCTGGTTCCCCTCTGCATCAGCCCTTTATTGCGACCACTGGGCATCAAAGTCATTAATAGGAAAGTACGCCCTTGGGCTAAACTTTCTGTAGACTCATGGATAATAGCTCTTGGCAATCTCAAGCCTAAAGCCAACTTAAATCTCACCATAGCCTCGGAAAATTTTACTCGCTGGATTGAGGCCTCACTTGATATGGTCGCCCCAGCTAACCCCAGCCACAAAACTATGGAGAAAAAGACTACTTGGTACTCCCCAAAGCTGCGAGTACTTAAACAGACATGCAAAAGACTGGAGAGGGAATAGAGGAAAGTCTATCAGGACCTGAATAAACTAAAATATAGAGAAGCCATAAAAGGCTATCAAAAGGAAATAAAAGCAGCGCAGTCCAGCTACTACAAAGGCATCATTACCGCTGCGAAAGATCTCCTAGAGCTCCCAAAATCTGAACTAGCTCTCGTGGACTCCCCAGATCATTGTAATGCAGTGGCAGATTTCTTTCAGGGAAAAATCTAAAAGCTTTATACTACATTCCCTAGCACCCCGCCCTAGTGATCTCCTATTAATGGACAAGCCCATGCTCCATCCAGAAAATGTGCTTAAGGAATTCTCAATTCTGAATCTGGATAAGTTGTCAGAAATGTTCTCCCAAATAAAATCATGTTCCCCTCTAGATCCAGCCCCCCACACATCCTACATAAAGCAGGAAATGTGATCCTCCCTACTATTTTGGAAATTGTAAATCGGTCCATTTCCACGGGATTAGACCCCATTCCATGGAAGCATGCCATGGTCAAGGCCTTACTGAAAAAACCCAGCATAGATCCAGATGACTTAAAATTATCACCCAATTTCGCTGCTGCCGGCGATCGTTAAATTTTTAGAAAAACATGTGAACGCTACTCTCTGACTTTCTAGAGACTTATGACCTCCTGCATTCCACCCAGATTGGTTCCGTCCTAAACACGGAACTGAAACGGCCCTTCTGGCCGTGGTCAAAGACTCTGAACAAATCCTGGACCAAGGAGGAGCAGTTGCCATCATCCTCCTTGATTTAAGTTCAGCCTTCGACACAGTCAATTTTACCATCTTAATAGAGATACTCAGGAGGTTACGGATTCAAGATGAGGCGATCACCTAGAAACAATCATACCTAGACAACAGAACCTTTGAACTTTTTCAAGGGACGCAATGCTCAGCTGCGAAGTCCCTAAGGTATCCTCATTGAGCCCCACATTATTTAATGTATATATGAGGCCACTCTCTGAGATCATCCTGCCTCACAGGATTAAAATCGTCACCTACGCGGATAACACAATAACACATAGCTGGTCATCACTCTTAATGGCCCCCATAATTTCCCCTCCCACTTTGAAACATGTCTGGAGAAAGTGGCATCTTGGATGGAGCAATCCTATCTCAAACTTAACGGAGGAAAAACAGAACTCATGCTCCTAGGTAACCACTCCAGCATGGACTTTAAACAGATATGGACCAAGTGCCTAGCCCCCCCCCCCCCAACTCCCAAAACTAGGATAAAATGTCTGGATGTTCGGCTAGACAATTCTCTCAAATTTGACCGCCAAGAAGTGAGGGTGACAGGGGCTTGCTTTGGTACACTCAGACTACTTCCAAAGATCCTCCCTCTCCTTCCAACGGCTGTAAAAAGAATCATGATTCAGGCCTTGGTCCTGTCGCGACTAGACTATGGCAACTCCCTCTACCTAGGGGCTCCCAAAGCAACATTAAGGAAGCTCCAAGTTGCTCAGAATTGTGCCGCCAGGATACTGCTCTGGATTCCAAAAATCCACTCAGCCAAACCATCCCTAAATACACTACACTGGCTGCCAATTCCCGAAAGAGTAAAATGCAAGGCTCTTTGCATTGCTCATAAGATTATGTGGGGAACTGGCCCGGCCATCAACAGATCCCTCATCACCCCCTATCACCCTAAGAAGGACCTGTGATCAGCTAATCTCAATCTTGCAGTGGTTCCCAAATTCAGGAGGACAAGAAGCGGAGGAAGATCCTTTTCATTCAATGTGGCAAAACTCTGGAACACACTTCCCCCACACCTCCGCTTAGAACCCCATCCCTTTCAGTTTCGTAAACTTCTAAAAACCTGGTTATTTCAACAGTCGGTCCTATAATTCCACCCATTTCTCTGTTCAGTCGCCAGCGCTGGGATGACCGAGGGTAGCTATGCGCTCTACAAATGCTGAATAATAATAATAATAATACAACTCTATCTTTCTATATAGCTCTATCTGTACACCTCTATTCATACAATTCTATCTAAACAACTCTATCTATACAACTCTATGGGCCCGATTCACAGAACTATCTTGACAAAATCCTAAACTTACTACCATTTTGGTATTCACAGAAGTCACTTACTCATTTTGGTATTCACAGAAGGCACTTACTCATTTCGGTATTCACAGAAGTTAGGAGTCCTAACTTTAGGACTCCTAAATGCCTTCTGTGAATACCGAAAGTCTTAAAATTAGGATTTTTCTCAGTTTAGTAGTAGTATAGTTAGGACTCCTAACTTTAGGACTCCTAAATGCCTTCTGTGAATACCGAAAGCCTTAAAATTAGGATTTTTCTCAGTTTAGGAGTCCTAAGGTTAGGACTCCTAACTTTACAACTACTAAACTGAGAAAAATACTAATTTTAAGGCTTTCGGTATTCACAGAAGGCATTTGGGAGTCCTAAATTTAGGAGTCCTAACTATACTACTACTAAACTGAGAAAAATCCTAATTTTAAGACTTTCGGTATTCACAGAAGGCATTTAGGAGTCCTAAAGTTAGGACTCCTAACTTCTGTGAATACCGAAATGAGTAAGTGCCTTCTGTGAATACCAAAATGAGTAAGTGCCTTCTGTGAATACCAAAATGGTAGTAAGTTTAGGATTTTGTCTTAAGTTAGTTCTGTGAATCGGGCCCTATCTGTTTATACACACACTATCTATACAACTCGATCACAACTCTATCTATACACAGTGATAGAACTCTATCTGTACAAATCTATCTATACAACTCTATATATCTATCTATCACACCCTATGTGTCTGTCTTTGCAAGTCTGTCTATCTGTCTTTGCAAGCTTCCTTATCTGTCTGTCTTAATAAGAATCTCTATTTGAAGAGCGTTTTACAAAACCTTTTGCTGTTTCTAAAAGTTTATGTATAAAATAGTTACTTATAGGAGGTTTCAACCAGACTTCATCCATTAGACTGTTGTTGTGTCATTTACATTTTTCATCTAGCTGCAATTGGCCAACACACTTAAGCCTCTGGCTGGGCTGACTTTACTGATAGGTATGATATGCTGCCCTTTCACAAGAAACACATGAACACACAAAGCAGTCCCCTTCTGTGTCAGGGGCTACTACAGTAATTTGTGGGGGGGGGGGGTTTAAACCCCCAAATATTGTTGCATTAATCAAATGATATTTTTTGATGACAGTCCTTCTGCTTTCCTAATAATAAAATAAAGTTTAGCACAAACCATAATAGAACAAAGAAAGAACTGCAAAAGGCTAGCAGACTATTGTATTTGCTAATGCTTGTTTGTTTTGAAATTATCTTTGGCGTTTGCTGATAAATCGTCACCAAAATATGGCCAAGAAACGGGGTGTCCTAAACATGTAAATTCCTATAGGATGTTTTAGGAAGTGATACAGAAAAAACAGCTGAATTGAATTACACCAAATTTGGCAAAACGTTAGAACTTTACAATGAAAGTTTGCTTTTCTTTATTTAATATAAATCAGGTCAGCCATTTTGGAAAAACTCTTGTTGAAAGAGGTGATCAGCGTGATCGTGAAGTGGCCAAAACTATAGTGATATCTGGGTGGTGGATCCCATCCAATATAAGTAATTAGGTTATTAGTTGTGAAGTATGTGGGTCCTGCACAAGTAATAATTTCGCAATTATCTGTTAACTGGGAGCCAGGTACCCCATTGTAGCACTAGGCCCTATCAGGGTAATTAAGCAGAGCAGTCAAAGGCATATTTGGGGAGGTGGTGCAGACTAGTAACAATAACAGCACTCAAAATATTTTCCTGTCAGTTCCTATTCTTTTAAAAAGGAAAATTACATTTATTACACACACACTACTAAATACTATGCATCAAATTACAAATATATGCCTAAGTTAGATGGAAATCCCATTGTTGACATCCTCAAATTTTATAACACTCCTGACGGGTTCTGAACCCAATAATTGCAATACCCCAACTTTGCCAGCTGCAATAGCTCAATATAAGGGGATGTCATTTTAAATAAGGCAGACCTACTGGCTTTGTCATTGCGTCTCCACGTTAATAAATTAAGCCACATGTCACTATTAAAATCAATAGGGACAATAAAGACATTCAAAGGTAATCATCATAAGCATTGCAACATTCATCAGCAATATTGCCAACAAAGTATTTATATTCAAAACAACCACAAACATGTGTCAGAGCCTTTCTTGTATACTCCTCTGGCCACATAATGCAGCCATAGGGACCATAGGCAACTGGTCCCGTCAGGCCATCAGAAGAGTTTGTCAGTGATGGAGGTGAAGTAGTCTCAGTTGCTGGCATGCCGAAGGTTCACCTAACTCTAAATGAGGCGGGTGAACCTTCAGTTTGGAAGAGAGGGCACTCTCTCTCCATTGACTCAGAGTATCCCCTTCACCAAACTCTAAATCAGCTCCTAAGATTTAGAGATACAGAACATGGGCAGCATGAGGGGAGCAGAGACAAAGATAAAGAGAGATAAAGACACAAACAGAGAGAGAGGCAGAGAGACAGCTAGCGATGAAGAGACAGATAGAGGTGAAACCAGAGAGAGGGGGAGCAATGAACAGACAGATAACCATGAACAGAGACAAATAGAATGAACGGTGGACGTGAATTCAGGGGGTGCCTGCCTCGCCATTTTTTTTCACTTGCAGCCTATTTTTTGGGTGTTTCTCTATTATCCTTCTGTGTCTCTGCCCCCCCTCGCGTTTTCCCCCTTTCCCTGCCTTTGTCTAGCTGTTTTTCTCTTTTCTTACTACCTCCATATATATCGCTCTGTGGTTATCATTCTGTAAAACCTGCTTTCTCAGACTTTCCCTCACTTTTTCTCACCCTACTGGTGTCTCTTGTCCAGTGTTCTCCCTATCTTTCTCTTCCACTATCTCTGTGTCTCTCTGCCAGTCTTTTTCAATCTTTCTCTTAGCGTCTCTTGCTGTCTTTTTCTGTCTCGTGGTCTTTCTGTACATATTTGTGTCTCTCTCTCTCTCTCTCGTTTTTTCCAGGCTCTCCATGGCTTTACCTCTCTGTCTTTCTTTTCTCCCCTGACTCTCCCAGTCTATCTATCCTTGTCTTTCTGCCTCCATTCCTGGCATTCTCTGTCTTTCCATGTCTGCCCATATCTTTCTCTTTATATCTTTCCACGTCTCTCTCTTCTGTGCCTCTCTCCTTTTGTCTTTCTCTATCTCCCCCTGTCTTTTTATCCTTCTCTCTCTCTCACTCCCCCTGATTTGTCTCTCTTGCTTTCTCTGTCCCCACTCTCCTTCTTCTTCTCCGACTTTATCTTCGTCTTCTTTCTCTTTGTTTCTCTCTCTCCCTGTCTCTCCCTTTCCTCGGCCTTTCTTATAATGTTGGACAAATTACAAATGGTTTGGTACTCTGCACGTTATTTTTTGCAGCTTGCTTTGCAGATTGGAATCAGTCTTTTTTATTACTACCCTTTGTCTTTGCATCCGTGGCTACAATAGACTCTTCACCCTCTTAAATCTCAAATATGTTTTTCTGTATTTACATATGTTCCATAGAACACTAGATAACACCATTTCTACTTCTTCGTATATTCCACGTACCAGACTTCAAATTCCCTCCTTTCTCCGGTTTCAACCTCAGCTCTTTCCACTTTCTCCTTCGTGTTCCTTCATTTGACAGGTTCTCTATTTTTTACCTTCCTCATATTAACCTCTACAAACCTTTCATGCTCTGTCTGCAGTCCCTCCCTTCTCCCCTTCTCACCCTTAAATGCATTTGCATATCTCAGTCTCCATCCCTTCCAATCTGCCCTTCTCTTCATCTGTCCATTTGTAGTGCACATTGTGCTCAGTGTGAGAATCTTATGATAACGCTACAAAATATGTCGGTTTTCAGCTTTTGAAGGGATTACAGACGCATGTTCCTTTTACTTAATGCAAGCGCCTGAACCAGCTGTTGGCATGGACAGAAGGAATTATTTGCAAATGTACATATATTTGAAGAACAGATCCATTTAAATGTACTATGCACCTAAAACGTTTGCATGTTGCTTTATTCATTTTAAAGAAATTCGCTGCGAGCTGGAGGTTACGAGTCAGCCCCTTTTTGAAGGCCTTAGCCCCATCCTTGCTGCAGCCAGGGTCTCAGATCAGAGGCACCTGACGCTCCTTGACTCTGAAAAGGTGTTTCTATGCACAGGGCCCATCCCCCAGTCTGCAGTGTGAAGGATTCCGGCGGCGCATTGGCCTCTTCACATGCTAATGAGCCTTTTGTTATGCGCAGGTGACTGCTTGCATGAGGGCAGCTGCCCATCCTGAAGTCCTGCCTTGAACTTCCTCTCAAGGCTGATAAAAGCATCTCCAATGGCAGACCGGGGAAGGACTTTGTGTAGTTGGTGGAGCAAAAAACGGCTTGCAGGCTGTAACTAGCGCTTAAAAGCAATGTGAATAAGAATTTCTTCTTAGACAGGAAATTCTTCCTTTCATTTGATGTGTGTTCACGTGTAAATTACAGGAACTATTCTAAATGCAGTGATTTATGTTACAGACTTTTCCGCAATTGGTAATTGGTCAAAGAGGGCACTCGCATTTTAAAATAATATCGAATATATCGCATCTCTGGGCTTCCATGTAAAGATTCTTCCTAGTTAAACATTTGTGTTAAATAGGAAATGTGTCTTAATGAAAACAGGCACGCCCAGAGGCTCTGCAGTGTGAATGCAGCTTATGCCCAACACTGAAGACAAGTTTTAAAACATAAACGGGAAGTGTAGAATGACAAAAGCGCACATTTTATTACAAGTATATTTATGTTTTCTCTAGATTGCAATATATTTGTCATACGCAGACCGTTTTAAAAATATGTTCTTCTTTTTCCTCAAAGCAGAAACCCTATTATGTTGCTGGTGTATAATATAGTAACAGAATTTGCTGATTATTTCTTATAAAACGTGCATTATCTATCAAAATTGTAACGTGTCATAAAGACAAAATTGCTAGTAAATATTGTGTGGCAGATTTACAATAAATAAACGCAGCGCGGTGTAGTAAGTCATTTTGCTGCGCTGCACTAGTTTGGAAGCACTGGATGTGACATTTTTACAACAATATGTCACATCTCTGTGCTTTCCCCTGTGTTGGTGCAAAAACTGCTGCCATTCGCTGATGCAGGCATCCTTGCACCATGGTGCAAGGATGCCTGCGTCACGGGGATGATTGTTTATGTGCAGGAAGGGAACCCTTCCTGCACATAAAAAATCAGAAATGGTGTTTTACAACTTCTATGTGCGCTGCATTAGCATACATAGGGGCATATCAGCAAGGGCCGGCGATAATTATCGCTCAGCGCTCTTAGCGTGAGGATAATTATCGCCGGCCAACTCTGAATTTTATTGCGGAGATAGCGTGCTATTAGCAACGCTGATCTCCAAAGCGATAAAATTCAGAGCGCAAGCTGCCAAATGTTCGATTATCGCTGGAAATCCAGCGATAATCACATAACTTTTGGCGATAGCTTGCTGATAGGGCCTCACATACTTAGCCATGATATCCACCTTACATAGGATATCATGGCTAAGTCAGTTTCAAAGCAGGCGTAAGGAAAGTAGCGATAACAGAGGTTATCGCTACTTTTCTTGTCGCTATGCTGCTTTGCGTGAGGCTTGATAATAGGAGAAATGTCGCTTAACGACATTTCTCCAGTTATTCTGGGGAGGAGCGCCCACTTTGCATCTCATTAGAGATGCAAAGATGGGTGTTAAGGGAAATGGCGATCAGGCAAGGTTTCACGCGATAGTGTGACCTTGCTGATCAGGTGATAAAATTATCGCCGCTTTTCGCCCAAAAACGGACGCAAAAGCGGCGATAATTTTTTATTGCTGATATGTCCCATAGGACTTACAAAACGTCATTCTTTAAAGGATTGTTTATGTGCAGGAAGGGTCACCTTCCTCTGCATAAACAATCATTAGCAGTTATTTCCTCGTTCTATGTGTGCTGCAGAATGCCGCATGCCTAGAAAGAGGAAAAAAACCAAGGAGAAATAAATACATTTCTTCCCCTGGGGAAGCGTAGCATTCACACGCATTTCCAGATTTACGATTTCTTGTAAATCTGGAAATGTGTCTGGTTCCATTAGTGTTGCGTGGGAACACCCACAGCAACACCCAGGGAACGCCCCTTTCACGCAAAATGCTGTGTATGAAGGGGCTGTATTTACAAGGACAGAAAAAGCCATGCAGGGTGGCTTTTCCTGTCCTTGTAAATATGGGGCAGAAGAATGCGCTGCCGGTGTGTCACAAAAAGTGACGCACTGGCAGCGCAAGGGGCTTGTCAATCTGCCCCTGTGTGTTTGACTTAATTTCATAATATGCCGCTTATTTTTTGTTTTCTTTGCCTTTTCATGGCACATCATTTGTTGGACGCTAACAATGTTTTCCTGCACCACGCTGTCACTGCAGTGGCCCTGAGTGTATGCTCTTTTTACAGTGGTCATTAATTCAGCCAGCAGTCCTGCCTAATACTGCACTGGTGAATAAACTCTTTTCTGGACATGAAAAGTGTCACAGAGGGCGCTTACACATCATTTGTATTTGTACAGCAAAATAAAATCAAACCCGGACTGTTTTCTGAAAAAGCGTTTAGCCATTAGGTATTCTCTTATTATTTTAGAGTAAATCCAGCACAATAAGTTTATTTTAAACAATAGAGCAAAAGGTAATTTGAATGGAAAATATTTGGATAAACACAGGGTTATGCAACTTTTACTTTGGCAAAGTGTGTTTAAATGCAGTCCTTTCTGCTGTTAGTATGTGTTTCTGGTGAGCAAAGTGTGTTTAAATGCAAAGTGTGTTTAAGACTGCAGTACCGCCTCCTGTCTACAGGGGCAGAGCTGAGCAAAAATCTAAACACACTTGATGAAACACAGGTCCCCACAAGGCAATTTTTTCAAAAGTTGTAAAAATTGACATAGATGTTCCTAGAGTCATTATTTATAATTTAGAAGACATTGCCTTGTGGGGACCTGGGTTCAGGTCCCCACAGTGCAATCAAGTCCCCACAGCGTGAGTGTGTTATCACACCCAAGTCCCCACAAGGATGGATAGACAGACAGACAGACTCACTCACTCACTCACTCACTCACTCCCATACAAAATCGCATTTTTGTCGCTTTTTGAAGATTAAAAGATCTTCAGAAAATGCTGTAAGTAGGTGGCGAATACTGTCATAAACAAGAATTTGACACTGCCGCTTTAAGGTTCCAAAGAGCTCCACTGCTCCTGGAAGCCGAGCAGCGGCAGTTTATTTTTCCACTCTTTCACTATCTCACTACCTCACTCTCTATTTCAATACCTCACTTTCACTATCTCACTACCTCACTCTCTCTCTGCTAATGCAATAGGTATCACATATGCAAAAAAAAAAGCTAATGCCAATAGAAATGACAATGCCATTTATTTAGGGATAGAAAAAAGATTAAAAAATAATGAGCAATACCAATAGCTCTACCTATAATATTGCCGAGACCATTGCATTGTAAATGCTTGTTCTTTTATTGCCTTTATCTCTTTATTTTTTTAATTCCAATGATTTTTGATATATCATTTTTCGCTGTTCTTTTTCTGATATAGCTTCTTCTTTCCTCACTCTCTTGCACTTCTTTCTCCCACATTCGTACACAAACATATCTTGTAGATTTTTTCTCTTGAATAAACACTGCTCTACATATTTAATATTTTTAAAGTCAAATGACCTATTCCCAGGCCCTTGTAAATCGGGATCCTTTTTCGTATATTTGTCCACAGTGTACTATACATTATGGAAGAAATACCGTATTTGGCATACATATGTCTATTAGGTGTCCCCTCTGGGGGAGCCGGCTGACTTCTTTCTAAATCCGTTTTGGTACCACCAAGACAGCAACACAGCCTACGGAGTGTGCTGGAAACAGGCATGCTACCAAGTTTTTGTAAAATATTACTTTTCCAAAATATTCAAAAGTAGAGAAAAATCTCCACATTACCTGCCTCCTAATTTATTGAGCAAAAAATAAATCAAACCAACAAAACCAGAATCTTGGCCAAGCAAACAAGAGTGCCGCTTCAGCGACCTTTCCAAACGAGGCTCCAGCTGCCAATATCTTGGTCGACCTAATGGTCACTGCAAAACATTACGCTAAAGGATACCTCAGTTGGGACCGGACAACAACTGGAGGGTCAAATCAAGAAAACCGGAAAAATCACTGACTGCAAAGACCAGGGTCTCCTCATGCAGGACGTCTTCTCAGCAATATTCCACTATTCTGTCAAGACCTCTCCGATGAGGACCCACGTGTCGGGCGCCAACTGTGGAAATGTGCCTTTTAATGAGCACACCGGGGCAGGGGTCACCCTTCTCTGTCCATGGGTCCTTAGACCAACAAAATAGAGATTGGCACTGAAGCTGGAATTCAAATAACAAGCTTATTAATCACTCATGAGTGGGACTACGTCCGCACAGCACTCTCAAGTGCTAGCTGAGGTAGTACATTAAAGTCACATAACACAGGCCTTCTATACAGCTTTGTCTGCACTGGTAAGCATGTAGATACAAATAGAAGGTACAGGCCTACACAGGAATAGTTACCGACAAACATGGGCAGACGGGAGATCACTTAGCAAAGTGGGAGGGGGAGCAGGAGTGCTTATGGCAGCAGTAAGAGATTGACAGTTGAGTCTGAGACCAGGTGTTCTGGCAGCTACAAACTTAGCATGCATATTGCTTTTAGCTGAGTCAGGAAGTCAAGGCGCTGGGATTCTTCCGGGTAGCCATGCGCTATACATGTGTCAATTCAACTAAAATAGACAGCACAGGTAGGGAAAAAGACGAGCAGCAGAGGCTGGGAGAATTACAAAGCCAACAAAATGGATGTCCTAACCAAAATGGCTTCAGCTTATGCTAACGGAAATTATTTCAGATTTCCACAGTTTGCTGGATGCAATGGCTGCAGTTGCTTGTTTCATTTGTATTGAGCATGAACAGAAAATAGTGGAGCAGTGTGCCATAACTTGACCAGCTCTCTTTACCTCTAATTGCACCTCTGTCAGTTACGAGGCTGCTACTGATGAGCGACATCTATTCGACGACTTTTGTCAGTCAGAGGCACTTAATTATGTGTGTCTCAGTCTGGCCCGACTAGACGATGACCCCCAGTCTGGACTTCTCACCTGCTCTAACTACAGCAGAGAGCTCCAACAAAATACGGGACACTAGGGTAATTGCTGCTCGCCAGTAATTCATTGCAATAACTTGTTGAGCGAATATTAATTTTGCATATGAAATGCAAGCAGTCCAGTTTTGGAATTCGGGGGCAGTGTGTGACTGATTTTACAAAATTTGTTGCATTTCATTTGCAAAATGCATACAGTTTTGTTTGCCTCATGGCCGTCACCGACTGCCAGTCATAGCTGCACCGGAAATAACATAAATATTTACTGCTATAAGCTTGCCATATTGCTTCTACTAACACTTTGGCTTTTCATAATCTTGAATGTGTTATTTGAGTGGTAAAGTTTGATGATCATTTCATGTGCTGTTAAACAATGCTGTCTGTCTGTGCAGCTTGTTTAGTTGACATCTGTTCATCAAAGCATCGAAATGGTGCTGGAATAAGACATGCTAAAGTTGTGAAATCGGGGACAGTCAAAACGGAAGCTCTATAGCGGGTTGTTAGCGGCAAGTGATTGGTTATGGTGAGTGGCAGCAGCGAAGGAAAAGAAAACATGTTTGAGGCATATGAGCTGCAGATTACACACTGTTCATAGATCGCCATCTGGTGTTGGGCCCTGATGTTGCAGTTGTTTTTCTCTTGGAAAGTCTTTGGAAGTCACGAGGTATGTGACTCCTCCTTTGGATCGTATTGCGCATGGGCTTCGGCTCCATCCTCAGATAGTTTTTTTCCGTAATCGGGCTCGGATGTGATCTTCGCGCTCTGGTTCTGAACAGTTTCCAGTTCTTCTATTGGCGCGCAATCCTTCCCCCTTTTCGCGGTATTGTTTTCGATCGCGATCTCCTCACTCGACGCGGCTCTCATCGATCCAAGTCTTCGATTCCGGTCGTCGACGAAGGCCTTCGGGCCTACCCAAGCTCCGGTCCTGGCTGATGGAAAGGACTCCATTCAAAAAAGTGTCCTTGATGTGGGTCCAAATTTCCCCACACCGATCTCCTTGAGGTATGCAACCTATGCCGCTCCCCTGAACACGAGGCTCGAGACTGTCTGGCGTGCAAATCCTTCCGGTCCAAGAAAACCATTCGAGACCGAAGGGCGAGAAGAACTATGGCACAATCGTCGACGGCGATCCCAGACAACCTCTTCGGTGAAGGCGTGGACGCTCCAGAAGGAAAGCACACCGAAGAGGGCCTAGTCAGCGCCTCCGAGGCCGACGACTCAGATGTCGAGGACATCACTCCAGCACAGAGGGTCGTGAGTACCAACATCCACCCCACACCCTCCACGGCATCCAAAAAGGCTTTGGTTACGCCTTCGCCCTCGGGCCTAGGCGCGACCAAGGACATTGCTTCCCACACCGTGCCTTCGGGCCCGGTAAAGTAGCCTATCAAGCCTTCTGGCAGCTCGGGCTCGAGCCAGCCTGCCATCAGTGCCGAGAAACACTC
Organism: Triturus cristatus; assembly: GCF_964204655.1. NCBI lineage: Eukaryota > Metazoa > Chordata > Amphibia > Caudata > Salamandridae > Triturus > Triturus cristatus. The sequence goes on from NC_140579.1 coordinate 1,136,444,383, forward strand.
CTCCGCACCGACACCGAAAAAGAAAATGGCCTTCTCGGCACCGAGCTCCACCCCCAAAGCACTCTGCACCGAAAACAAGCACAAGCTCCTCGATACCGACACCGTCCCCGGAGCCGACCAAAAAACACAGAGCCATCGAAACCCATACCTCGAAGCCGAAAGTCATCTCGGAGCCGAGTAAACAACCAGCCATTCTGAAACGGCACGGTTCAAAATACCGAACTGATGCAGACTCCAAGGCTAAAAAACCTACGCCTGACGCCTTCGGCGTCAATGGATCGGCCACTCACTGAAGAAGTATTTAGGCCTGATCCATTGCAAAAAACTCTGGTCAAGGACCCTAAGACTGGACATTTGATGCTCGGCATCAAAAAAGACCGCTGGACAAGCCTACCCCAGCTCCACCTCCAAAGAGGAAAGACTTTGCTACCTCCCCTTTGAGAATCCCATCACCTCCTCCATCAACTCCTCCGCCTCCTCCTTCTCCTCCCCCCCCCCCCCCACCTCATCATTCCCCCACACTTTATCCGGATGATGATGATGTCTATCATGACACAGGGGACGAGCCACATGACCAACCCACAGGGGACCCCACTCCTACCGGCTCCCCATACCCATGGGACGATTATAACATTCCAGACATCCCTAATGTCCCGCAGGATGATCTCTACCCTTCAAGACCATCTCCTCCAGAAGACTCAATGGGGTTTAACCACCTACTCCAGAGGGCTGCACACTACCACGGAGTGGATCTCCGTACTGACCCAGTGGAGGAGGACTTCCTCCTAGATACCTTCGACACAGCACACAGGTCCACTTCCATCCTGCCCATGTTCAAAGGCGTCATCAAGCACGCACCCGACCTCGTTAAGGATCCAGTCAGAGCCAGGGTCATCAACCCTCGCATAGACAAAAAATATAAGGCCGCCCCTACAGACCCCACCTACATCAGAGGGCCAGCACCACTAGATTCCCTAGTAGTGTCTACTGCAAGAAAGTGTGCAAACTCCCAAGCATCAGGCGAGGCACCACCACCTGATAAGGAGCCCAAACTCTTGGATGCATCTGGCAAGCGCACTGCATCCCAGGATGCCAACATATGGCGCATTGCAAACACACAAGCGCATTTGGCACGATACGACAGGGCACATTATGATGAACTAAAAGCAATCATGCAACACCTCCCTGACAAATATAAAAATGGAGCCAATGAGTTAATACAGGAGGGGAAAACTATCGCCAACACCTTCGTTCGCTGTGCCCTAGATGCAGCTGACATCGCCTCTAGGGCAATGAACACCAGCGTCCTCCTCCAGCGGCATACCTGGCTGTGAATTTCAGGTTTCAAACCAGAGGTGCAAGGAACCACCCTTTTGACCAGGATCATCTGTTCGGCCCAAAAGTTGATGAGGCACTAGAAAAAATGAAGAAAGACACAGATACAACGAAGTCTATGGGAGCCTTACAATCGCACCCTCCCAGGTGCTCCTTTCGCCGCTTTTCCTTTCGAAGCACCTCCAGAGGCTACTCCTCTGACACCGCTTCTACTTCCTATAAAGCCCCTACCCAATCCACCTTTACTAGGGGTTACCAAAGAGGCAGCTACAGGGGCAACAATAATAAAGGCAGAGGCAAGACAAACACCTCCCGCTCTGCCTCCACCCCTACTCAATGACTTCCCCCTGCTCCCCCCAGACCATCCCACTCCGGTCGGGGGCAGACTCCAAAATTCCCTTCCTGTCTGGACTACCATCACCTCAGACAAATTGGTATTACAAATAATTCGGTCAGGCTACTGCCTCGAACTAACATCTACCCCCCCAAACATTCCACCCAAAAACGCCCAATGTCACAAGCACATTTAGCATTACTAAAGCAGGAGGTAAACTCCCTCCTACAAAAGAATGCGATAGAACTAGTTCCTACCCAGCAGCAAAATATGGGAGTTTACTCCCTATATTTTCTCATACCAAAAAGGGACAACACTCTCAGGCCCATCCTAGACCTCAGAACCCTAAATCACTACATACACTCAGACCATTTTCATATAGTCACGCTTCAACGGGTACTTCCACTGCTCTCCCAACATGACTTTCTGGCCACCTTAGACCTCAAGGACGCCTATTTCCACATTCCTGTTCACATCGCTCACAGGAAGTTTCTCTCACAGGAAGTTTCTCAGATTTGTAGTGGACGGTCAACACTATCAATTCAAGGTGCTCCCCTTTGGAGTCACCACAGCCCCACGGGTGTTTACCAAGTGCCTAGCGGTAGTGGCAGCACACCTGCGAAGACAACACATCCATGTCTTCCCATAAATAGACGACTTGCTCATAAAAGCCAACTCCTACAACCAGTGTGTACAATACACTCACGCCACTATCCAACTACTTCACGAGCTGGGCTTCACAGTAAATCACACGAAGTCCCATCTGCAACCGTCCCACGTAAAACAATATCTCGGTGCCACCATAGACGCCTCAAAAGCGCTAGCCTATCCCAGTCCTGCCAGGATAGCAAGCATTCAGGCTCTACGCGCCAAATTTCAACCGGAACACTCTCTTCCAGCTCGAGTGTTCATGCAACTTATAGGAATGATGGCCTCTTGCATATTCATAGTGCCTCACGCAAGACTCCAGATGCGTCTTCTCCAAGAGTGCTTAGCGCGCCAATGGAACCAGGCCCAGGGTCAATTGACAGATCTGGTGTTGGTAGATGGTCGCGCCCATCGCTCTCTGCAGTGGTGGACCACCAAAAACCATTCCAAAATGCGACCGTTCCTGGACCCGGTTCCTCAGATAGTACTGACAGCGGATGCATCACTCTCCGGCTGGGGAGCTCGCCTACTACATCACACCATGCAGGACAGGTGGACGCCTCAACAAAAGTTACTCCACATCAACCATCTAGAGTTACTAGCCATCTTCTTAGCCCTAAATGCCTTTCAAACACATGTCTCGGGCAAGGCCGCCTTAGTCCGCACCGACAATATGACAGCCATGTACTATATACAAAAACAAGGGGGCACACACTCTCCGCAGCTCTGTCAGCTAGCACAGAGCTTATGGAGATGGGCAATACCCCAAAAAATCTTTCTCCTAGCCCAACATGTCCCAGGAGTCCAAAACACGATGGCCGATCTGCTGAGCAGACAAACACAACAGATCCACGAGTGGGAACTCCATCCACAAGTTCTTCACCCGTACTTTCAGATGTGGGGGCACCCACACATAGACCTCTTCGCCACCCACGAAAACGCCAAATGCCCAAGCTTCGCCGCCAGGTATCCACACTCGTCGTCCAAAGGCAATGCGATATGGATGAATTGGTCAGGCAGATTTGCATACGCTTTTCCGCCTCTCCCACTCATTCCATTAGTGGTGCGCAAACTACAACAACACTCCCTCACTCTCATCCTAGTAGCTCCAACTTGGGCCAGACAACCGTGGTACACCACACTGGGATTAGACGCTGACTGCTCATTGTGTAACGCTTTGTGTTTAGCATAAACTTGTAAGGCACACTAATCTTGGACACTATTGAGTGTGCGAACTGTGCTATATTTAAGCTATTTTGATTCATTTCTTTTTGCTGCATTTCTGCTTGAGAACGCGGGTGAATATCGCTGCTCTTATCCGTTTATAAAAAAAAACGTACTTATTGCTCGCAATGTTTTAACTGTGTCGCGCTTTATTGTACTCGCCATTGTTGAATCGCCATTACCCCTTCTCCCGAGCCGCTTTCCGTTCCACCACAGCTTGTGCTGGTTGAGTGGAGAAAGCTTCGGCTCATCCCCGCCCACTCAGGGTCAGCGCTCTAGCTATCACCCACACTCGCGTGTATAAAATCTATGCTGCAACAGACACGCAGCGGGCGCGCCTAAGGCAAGCCCGTCTGCGCCTGTCCGCGCCCGACCGTGGCCAGAGGCCAGGACCCCTGGCCAGACAAGGTGTTATTCAAGGGGAGATTGAAACCTTTGTCCTCGGGGATTAGTCGTAGGACTCTTGTTTCGGAGAAAATAGTGGAGGAAAGTCTGGATGGGGCTGAGGTTTTAGAAATTAAGCTTGGACTAACTTCTCTCTGCCTCATAGTGATAGTTGTGTATCGCCCTCCCCGACCCTCACCCCTATTCAATGATTTGTTTTTTGAAGTAATGAGTGATCTCCGGACTAGATACCAACATATTTTGGTCCTCGGAGATTTTAACTATCATTGGGACCTGACACCAAGAGAAGGTGTGGCTTGTAAGTTTGATGATGCCATGATCACTTTAGGCCTTCAGCAAATCGTGAAGTCCTCCACACATGAAAAGGGTCATACCTTGAATCTCATCTGGACTATGTCTGCGGCCCATCTCCAGGCTGATTGTACTCCTTGCAGCTGGTCTGATCATTTTCTGGTTAGTTTCCTCCTCCCAATTGATAGCCGCCTCAATCAGGCGCCAGTAGGGTGGCAGTCGTTTTGGAATTGGAGTAAACTAGAGGCTGCCGTCCTAGAAGATGCTCTGAGTAGGACGTCCGCTCCTAGGCCCTGGTCCTCGGACCCAGATTTAGAACTCGCAGTACTCTGTTATGTTATGTTACAAAAATTTATAAAGCGCACGTATACCCGGGGGTGTCTTGGCGCTAGACATAACAGTGACCCGCTGCAACCTAGCCCCTAATGCTGAAAGAACCAAGTCTTTAGTTGTTTCCTAAAAATCGTCAAGGAGCTGGCATTCCTGAGAGGAAAGGGAAGAGCGTTCCACAGTTTAGACGCTCCGTAATAGAAACTGCGTCCACCCCAGTGGGCCTTAAAGATCCTTGGAACAGCAAGTAATCGAGCTCCGGTGGAACGCAGCTGTCTGGTGGGACAATACCAAGAAAAATGATCCTGCAGAAAAGACGGACCAATGCCATGCAACGCTTTACAAACAATGCACAAGGCTTTGAAATCGATGCGCTGGGATACAGGAAGCCAGTGAAGATTACGGATTTCGTTGGAGACTGAGTGGTGTTTAGGGATGTCCAGTATGAGACGAGCTGCTGAGTTCTGAATCATCTGTAGTTTGCGCAGGTGCTGCTTCTGGGCGTTAAGGAATAAACCATTGCAGTAGTCCAGCCTGGATGAAATGAGGCAAGAGATTGCTGTTCTCTTGGTGTGATCAGGGATGTAAGGAAAGATTTTCCTAATTTTTTTAATAAGGAAATGCGATGCCGACACTACCGCATTTGTGTGGTGATGGAAAGTAAGTTTATCATCCATAAGCACACCCAGGTTCTTTGAATTAACCACCCGATTGGGCGGGGGGCCCAACTCGACAGGCCACCACAGATCGTTCCAGGGGGGCTGCACACTGCCGAAGATCAGGACTTCAGTTTTGCTGGAGTTAAGCCTCAGGCAGTGTGCTGTCATCCATTTGTTGATTGCACTCATGCAACTTCTGAACTGCAAGGCCGGAGATTGTTGGGATTTAGAAGCTGCCACCACAATCTGGGTGTCATCGGCATAGGTGGTCAGGCTAAAACCAAATTCCCGAATAAGGGGCGCTAGTTCAGAGACGTATATATTGAATAGTGTGGGGCTTAAAGAGCTACCCTGCGGAACACCACATGGAAGAGTGTAAGGATTTGAATTAAAGCCATCCATGGATACGGTGGATCTACGATCAGTGAGAAAGGAGGCTATAAGTGCTCGTGCTGTGTCTCCTAAACCTAGCCCCTCCAAACATCTCTGCAGAAGGCGATGATCCACCGTATCAAACGCCGCAGAAAGATCGAGGAGCACCAGAGCTGCTGCACCTCCACAGTCCATAACTGCCCTGATCTCCTCGGAGGCTTTGATCAATGCCAACTCCGTGCTATGATCCTTGCGAAAGCCAAATTCAGTGTGATCCAATAAGCCATTAGCGTTAATAAATAGAGACAATTGGTTGTTCATTATTCTGTCTACTATCTTTGCTGGAAAAGGCAGTCTGGCAATGGGCCGATAGTTGGTAGGGTTGGTCGCATCGAGAGTTGGTTTTTTTAAAAGGGGTAAAATGGATGTCTCCTTCCAGCTAGTCGGAAAGACACCGGAGGAGAACATCAGGTTAAAAATATCGGTGAGTTGAGGACTCACCGAGTTTACCAGTTCTTGATAGAACCTCGGGGGGCAGGGGTCTGAAGGTGAGCCCGATTTAGCTTGAAAGACATAGTTTCTTTCTGTGTCTGTCGAGATTGGAGAGAACACAAATGGTAGGTGCTTGTTGATGCTTGGACTGTTTGGGCATAATAGAGGGCTAGAATCAGAAACCTCTCTGAAAGCATTAAAAATGTCTAGGACCTTGGATTTAAAAACATCGGCCACCTTGTTGCAGAATTCCTGGTTGACCCTCCTGCCTGAGTTGTTAGGTATCAAGAGCTTATTAATCACTGCAAACAGTTCTTTGGAGGAGTTAGCAGCTGACTCGATCTGGGAGGTAAAATATCTTTTTTTTCAGAGATAAGAAGTTTTTTATATTGTAATAATGCTATTTTATACGCTAATTTCTCTGGCTTATCATAGTTTACTCGCCACCGTCGCTCTAGACGGCGACAATGCTGTTTTTCTAGACGGAGACAATCGGAGAACCAGGGGGCGGATGGTGTAGACCTGTTAGCTGAGGGAGTTCTTGGTGGGACTGAAGCATTGACTGCATCCAATATCCAATTAGTGTAACTAGTCACAGCCAGGTCTACCTGATCCTGTGGGAAGGGGCAGGAGGATTCTAGCAAAGCATTAAAGGACAATAGGTCTACTTTATTCCATGCTAACCCAGCAGAGGCAGAGCATTTACTGGTGACCACCTTGCCTTCACTAGGAATAGGGAGCGTGAATTTAATTAAGGAATGGTCTGACCAGATTAAAGGAAGCGTTTCCTTGATCATAAGACCCTGAACTGAGGAAAACACGCCATCTAGTGTGTGTCCAGCTGTATGTGTGGGGGATTGCACCAATTGAGTAAGTCCAAAGGAACTAAGGATATCCGATAGCTCTGCAGTGTCTTTGTTACCTGCATCCTCTAAATGAAAATTAAAATCCCCGAGGATGGTAAAATCGGAGGTTAAAATAACTGATTCAAACAAACTGTCCAAATTAGTTAAAAACGTAGTGCGAGGGCCAGGTGGGCGGTAGAGAAGAATTCCCTTAAGTGTTAGTTTGGGATGAAGAGTGAGCGAGAAGTGGAGGCCTTCATAGAAAGGGGAGGAGATGGGATGATGAACTGCCGGGAACTGATCCCTGAAGATAATAGCAACTCCACCCCCACGCTTAACAGACCTATCTTCTCTAATGGCTTTGTATCCCGTAGGTATGGCCGTGGTAAAGTCGGGATCAGATGCAGCGTCAGCCCAGGTCTCTGTTACAAATAATATGTCTAGGGCCAAACACTCTATCATGTGAGCAATTTCATACTTATGTTTGCCCAAAGACCTAGCATTAATGAGTCCACCTTGAATAACAGGCTGAACCCGTGCCAATGACTCCTCTAGCCGCTCATGAGCGCAAAATGCCATCACTGGTCTGGGGGAGGGGAGTGCAAATCCACAAACACAGCTGGTTGTAGCAGCCCCCGGATCTAAGATACGACATGTCAACTCCTTAGGTTGTCCCAGGGCGTGCAGAGAACTGCTAGTATATTTTAATATTGAGGATGTACAAAGCGGGGCCCTGGGCACGGACTTGGCGCGGACGGGCGCAGACGGGCTTGCCTGCGCGTCCGCCCCATCAATGCTTTTAAACCCTTCCGGTGTGCGCCGATAGCGCGAACCACCGGAAGCGGAAGGAAGAAGCTGCGTAACTGTGTCTTGCGGGGTCCGCCCTCCGCTCAATCGGCACAACAGCCGTGACGGAACAGGGCGGCCCCAACACCAGCAACAATAGGCAGCGCTAAGACGGCTGAGCAGTAAGTGAAGGTCAAACTAGAACAAGTTAAAACCACAGTTTAAAATAATCAATATAAAATGCTGTTAATATCCCCGAACGGCAACAGTCCCCCAAACTCTCTAAAAAAGTGCAAAATGGCAGGTAATGTGCAAAATAGCATCGGAATAGCAGCGTAGTCAAGCAAAGTGAGGTACAGTAGAATAGCGTTAGGAGGAGCGCGATACGTACAGGGCAAAGTTATGTTACTCTAATTCCGGCTGAAAACAGCCATTGATGAAGTCATACCTATTCGGAGGATTAAGATCTCGCATAGTTCTAATAGGGTTCCATGGTATACAAGTGAGCTTAGAGGGGAAAAACAAGTTCTCCGTCAGGCTGAACGCCTATGGCAGAAATCTCTTGCTCCAGGTGACAAGGAGATATTTAAATCTAAACTAGCCCACTATAAGGCCTCTCTTATTTAAACTAAATAAGCCTATTATGAAGCCAGGATTAGTGAGGCAAGCGACACGCAAAAAGAGACATTTATTATCCTCGGGGAACTGAGTAAGTTGTCCGAACAAAAACTGATGTCTAATCAAGCTGAATGTGACAAAATCCAGAATTTCTTCCTAACTAAAGTTGAAGACATCATCCTGGCCATTAAGAATACGCATATTGCCCCCTGCCCACAATCAGCTGAGGAAGAGCCCCTCAATTCCTTGAATGCCCCTTTTTCTCAGTTCCCGGTGTTTGAACCATAGGATCTGGCTCGTATAGTAGCTAGGGTGAAATCCGGGTCTCCTGAAGACCTCTGTCCTCCGAAGGTGTTCAAAATGATAATCCCTCTGGTTGAGTCTGAGGTACTGTCTGTCCTGAATTCATCTTTGATTTCAGGAAAGGTTCCTCAGAAGTTTAAGGAAGCAATAGTACTTCCACTGCTGAAGAAAGCAGGGACGGATGTTAGAAATCTGAAGAACTTTCGCCCCATTTCCCAACTCCCGTTTCTGGCTAAAATCCTTGAACAGCATGTGCTCAGAGCTCTTGCATCATACATTGAACAACATCACTTGCTACACCATCGGCAAGCGGGGTTTCGGGCGCACCACAGCACTGAGTTGGTGATGCTTTCAGTCCTGGACCATCTACGACTTGCAGCAGATAAAAAGATCCATTTGGCCTTTATTCTGCTCGATCTCTCAGCCGCCTTTGATACGGTGAATCATGGGCGGTTACTCACTCGTATGCAGCGATTGGAAGTTACAGGGACAGCCCTGCAGTGGCTCACTTCCTTTCTGGAAGATCGCCAACAGAAAGTCCAGTTGGGTGACCTGATGTCTAAACAGGGCACTCTGCATTTGTGGGGTTCCGCAGGGCTCGGCACTGTCCCCCCTGCTTTTTAACATCAATCTCCAACCCCTGATTGAGGCCCTGGCTAAGTTAGACTGCCAGGTGTTCAATTACGCGGACGATACCCAGCTAATAGTTCGCATTGATCACACCTGTGACTCACAACGGAATGTTCAGAACATTCTTAGGTACACCATGAACTGGATGACCTTGAATTCTTTAAAAGTGAACCCAGATAAGACCGAAGTCTTGGTACTCTTTCCAGACTCCTCCCCTTGGTCCAGCTTGTTTTGGCCTCAAGAGCTTGGCACTACTCCTACACCAGTGCCGAACGTGAAAAGCTTAGGTATCAAACTAGACGCCGGACTGACCATGAAGAACCAGTTTTCCGCGGTGGTGGGAAGCTGTATCAGATTATTGCGTCAGCTCCGAAAATTATCTTTTCTTTTGTCATCCACCACTATGCAGGCGGTGGTAACTGTTTTAGTATTGTCTCGCTTAGACTATGGTAATTCAGTTTATATTGGCCTTCCTGCATCACTCTTGAGGAAACTACAGGTGGTCGTGAATGATGCGGCAAGGCTGATATTTAAGCTGCCCCGAAAAACGCATGCTACTCCCTTGCTGCGTCATTTGCACCGGCTACCTATTAAACAAAGGGTAAGCTTCAAGGGCCTGTGCATTGCACACAAGTCCCTGTTTGGTGAAGCCCCCAAATACATCAGATCGTTTGAAGCCCTATGTACCGGGCCGTCATCTTCGTGCCTCGCAGGCCAGTTTTCTTACCTGCCCCCGTTTCAGCATGACGACGCTTGGTGGTCGAGCCTTTTCGGTCTTTGTACCCAAGATGTGGAACAAGCTCCGAGAGGATTTGCGCAGAGACGCAAAACTACTCCCATTTCGGAGGAGGCTGAAGACCATGCTATTTCTGGAGGATTTTGCTTGGGCTTATTAGGATTAGGCTAACCTAGCGTTGCTGCTATGTTAGGTCTGTCGTCTATGAGGCAGCGCTTAGAGACCTTTGGTGATTAGCGCTATATAAATGAGAACAAACATAAACACTGCTGGAACTATCTGTAGTACCGCACCAAAAGTTACACCTCTTAACCCAGAACCATGGAGAGATCAGGCACCCGATCCCAGCTCAGCTCAACCGTGTGATCTGGCTCCTGAAATCCTAGAATTCGGTTATCTAAATCTTCCCCCTGACTGTATGAACGTCATTAAAGAAGCTAGACGACCTACCACTAGAGCTTGCTACGCAGCCAAGTGGAAACGTTTTGTGGTCTATTGTCACAATAATAACTTCAATCCCCTAGATGTGTCCATTCAACACATCATAGGCTATTTACTACACCTACAAAGATGCAACCTAGCCTACACGTCTATTAGACTGCACTTTGCGGCCATAGCGGCCTATCTACAAAACAGACAACTTCTATCACTCTTTAGAGTACCTGCCATAAAAGCTTTCATGGAAGGCCTCAAAAGAATAATTCCCCCCAGAGTGCCACCCTCACCTGTGTGGAACCTAAACATCGTTCTCACCAGACTAATGGGGCCTCCCTTTGAACCTCTACACAAATGTGAACTTCAATTCCTAACATGGAAAACTGCTTTTCTGGTAGCCATTACTTCCCTCAGAAGGGTCAGTGAGATGCAAGCACTCACCATTCCATAACCTTTTCTGCAAATGCATCATAACAAAGTTGCTCTCCGCACTAACCCAAAATTCCTCCCTAAAGTCATTTCTCCCTTTCATCGAAACCAATCTGTGGAACTCCCCGTATTCTTCTCGCAGCCACAGACCATTGCAGAGAGAGCTCTCCACACACTAGATGTCAAATGAGCCTTACTCTACTACATCGAGAGAACACAACCCTTTCGTAAGACCAAACAACTGTTCATGTCTTTCTCACCACCACACAAAGGCAACCCCATCTCCAAATCTGGGATAGCTAGGTGGATTGTCAAATGCATACAGATTTGCTACCACAAAGCAAAACGAACGCTATCTGTTCCCCCTAAAGCCCACTCTACACGTAAGATAGGGGCTTCCATGGCACTCTTAGGGAACATACCCTTAGATGATATCTGCAAAGCAGCTACATGGTCAACGCCGCACATTTTCACTAAACACTATTGTGTAGATGTGCAAACTAAGCAACAAGCTAGTGTGGGCCAGGCTGTACTCAAAACATTGTTTCAAACCACTGTAACAGATACTGGTGATCGCCGCTAGGAGCGAGTACTGCTATATAATCTATGCACAGCGTGTAATCTGCAGCTCATATGCCTCGAACGGCAAATGCTACTTACCAGTATGCATCTGTTCTTGGCATGTAGAGCTGCAGATCTACACACGCCCACCCGCCTCCCCGGCTACCTTTATCTGTTCCAGTTTATCTTATTTAGATACTGAACACATGGGCATCTCCACTGCTTATTACTACGCTCCATCATTTCCCTGCTGGCGAAAAACAATCTGAGGATGGAGCCGAAGCCCATGCGCAATACGATCCAAAAGAGGAGTCACATACCTCGTGACTTCCAAAGACTTTCCAAGAGAAAAACAACTGCAACATCCGGGCCCAACACCAGATGGCGATCTATGTACAGTGTGTAGATCTGCAGCTCTACATGCCAAGAACAGATGCATACTGGTAAGTAGCATCTGCCTTTCTGGACCACCGTTGCCAACACTGTAAAGAGTGAATGGGAGAACAAGTAAAGCCCTTGGAGGTAAATGCATTCAGAAATTGCTTTGTGTTTGGGACAACGTACTTGCCTATACAACGGTTTTGAGTACTGCCATTGGAAACATTTGTTTGTACATTACACACACTCTGCTTGTACGTCAGCCAGCGATCTGCGCTCCTGTGACAGTCAGGCCTCCAATACCATGGGCAGTGTCCTTGCACCATAACACGCACCAAAGTGCAGCAGGTTCAGCGGAACCAGGCTATTTTCTACTGAAAACTAGGCCATAGGATTCCATATTCATTGCTCACTTTAGAACTCAATGCATACTTGCTACCCCACTGGCATCACAACCAGTGCAGAACAAAACGCGTTAAACCACAATCAGCACTGGTGTGCAAGAACACAGACCAGAGCCAGTTCACCCATAGCACAGGTCACACCATGGTCGCCGCTCCTGCAACCACTGATCACACAACAGCCAGCACCCTTGCACCACAGCCAGTGTTTGTTCACCACAACCTTCCAGGTGCGAGAGCCAACTGAAAGCTCGAGCCAGGCTTAAGCCTAATGCCTGGTTCTGCTCGAAGTCCTGGTTAAACCTCAAGCCCAGCTTTCATTTGTCTTCTACCTGCCTTTCTGTACCAAGGATGTCGCATTACAGTCGAGCTGCTAGCTGGGGAACAGAGTTAGTCTAAGCGTCAGCTCAACATCCTGTGATTCTGAGCAAATCACTTAATCTCCCTATCTCTATAAACAATTGCGTGTGACCTTGTGTAATGGAACTGGTGCTCATGTAAAGTGCTGCAATAACCTATCTGTTGAGTCTGCACTATATTTTGAAAAGAGCGCTAAGATAAAAACAAACAAAGGTCCCAATAGAACTGTAAATTACTTAGTGTAAGGAAAGACCCATTGATCCCCATTTATTGGCTGATTTGTATAAAGTGAAACCAGAAAACATGGACACATTGTGCCTTCCTCGCTTAAATTGTGTAATCAGGCAAATTATTGAATTCACTAAAACTTTTTTGCTTCATTATCACCTATAAAAGCACTTCTAGATATGCGAGTTCTGACTATCAGTTGTACAGAAATAACACTTTAAAATAAGTACTTCTCAATGCAGTGCTTTAATGTGCCTATTACTGTCAAAGCGTCCACGTTAAAGAACAGTAGATGTTATAACACCCAGGATAATATGCTGCAAGGCTAAATACTTAGAGGGTACCACAGGCGAGACCGATTGGCTATGCCAATGCTTGTTCTGTTTAAAGGTTCTCTGGTCGGCAATCTTTTTCAAAAAGCGGTGCTTCAAGTTGTTGTTTTTTTGTAATTTTATTGTGTTTTTCCTGATATTGTAAACTCTTGCTGTTTGTCTTTTCTATGTCACTAGCAGTGCAATTCTTGTGTAAATGCCCATGCCTCTCGGTTAGTTCGAATTTGTTCAGTGGTTGGCTGTACCTTTTAAAAGCTTCCCAGACAAATACAATTTCTATTGTTTCTCTCATCCTTAAAATCAGTTTGTTTACATTCGGTGCTAGACGGTAAAGCAGAGTCTAGCCTATATCTGTCAACGACCAGAAGACTTTTTGGTGTCTTCAGAGGTATTGTAAATAATTCCCAGTGTGTGGGTGGGAAATACTAATTGCTTAATGTTATTTTGGATCATCTAAATATTTTTCAAATTGAGGGAATAGTCAAGATGAGATCTGCTGATTTTGAAAGCTCTACTATGTTAATCCAGACTTTCACAGTTAAGTATTCTTCTTGCATCAATTAAAGACAACCTGTTCATAGCTTTCATTAAACATTCATGAAATATTGATTCTATCTTTATCTAAAGCACCTGTAATTTGCTTATCTTCCTGTGTTAGTGCTAGAATTAAACACACACCCCAGAATGATTGGGCTGAGATATTGAGATCGCTTCAAAGCAAGCTCTTGTATTGCTGCTGGATCATCCGAGATGGACTATAAAACACAGCAATTGTGAATCATTGTCATTTATTGTTCCTTCTTCGATTGGTATGGTATCTAGAGCGTAATGCATAAAATATTTGTATAATTTTGAAAGAAAAGTTGCAGCAGCTGCTATTTGCTAGTGCATCATTCGCTTTGATTAGTTGAGCCATTCTTTCTATCTTTGTTTTCAGATTCCCCTACCTCAATATAGCACAGTGAGGTTGCAATGGACAGACTCCTATGAAATGGGTAAATCCCTTCTGGAAATAAGGCATATTTGAATTATTTGAGAGCGCCTACGTTTTCTAAATCTTCCATTGGCTACCTTTGCTATTTGCTTGTGTTTCTGGTGAGCTCTTCACTCGTTATTCTGTGGTGGGTCCTCCGAGTCAGGGTTTCCTCTGTGTTGTTGGCACTTGGAGTCTTCCATGGCAGTAAGGATTTGCGCCTTAAAATTCTCATCTGTTTTATTTTCTACCTTCTCTGAAGCAGATATTTGCTTTGAGTCTGAGCAGAGTTGTGCATTTACCTCGATTCATTTAGTCCTTTATTGTGATCTATCAAGACTGGTCTTCTGATTTCATTGATGGAGGAGGTCTGTTCTTGCCATTGAGAAAGGATTCTCCCTTTGCATGTTTCCTTAATTTCGATAGCAATGTGTTTTTTTTTTTTTGGGATTGACATTTCTTAATTGTTCCCTCCTGCTTTTTGTTCTCTACAGTGGCCCTTCAGCTTCTTCCTTTTCATTTCTTCTGACACTGCTTATGTATACCCAAAGCTGAACATATTATGTAGGTGTTACCATTAGGATTTACAGGCAAATCCTCCCTTGCGGTATCTTACACTAATTCAAAGTGTCCCTGTAGTGTAGCTTTATCCCGATCCTCTAGAGAGCAATGGAGTACTTACAATTGCATTTTCTTTTTATTTGTCTTCCCCATGTGTAGCCTGTCTAAAAGACTTTCGTGTATTATTAAAAGTTAGTATTTATTGTTTCTAGTGCAGTACGAGTTGTCTGTCTCCTTTTCTGCTTCCGTCAGTCTGGATTTGGCTTTGAGACCAGACTACTGATAACTATCTCAAGCTTTGTATTTTTATTTTATTGACACGAACGCTCATCTCAGATGCCTCTAGGTGCACTTGTTGATACCGAATCCTCAGTCTTTAATAAGTTCCAATCTGTAATCGGTCATAGAGGCCAAGTAAGAAATTGACATTTTCCAGAGCTGTTGCAAGTGCCTGATATACAGCACAGCCATACTTTTTATACTAATCCTTCTTTTTAGCTGTCTTGAACATACTCTTTCTCTTACATGAGGCATGACCAGCTGCCTCTAGTCCTCATCCAAGGCGGGTCTCTGTCCTTTCCTCCAAATGGTGTCGCGCGTCAGCAGCGCCTGACTTATCATCCATATTGTCTGCCACTTCTCCATGGATGAGGACATAGGAAAGCTGCTGCTACTGCCCAGCGCTGTGAATGGAGCAGCGGCAGGTGTATCTTGATTTTCGTCCTGACATTAACAAATTCACATAAACGTCCTGGAGACATCCAGGCTTGGAGATGGGGCCCATCTCTGAAATAAGTTGGCCCTCCATGTCAAATCAGAGTCCCCATAAGCTAGGGTCTAATAAATTCATTCAACTGTTGGGTGCAGTCAATGCTTCGAAAATCTGCCAACGTTTCCTGCCGCTGCCAAGTTTTTCAGCAGAGGCAAGGACAGCTGTGCACTTGAGCACCATCCTCCCTGCACACACATTACACAGTTCTGCACTCCCACTTGCTCAGCATAACATATACTTCTCTAAAACCATCAACGTCTAGAACCAAATAATCAGGGGTGTGCACTTGCATCGCTCAACTGTAATTTTCTAACCCAGCTTAATGCCATTCTCTTCTATCAGCCGTGACCCTGAATTTCTAGATATTCATGACCATGGGACTGCACCATGCGCCATACTTCCCACAAACAATCCACCATTCTCCCACCATAGAGGTATTTTCCACTAGCAGTCAAAAATCCAATAGGCAAACATGCATGGGTCTGCATCTACCCAAGTGCTAAGGCACTAAAACTCAGAGTCAACCTTGCAGAGGTCCGTGAGCCAAAGCCCTTGTTGTGTTAAGATTATAGGGGCTCCACCATAGTGGTCACCTTGGCAACCTATGACAAGATCATGAAATTTCGCAACATTAAGATGGGTGCATGCCAATACAGAGAGAGCTGTGTGCATTGTGACGTCCCAAAATCTCTATCATCCCAGAAGTCTGAGCATATAGGAAAATAAAGGTGAGTGTACAGTTAACGCCAATCTTTTTAACATTTTTATTTATTGAATTCAATCTGTAAAAGGTCACAGAACATAATTTTGCATATCTCCGAGTATGTTACATCATATAGGTATGACTAAAGAGAGTACATTTCACTCAGTCCAGAGATTCAGATAATTGTCCATTGTGCCGCGCCATTTCCAATTCGACAGTTAGGGCTACACACAAGTCACCCCAATGCCCATTCCACGAGTTAACGCCAATCTTAACTCTATCAAACCTTTTTAAGGGTTTGTCCTTTTAAGAACTGGCAGAGGAGAAGCCAAGAAACTTATGGTCATTGTCAAACGGCACACTATGCATTACCCCTCACATCTTGTGCTCAACACCGCATCAAAGCCATGTAATTGGCCGAGTGCTGCCAAATCGGTGGCACTCTCGTGTACCATTCCAACATGCACCCCAAACACTGATAAAATGAGGATAAACATCCAATGACAGCGACCTGGGTAGTGGTGATTGCTTAAATGCACTATAGTCTGGCTGAACCAAAGCAAAGTTATTACCCTGTATAGAAAGGAAAACTGTAATTACTTTAGTCAAGCATCTGTTATCTTAGATCATTTTCCTATCACACAAACTGTACAAACCGCACACATACAGATAACTACAAAGTAGACACTATCAAGCAATGTTTATTTCCATTCTCATTGCTGTTCTTCCCAGTGGTGCATGAAAGAGAAATCTAGAGAAAGTGCTACTGTGGTGCAACATTGGTGCTTGGCGCCATGCAAATGCAGATGCTGTAACAGAAAACTGTTAGACTAATATTGGTCTGCATGGGTAAAGTCTTAAAAGGATGCTTACTGCATCACCTGGGAATCACAAGGATCTCAATCGGGAATAGGATTGTTCACTTGATGCAATGTCCTGTACCAAGAAAAAAATCGTAATGGAAAAAAAGATGTAAACATTTTTTGAAGATGAGGACCCACATAGAGGCTCCTTATACGAAAGTTTGCTGCAAGTGTAAGATATATATTGAAATAAGAAAAAAGCAAGCAAGGGCTTAAAATAAACTGATTCTTTGATTGATGGCTAGGTAGTTTTTTTCTTGCTTTTAGTTTGTTTTTTAAAAGAAACAATAAACAAACGCTTTTGTTAAATGTCCAGCGAGGCTGTCATGTCCTTGTTCATTGAAGTCCATATTGTACCATAAAGGGAAAAAAAAATTCCCCTGCATATAGACTATAGAGCTGTTGTCCGGACCTGCACATTTAGAATTAACTTTTAAAATACAAGAATTATAAACATTCAAGTATTACGGCTTTTTCACCTTTCATGAATGCAGGCTTGGCAGTGTTATAAGAGATAGCTGAGGTAATCGATCATGGCCAAATGTCAGAGATTCCAAGGTGAACCTGTATAGGGACACCACATAATATGTAAAAACATCGATGTAGGCTGCTTGCAAAATTTGGCAGGTTCATTGCAGAAAGCAGCATCTCTTACAGTCCTTGTATAGATGGGAGGGAGTCCCTTATCCAAGCCTTCGCTATTTGGTTGTTAGTTTGATCTTGGACGATCAGCAACATAGCCAAACAACAACACCAGCAGCAAGGGATAAAGGGTAACCTCAGTGATCCTAGATATTGATACACATCTAACAAAAATCACAAGTGCTCTGGCAATACCATACCAAATGAAGCCTGCATTTCTACAATAGGCAGGTCTTACTGTGCAATGAAACATATGTAAGTGGAATGGGCTATAATAAATTTTACTTATGAATTAGAAGTGTAGAGGCTTTTGTCTATAATTCATGGAAACACTTTCCGTCTGGCACAACGATATTAACATCAATCTTCATCTATAGTTTTGTCTAGGTTAGCATTTCCTGTGAGTGTACTACATTTACAAATATACTTGCAAACCCATCTTCTGGTGATCTGAATAAATTTTGGAGCCATACTTTGAAAAGTGTGTCCACACTAGACAATACTTTGCTTATGCTTTGTGCAGTTACATTAGATACTTGAGACCATGGGTCCTGCATATATGTAAGACTCCCCTCTGCTTGCATCTCACTTGCTCGTCCTGGAATAAATTGGCTACTGCGTGTGGCTCAAATTCATGGTAACCATTTAACAATAAGTTAGTGAAGAGAATACTGATGCAAAGAAGCAGCTTGGGCTCACGATTCCATTCAAGGATCTGGTCGGAGATGTCTCCAGTGCCAGTTCATTCTTTCTCAGCTTAGAATCTTTCAGAACCTTGATGTCCTGAAGTAAATCTATATGATATTTCATACTGTTGCTGCAGATAAATTGAGGTTGTTGATAATCATTTTGTTCCTGAGGAAGGTGGTATAAAGAAACTAAAAGCCATTGACCAATTTCTGTTGTATTGTCCACAAACTGAGCCAACGTTGTTGAAAAGCAGAAAAGTGTTAACGTTTGCTGATTGGGGGAAAGATGGCAATGTGCAAATTTGACCGTTTGAGTTTTATGGAGGGTATGTTGTGATTGGTTGGAATGTATGAGAGGAATGAATGTTGGGCTTATGTGTAAAAATGATTGAACGCTGTATACAGAAGATATATTTCTGTAATTGTAAAGAGGAATTCATTGATTTGTACAAACAATATATGAAAAGTTGAAAAAATATATATAACACAGGTTGAGCGGTAGACTATTTTATATATTCCTGTTATAATTACCCCTATCCTGAACCTAAAGTAATTTGTGTGGTTAGTCTTTATGGTTTTGTTATATCCTCATTGCACAGTGGCAATGCTAAAGGCAGCAAACCACTGAGTGACATGATGTGCACAAAATGCTTCACAGTTGTGCTGTCTGGATTGTAGCAGGCACCTCTGGGTCATAGAATTTGACAACATTCGTTGACTAATTGGGGCCCTTGACTGTATTAATAAACTATGCACACATAAAGTTCCTCTCAGTGCTCAACACCTCACTAAAGCACTTCAAGAGAATGTAAGGTTGAAATGTAACAGTACAGTATGTAAATAAGCCACTCTACTGCAAAAAAGAAACTTAATTAACTACTGATTTTAAACTTAAAGTTGAGGTGTGAAAGACAAAAGCAACTGATTGAAGAAAAGAAAAAAACTATATGGCACATCAAATGATCCACTTATTAAAAACAATGGCTTCAGTTATTTGAAGACAGCAGCTGGCGCAAGTTTTGTAAACATGTGAATAACTTCACTAATGAGGACAAACCTAGCTATCAATGGTGTTGCTCCAAAAGAGTGGATTAGTTATACCAAGGCACTCTTTGTGGATTAAGGTATCCCAGCCACTTTGATCAATAACAACTTCAATATAAATGCCTTGCACTCCTCGGTGTTGGGCGTAAGGCTCCCTGCCCACACTATCACTAATAGAGCACGGTTTTGCATAGAGCCCTGTACGCATTAGGGAACCCCTGGACTCTGTGCATGGTATTATAACCTAGTAATATCATATACAGAGCCAGCTTCCCACATTGGTGTTGCAGCGGTGGGGTACAAGACTTTGACATCTGTTGTACCACTTGATTAATAATGGATTTCACTGGGGAAATCCCAAAATTGTCTTTAAAATAGATTTCTTTTTTTTCAATTAGCAATTCCCCCCGCCCCCCCCCCCCTTGGTGTTAGGCCTAAGGCTCCCTGCCCACACTATAACTAATAGAGCACGGTTTTGCATAGAGCCCTGTACGCATTAGGGAACCCCTGGATTCTGTGCATGGTATTATAACCTAGTAATATCATATACAGAGCCAGCTTCCCTCATTGGTGTTGCAGCGGTGGGGTACAAGACTTTGACATCTGTTGTACCCCTTGATTAATATTGGGATTTCACTGGGGAAATCCCAAAATTGTCTTTAGAATAGATTTCTTTTTTTTCAATCAGCAAACCCCCCCCCCCCCTCCTTTCCCAAATTGTTTGAAAACAATGTTAGGACCTTGGTTAATTCCTGTACTGTTTGAGAAACTTAAGACTTTAAAGCAGTTAGGCCTTAGAAGTTCTTATTAGAGAATTTTTTTTTTTTTTGAAACCGTTTATTGTAATCTCAAATATATACAGGCATGGGCCTACAACCTTCCGGCCGGCCGCTAAAGTGACAGAAGCAAATGACATATATACAATAAGGCACTTGACTTTGCAGAGACGATAAAACAGGAGGTATCAACAACGTGGGCCATATGACTCTGAGCCCACAATACGGTTTCGTTTTATACAACACAACAACATAAAACCACACCCGCAAGGCAACCCGCGATCGAAAATGACAACACGTGCTCCTCCAGTGGGGGACCCCAACCATCCAAAGAAATCCAGAGAGGGGAAGGGAGACAGATCCGGGACTGGGAGAACAATGTGTCCGGGACTGAGGGAGGGGGTCAACTAGGGGGATGGAGCTGGTGAAGCGGGAGGCAACAACGGCGGCTCGCAAATACCCCCGCGGTAGGCGTTCCAGGGGCCCCATATCTTCACCCATGCCCCAGGCTTACCCCGCGCCACATACACCACCTTTTCTCGGAACATGCACCAATCCATGTGTTCTTTCCAGGCCGACACCGCCGGGGGTCTCTGGGATCCCCACTGTTGAGCAATGTCACGTTTAGCTATCATATATCCCAGAGTCACCCATCGCGTCTGCGGAACCGAGTAATCGGTCGGTTCCCACACATTCAGCAAGCATCTCCTCGCTTCAGGCAACAGCGCGACATGCGTAACCGCTCGCAGGACCTCATGCACACCACGCCAGAATCGCTCCACCCTCGGACATTCCCACAGAATGTGCAAAAAAGTCGCCAAAGCACCACACCCACGCTTACACAATCCATCCTCGGCATAGCCCATACGCAGAAGCCTTGGCCCCGTCATATACACCCGGTGGAGTATCTTAAGCTGGACGAAGCGAAGGCGAGCCGGGATGGCCACCTCCTTCGGAGAGGCCACCGCGGAGGTCCAGTCCTCGTCGTCCAACTCCAGCCCATCGGCAACCCAAGCCTCGCGGAGACCAGTCAGTAAGCCCGAGCGGTCATTTATCAATTTCTTGTAAATGAGGGAGATCGTGCTGTCCGGAACGTGGCCATCTAGCACTCTATCCTCCAGGGGGGAGGACTCCGGGATGGAGGCCACGTCTGGGAAGACGGAACCTAGTGCGTGACGGACCTGCAGGTAGCGAAAGTATTCACTGCCCTGCAGCTGAAACTCCGCCTGCAGCGTCTCGAATGTTTTGAATCCTCCCCTCGTCCAGAGATCTCCCACTGTACTGATGCCTATCATGTCCCACCGCTCGAAGCCCTTCGAGGTCCACAAAGAGCCCAGCCTCTCCGACGCATACAACGGTGACGCTCGGGTCAAACGGTCCTTCCATCCCATAGCTGCATTGGCCGCGTGCCATACTCGCACCATGACACGCGTGGGTCCCGTCAAGCGGGAATCGGGCACGCTAGTGTAGAGCGCTCGATTGTAGTCGCCACCGGGCAGGAGCATTTTGTCCATTTCAAATGCCGGGTTTAGGGCGGGCCCATAGAAACCGTGATTAATTGCAGCTAACTGGGAGGCCCAGTAATACCGCTTAATATCCGGGAGGGCAATCCCTCCGTCGTACCACGGGAGCGTCAATTTTGCCAGAGCTATACGCGGCCTCCCGTCCCAAAACAGACGGCGCTGTAAGCTTTCCACCTCACGGAAATAGCGCGCCGGGACCAAGTCCATAGTGTTCTGGAGAGCGTACAGAAAGCGCGGCAATGACATCATCTTGAACAACGCCGCCCGACCGAGCGGCGAAAGCGGCAAGCGCCGCCAGCGCACGACGTCCTCCTTCAAGCGCTGGAGGGGGGGAAGCAAATTTCGCTCGTAGCGGGCCACCGGGTCCAGCGTAATATAGACCCCCAGGTATCGAAATCCCTGCGAGGCAATCTGGATCGGACAGCCCCGAGGGAGGACAGGAGCCTCCCCGGAAAGGACATAGATACAGGATTTAGCCCAGTTGATGACAAGGCCTGAATTACGGCCAAAGGAGCGCAAAACATCGACCAGGACAATCAGTGACTTGCGCGGGGAGGCTAAGTACAAAAGGATATCGTCAGCGTAGAGGGACACGCGGTCCTCATACTCTGGGGTCCAACGGAGACCACGGATAGAAGGGTGCCACCGCAGCCACTCCGCCAGGGGTTCCAAGGCCAGTGCAAAAAGGAGCGGCGACAGGGGACAACCCTGTCGCGTGCCCCGTCCCAGCACGAATGGGGCCGAGACTCGACCATTCACCACCACCTGTGCCAATGGGTCCGAGTACAACAATTTAACCCAACTGATGAATCCCGGGCCAAATCCAAATTTCGCCAGCATCGCCCAGATGTAGGGCCATTCGAGCGTGTCGAACGCCATGGTGGCGTCCAAGGACGCCAAGATGGCCGGCTCCCTCACGAACGGAACACGCGCGAGCACCCCGTGCAAGCGCCGCAGATTAAGGGCCGTATTGCGATGGGGAATAAAGCCGGACTGGTCTTGGTGGACCAAATCGCCCACCACGCCGACCAGCCGGTTGGCGAGCACCTTGGCGAGGATTTTAGGCTCCGCGTTCAAGAGCGAGATAGGCCGGTAGGATGTGACCCGGTCTCGCGGTCTCCCCTCCTTGTGGATAACCATGATGGTAGCCAGACGCTGGTCCGGCGGGAGGGAGCCCCGCGAGTGGGCCGCAAGGAACATTGCGCGGAGGTGGGGCGCCAGTACATCCGGTCGCAGTTTATACAACTCGATAGGAATGCCGTTCGGGCCCATGGCCTTGCCAGAAGCGACCGAGCGGATGGCGAGGGCAATTTCGTCCGAGGTGGGGGCGGCATCCATCAACTCCCTGTCCTCCATTGAGAAGGAGGGCAGCGCGATGTCACGCAGCAGGGCATGGGAATCCTCCTCCGGGCAGGGAGAAACCGGGGAATATACCTCACGGAAATAATCTGCAAAGCAAGAGACAATGCCTTCCGGCTCAGTAACACGTACACCATCCATTCTCTCAATCAGCGGTACCACACGACTAGCTCTCTCCTTCTTATCCAACCACGCAATCAACTTGCCAGCCTTATCACCCACATCATACAATCGCCCCTGTTGCTCTCTGCTGAGGCCCCTGGCCGCCTCCGTGACGAGGGACCTATAGGCCGCCTGCTTAAGGTGTAGAACGTGCAGCGCAGCGTCAGTCACCCCACTCCCCAGATCACCCTCCAGTTCATTAATTTCGGCCTCCACCCGGGTCACCTCCTCCTGGGCGCGCCTCCGGGCATGGGAAATAAAGGAGAGGGCCTCCCCTCTAAGCACTGTCTTGAAAGCCTCCCACAGGGAGATGGCCGACGGGACAGACCCCACATTCTCCTCAAAATACCGTTGCAAGGATTTAATCAAGTCCGCACGAATCGTGGGGTCGCGCAGGTACCAGGCATTGATTGGAGCTACCCTGCCCTCCCCCCTCGGGAAGACATCAAAGTGCAACAGGAGTGGGGAATGATCTGAAATACCCCGCGCCAGATGGCGCACCTCCCCCACTCTCCCGGCATAGGCCGCAGGGACAAGGACATGATCAAGCCGCGAAAGGCTACCATGGGCCCCCGAATGGAAGGTGTATTGCAGCTGAGTGGGATGCTTTAGACGCCAACAGTCCACCAATCCCAGTGTGTCCAAAAGGCCAGACAGCCACGCTTGTGCCCGGGGGAGGTCCCTAGGGGGATAGCGATCCATAGTCCCAGAGGCCACAGCATTGAAGTCCCCCCCAACCACCAGAAGCCCCTCCGGAAGGTCAAGCAGGAGGCGTCCCAGGTCCGCAAAGGTGGTGGACTGTAACCCCGGTGGGACGTACACTGAGACAAAGACGACTACTTTGCCCTCCATTCTCCCCACCAAGACAGTGTAGCGTCCCCTCTCATCATGGCGCACCTCGTCTATTTCTAGCGGGAGCGAGGTCTTGACCATAATGCCCACCCCTCGTGAGCCTGATGTAAAGCCCGAGTGGGCCACCAAACGATAGCCACGCCGATTCATGGCACAAAAGGAGTTACCAATGAGGTGTGTCTCCTGCAAAAAGACCACATCAGGCGAAATCCGTTTCAGATATTGCAGGACCACGCCCCGCTTAATCCTATCACCCAGTCCGTTAACGTTCCAGGACAACAAAGTCAGGTCCCTACCCCCCATCACATACAGAAGCCATCATTTGTCCCCCCGAGAGCATCTCAACAACACCAATACAAGGAAGGGTTTGCCTTGCGGTAGAAACGAACCACACCCCACCCCAACCCACCCATCCCAACAGAACTCCCCCCACCCTGCACCCCTGCATGAGCCCAAACAGCCCCCCCAAAGTGCAGTGTGCCTGTCGCCCCATAGAAAGAAAACTAACTAGTCCCCCAGAGGAGGAGGGAGATCCCCCAAGAGACCCCACACGACCTCCACAGGAGGGGAACTTACCCTAACAGTCAATGGTGACAATAACACAGCCCAGAGCAGGGCATACCATTAGACCCTCAATCCTGATCCGGCGGGCCCTCCCCACCAACCGCTCCCCCCCCACCCCCCCGGCCCCGATCTCCGGGAAAAGTGTCCAGCCAGTCCCCGGCCGCTTCGGGACGATCAAAAAAGTGCGTGCGGCCATCCACCTCCACCCTCAGCTTAGCCGGAAAAAGCATCGCATATTTGAGATTCAGGTCCCGTAGGCGACGTTTGACACCGAGAAAGCTCAGTCTCTGCTTTTGGACCGCCGGAGTAAAGTCAGGATAGAAATTTATATCCATATTATCAAGTCTGACCGGCCCTTGTAGCCTGGAAGTCTGCAGGATAGCGTCCCTGTCCCGAAAATTAAAAATCCGGGCGATGAGAGGCCTCGGAGGGGCTCCGGTCTTAGGCCTACCCCCGGGGACCCTGTGGGCACGTTCCACTGCAAAGAATTTACTCAGCCCCCGAGGCTGGAGATGGGTGAGGACCAAGTCCTCCACAAACAGGTCCGCAGCCTCTGCCTCGCGTCCTTCCGGCACCCCGATAATGCGGACGTTGTTTCTCCGGGCCCGACCCTCGGAATCCTCCAGTCGACGATGCATCAGGGCGCTCGCCTGGCCAAGCCTGCGCACCTCCTGTTGGAGGGCCGCCACGTCAGATGTGAGGCCCGAGGTAGAGTGGGCCAAAGAATCGACCCGGTAATTTGTTTTTGACAAATCGGCTCTCACGAGGCCCACGTCCACGAGGACCGAGTCGATCTTCTGCGCCAGAGTGTCAAAGCGCTGGTCCACCGAGGCCTTCATCTCGGCGATGGCGCCCATGACGTCTCGGAGGGTCAGGTCCGTGGGCAGAGCAGGAGCATCAGTCGGGCCCGTAGGGGACCTACGCAGCGCCTCTGGAGACCCCTTCTGGAGGGTGTAGCGATCCATGTTGTTGGATTGATGGGCCGCGCCACGACGGGTCGACTTCACCTTAGCCCGGTCGCCATCTTGTTTTGTGGCCATGGTCCCCAAATCGAGCCAATCTCCTCAAAAAGGGGGGTAGACAATCCTGTTCAAGGGCTCTGGGGGGGGGGCGACCACCGCTCCGCAGGACGGACCGCAGCCGGCGGGCCGGCAGGGCACCCCAACGAGGCCACACCACCCCACACCGCCCCGCGACCCTACCTCGCCTGGCAGCAAGGAGGGCGCAAAAGCGAAAGCGAAAGTGCGGGGTGCGCGAGTCGCCCAGCCTTGCCCGCCGCTGTTATTCACTTTGTCGCCGGATCGCCCCACAACTCCAGTACGGGGGGCCGGTGTGGAGAAGGCCGCAAACCTTAATCGGTGCTCCCGCCGGTGTCCGAAGTCCGAATTGAAAACGGAAAACGGGCGTCACCTCAGTTCGGGTTCACAAACACAGTCCCCTCATCTAGGACAGGATTCGGTCAGGATTTATGCAGGAGGTCGCGGAGGTCCTCGGGAGCCTCGCACCTACGCGGCCATCTTGGGTGCGCGCTAGGCTCCTCCCCCGAGAATTTTTTTAAAAGATCTTAAGATCCCACTTACTTTAAACACCATGACTGATACTGCAGGGACCAGCCAGGAACTCAGCCTGGGTCCCTATGCACATCTTAAGGTTGCCCACCTAAAAGATTTGTGCAAAGCATGGAGCCTTGCCATGGGTCGTAAACCCAATAAAGCCTATCTCCAGCAGTTGATGGCAGAAAATGACAAGGCCCTGGCAAACAAGTAGGTTAGGTTTACCACTTCTACTAAACAGGGATGTCCCAGATGGTGAAAGACTTTTGTCAGTACTGTGTCACCTGCCAAGCCAGTGGCAAGGCAGGATGCCACCAAAAGTCCCCCTTAATTTCACTTCCAGTGGTTGAGGATGCCCTTTGAAAGGGTAGGAGTCAACATTGTTGGCTCCCTGGACCCTCCAACAGCCACAGGGAACAACTATATTCTGGTGGTAGTGGATCATGCCACAAGGTATCCTGAAAATATTCCCCTAAGGGCCACTACTTCTCCAGTGGTGGTGAAAACCCTCCTTGGTGTATTCACCAGGGTTGGTTTCCCAAAGGAGGTGGTATCAGACAGAGGTACAAACTTTGTGACTGTATATCTAAAACACATGTGGGATGAGTGTGGAGTGAGCTACAGATTCACCACACCCTATCATCCACAAACTATTAGCTTGGTGGAGAGATTCAACCAGACATTGAAAGGCATTATTTGTGGGCTCCCTGAAAAAACTCAGGAGATGGGGTGACCTTCTTTCATGCCTGTTTTTTGCCTACAGTAAAATGCCACAGAAGTGAGCGGGGTTTACATTCTTTAAACTTTAGTTTGGACGCCCCGTTAGAGGTCCTCTAAGTCTGCTAAGAGAAGTTTGTGAAAAACCTCTCAAAGAACCAAAACATGACATAGTGGACTCTGCTTGGCTTTCGTTCCTGCATGGCTGAGTACATGGAGAAAGCAAGCCAAAACCTTCAGGCCAGCCACAAACTGCAAAAGCAGTGGTATGACCAAAAGGCTGCTCTGGTAGAATTAAACCAGGCCAAAATGTATGGCTATTGGAGCCTGTGGCCCCTAGGGCCCTTCAAGACAAGTGGAGTGGACCATACCCTGTCCTTGAAAGAAAAGGGGAGATCATTTATCTGGTATTCATGGCAGTTGCAAACACCCCAAAAGGGTAATACATGTCAACCGCCTGAATCCCTATTATGACAAAGTGGACATGACCATGCTCGTGGCCACCGATGAGGGCCAGAGAAATTAGTGACTCTCTCCCTGATCTCCTCTCCAGCAATTCCCAAGATGGGTCTGTTGACGCAGTGGTCTTTTCAGACACCCTCACTGACCAACAGCAGGCTAGTCCCAAGTCAGTATGCTGGGCTCTTTTCTCTGACCCCCTGGTCAGACTAGCTGGTGTACCCATGATGTGGACACTTGTGACAGCCTACCTCTCAAAAATAATATTTACATGGAGTCTGATAATGTCAGAGAGAGCATCCAAGCTGAAGTCCGCAAGATGCTGGAATTGGGTATCATTGAACTCTTGGAGAGCCCCCGGGCCAGCCCAGTTTTCTTAGTCCATAAACCTCACTCCAAGGGTGAAAAGAAAGAAATTAGGTTTTGTGTGAACTATAGGGGCCTCAATGCTGTACCCAAAACTGATGCTCACCCAATTCCTAGGGCAGATTAACTAATTAAGAGGCATGGGGCATCCAAATATCTTTGATCTCACATCTGGATCCTGGCAGATAGATCTTACCACTGGAGCAAAAGAAAAATCTGTGTTCTCCACTGCAAGTGGGCTCATCCCGTTTACTGTGATTCCCTTTGGATTAAAGAATGCCTCTGCCACCTTCCAACTGTTGGTGAACAAAGTTTTTGCT
The DNA here is from genome assembly GCF_964204655.1 of Triturus cristatus. Taxonomy (NCBI): domain Eukaryota; kingdom Metazoa; phylum Chordata; class Amphibia; order Caudata; family Salamandridae; genus Triturus; species Triturus cristatus. The sequence continues at coordinate 1,136,472,413 of NC_140579.1, forward strand.
GTGGCGGAATCCCACATATTGCTGTCTACAGCTCTACCTTGAAGGATCACCTGATCCACCTTGGCAAGGCCCTGGAGGCTCTTAGAAGTGCAGGCCTCACTATCAAGGAAAGCAAATGCCAGATAGTGCAGGGAAAGTTTGGGTAATTGGGTCACTGGTAGGTGAAGGCCAAGTTCAGCCACTCCCACCCAAGATCCAGACCATTCTGGACTGGGTAGCTCCAAAAACTCAGACCCAAGCCAGGACATTCCTTGGCTTGATTGGGTACTATAAGAGATTTGTGAAGGACTATTGGTCCATAGTGACTCCCCTCACAGATCTCCCCTTCAAAAGGATGCCCAAGAAAGTAAAATGGACAGTGGGCTGTTAAAAGGCTTTTGACACACTGAATGCAATGTGCACGGCCCAGTCCTGGAAGCTCCAGACTATACCAAGCAGCTCATTGTGCAGACGGATGCCTCTGAGCATGGGATTGGTGCAGTCCTAGACCAAGCAAATGATGGACATGGTCAAACTGTAAGCTGAAGACTACTCCCTAGAGAACGGCATTGGAGTGCCATAGAGAGGGAAGCCGTTGCTGTGGTTTCGGTCCTGAAGAAGTTGAGGCCATGCCTGTATGGCCTTCACTTCCTAGTTCAGACAGACCACAGGCCTCTCGGGTGGTTACAACAGATGAAAGGTGAGAATCCCAAACTGCTCAGGTGGTCCATATCCCTACAGAAAATGGACTGAACACTGACCTAGGACTGCCCATACCAATACAGGAAGCCTTTCCAGGTTCTTCCACTTAGAAGATGGTTTATTTCATCCTTTCTCGTTTGGGAAGGGGGGGCATTTGAGAAAGTGCCTCTTTTGTATGGTTAGTTTCCCCACCTTTTGCCTGGTTTTGATGTGGTTTAAATGTAGTGCCCAGGGCCTCTACCAACCAGGTGCCATGTGCCAGTGCTCCTTCCCTAAAACAAATTCCCAGTTGGTACTTATGCTCCCTGTAAGTCCCTAGTAATTGGTACCCTGGGTAGCTAGGGCTTGAGAGCTGAAGAGGGACCCTAGGAACCCCGCCACCCCCTATTTGAACCCTGTCTGGGTGCCATGCCAGCTAACACTGCCTGCCAGCATAGGTAAGTCACTCCTCTAGCAGGCCTCAATGCCCTAAGGCAGGGTGCATTATACTGCAGGTGAGAGCATATCTGCATGAGCAGATATGCCCCTACAATATTGGGCACCATTTCACAATATTGTAAGTGCCAGTAAAGCCATAGAGAGTACATTGGCTGTGGACTCGACAACCTGAGTTCTACAGCACCGTGATAGGAGTGTTTGTCACCAAATTTACTCCATCCAAAAAAATCCACACTGATTCCAGTGTGGGATTTATTGTACCATGTACCCAGAGGGCACCTCAGAGATGCCCCCTGAATCCTTTCCAACCCTGGTGTTTTTTCTGACCGGCTGTAGGCAGCCAGCCACCACCAGACCTGCTTCTGGGCCCCTGGGTAGAGAGCCCCTGCTCTTTGGGACCAGAAACAATGTGCATCCTGGGCAGAGGTGTCCTGCCTCTTCCCCCAGGATGGACCATTGCTTGAAGAGGGGAAGCTGAAGAGGGGAAGCTTCAAAGGCTTGCCGCCTTTGTAATGCGACCCCCCAGCCTCTGCTGCTAGCAGCTGTTGTCAGCCCCTGGTTTACACCCCCCACCTTGGGCTGGAAAACTGGCAGGAACATTAAAAAAAAGCTAGGTGTGCCCACCTCTACCAACCCCAGGGTGGGGGGGGGAAGCTAGGTGAAGCACACTTTTCAGTCCCATTTATCTTGAAGATGTGGGGCGGGGGCCTCCAATAAGGGCTAGGCCTATGTCCCTGTCCACAGGAGAGTGGTATAATAGAGGGTGTAGTAACCCCAGGCAAGGTGCCCATTGTGCCTACCTGCTACTCTCCTAAAGTTTGTATTTAGGAGGCTCCCTCAGACCTGGCCCTCAGATCTGCGACAACCTAGGAAGAAAGAACACACCCTGCAGCAGAAGCCAGCGGTCGACAACTGCCTTGTACACAGCCCGATCTGCCTGTCTCCAGCTTCGAGGAAAACTGCGACCTGTCTTGTAGCATGACCTCCAAAACCCCTGGGAGGACTGTGGCCTTCAATAAACAAGCATTGGCATAGCCAATGGGTATCGCCTTTGGGACCTTATAAGTGTTTAGCCATGCAACAGTTGAAGTTGTTGCACCAAGGATATTGTGCTGCATAACTAAATACTTATAAGGTCCCAAATGCGAGACCTATTGGCTGTGCCAATGCTTATAAGTATGAAGTCTTGTAAATACTATGGTAACCTATGTTACAATACGCAGACTACACTGTCGTTGTGAATCAGACCACGATCGGTCTGCAAAGAGAACTTGCTGTATTCGAAGTAGTCTGCTGCTATGATACGTTAGTATTTAAAGAAAAAACTAAGATAGTTGTGTTTGATTTAAAAATAGTCAAAACATTTTTTTAAATTGGGCAGTTTTTGTATAATACTAAGGTGTAATGGGGCCCTGTGCTTTGTTTTGCGTAGAAGGGAAACAGCAACATTACATCACATTTAGTTTTAAGGTGCTAGTCCTTGGCTCTTCTATCATACTTTGAGGAAGGAGTTCTCATAACCCGTATTAAGCCCCATTTTAGCCATCATGGCTGCTAAACCTAAGCAAACTTTAAATTATTGGTTAAATTCCTTTCAAGGGAAACTATCTCAATGGGCTAAAATTGCACTATGTCGAGTATTAAAACAACTCAGTTTTTTTGAGTTCTACTTAACTACTTTACCATCGTCTGATAAAAGCTTAGATCTGCACCTGAAGTCCCACTAAAAACTTAATTTGGGATTAAATGTATAAGTTTAGTCGGCCATGGGAAGTCTATCTGTAATCCTTGATCTATTATTTACAGCACGGGGAACTCCTGGAATATGTAATTAGCACAATTGCAAGTTATAGTATTGATTATTAAATAAGCCTAATTAATCTCCTATAATGGAGGTTATTTGCTGACTGACAAGAACAAAACCACGTCGATATCATTTTAGACTCCAAAGCAAATGCAGATGTTTCAGATCCTCTATTTTTCTTTGCAATAGAAGCACTATCTGGGCAGACATTGAGTTAGCGTCTTTCCAGTAGTTAGTTTTACATCTGGCTGGACAGAAGAAGGTGATAAATTGCTACGGTGAATTTGTTCAGTTTATGAGGTTTCTCTTCCACAGATTAATTTTATTTGTTAGGGTGTGATTTATTTTTGCAGAAGTTTAGGACTTGCAGAATTAATAATTGTATGTCCGAGAGTGTTCAATCCACACTTATCATGTTTTTTTATTTAATTGATTGATTTGGTCGATTGTAAACTTCCATGATTTATATTACTCTGTCCAGATAATTTAAAGTATAGCCCAACTCTTTGATGGCTGCAATAACTTTTAACTACAAAAAGTTAGCCCTAAGTGCACTAAGTCCCAGTACACAGGCCTTAACATAGTCAATGCTTGTTACTCCTTATATTGTTTATTTCCATTTGTGCTTTTATTATATTTCTGTATGTTCTGGAATAATGTATCTATTTGTGACTAACATGAATTTATTTTTTGCAATTTAAGGCCAGACCGATGATATGTGAATAGTTTTAATGTGTTTTTTTAACCTTTGTAATGGTTTTAATTAATCACAAAAAGGTGTTTAAGTGTAGGGGCATGGGGAGGTAGCTAGTATCTGGAACAGTTTTCTGAGAATGTTCTGGTCAGGGGGTGGCATGTGAGCTGACAGTACTTTCAGACGATCTTTTCCCCCCAGAAATGACAACCTGTACATGTTATCTTCTTTTTAGCCTTGTGGAAAGCCCTTGCGAGTAAAGGAGTTCAGAACCCATTTTCTTTCTACCTTTCATCATATTGAGAGATGCTTGCTTTTCTTCTGTGCAGAACAGTTGGGACAGAGAGTAAGCACATTGAGAATGCCTATACCGCTGGGCCTGTTGGCAGAAACGCATTTGTATTTCCTGTTTGGCAGGACAGAAGCTCTTTGTAATCCCTCTGTTTTTCCTCAATATCTACTGACCGTAGGCCACCCCTTTGTTTTGGGACTAGGCTGAAATATATATTGATAAAGATAATAAACATAGCTTGCTCATTTATTTGGCTCTTAAAGAGGCCATCCAGTGAATGGTGTGACAGTACGTCTCACGTCCCCAGAAGACGTATTTAAATAAATCAATATTCTAAATGCTTGTAGTTTGTTGTAATTGATGCGGGACTCCGTGAAGATAACATTTTTGTTCTCTTCACTAGATGGCCACTTTAACATCCCATTATTAAAGCTTGCCTAAAAAAAACACCCACTAAATGGCCAGAAGCTCTTTGTTGGCTTTGTGTGACATTAAATTATTAATGTATGCCTGGAATGATGTTGGCTGGTGCACATCTGTTCCATCACAACATGCGCATGCTTGCCTCTGACTACAGTAATGCCAACTGTTTGGGTGTCTGGTATATGCTTCCAACAAAAGCTTGTACCTGCCAACATTTGTGTGTCCTTCCAGTATATACAGTATGATTGGCAAACATGAGTTGAAGTGGGGTTCTGCAAAGGTGGCGTGTCTCTCTTCCTGGGTTCAGCCGTGAACAACCCGTGCACTTGTAAGTCCCTGTGCATGTCTGAAGTGATTTGTCCATGAGCTCCATTACCGGAGACGTGTTTAGCGGTTGTGCGTGGGCACAGGTTCTCGCCTGAGTGTGTTCTCAGCGGTACTTGGTTTATCTGTGCTTCCGTCCCGACTTCAAATCATTGAGCAGCAGAAACCTCCCCCCCCCCCCAAAAAAAATCTAGCCTTGAAGGTGTCTATTTTGAGGCCTTGTCAACCATGCTTTGTTGTATCACCTTTTTACATTTATTGTTATTCGTTTTCTTCCCTTTTTTATATTTCTTTGAATTCGCGCATTTGCCACCAATTATTGTAACCTCTAGTCCATGTTCTGTAATGAGGTGGTGCTACGTTCGTTCCTTCAACCACATCCCATATTCTGATGAGCTTTACACTGCTGCTTTTTCATCTTTTATAAAAGAATAAGTGCTTTTTAAAAAAACGTTAATCACAGTAGTGATGAATAATTATAATTTACTTGAATTATCCAGTGCTTTTGATTTGTCTGTTTACCAAGCTAACATTGGTTAGGCTATTCCTGCTGCTTTTTGGTTTGAAATTTACCATGTATGATCTCCAGCATTTGAAGTTTGTTTTCAATGCAGACGTCTAGATCTGAATTGAAATGTACATTTTGCCCACTTATATCAACTATGAACTAACATGTAATAAAAATAAGGGAAGGTGTGTTTTTTCTTGTTTTTATTAGGTGGAGAAATCTTGAAGACCTGAAACTGGGATCCGCTTTTCTTTTTCATAAAAAAAAAAAAAGAAGTAAATACAAATTTTATTTAAAAGTATATCTGGCTGTGGGAGGCAGAACATATGTTTGGAACCACTTTGAGACCAAAATTGATCTTGCAGTGAAGTTGCACAGGCGAGGATGCTTTTTCCCATCTACCCCCCTCGCATTCCTCTGGTGGACTACACTGTTGTGCCTATGAACCGTACAAGCAGTTAGAAAACACGGTCTGTGTTGAGAGCCTCTGGGCGAAGTTCCAAGGCCCTGCTGAAGTAGGATTTGCATCTCCCCTCTCTTCTCCTTCTACCCTACCATGTCTTTTAATTCTCTCTCGCTTGATGGTTCGTACAGGAAAAGAGCAACCTGGATTACTGGTGACCCCTCTAGGACCCCAGGTAGATATTTTACACGTTATTCTATATGTGTGCGCGTGTATATGTATGTATTTATTTACTTAACTCCAAAAAAACAAAGGTTAAAGGGACATAGTTAGGCTCAGATTTCATTGATAGAAAACCAGTGAAATTCAGCAGTTATAGTTACCGGAGCTAACTATAACTTACACCCCCACAATGCACTGCTTATGAAATCATCAGTGACATCACTGTTATCATCCAGTGAGTTTCGAAAACATTTCTTAGACTTGGAGATATACTGAGCTATGCTTGAGTTAAATTGCTGTTCTTTCTGTACTACTGAGTGATACTGTTTCTAACATATGTCATCTGAGTTGCTGTGTGACTGTATCATTGTGGGGATGGGAGTGCCTGTATAGGTGTGGGAATGGGTGTGTGTGAGTGACTCTATGGGTGAATAAATTGGTGTACGAGTATCTGTATGGGTGTGTGAGTGGCAGTATGCGTGTGTGTGTGTGTGAGAGAGTGGCTGTATGGGTAAGTGCCACTCACTTAGAGTGTTAGAAACAGTATCACTCAGTAGTACAGAAAGAACAGCAATTTAACTTAAGCATAACTCAGTATATCTCTAAGTCTAAGAAATGTTTTCGAAACTCACTGGATGACTGGGTGTCTAAAGGGGTGGGTGTATGGGCGAGTGAGGGGTTGTTTGGATGGGTCTGTGAGTAAGTGAGTGGGTGTATTGCACAGCCAGTGTCTGTGTGAGTGGCTGTTTGGTTGAGTGAGTGGGCGTGTACGTGATTGTATGGTTGTGTGAATGGATGTGTCAGTGGTTGTGTGGCTGAATAAATGGGGGTGTCAGTGGCTGTATGGGTGTGTGAGTAGATGTATGGGTGAGTGAGAAGTTGTGTTAGTGGTTGTATGGGTCTGTGAATGGCTATGTGAGTGTTTGTGTGGTAGTGTGAGCAGGTGTGTGGGAGGTTGCATGGGGGTGTTAGTGGTTCTGTGGATGTCATCTGAGATGTCATCAGTGATGTCACTGACCATGTTATAAGTGATGTAATATGCGAGGTCATAAGCAGTGCATTGCAGGGGCGTAGGTTATAGTTCGCTCAGGTAACTATGACTGCTGAATTTCACAGGTTATGTACGAGTGAAATCCAAGCCTAACTATAACGTCCCTGTAACCTTTTGTTTTTGTTCTGTGAATTAGTTTAAAAAATGTTTTTATTGCCTAACTGTAACATCTCTATAATCCTTTTTTTTCTTGTTTTTTTAGTGGAAAAATATATATATATTATACACTTAAAAAAAAAAAACACTTCATACTTGGCTGCGAAATACTCCCTTTTTCGTTGTAAAGGCATGTGCGGTAAAGACGTATCTTGTAAATGTATGCGTGGTAAAGACCAATGCATAGTTAAGCTTGTGTGTTAATGGAATGCTTGATTTGGACCACGATATAAATGCTGTGTTTCCCAAAGCAAAAGCACATGTTCAGTACACCACATCACAGTTCGGATGGGGCGCTAGGTGGCGCAAGTGCGGAATGGCTAGCATTGCGTGAGGCTCCTGCTGCCCAGTGTTGTAATCCGTCAGTTGATCCTTCTCTATTGCCAATAGCCGTCTGTAAATGGCAGATTTGCGATCTTGGCGTGCTGCAGCAATCCCGTGGAAAGTTTCAGGAGAATTGGAGACAGCCAGTGTATGGTGGCGGAGGTGGAAGATACTGCCGTTGTGGCGCCCATAACGGCCAGGAGCTGTGACCCGGCAGAGCCAGCCGCGGCGCCCACGAGGTGCACAGGCCTCGCCTACCCGGGTGAGTGACTCCGCACTGCAGCATTGGATTAAGGCAGCAGGGGTGCCAATGACCCAGCAGTGGGAGAGCTATAGGAGCAGATCGGATGGCAGACCGGCCATCTAGAAGTAAACACCAACACTGTGCTGCGCCGGCTATGTGATCCCCTGCCAACAGCGGACAGCATTCAGTTAAACTACCGATCTGCCGCTGAGGGATCCGCGGGGCTTCTGCTGCACGAACTTGCGTTAAACAATCTGCAGCTGACAGAACTGTGGAGCTGAAGGGCTGTGGCAAAGGCGCTGAACATCTCGGGAGAGGTGATGCATGGCAGCGTTTGGCGGGGGTTGACGGGTCCTGCCGCTGCAGGGCCCAGAGCAATTAGGAGCGCAGACTCTGCAGAGCTGGCCTGCGAGAGGCCGCGGTGACCACGAGGCACGCAGGCCTCGCCTACCCTGCGGCACAACTAGAGGCGACACGACATTAGCCGCAAACATTGATCTGGACAGCAGGAGAGCCAATGACTGAGCGGGAGGAGAAATAAGTGCGCAAATCGGATGGCAGAACGGCCATCAAGCAGATACACCTGGCGCTGTGAGGCACTATATCTGTGCTCCCCTGCTTACCACAGATATTCTTCAGCTAAATTGCCGGCCTGCTGCGGTGATATTGAAGGGGCTGCAGGCTTATAGTGATGGAATTAGCACAGCCCTATAGACTGGCTCTCAATACATGGCACACAGTAATTGACGTGAGTTGGTATCAAGGTGCGGCTGAGGGAAGCGTAGACGACGCGTATCGCCGTAAGGGCTGGGGAGTGACCGGATCGGATTGCGCAGGACCGAGGTTTCCGGGAGGAGCGCGGGCCTTGGCTGTCTACTGCTTTGAGGATTCCAAGGTGCAGCGCCACTGGAGGTGCTGAGTCGGGCACAATGCCAACCTGTTAAGCGCAGCGAAAGGTGGACGGGAGACGGGCAGATAATTTAAGCTGCAATAGACGGAGCGTGGCGCTTGCTGTACAGCATTTGTGGAGATGCCATACGTCTGTGGGAACTGGTGGTGTGGAGAAGCTATTCTTGTCGGCATTGGCCATAATATAGCGCACGCACAAGTTGCATGCTGATAACAGCACGAGACGTGGAGGAGCTGTTGGCGCGCGCTGTGGGCCCTGAGAAGGGTATCATTAGGGAGCTGGCGCCCTGCTATAGACACGACCTTGGCGGTACAGACGTCTGTGTTGATGACAGTGGTGGTATCCTGAGGAAGCGAGGAACAGCACAAACACTGCGGAGGGGATCACACTAGACAGTGTACTCTGCCCTGAGCACTGCACGGCTACCCCAACCAGCAAGGCCACTGCAGGTACGCAGCTTGACGAACGTAACGAGGCACAGCGCCCTGTACCACAACAGTGCCTAAAGGTACCCATCTGTGTGCTACCAGAATGGGGAAGCCGGATGCTAGGCAGCCTCGGATCCACTTTAAGGCAAAAAAGAATACTAAAACAAACCAGGAGAGCGACGACATTACCGTAGCGGCGAGTACCCGGGAGCCCCCCGCTGCACCTGAGGACGATATGAAGGCCATTTTGTTGGAGGTCCGGCAAGGCATTGCGGCTATTGCCGACAAAATGGATGTGATGAACACGCGCATGGACAATATTGTTTGTAAAATCGATGGTAATGAGGAAAGGATCAAGGAGACTGAACGCCGTATTTCGGACGCAGAGGATGCCAACATACACATGCAGAGCACGGTAACCCAAATGGACAAGCTATTAAAAGTCTCCGCTGCCAAAAACGAGATCATAAAAGTGAGGAGTCGAAGAAATAACATCAGGGTCCTATGTATACCAGAAAGCACCAACACAGGCAGACTGGAGGTATATATCGAGAAACTTCTGCTGGCGGTGGTAGGGGCGGAGGCCCTCTCCTCTCAATTCGTGGTGGAGAGAGCGGACGGTTCATTGGGCCCTAGACCCTCCATGAGAGGTCCCCCACGTCCCATTATAGCATGTCTCTTAAATTACAGGGACCGTGATGTGGCCCTTCGAGTGGCACGGGAGCAGAAACAGCTGCACTATGAGGGGGTGCCGTACACCATTTACCCGGACTTCACCGCTGCTGTGCAGGAGGATAGACGGAAATTTCTCCCGGTAAAGCAGAAGTTGAGACAGGCCCAAATAGATTATGCACTGTTATACCCTGCCCGCCTTCGCATTACCTATCAAGGTAAACAAACTTTCTGCACAAAGCCTCAACAGGCCGACGACTTCCTGAAGCAGCTAAAACGGCGTAATAAAGCATCACACTCCACTAGCGACTCACCGACACTGGCTACTTCGGACATTGACTGACAGGGCCTGTCGGGGGGAACCGGTATGTTCACACCGCAGAAGGGTATATTCTCCAACTTTGGTTCCCGAGACATGTTTGAAATTAATTGCTGTACATTAAACAGGACAACTTTGTATTTCAGATCTGGCATTGGAGTTGAAAGGTACTATACACCGGGCGCCCTCGCTCCCTCAATGGGGTTGACAGTGCCATCCCATACCCCCGAGGGAGTGAGTGACACTTGTGAGCCGCCTAGAGATAGTCCCCACTCGGAAGAGCCCTCTTTTCATTTTTACATCTACCCGGAAGGGCTCAGTAGCTCTGTTAGTCTGGGGTAGTTGGGATAGGGAGGGGGGAGGGGTGTCTTTTTCTGGCATGTTTGGGATGCTTCAGTGGGGGGGGGGGGGTTGGGGAGGTAATCATTCAGAGTTCAGTAATGGTTCTACTATTTACGGACAAACAGCAGAGTGCTCGCACAATTGCTCTTAGCATGGCAAGTGAAGTCTTACACATTGCCCATAATATCACCGATGGGGAGTATGGCTGACTCGATACCTGATAATCGTCTGGGGATTCTGTCTTGGAATGTGCGCGGGCTGGGGGACCCCAGGAAGCGGAGACAGATAATCACATACCTAGATCGCCCCAAAATCAGAATAGCATTCATACTGGAAACGCACTTTAACCCAAAACGTCCTATCTCATTTGCGGGTAAATGGGCAGCTCACAGACTGTTCTCATATTCTTCCTATGCACGGGGCGCAGCGATCCTCATCAAAAGACACACGCCGTTTACACCCCAGGGAGAGATCATAGACCTGCAGGGGAGATATGTTATTGTATGTGGACGCCTGGGGGCGGACATTGTCATGTTGGTGAGCTGTTATGGCCCGAATATTGACACGCCTGAATTCTTTACCATCCTGTGGGGGAAAATAGTGGATATAGGCACCACACATGTGATCTGGGGTGGGGACTTTAATGTGGCCTTCAACCCAATCTATGATAGGTCCACTGTGGCACCACATCACTATACTAGATCGCAAGCTACGATGCAGGGAATCCTGGAGGAGGGGATCCTCATTGATACCTGGCGTCACACTCGCCCCACTGCTAAAGAGGGCACACATTTTACGTCTAGGACTGCATCTTGGGCCCGTATAGATTACTGCCTCGTATCGAGAGGATTAGGGCTGTCCATCGTTGGAGTGACCCTCCTACCTCGAACTTATTCTGATCACTCGCCCGTGCGGCTACTGCTTGCGCTTCCAGGGTGTGAGATGCCCAGGTGCAATTGGAGGCTGCAGCCAACTGCCCTGTTGGACGCAGTGTTCCACGCTGAATTGTCAGAGGAGATCCAGGAGTTCTTCCAGAGGAATAGGGGGTCTGTTGACTCGGCAGAAATACTATGGGAGGCCTTCAAGGTCACGATCAGGGGAGTTTGCATTTCTAAGAGCTTTGGCGTGCTTCGAGATATCCGAGCTACGCTCCAAAAATTGGAGAAGGACCTTAAATCACTAGAGACCCGGATGGCCGGGGGGGGGGGGGGGAGGTAGGTCAAACACAACTAGAATTTCGGGAAAAACTGTCAGAGTACATGGACACTGCAATTCGTGAATCCAAATTTATGGGGAAATACTGGAAGGCCCGGAGATATGGGGAAGCGACCGGGGAAGGCATTGGCTGATGTCATACAGAAACCCAGGTTCTCCAGTTACATATTGGAAGTAATGGACCCTAATGGGGAGACGCACAGGGACACGGAGGGTATACTAGCTACATTCACCACGCACTACTCTACACTGTATACATCGCAACGCAGGGATCCATTTGAGCTTTTGACACTTTCTTAGGCGACGTCGCGTTGGGGTGGCTGGAGGTTCACCACAGGGAATTCCTCTGTGCTCCGTTTGAGCTGGATGAAGTACGCGAAGCGATCCTGCATCAAAAGTCTGGAAGGGCGCCGGGAATAGACGGCATCCCTGCCGAATTTTACAAAACCTACATTGATGTCCTGGCCCCTATACTGAAGGAACTACATGAAGAATCCTTAGAATGTGGCACACTTCCCCCATCAATGAGAGAGGCCCTGATAACTTCCCTCCTGAAACCAGGCAAAGCGTCCATCTCCTGCGAGTCCTATAGACTGTTGTCACTCCTTAATTGTGACACCAAAATATTGTCAAAGCTCATTGCGAATCGGGTACTCCTCCTGATGGAGAAACTGGTGTTACCGGATCAGACGGGCTTCATTCCTGGACATGCCACCACGCATAATCTTCGCACGCTCTTCTCGATTGTGCAGAATGTGTCGCCCGAACTCCCCTTGGCTGCTATCTTCTTAGATGCCACTAAGGCGTTTGATTCAGTCGAGTGGGACTATCTCTTTGGCATAATTCTCTGGATGGGTTTTCCCCCTCTTTTTGTGTCCTGGATACAGCTGTTGTATCACCGACACACTGCCAGGGTGCTTATAAATGGCCGCGTGTCGTCCTCATTTCACATCACCAGGGGAACTAGGCAGGGTTGTCCACTATCCCCCCTCTTATTTGCCCTCGCGATTGAGCCCCTGGCATGCAAACTGCACCAGCACCATAAGGATGGAGCGCTCCGGTGTCCCTTGCGACAAATGTTGATCTCACTATATGCGGATGACTTGACACTATATGTTTGCGATCCTCAAAATAACCTTAATCCTTTATTACGTGAGTTCATTGTCTATGGGAAACTTTCCGGTGTCCATATTAATTGGGAAAAATCGCAATTACTCCCCCTGACAGCGACGGTGGCCAAACTCCCTCTGGACTACCCGCTCAAATGGTGTGATACAGATTTGCGGTACCTGGGGATTCAAGTCTCTGGGGACAGAGACGATACACTCCGCCTCAATTATGGAACTGCTATAGACCGTCTTACAACTAACGTCACACAGTGGATATCTCTCCCCCGTCCATGGCAGGGAGGGCTTCTTTGATTAAGATGGTGGTACTCCCACAGTTTTAATACCTTTCTTGAATCTTCCCTATAACCCGGGACGGTACCTCTTCATAACACTACGATCTGAGCTCCTACGATTGTACTGGGGTGGCAAACAACCACGGGTGCAATGGGTGGTACTTACAAGGCCCTATGCGCAGGGCGGGTTCGATATTCCGGACTTCGAACTGTACTATGCCTGTGCTCAGGCCCATTATGCCTATTTCTGGATCCACCCGCCGGCATGCATGCCACAGGTCGCGGCAGAACATTGGCTAGTGGACCCTGTCCCGCTAGATGGGATTATATAAGCACCCCCTCGCTCACGGGACACCGCGCCAACCACCATCACTAGTACGGTTTACGCCTGGCATATTATGCACACCCTAGGGGAATCGACACTATACTCCTCGGTTTTACCCCTGTCCTACCACCCACGGCTCTCTCTACTGCAGGAGACGGGCTTCCGACAACTATGCAATCGTGTGCACATCACGATTTGGGGAGATCTGTTTCGCAACGGTATTTTCTGCACATCAGAACATTTTTTTGGGGTGGCACGTCCCACCCCTTTGGGTCTCTTCTTGTATGTGCGTGCTATTCTTCAGAGCTTCCCACAGGAACCCGCAAACTTTAAGCCACTGCATCAGTTGTTGCAGACTGCAAGCCCTAGGCATCTGGTGTCCAACTTGTATCGGACGATTTGAGCAGAGAAGCCCCACAGCGCTGCCCGTGCACATTGGACTGCAGATCTAGGCAATGAAATAACGGATGAACAATGGCAATATTGCTGTTCACAAACTGCACACATATCAGCTAGTTGTAGGCTACGTATAATTCACTACAAGTTCCTACAGCGAATATACTGTACCCCAGCCGAGATGTGTCGCTTTGGGTTACGGGACACGGACCACTGCGATGGATGTGGCGGTCCGGGGGCCGGGTTCCTGCACTTTTCCTGGGAGTGCCCGCGGGTGATGGAATACTGGGTGCAAATATTTGAAGCTCTAACTGACATGACGTCTCTAGCATTGGAATGCAATCCCCTGATTGCGCTCCTGGGATACACTAAACAAATCCCTAAAACACACCGCCGCTACATCACACTCTCCCTATTGTTAGCAAAACGTAGAGTAGCCTGTAGGTGGGGTAGAGGGCGAGCCCCTAAATTTAAGGAATGGTTGGATGACATGGTTTATTGTCAGGAACAACTTGCAATACACGCGGAGATGCTCCCCCGCACTTCGAGGCCTAGAAATATTTGGGGTCCTCTCACGCACTATTTGTTGGCGCACACTGCGGACCCTCCCCCGGACAAACCTGTCACCACTGGAATATATAGCAGTCCCTCTAACACAGAACAGTCATAGAAGATAGGGGACGGAAGGAGTCCCTAAGCCATGTTGTTTTAGGATCGATGTGGTTGCGTTTATGGATTGCTATAGGAGACGCAATTTAAGGTAGATGTCTGCTAGAATTGTTGTTGAGCAATTGAGCCTCCTATGAGGTATTGGACTGCATCGCAATGCCCGTAGCTAATATTGGTAGGGAACAGATCTGTAAGGTGATAGTATCCCCTTGGACGAGACTCCAGACAGTATTGGGCATTCGTGGATGAAGTAAACCAACAAGAGCAATGAGTACTTAATACATTTTTCTGTCTGTAACCGTTATTCTTCTGTTTATGATACATGTTCTTTATGTTGAAAATTATAAATAAAGTTAAAAAAAAAAATCAGTTAGGATTCACAACTCTGTTTGACTCAGTGCATCTGGCAATAGCTCTGTGAGTAGCTGCGTCCGTAGGTCTGTGAATGGGTGCATGAGTGTCTCAGTGAGTGGATGTGTGAGTCTGAGTAGGTCTGTGGCTGCATGGGTCTCTCAGTGGGTCTGTGATGGAGTGTGTGTGTCTCAGTGGGTTTGCCATTGGGAGTGTGAGTGTCTCAGTGGGTTTGCTACTGGGAGTGGGAGTGTCTCAGTGGGTTTGGCAGTAGGAGTGTGAGTGTCTCAGTGGGTTTGCGAATGGGAGTGTGATTCTGTGAGTGGGTGTGCTGAATGTTTCTGAGTGGGTGTGAGTGGGTGGGTGCATGAGTGTCTGAGTTCATCTGTCACTTTTTTGCTGTTGCTAGAAATCTTGAATCTGCAGCGCAGTTACACGGCTGAGCGTTGCAATGGCTTTGTGAATTTTCGCACGTGGCAAAAACAATTCTGGACATTTTCTTGTCCATAATAGGTCCCTCTGGACCCACCTATATTGCCCCCATGGGATCAGGGTACCTCTACCCAGGCCCCTTCTAGTACTTTGCAGTTTTTAGGTCTTGCGAGACATATTGTTGGTGAGTAGATTTCAGAAGGGGGCTTGAAGCCCCGCCCCTCATTTCATTGGGTAGCGTCACCATTTATGGTAGACGGTGGCTTCCCATTGGAAATAAGGCTACTGTGTTAACGCCCTTTGTCCTTTTGGGACGGCCCATCCGGACTGGGTCTCCTGCGTCACGGCTGTCGTGAAGCAATTTCTTATCTCAGAGGCGTGTTATGTAAACAAGCCTCTGAGATCCAGTCCTTATGGACCTCCCAAAAGGAGACAGGGCGCCGCGTGTTTATTTTTGCATCATGTTTTCGCTTTCACTGAAAGTGAAAGCTCGATGCAAATATAAACGGCGCTATGACGAGCGCTTGTTTCTTGAGTGGCTGAATGTGAGCTACCCGAATCATCTTCATTGGTCTTTATTTGCTGCAGAAATTATGAGCGTGCAGGAAAAGGTGGACGTTTGTTGATAGAGGAAGATTCGTTTCTTGGT
Organism: Triturus cristatus; assembly: GCF_964204655.1. Lineage (NCBI taxonomy): Eukaryota > Metazoa > Chordata > Amphibia > Caudata > Salamandridae > Triturus > Triturus cristatus. The sequence goes on from NC_140579.1 coordinate 1,136,488,087, forward strand.
TTGTGTGGCGATTTCTACTGAGAGGGGAGCAAGATGGCTTTCTGACAGTGGGGAGATGGAAGGCGGTCTGTGTTGATAGTATTGAGAGGGAAGATAGCATTTTTCTGTGCAGCACAATGACTAAGAGAAGATGGGGTAACTTTTGCGATAGGGCTTGAGAAGGACTATTCATTGCTAGAGGTGAGGTGGGGTAGTTTGTGGTGATAATAACAGCGTGGATGGAGCAGTTGGTTGACAAGCGGAGATTGGGGAGGCTGAGGTCTGTGGTGAAACCTAATGAAAAGCGAAAAGGGCAGGCAGTTGGTTGACGGGAGTCGTTTATTAGGACTCGCCTGACCCAGCGCATGCGCTGGTCTGGCAAGACTTATTGAGAGGGCTCCAAAAAGTGCTACCAGGCCAGCCTAGAGCTACAGTGCATGTGCGCGGGCGCGCGCGACGCGCTTTACCGCGATTACTTTCACTTTCACGGCCGCTTTGATGTTTGATCGCAATCACTTTAACTTTCGCGGCCGCATGGCCGCTTTGCATAGCCAATAGGTCTCGCTTTTGGGACCTTATAAGTATTTAGTTATGCAACTGTTGCATGGCTAAATACTTATAAGGTCCCAAAGGCGAGACAAACACCCTGAGAGCCTTTAAATTTCTCATCACCCTTTTTTGTTCCAACGTGAAGTAAAATGAACACAGATACAACCCTTTTTCAGCTTCTGGACAAAAACACCGATCCCGCTGAAATCCTCATAATGAAATGTGTGGATAAAGACTCCAGGAACGCAGAGCACGTCGTTCAGGAAACACAAGCGAAAGTAATGCACCAGAACCGTACAACGCAGAGAGACGGGAAGCGTACGTATTATGATTGCCCTGCATCAGAAAGTGCCCAAGCTTAAACTAACAGGATAAGGAGGTTGCAGCAGAGAGAGTGGGGTCAATTATGTAGGCCGGGGGTAGGAACTGAGGGGAATAAATGGATAGGGTGGGGACGAGAAAAGCCAAGAACGCAAGGGGAGAACCCTGGGAACATAGGCGGGGAAGATAAACAAAAGAGGAAAACATGAGGAAGAAGAGGGGCGAGATACTAGGATTATTAATAGCATCTCACTGGAGGGGACTCATTTTAAGGATTTCGAAATGATGAGGCTAAGTGGTACCGCTGATATTAGAACCCGCAAGATCAAGCACACACGATCTGCGAAGTACATCTCTGCCCCTGGCTGTCACGTCTGTATCTTTCTCTACTTCTACTTATGTACTTTAAAATCTGGCTTGCTATCCTGTCCACGTTGGTATCTATCCTCCCCCCTAGTCCCCTTCCCTGCCCCCTTCCTCCCTTTCCATCATTGTTTTCTTTCGTTCTCCCTGACTTTTTCTCACCCTCCTTCCGCCTTCCCTCATCATTATTCCTCGTCCCTCTGTTCTCCCCCTTTCCCTACCCCTTGTTGGTTTTCTCACTTTATACACATTGACTTGTTGGGAGTCTTGAAACAAGTGTGGGGGGTTGTTGTCTCTTGGAGAGGGCGTGCCATGGTGTCCTCGGTGTTGGATATTAGGTGGTGTTTAGGGCATGGGTGGGGAGGAGCCACATTCTGATGACCGAGGAGGTTAAGTGCTTCTTGTGCAGGGTGGGGGTCCGGTGGCGGCGATAAGAAGTTGTCACTGTTCCTATTAGAAGCTCAGGGTTGGGCAGTTTAGTTTGCCCCGCCCCTTCCCACATGCTCTGCCTGCCATTGGTTAGGATCCTTCAAAGCACGCTTCTTATTCCCTGGCTGGGCCAGCAGCTCCCGGCAGGAGCTATCAGTAACAGCAGATGTCAATGTTGGGAGCCAGGCTTTGAAAGAAGTCCAAAACAAGCAGCTTTTTTCCGGATAAACAAAACGAGCATTTGCAATGCAATAGGTCTCTCATTTACGCGAGTTTAAGCTATTGGCATTGTAAATGACAATGCCTTTTATTTACATTTTAAAAACAAAAACATAAATAAGTCATTGACATTTACAATGCCAATAGCTAAAACTTGCGTAAATGCGAGACCTATTGCATTGCAAATGCTTGTTCTTTCAGCTGCCCGGGACTGTGTCCCATTACATAAAATGGCGGCCTCAACCTGCGAATTTGCTGCAATCGTACACCGGGAGGCCACGCTGAGCAATTCGTTTTGGGGCATTTTGTTGCTCTTAAGGATTCCTTCGGCAAACCCTATATTGGTCCCATGTGGTTAGGGTTGCTTTACCCTGTCCCCTTCTTGTACATTGTATTTTTAGGTTTCGTGCCTAGCGTTGCCGTGCGCAGCATTGCTCGCGCAGCGCGAGACCTCTTATAAGGGGGTTCTGAAAGCTGACTACACGCTTGTGCGTGCGATCAGTCTTTCGCCGGCAGTCATAGGCTTTCGCGTGTTTTTTTTTTTTTTTAAAAAGGCACACGATTGGGCAAAGGCGGGGCACATGTCCCGCCTTTGCAACGCCCATTCCCGTCCGTGTCTAGCACGCGCAGCAGCGCGCGTTCGCCTCGCTGCCACGCTCTCTCCCCTGTGGTGCGCGCGCACCACTGGTTTCCTTTCACTTTTGCGCAGCGCGGCCATGTCACTTTCACGCCCGCACAGCCATTGCTTGTAATACAATGGCCTGGCTCTTCTGTCTGACAGGAGCATATGGGCACAACATGCATTTTTCCGGCCACAGGTGACAGAAGGGATAATTTGCTGCTCACCCCACGCTTGTTTCCGGCACTGGGCACGCTTGTGTGTGTGTGGGGGGGGGGTTGTAGCACATATTCATTCTACTCTGTTAGGCATGGCTAGATGCCCTCGCGCCACAGTGTACAGTCCTGGGACTCACAGCCGCATCTGATGCTTGTATAATCTCAGCATGACAGGAAGGCTCCCCCAGCTCCGCCCCACGACCCAGAAATCCCCCTTCCCTTGCCTCAGACAGCTCTCAAACAACCACTGTCTGCAGGGCCCAGCTAATCCCTCTCAGGTGACCCCAGGCAACGAGCCTCGCCTCCAGCTCTGCATTCCGCAGGCCCCGGCGTTAACCCTTTACTGTCTGGACCAGTTGGGAAGGGGGCCTAGGCCAGGGTCGTGGAGTGATTGGCCCGTTAGTGACGGAGAGGCTTGCCGTGCCGGTGTGTGGATGTGTGGACGGTGTCCACTCCACCTTCAGCAGGTGTGGGCAGGTCTGGACAATGCAGTACTCTAAAGCTTTATTGGCAGTGGTCAGCCATCAAGTAATTGTTGTTTACAGCGTTTCTTTCGTTTATTGGCCAGTAAAAGCAAGATGGTTCTAGGTCTCCATAATTTAGGGTTTATTTATTGTTTAAAGGCATCGTGGTGTCAGTCCATCCTGAAAATCTCTAGTGAATAATAGCTTGGTTTTAGGACTTCTTAGAGGTCTAATTCCATTTCTAATAACTACAAATAAGTTACTGTTGCCCAATTAATGATTGTTGGAAAACGAGGCAGCATCTGTGAGGCCTGCACAAATAACAGGACTACATTTGTCCTTCACTGGGAACCAAACACCCAATTGTAGTGCCTGACTCTCCGAGGGTAGCGTTGCAGAGCAGTCTGAGGCTTACTCAAGGGAGGTGGTGTGGGCTAGTAATCGCCATTTACAGGTGCACAAAAATAACACTCAATAATTGATTGTCCAGTCTGTACTTTGCTTTATAAAAGTAAGAGTACATTTATTAAACACACACACCACTCAATACTATGCACCAATTAACAAATATACATAAGCTGTTGGAATGACTTTGTGACATTGCATAACATCTCCACCCCTCCCGCAGGGGGGGTGGGGTCTAGTACCACCACTCCCATGTATGCACATCAACTTGCCCCCAATGCAGTTAGTTGAACATAACCTGGAGCGAGGGCCCTGCGCACTGGCACCATCCCAGTGGCGACCCACCCCATTACCTCAACAAGCATTAAAAAGGGGTAAACCTGCCTTGGTGACACATGACCCTGACTGAGCATCTCCTACTGACCATAAAGTATGCACCTCTATATCTTAAGGGCTAGCAGTCTGGGGTCTTCACCTAAGCGCAGCAGCAAGAATCCATGTTTACGCACACTTTAGAATGACAGTACTCATCACCTTGGTTGATCATTTGAATGCATTGCAATTACAGCCTCTAAAGGCATCACAGATGAAATCACAGGATTGTGCATATACAGCCAGACACCCTAGCAGGACTGTCTGGCAACATAGCCCCACTTGGCTTATGACTTCTCCTTACACATGTGACTTACAGTCCCTTCAAAAGAAGTACCCCTGGCAACTACACTTCTCCTGCAGTGTGCCTCTTCACTTTAAAAGGAATCACAGGTAAAAGCATGGGATTACATAAATACATCCAGACCCCCTAGCAGGAAGGTCCAGCAACATAACTCCATTTAGCTTAACATCATCTTACACAGGTACTTCACTTTACACGTGACTTTCAGTCCACCTAAAAAGAAATAACCAATAGTAAATGCATTTCGGTGCAATTACACCCTTCTCCAGACATCCCCCAACTCAGCCCTTCACTCGGTGATGCACTTCATAGTACACCCTCAGCTGTAGAACATAAGTTCCAGCCTAGAAGGTGTTAAAGGCTGGCTGAGCCCTTGAGAGGTTATTCTTTCAGATGCCCCGTGAAACTTAGGGGTGGACTGTTCTTCTTTATGCTGGGGGAGACTGAGGTGCTCCTGCAGCCCCCCTGCACCCCTTTTCACACGTGAGGGTGACCCCCTCCTCTGGGGGCCACCAGGCACCAAAATGGCAGATTTCTTCGTGATGGGGGGGGGGGGGGGGGGAGGGAGACTGGGCCTCTCCAACAGCTCCCCCAGCACCTTTTCACAAGTGAGGGTGACTCTGGGGGCCACAAAGCACCAAAACGGCAGATTTCCAAATGCCTGGCGACGCATTATGGGGCGCTTCATGCTCCTCTTTACCAGCCCCCGCCACTGGGAACACTCTCCTCTGCCCTCTGGGACTCTGAGAGCGTAGATTCAGCAGTGTGCTCTCTTCACTGGCTCCCTGCGCCAGCCTTTCGCCAGGCTCTCTTTCTGGGTCCCTCTTGTCCCTGCGCCGAGGCCCCTGTTTCTGTGCACCAGTCCTGGGCTCTTCTTCTGGTGCTGATAGGGTCCTGGGGGCAGTCAGGGGGTCTCTCCTTCCAACTGCCCATTACGCCAGGCTCCAGCACCTTCAGCCTCAGCCAAGCACACACCCCAGAGAGACCTTCTCTTCCTGTGCAAGTACTTTTTAAAAGTTGAGTAGGGGGCTGGCAGGAAGTCTCTGTTGGTCCTATCAAACAGCGACACATCACGTCCCTGCCCCTGCTCCCTCCTTCTTGTCCAGCCTCTGAGCTTGTTCAAAATGGTGTCGTCCAGGGTTTCTGGCCACATGTCTGAAGCCCCATCCCCCACGCTGCCTTCCCTCCTTGGTGCAGCCTGGTGCCTGGCACCCAGTGACAGCTGCTAATTGATGAACCTGTATCCCCTCCCATCTTCTCTTCGTGGAGAGGAGGCCCTAGCTTGTGGAAGAAAGGTTATCAATCCATCCAGCTGAGGTCAGCCCTCAGCCTGGGTTTGGTCCTGGCTGGCTCACAGAAATATGACAGTTCTGGATGACCCAAAAGCAGTACAAATATGACTTTGGACTCTGCAGAATACTTTTCACCTCCAATACAATGGACGTTAGTGCATGTCTGGAAACTGTAGGCCTTGTGGAAGTTAATTTAGCCATGGGCCCCACATTCCCTTAGGGAAATAATGAAGTGAAAACACAGTAAAACACACTGACTTTCCCTGGCATGTTGCATTCCAGGGTATAAAGCCTATTCCATATCACCATCCAATTCTGCATAAGTGCTGCCACACCATTCACTTTGTAGCTGCTCCTGGACTGCGCACGCTAGGAATCTCCCCTGCGCATCCCGTACACGTGTGCACACGCATGTACACATGTCTGCATGTAACCAGCCCGGTGTCCCTTACTCCAGCTGCTGCGCAGTGGCCTGGTCAAGCCAGGGGAACACCAGTAAAATCCCCATGCAGTCTCTTGCATCCTGAGCTCACTGTGGGTGAGTCCCAACTTATGAGGCTCCCCCACAGTAAAAGCTCAACAATTAGGTGCTCAAAAATCAAAAAATCCGGGCGGCCCATAGTGTCAGAACCACCTTCTAACAATGATGCTCAGTTTATCGACCTCGTATGGATGGGAGGATGTACTTGCCTTGCACAGATTTTAACATGTGAAGTGACCTCCGGCGAAAGCTTTTACTGACTGAACTGGCTGAAACGCCAATTCCCTCCCTCGTGGTTTCTGGTAGTATCGGATGACTGCCCCCAAGACGTGTTGGACAGACCCAGGGAGGGGTGTGGAAATGGGGATGTATACCGCTTTACTGCACTTCTCCCCAACTGTGATAGACAGATCTCTCTTCATGGCCCAGCCCAGAGGTCAAGAGGTACGCTGCTTCCCAGATTGAGATAAATATAAGAGTACGTCTTTTGTTCTGTTTTTTTGGTGTTCTGTAAAAAGTGAATAAGTTTGGCTGAGCCTGGGCTCTTTCAAGCAGCACTGCGGCCATCAACACCTGCTTTTATACAAAAGTAGCCACTGCTATAAAGATTATATGGGCCCTTATTTGAGTTATAATATATCAACAAAGGGGGGGGGGACGAGGAGCTATTAGAAAAGGTCCTGTACCAGGGCTCCCAAGTTAAATGCAACAGCAGTATGATGGTAACAGTTCCTAAAGAATAAAGTAAGAGAGATTCAGAAAGCCAGTTAGGCTTTTGAAGAATGTGCAGTGTCTCCAAGATGGTTAGAGTGTGCCGAGAAAGAGTGAAGGTACTCCTATGTGGATCTGTAAGTGCCCTCACACACCCAAACAGGTGTATAGCATCATCATCGGGCTGGTGCTCCTCGTGGGGGTGGCGCTGCAGTCCCTCACGGGCCCGTTTGACGGGGCTCTTTGTCGGAGATCTTCAAGGAGTTTGCCGCATTTGTGCATGGGGGTGTGTGGGGCTAAGTGTAAGTGGTGTGGTGATTGAGTTCTAAAAAGAGCCCAGCAGCCGAAGCTACCGGGTAGGTGTTCCGGAGCACAGAAGAAGAGCACGCACTGCCTTCACTGCTATTTGGCCAAGCTGACGAGGCCTGACCTGGAACTAGGGAGGGCCGTAACAAGGGACACGCTAGACGACGTGTCTCTTATCTCTTGTTTTGCAACTACCTTTCCTACAATTAGGACTCATGGGTTTATAGGGTGTCTCTTTCCCGACTCCCATTTGACATACCTTACTCTTTTGGTCCTGATGAAGCGCCCCCAGATCCACTAGGGACTATCTATGGCGCGAAACATGTCGACCCCTTGACACACTCACTTTATTCACTACACGGGTGAGAGAAGAGGGATTGTATTTTTTCATTTTCCCCTCTCACACAGGCAACTGAGATTGCTTCTCCATCCCCGTGATATATTTTATCCGGACCCCGAGGACACCCTTAATAAATTGCAAGTGTCCTTGGGCTCTTTTTAGAACTCAATCACCACACCACTTACACTTAGCCCCACACACCCCCATGCACAAATGCGGCAAACTCCTTGAAGATCTCCGACAAAGAGCCCCGTCAAACGGGCCCGTGAGGGACTGCAGCGCCACCCCCACGAGGAGCACCAGCCCGATGATGATGCTATACACCTGTTTGGGTGTGTGAGGGCACTTACAGATCCACATAGGAGTACCTTCACTCTTTCTCGGCACACTCTAACCATCTTGGAGACACTGCACATTCTTCAAAAGCCTAACTGGCTTTCTGAATCTCTCTTACTTTATTCTTTAGGAACTGTTACCATCATACTGCTGTTCCCTTATTTGAGTTACCTTACCCATCTAGCAATAAAGCCCTGGTGTGAGAATTTTCATAGTAAAATTATTTTTTGGTACAATTCTCCACTTAAAAGTTGGTTTCTTGATTTTTTTTTTTTTTTGGGGATTTTTTTTAAAAACATTTTTTTATAAATCAAAAAGCCATTTTAAGGTGTTTTAACTTGGAAGCTGTTTTTTTTGTAAAGTTTGCCACCTTCATGTGTTCACAAAGTTGACAATGTTTCACAGCTACCTCACAAAATAAGGGAAGCTGATTGTATCTCAACTTCGCCCATTCCTCTTCTGAAGGGCTCTTCCGAATTGCTGTATCGATTTATGAAGGTCACATCTAGAGTATTGAGTCTAGTTTTGAAAGTGGTCTATGGTAGTGTGTTTGGTTATGGTGGTCGCAGCTGTAATAATTTGTCCAATTGCTTATCACGCATTGAGTAATATGCCACTTTATTGACACTGCATCTAGGGGATAGTGTATAGTTTGAAGTATTTTACCCAGTTATGGAGCTCACATCTGATTTCTTAGGTTAGTTATGGAGGTGACATCTGGAGTTTTGCATTCAGCCAAAGAGATCACATGTAGAATATTGTGCCCTGGTTGTGGAGGTTGCACCTGCAGGTTGAATCCATAAGTAGACAACATTGTTTGCTAATAGAACATCTGGAGTATTGGGTCCACATAGAGAGCACATCTGGATTATGTGTCCGGGGCCACTGCTCCTAAAAGATAAATTATGCAGATTGAAGACAGATGTGAGGCAAGCCATTAAGGCTGTACAATGCACCCTCTGATATTTTAGGAAGAAAGATGAAAGGACAGGATGGTCAGAAGGTGGACAGGGGGGCATGGGGTGGGTACTGGTGGTCATTATTCCCCAGGCCCCATGCTTTTCCAGGGCTTATCACTCGTTCTGCAAAACGTATTTATAGATTTTGGAGCAAGTCTGGTCTGTTTATTAATGATGACACAACCAACACAATTATGCTATTAGATGGTGCCAGACGCTTTAGCTGCTGTTTTCTCTTTCACTTGATGATTTTGAAATTTAGAAACAGGTGCTTGTGTTTTGGTGAGGCCCCACATGACATTTTTGACCGGACTTAGCAAAAACCTTTGACATGCCTGTGCAAATGCTCCAATTTCTTTGGTCTGGATAAGAGATGTGCTTACCAAAAATCAATACGTCCTAGCGTAATGTAAATGGTGCTCATGTAAAGTGCTCCAGTACCATTGGGTCGAGTTCACTCTATATAAAACTGCAAAAAAAAGAAAATGGGTTCACATGGGATGGGACATGAGGTGTCACAGAGCAGGAATCCCATCTTGGAGACTGGATATGAGATGGCACAGGGTTCTACATTATGAGGAGTGAACATGGGGTGGTCCAGGACAGGAGTAACATCCCACGGAGAGGTCACTGAGACAGTGTAGGAGTCTCACCCTTTGGAGTGGACATGAGGTGACAGTGTATGAACCATGCTTTATAAATCCTCTCATTCTGTGGCGTGGGTATGAGGTAACACTGTGGAAGAGTTACAACCCTATGAGGGATCTGGTATTTGCTACTGACTGGACTCAGTGATCTCATGTAGATTGCCCCAAGTAGAGTGAGAATCAGAAGATTGATACATGCTTTGTCAAGCAGGCTGTGAATCAAGTGACATGGGGTGGGCAGATTGGACTCCATTTGAACGAGGGTACACTGGACTTCACATGACACTCTGCAGGCCACATCCATGGTTAGCGAATAACTTGATGTGGGCCATGCTGCGCCTTGTAGACTTCATGTGATGTTAGCTTGTCCAACTCTCTTGCCTGCATTCCAAGCATCTCTAAGTGGGTCATGGCAAGCAGGCTGCGCACCACGTGACGTGGTGGGCTATACTATGTTGGCTTGACTTTAGGTGAAATAAGGTAGGTTGGTCTCTGGGTCAGACTCCAGTTAAACTAGGGTGAGCCAAGCTATGTGGGCAGGATTTCAGGTGCTGTGGCACAGGCCACACCCTTTAGTCGCACGTTGTGTTCGGAGTATGGGAGCAGAAGTGCTAATGAAGAGCTTCGCACTGCGCAGAGCCTCTCGCTCCTGAACTAACATGCCTATTATTGACGGGAGAGAGAAGTTAATCCGAACATAAAAACCCACTTGTGTTAAAGGGACTTTTAGAAGAGTGGAATCTTGGCTTATTGCCCATCAGACACCTCCACTAATTAAACCTGTCAGAGAAAATGGAGGCTAAGAGAAGCCGCTCTCCCTGCGCTGGCAGCGACAGCTCCCACTCTCTGCGTGGCTGCCAGCAGAAACGTCATGTGAAACAGCAAGCACTAAGTTAAGTTGCATCAAGCACAAACTCCCTTTGCATACTCAACTTCTTACAAGCACGATCTGCAAAACGTAATTCTATGGAGGCAGCAATCTATCAGTGGGCACCTATTGTGTGCAAGGAGCAAATTCCCTGCATGCAGAAACTTCATGCAAGCAGCACACAATGATAATTAGCATCAATCGACGAGGGATGTCCACTATGGTGGGGCAACAGGGAACAGGTGGGGTGGTTATGCGTCTCCAGGCCGGCCTGAGGGGGTGGGCTTGGCTGCTTCTGGATCACCCCTGAAAAGCATAGTCCTTCTGGGGCGAAAAGGAGTTTCTGACCAGCGGTGCGAGGGCGCCACCTTTAAAAGGGGCAGCATGGCATCAAGCGGGGCTCATTGTTACTGCTTCACTTCATAGCCACATCACACCACCACCGCCGGACTCCCAAGACCCTGAAGCTGCTCCAGGCCGTTCATTTCTGCCCTCTGGGAGACACATGGGCAGAGTGCTTGTTTCTTTCCCGACCCAGGAGCTTTTTAGGTCGAGCCTGGCCATCACATGCGCTGCTCTGAGAGGCATGCTGTATTCACGTATGGACTTGAAGCCCCACCCACTCTCCGCCCATATTTTTAATTGGCTTGCGTCATTGTCCTTTGTAAATGTTGGCTTCTGATTCGTTAATAGGCTTGTTAGTCCCTCATTAGTACTGCCTTGTCTTCATTTGCAACCTCCCATGAGGTCTGGCCTTTTTATTTCTGTTGTTACATGTATGTCTTATTTAGTCTGTAAGCATTATTTTCTTTTATGAGTTTCTCCTACTGCAGGCACAACATTCTTTCCTGCAACATTCCGTGCACCATGTGCCCTTTCACTTTCCATGCAGCCCGGGACAATAGCAGCCGCTTTTTAAAAATGAAATGGGTCTTGCTTTTACAAGAGTTTGAGCTATTGGCATTGTAAATGACTATGCCTTTTATTTATGTGGCTATTATCAAAACAGATAAATAAAAGTCATTGTCATTTAAAATGCCAATAGCTTAAACTCTCGAAATGTGAGACCTATTGCATTTCAAATGCTTGATTTTTCTGCCCCTGGGTCTGTTTCCCTTTATAGAAAATGGCAGCCGCAACATTCTGCACAGGTTGTGGCCACCCAGTCACAGAAGTGCTGTTGGCGTGTGGATTTACGATGGAGTCATGCCTCTAGATATACAAAACTGTTTTCCCTTCAATATCTCAAACTGCTGAACAGATTTACACCAAATAACAAAAAGGTTGATTTTTGGACTAAGACCTCCAATTCTACCAAACTAGGTGTAATTCCGTTCAGCAGTTTGGGTTTTTCACGTCCCCCGCTTGACAAATCACTCCAAAACCTTCAACACAGCAGCCAAACTGAATGTTACACTAACTTTGAAAATTTCTTGAAGATTCATCAAATGGCGGAAAAGTTATTAACAAAACAAAAAACACTTTTCCTATGGAAAATAGGTCCTAACCATAATTGCCTACTGGCGACCAACGGTAATAACATTTCAAAAAAAGATGTGTGTATTTGTGCTTTTTGTATGTATATTTATTTGATATTTCCATTCCCATTTCATCCTGGAATGAGAGAATAAGTGTTTTGCTGCACATCAGGCCTAGATTGCTCAAAGAAACTTTCTAGGAAAATTGCAGTTACATGCATCATACAGTCATAACTGTTTTAACATATAATGTTGCACACTGAAAAGTATCACTTGAATTAGAAGCTGATGCAGGATATATGTTTTATAGTTGATGTTTGGAGTAGGTGCAGTGATTGTTATTGGTTTCAATCGATCACTCCACAGTTAAATATGTGAATAACACACTTCAAAAACTGCTAAACATTTATGACCACAACACGTCCTATTTGCCTCTCTTCTAAATACTATTGTATATATTTCTGTTTTCCTATTTCTAGAAGAGGCCCGCGTTTCCCTCTTAATATACCTGTCATTCTTTGTACATTACATTTTTTCTTTTTCCCTGGTATGATTCAACAATTAACTTGCTGGTTTTTTGTTTCCCTCACTCCATCCCCAAGACTGCACTTATTGAGCTTTTCCAACGCCAAGAAAAAACTGAAGGGCTGTGGAAGTGAAAAACTAATTGGTTCCGTTTCCAGAAGAAGGAAATCTGCTTCCTAAGAGGAGCTGAATCAAGAGTTTTGGAGCCAATCAAAATGTCTAAACAAGGGCAGGACTGCTATTTTTTCTTCTATTCGAGCTGTGCCAAGGTGAGTCACATTTGATTAACTATAGAGGTCAATGTGTGTCTCAAGCTTTTGCTGATAACACTTACAATCACACACTGACTACAAGCAAGCAGTTATTAATATAAAACGTATATAGCTCAATCTGTTACCTAGAAAAGCATCCTGACACTTAGCTATCAGAAACCAGTCCAGATGTGCGAAGACAAAGAGATAATAAACCCACCTTTCCATGGCTTTCGCTGAGAGCATAGAGGTTGCTGATGAAGCTGGACGAGATCAGTGGGCCGTTCCAAAGACTGGCAGTCTGCACAAAAAATGCTCTGCCACCAATCTGAGGTTTCCTAAATTTGGGAGCAATCCGAAGATTAGTATTAGCTGAGTGTAAAGATGGGGGTGGAGCGTTGTACCTTTTGTCGAAGCAGGTGAGGCACAATATGTTGAAAAGCTCTGCACTGCATTTTAAACTGGATTCACTTGGTTACAGAGAGCCATTGAAGAGAATCCAGAGCAGCTAAGGTAGAGGAAAAACGTGGTAAAGAATGCACGTTTTCCTGCTACAGCCTGTATACGATGCAGGCGCTGAACGAGGCAGCCTGGTGCACCTAGAACCAAGTCATTGCTATAGTCCAATCTGTTCAAAATGATGCTTTGCACGACAAAATGGGGGAAACGATTTGGCAGCAAAGGTCATATTTTCTGAAGTGCTCTCATAAGGCCAAAGCAAGTGTAGGAAAGTCTATTGACATGACTAGAGATCGATAAATTGCTATCCATATAGACTCCCAAATTTGAAACCGTTGCTGCAGTAAAGGAGGCAATTATTGACAGTAAATCTAACATTTACTGACCAGTCTCCACCAACAAGGGACCTCATGTTTAGACAATCTTGGTGTCTGGAGAATGGAACCCATTCCTCAGTATTGCGTGGATCATATTAAAGAGAACATTTTTGCACCTAGCGATTATATTAGGGACTTGACTACTTTTTACAACCCCAGACAAAGGCTTAGGGGAAAATTACTGCCTCCGAGGGAAGGGGGACAAAGTAAGATTCCACATGTAATTTACAACCACCGACTATAGGAAAATGAGTTTCACCAACTTGGTATTGACGCTTTGGCTATATATAGCTGCCCAAGACCCGATATAGATATATCACGGTTGACATCTGTCTCTCTCTTTGAATCCTATCGCTATACATTAAGTCTTCTGCTTGTGGGCTGTCTTTCTTTCTGGGTCCCGGTAAAGAATAACATATTTTGAGTAAGGCTATCGATTTTATCGGGAGTGCTAGAGTAGACTAGGCCTCTGTACTCTGTAGGAGATTACCGCCCTACCATCAGGGATGTGGAATTTATAAAATAAAGTGCTTGTCCTAGGGACGAAATGCAACTCCAATCTACTTGTTCTAAAACAAAATCTACTTGTCCCACCTATCGATTACATCAATCACAAGGGCCAACACAAAAACCTTTGAGCAGTATATAGCTTTAATAGCCTATCTGTATTTGGGTGTGGCAAGTTTAAGTTAATGTTTTCAGTATGGTTTATATGTAGATTGGTAAGTGGATATAGATGCAGCATAGATTCAATGGATGTACCATTAAGGTGGTACATTACAGGCCTGTGTTGTGGGCATGATTGGGCCATGAGTTGTCAAACATGTACTACAAGTTGATGTACTCACGTAGCTCACTCTGGAAGTGCAGGTGAAGAGAAAATACTGAAACAACTGAATGGCCTGGTACCATGCTATGCACAGGACGGTGCTAGGAGGTGTGTCTAATATGTACTGCTAATATAATGAGGGGGGATCTGTTTTCGAAGATTGGTGTATGTAGGGATGTTAGTTGTAACAAGGCACAGATAGAAGAATGTAATCTCCACGGTCAGATGACCATATCCCACAGCTGTTTTCTGATTGGGCCTGGGACATCCACAGAAGTAGAACAAGGAAATGCAGTGATGCAGATCCTCCCTGCTGGGGAGGGGTACCTAAGCCCCTTGCCCTCTAGAACCTAAGTTACTAAGCAACTGTCCATCTCTCTCATCACTTAAGTGTCATCAGTGATTTCACAAAAAGGACAGGCTGATACGGAAAATAACCTGCATAAATACTTTGACTTAACGTGGCCCTCTAAAACTACAAGAGGAAGATGAAGAGGAGGAACCAATAATTATCTCTCAGCCATTTCTGGCATATAGGGGAGTTCACTACAGAGGGACTGGAAAATGTCCCTCACAGGCCTCCATTATGTTGGGATCACTCTAAGAGAAATGGAAGGTTCTCCTTTAAAGCCACCTAGAGAAACAGAGGGCTAATAGGGGAGGATTAATAACCTCTCAGCCACTCTTTACTGTAAGGGGATCTGCAAAAAGCTCCCTCACAACCGAGGAGCTTATGGGCAAAGTTGAATCTCTCTCACACCTTTACTACATAGGGGAATTCCCTCTCCCAGAGATTAAAAAATGTTTTCCCCCATGTGGGAGATTAAACATTTTTCATCCCCATCGCTAGGAGAAGGTGCTCTGAATGATGGCTATAACACTCACAGTTGTGCGAAAAGCACATGGAGATTCTATAAGGGAAAAAATAACCCCTCTCGTAGTCACGAATATGACTGAGGGAGTTCACTTACGGAGTAGCTAATAAATTCTATTACTAAAGAATTTTTCAGTAACGTTTTGCAAAAGCAGAACAAATAGCGAGAAATAAATTATGTAGGTGAGGACCAGTCAAAGGAAAAAAAAGAAAAATAACAATTTTGGAATTAAACATTAAATTGTGTTGTCTCGGGTGGTCAGTGATTGAAGAGCCTGAAGATAGCTCACAGCACATAATACTTTATTTAAACTATGATCTCTGCAATATGATTTTGAAGCAAATTATTTTCCAATTCATGAGTTTTTCCCCTACTCTCACAGCAAAATATTTGGGTACATTGAAGCCGTTTTGCTTCAGAGTAATATATCGGGCCAACATAACGTGTATTTGTAAAGCGCACGTTCACCACTACGGGTATCTTGGCGCTGAATAACAGATGTTTGTTGTTACCCAACTCAATGGAACTCATTTTATCGACCTCAGATGGATCAAAGGCTGAGTGGACCCGCCGGGATTTGAACCTGTGACCATGAGGTCGAACACAGGCCACTGCAATAGAAGCATTTGTCCACAAAATGTGAACAGCTTGATTATGGGTGAATTTTATTCACCAGCCCTAAGGATCATTGGTAAGTCATGTCTGCAATAAAGTCAAAGGCCATTTGTAGTCCTGCCTTAGACCAGTAGTAGCAGCGTGACTCAGTATCCCTCGGACTGCACACTCAAACCCACTGCTCAGACATACAAGTCCACTAAACAAACACACACTGCCACTGCACAGATGCACGAGCCCGTCGGAGACGTACACATTAGTGCAGACACACATGAAACCGTGCACACACGACACAGCAGATGCACACTTCTTGAGACCACACACACCCCTTAAGACACAGTATCCATACAACAGACACAGTTTCCCTGGCAGACACACAAACACTTCCTGCAGAGACGGACACACTCTGGCAGTGACACCCACATTGACTGGCGCACACACACCCTGGAACAGAGCACACATTGAAAAGAAACACAAACCGCTTGCACAGACACACAGAGTATACAGAGAAAGTCCCTGCAGACACATACTTCGGCACAGAGAGACAGATCTTGAGGTACACACGCACACACCTTCCCCCTTTAGTACACGTGTACCCCTGCACACATACACTCAACCCTGCAATCACAAACACAGACACCTTCCAAACGCGCACAATTCCACCCTGCACAAACTGCTGATAGCACATACCTTACAGATATGCGAACCCTGTAAACAAACACACACATACCCGGCGCCGGCGGCAGATTAGCCCAGCACCATGTGACTCTGGGCAATAGCTTGCTTAATCTTCCAGACGGCCCCCAGCGCCCCTTACGGGTGATTGTTCGCGCTTTACAAAATGTGGATTACAACCTGCAGACACACCGGAACATTGCAGCAAACAAATTCATCAGGACTACCGTCCAGCAAAACACTTCCCAAATGGTTTATCCTGTTGCCTGGTCGGTGCACGATATCAAGCAGTTGCACTGAGTGCCATTTAGAAGACAGACTTGCCTTCTGGAATCAACACATGGAAAAAAACAGACCAGTTCGACACGCAATTTATTTTTTATTTTGAACCGTTGGGAAATCTCCTGAGTAAATCTGGGATCCACTATCATCTATATGCGGACGACACTCAAATCTACCTCAAGGTGGCCTCCACTCACGATCTCTCCCTCCTAAGCTCTACTCTCGACTCCATTCAAAACTGGATGTTAACTCATCAACTGGTCCTGAATCCCTCCAAAACTGAATTCCTCCTCCTCTCCTCCTCACTCTCTCCTCCCCCAGTGCAATCATGGATGGATCAGATTAATCTACTGAACAATAAACCCATCATTGTCGAGAGCGCAAAATCCCTTGGCGTCATACTCGACAAAAAACTCAATCTACTCTCCCACATCGATTCCATTGCAAAGTCTGCTCGATACCAACTGCGCCTTCTTTGGGGGATTCGTCGCTTCTTCCCGGAGCACGACCTTAAAACCCTGGTCCAATCGCTGGTTCTCTCCAGATTGGACTACTGCAATTCTCTTCTTACTGGCCTCCCCAAATCCCACCTGTCCCCCCTGAAGTCTGTTCTCCATTCAGCAGCTCGCTTCATATATGGGGCCAAAAGAAGCGACCACATCACACCCATTTTATCCACCCTCCGTTGGCTTCCCATAGAGGCAAGATCTATCTACAAGACTGCCTGTATCACCCACAAAGCCTTGCACTCATCCTCCCCTCGCTACCTGGCGGATAAACAAACTCTCTGGTGGCTCCAGACCATCACGGAATGCAGAAAATGTATTGCTTGAACCTCCCACTTTCAAGAAGGAAAGATCGATGGCCCAATCCTTTTCAGGCAACGCAGTGAGAATTTGGAACTCACTCCGCCTCAGCTCCGGACCACCACCTCTTCCCAGGCCTTCAAAACTGACCTCAAATCTCTCCTCCTTCAAAGACACTTCCAAATTTAATTCACGCCCTATATTTTCTGAAGGAAGTCCTTCCATTATAGGAAATTCTGTTCTCCATGCCTATAGAAGTGCCTTCTCAGTGTGTTTTGAGTGTCTGCCATATATTGCAGTATTATACTTTTACTTGTATTTTGATCGCTTTTGTAACTTGCACACATGTCACTTTCTCCTTTTGTAACGTATCGTATGCTACCTCTTGTATTTTGTTTGCTTTTGATACATGCACTACGGCCACCACTGCCTCATGTAACGTAACTTTTGTTTTAGTGTTCTGAGTGTCGGCCATTTATTGCAATTTTTTTTCGTTTTACCTCTACGTGTACTTTGTATGCTCTTGTAACCTGCACACAGCACTTTTTCCGTTTGTAACGTATTGTTTGCTACCTCTTGTATTTTGTTTGCCCTTGATACTTGCACAATTGTCACTATTGCCTCATGTAACGTACCATTTGATTTTGTAACATGCTCACTTGTATTTTTGCTCCGTATGTATCATTACTGCTGCTATTGTGAAGCGCTCTGACAGCTTCGGGTAAAGTCCGCGCTATATAAAAACGCATTAAATAAATGAGCGCACAAGCGTTATGTGACACGAGCCATGATCATAGGAAGCCTGATGAGGAGGGAAAGAGAGAAACCCCTCCAGCAGGCCTGGGGCGGATATTGGAGCCCGAGTGAGAGAAAACACCAACAGAAGGATCAACGAGAGCAGGTATCAGAGGCCCTGGGGGGAATTAATAGCTCTGGCAGGGGCACAGACGTCAGAACCAGGAGGAGCAAGCTGCAACAAAAGGCAGGAGGCTTGGTCATAAACATTTCAGGGGAGAGCAAAGAGATTATGTCGGGTGAGAACCCCTCCCACCCACCCACCCACCCTCTTCCCAGCTACTTCTGAAAATGTATTCTACAAAACTGCATTGCCTTTTCCCTCCTTCACTGCCTCACGAACAGTGTGTGGCGCCTCGTGGCCAATAGCAACTCAGTGTCTGGCCCTAAACACACCCTCGCAGCAAGAATGCAGTTTCCTGCAGAATGGGGTTTAAATATTTCCTTGGCCAATACCAGGCTAAAATATTGGGCTTCGTGTATATTACAGGTCTTGATACTTTTCCCATAGTGATTGCATTTCATTATGCCTTTGTGACTGGCTGTGAGCACCTGAGTGCCTCAGCTTTATCCTGCTTATGGTTAGTAAATATCTAGTTGTCCGTCGGGCAAAATACTCATGAAATCTTCTTGCCCTTGACAGAAACCAACATGTCTCGGGCGCCGGGCGATATGAATTCCACACCTCTGCATCATATAGGGTAGACCTTCCACACGTCCCATACTACGCAGAACACTTTTCCCGGGACTCCCCAACATCGGTCTTGTTTTTTAGATGCCTCGTTCAAGTCCCTTGGTAACTAGATGTATTAAGATTGCTTATCTCCAGATACTGCCTCCTTCAAATTAACAGGTGTGGTGTCCCTACTGCTATTAGATTCAAGACAACCATCTTGTTTTGTGAACTGTTGTAGGAAGCTGGCTCTGTATATACTATACCAAAATGAAGTATAGTGTGCACAGTCGAGTGGAACCCCAAAGGTAGGCAGAGTTAAAAGTAGATAGCACCTTACTCTCTATTTGTGGGAGTGTAGACTAGCAGTAATTTTTTATCGAAGGGTAGTGTTAAGCATGTGTTGTACACACTTAGGCAGGAAATGATGTCGCACACTCAAAGACTGAACTCAGACCAATTTGTTTGTATCAAATATATTAAGTTATTTTATTTCTAGAACCAAGCCAAGCCTGGTGCAGTCAAGCGAAATAAATGTTTTGCAAAATCTTATGCAATGTTTTACTGTTGAATGCAGGTTCAAATGCAGTTGATTGAAATAAAGGTAAGTCGATATTTCGAAATTACTTTTCAGTTACTTTACAGATTACTTTGTACGTTACTTTTTAAGTTACTTTTCTACTCGTGTGATATGCCTAGATATCATACTGGTGTTACAGCAAACAAATGATGGATGGAATGCTGACAATGCAAACCTTCTCCCCCAGTCAAAAGATCTGGGTTAAATCCATTGTTCATTTGCCCACTACGCCACCCCAGTTTGGACCCAGCCATATGCAAATCAGTCATGACCCTGTGCCCCATGGGAACAGTCCAGACCGAACTGCCAGGCCAGGTCCTTCCTGGATTGGAAACAAGCATCCTGGGACCGGTTTCAGGGTATGTCACCCTTCTTCAGCCAGGCTAGCTTGAATCCAGTGGCACAATGAGCAAGGGACCCACGTCTGGGCATACCCATCCCACTTAGGGCGAAAAGTGTTACAGCAAACAAATGGACGGAATGCTGACAATGCAAACATTCTCTCCCAGTCAAAAGATCTGGGTTAAATCCATCGTTCTTTTGCCCACTACGCCACCCCAGTTGGGACCCAGCCATATGCAAATCAGTCTTGACCCTGTACCCCATGGGAACAGACCAGACCGAACTGCCAGGCCAGGTACTTCCTGGACCGGAAACAAGTGTCCTGGGACCGGTTTCAGGGTATGTCAGAATGATGGAATTAGACCCAGATCTCTGTACTGGGGTGAATGTATGACATTGTTCTGCATTCTGTCCATCGATAGTTCTTTTTGCATTTGTCACCCCGAGTGGGACGGGTATGCTCAGACGTGAGTCCCGTGCTCTCCATGCCACTGGAATCAAGCTATCCTGGTCTGAAGAGGGGTGAAACCCCGAAATCGGTCCTAGGATGCTTGTTTCCAGTCCAGGGAGGACCTGGCCTGGCAGTTAGGTCTGGACTGTTCCCATGAGGCACAGGGTCAAGACTGATTTGCATATGGCTGGGTCCAAACTGGAATGGCATGGTGAGCAAAAAACGATGGATTTAGGCCCAGATCTCTGTACTGGGGTGAATGTATGACATTGTTCTGCATTCTGTCCATCAATAGTTCTTTTTGCATTTACACCCCCTGTTATGCCACCCTCCAGTGGGAGGGGGGATATACCTCTCTGGTTGGCTTGGTCCCCCCATCTGCAAGATGGTGGGGACTAAGATGTGCTTCACCTCGCCTCCCCCACCTGAGGGATAGGGTTGGCAAAGGTGGGCACACCTCCCTTCCTCACTTGGTTTTCCCACCGATTCTCCCGCCCACAGTGGGGGTCAGAACCGGTGGGAGCCATTTGCTGGAAGCAGCAAAGGGCTGTGGTGTGAGAAAGTGGCTCTGTATATACTGTTCCCAAATAGGTACAGGGTGTACAGAGTCCACAGTACCCGGAGGCTTGGCAGAGGCTAAAGTTAGATATAACCTTACTCTCTAAAGTGGTAGCTTGGTCGAGCAGTAAGGCAGTATCAGAGGACAGTGTAAAGCATTTGTTGTACACACTCAGTCAGCAAATGGTCTCACACACTCAATAACTGAACTCTAGGCCAATGGTTTATATATAAAAAATATATGCATGTTTTATTTTAGAACCAACAATTGGAATTAAAATCTACTTTCTCAGAATGAGATGCTTTATATAAATACTTTTGCAATATGCAATTGACTTTTGTAAACAGTTAGAAGTGGTTGCAATAGGCAACACGATTTTAAACACAATAATGCATTGAGTTCAATGGAAGTTTCATGTTATTTGCCACAGATTACTTTTAGGATTACTTTTGGAATTCCAGGACTGGATCCTAGATTCAGTCCTGGGTCAGTACTTAGAATCAAGTGCTAAAAGTCGACTTAATTACTGTGATGATTTTTAGACAATATTTTGCTATTTTAAAAGTTGACACAAATATTTCATAGAAAACAGTCAATGATTCCCTATGGCAGAAAATTCAAGTTGCAGGTATAGTATGTTCTCGTTACTTTTGTAATCCAGTACTGGGTGCCTAGACTCAGTACTGGGTCCTTTATCCAAAACAGGCAAGTAATTACGTTTTCAGATATTATACGATTTTTAAAGAATATTTAAAGATTGCAGAAATCGACACTTAGAAGAAATCTCACAGAAAAACAGTCAATGATTTCCTATGGATGAAAATTGGGTTACTGGTAAGTACAGTTGTAAGTAGTTTTCAGAGTCAGTGCTGGGCACCAAGATCCAGCACTGGGAGCTAAGAGCAGGAGAGTATTTTCGTTTTCGTTACTCGGCTGATTTTTGGTGAATATTTTAGGTTTTGAAAAGTCCACACTTAGAAGAAATTTCAGAAAAAGTCAGGCAATGTTACCCTACGGAGAAAATGGAGTTATCAGTTTAAAGGTAAGTACTCGACTGGCAGAGTTAAGGTTCTGGGCATAGACTCAGGGGTCTCCCAGGGTCAGGTAGGTACAGTTAGTTCACCCCCAGCGGCACAAGGGCGACCTGGTGCAGAGAGAGTTATGCCCAATGTTATCCTATGAGAGGTAGGGGGGCCTTGGTTGATGGCTGCTGACTAGCAGGCCACGCGGCTGTGGTAGCTGGACTCCTGGTCACTTACTCAGGGCAAGTGGGGAAGTAGATAGGCGTAGAGGTTGCACTGACAGGGCCACTCGGGTGGCTGGGTGCAGGGTGCTTTTGAGCCTTCGGGCGCTCAATTGATTTCAATGGGAAATCTCCGGTTTAGAAAAAGACTGCAAGCTCGGGGACGAGGATTCTTCAGGTGCCACCACCACTTCGAGAGGTAAGTTGGGTAGTTGGAGGATAGGTAGGTGCCCCGAGATTGGGCACAGGGGGCCGCGGGGCGCCGGGTACAGGGGTGCCTTTTGGTGTCGGGAAATCTTACCCTCTGTTGGTCGCGGTTGGGGGGGCACCTTGTTCTGAGGCTGCAGGCTTCTTCAGGAGTGTTGAGGGAGGTCCTTGGGTGCCGGACTCGGGGTCACAGTCGCCGTGGGGTCGTCCTCGTGGTCCTTGTTTGCTCCGCCGCAGGCCAGGCTTGGCTAGTGCAGAGTTTGCTGGGTTCGCGGTTCCGGGCTGCTGCCAGGGATTGGAAGTAGATTTTGAGTAGAGCCTCTACTCATGGGAGTCCCAGGTGCTTAGAGCCAAAAGGTAGCCAGGTCCTCCGGGGTTTGTGAGGTTGCTGGCTACAAGAGATGCCGGGTTGGAGCAGGAGCAGGTTCGAGGGTCGACAGGCCGGTAGGGCTGGGGCCAAAGCAGTTTGTGTCTTCCTCTTCTTAGCAGCTCTTCTTCGGATTTTGGAATCTGGGGAAGGAAGGTTCAGGGTGCCCCTAAATACTAGATTTAGGGGCGTTACAGGTAGGTGAAGGGCAGGGACCAATGGGTCCCTGTCCTGGGGTGGGTACACCCCCTATCCTGCCTCTCTTCTGTGGGAGGGTGGCAGTAGCCTAGTCCTGATAGGGTAGGGCTTCCCATCTTCAAGATGGCGAGAGCCCGGAGATGTGCTTCACCTCGCCTCCCCCACCTGAGGGGTGGGTTTGGCAGGATGGCACATCCCCTGTCCTTTTTTGGGGTTTCCGGCCAAGCTTCCCGCCAGAGTGGGGGGTTGCAGTGGCCTGGGGAAGCTCACAGAGGCGGCATGCCTTCGAAGCTTCCCCCTGCCCATCCTGGGGGAGGAGATTGAGCACCTCGCCCAGGATGTGCATTGTTGCAGGCCCAGGAGAGCAGGGGCTCTCCTACCCAGGGGTCCAGCAACATGTCTGCTGTGTGGCAGCCTAGGCAGTCTCAGAACAGACGTGGATTGTAGGTTAGGTTTTAGGGGGCATCTCTAAGATGCCCTTTGGGGTGCTTGGTACATTAAATCCCACACTGGCATCAGTGTGGGTTTAATGTGCTGAGAAGTTTTATACCAAACTTCTCAGTCTTCAGTGTTGCCATTATGGTGCTGTGGAGTTCGTGTTTGACGAGCTCTCAGCACCATGTGCTCTTAAACGGCAGCACTGCACTTACAGTGCCCAGGAATGGACCTGGGTACTGTAGGGGCACAGGGCTCCTGCTCCTGTGCCCACACCATTGGCATAGGGCACCCAGCTAGAGGGGTGGCTGATATATGCCATGGCAGTGTAGGTGATGGGCATGGCACACAGGGATGTGTGCCATGTTGACTCTTTGTTTTGTCTTGCACCCAGACACCCAGCCTGCAAGGGCAGTGTGTGTGTGTAAGGGTACAGGGCCTCTAAGGGTGGCACAATGAGTGCTGCAGCCCTTAGAGGCCTTCCCTGGTCACAAGGCCCTGGGTACCTAGGGTACCATTTACCAGGGGCTGACATGTGGCCACGGTTTGCCAATTTGGGTTTTGTGTGTTTAGGGAAGGAACATAGGCCCTGGGCGCCTGATTGGCAGGAGTCCAGGGCACACTTGGTCAAAGTACATTCAGCAAAAAGAGGGGGCATACCATGCAAGAAAGATGGCACTTTCTCACATGGGGTAGCTCACAAAGGCGGCAAGCCTTTGTAGCTTCCCCTTTGTGGACCCTGCCCATCCTCGAGGAGGAGGCTTGGCATCTCGTCTCAGGATATGCATTGTTTCAGACCCCCAAAAGCAGCAGGCTCTCGACCCAGGGGTCCAGACACATGTCTGGTGGCGGCAACTGGCGAGCAGCTACTCAGCCAGGAAAATGGAGTTTGATTGTTTTTCAGGGAGCATCTCTAAGATGCCCTTTGAGTGCATTTTTCATTAAATCCCACACTGGTATCAGTGTGGGTTTAATGTGCTGAGATGTTTGATACCAAACTTCCCAGTTTTCAGTAAAGCCATTATGGTACTGTGGCGTTCATAATGACATACTCCCAGCACCATATACTGTTAATGGCATTACTGCACTTACAATGTCTAAGAATTGACTTAGACACTGGCAGGGTCCATGACTCATGCACCTGTACCCTCACCACTGGTATAGTGTACCCAGCTCGAGAAGTGGCTGACCTATGCCAGGGCAGGGGGTTGTAGGCATGGCACAGAGGGATGTGTGCATGTTGACTTTTTTACTTTGTTCTGCACCAACACACGCAGCCTTCAGTGGGTGGGTGGGGGAGTGAGTCTATGTGAATGTGTGTACTTACATACGTACAGGGTCTGTAATGGTGGCACAATAAGTGCTGTAGCTCTTAGAGACCTTCCCTGGCCACAGTGCCCTTGGTACCTTTTGTACCATGTACAAGGGACTGACATGTGGGCAGAGAGTGCCATTTGGGTTTTGTATTAATTCAGTTTAGGGAAAGAACATGGGCCCTGTGTACCTGTTTGGCAGAAACCCAGGGCACACTCAGTCAAAGTACATCAGCAGTTTGGCAAAAAGTGTGTATGACCATGGAAAAAGAGGGAACTTTCTCATAAATATGCAGTAAAGACTCTCCTCATCTCATCCTAGTTACATTTGAAGTAAAGTCTCCCTTTTGATCTTCTGTCCCTGTTCTATTTTTTAATATTGTCTTCCTGTCATTATCTCCAGATGTTAATGAACTGTCCCACTATATCAAGAGAGAGAAAATCTGTTCTTCTATAGATGTTATACGTCCCTACATAATGCTGCTTCAAGAAACACCTTTGTTTCACGCACAGGTTGTGTAGGTTGTTTGCATGCAACACATTTACATCACACAATATGGGCTAGTCATAGTATCATAACAACCGGTGGCTTTTTGATACTCAGATCTTCAGTATTATGACTGGGAAGGAAGAGATCAGTAGTCAATTTTTACTGGCTAAACTACATGTACAAGATCTCAGGGTGATAATGTAATCGCTATATGCCCCAACATGAGACAAGAAACCTCTCCCGCCTCAAGAAAATTAATTCACTCCGAGAAAACTGGGTTGATTTTCAGAGGTGACTGGAACATGGTGACAAGATCCTATTTTAGGGAGCTCAGGTGGACCTTACATCAAATCTGACACAGATAGGCACATGCTGTGAAAATGTATTGAATACAATGCTCTCATAGAAAGAACAATGGAGAATATTACACCCAATAGAAAGGGTCTGCACTGTCCCATCCTGTACCTTGGTGCCCATATTGATTTGTTTTGATATTTGGTGCATTGACCCAGAGAATTGTAGACTCAAATATCACAACAAATAATACTTCGGACCATAATATGATCAACCTCTGACTAGGTATGAATATATTGAGACCGCCAAGCAGTACCAGGAGATTAACACTCATAGATTTAGAATATTGGAAGATCAAACAAGTTTATATATATATATTTTTTTATTAATTAATTTTCTTAGCAACCCACCTCAATGAGAATTAATGTTCTGTTGATTCAGCACATTTTCTGTGTGCAGCAGGGAAGGCCTATGTAAAGGGAGAAATATTTGGGGACAGTTCTACGATAACATTGAAATCACAGGAACAGCAGAAGAGCTGAGAAAAAACAATCTCTGTAGCCACAAAGGACTACAATAAGTAATCCTCTGACTCCACTCTATGAGCATTTGTTAAAGATAAATATGATTTGAATACATTATATACATCCAAAGGAAAATATGCATTTCTCTGCTTAAAACAATGGCAGTATGAGCACTGGGAGAAGGCAGATTATCTCCGCTTGATCTACCAGTTCTGACATAAGAGCAGAGACTTGCATTGGAGGGAGACCTATTGGAAGAAGAAATATCACAGGCGATGGGAAACATGCAAACTGGGAAGTTGATATGTGCTGATGGCTTACCAATAGCATAATATAAGATTAACCAACTAATCGGATCTCCCTACTCTGTAAAGTGAATAAAGAAGCAGGCGATAAGGGCGAGTTTCCCACCAGAATACAGCAGGGCACACACATCATTGCCTTGCACTGCGCATTAGATAGAGCTCATAAACTGGCTATGGGACGACCTATCTACGCTTTGTCTTTATGAAGTAGCTGAATGGATGAGACTTCATTTCTCAAGCTTAATGTTGATAAGACAGAGGTGTTGGTAATCGGCCTCAGCTCCTGGGTCTTCAGTGGTGGCCCATCGACCTTGGGCCGTTACCCATTCCTTGTAAAGAAATTAAGAATCTGGGGATGTGGTTGGATCAAAAGCTGTCCATGGATGTTCAAATTTCCAAGATTGTAGCCTACTGCGTTTGGCTACTTAAGTGCCTTAAGAAAATTCTTTGGCTTCTCCCTCTTCTGACAAACTGTGGTGCATGCCTTGATTGTATCCAGACTGGACTATGGTAATATGTTCTATTTAGGTCTCTTCCCCCCCCACCCCCAAACGTTGAATAGACTTCAGCTAGTTCAAAATACTGCAGCACACTTGCTTGGCCAGGTTACTAGGCATTTCTCTGTCGCCATTCACCTCCGAGATCTCCATTGATTGACCATTGAGAGGTGCATCCACTTACAAAATGTATGCTTTATGCATAAGGCCTTGAATGGCGGTGGCCCCTCCTACCTTAGGGCGCTGGTGCAATTTCATTCCCCCGGGAGTATCTACGCTACAGAATTCAGTTTCTAGTTATGTCATGCTTATAATTGCATAAGGCAATATGGCAGGTCCTTTGATGTTCTTGACACTACTCTCTGGATCTCTCGCCCTTTGAAAATCCGAATGTGCACTTTTCTTTTGGAGTTTCGCAGTTTGTTGAAAACCTGGCTGTTCTGAGATTCCTGCTGTCCCTTTCAATACTGATAGTGCTGGGAAACTTTTTCTGAATGCTGTGCTTTCTGGAAATGCAGTGATTGGTTGATTAACTGCTTAAAGGGCCTGATAGTCTGCATGTAGCTCCTTGTATTTGGCGGAATAACAACATACTCACTGGCAATCAGCAGCATCTTGGGAGCTATGGCGTGCAAAAGAAATTTGGCAAATAGTTCATCTGATTTGTAGGAAGTTCCATATCCTTTTCCAAATTGAGATAGGAATATGTTACCCTGTGGTCACAAGAATAGAAATCCAGACAATTGGTCCATAGTATAAGATGCACTTTAGGGCCGCCCATAACCAAATGAAAAATTTCCTAGCTAACGTAACGGAAAGTTTCAATTCTATTAAGGACTCGGAGGAAAGGATTATGCCTTCTTTTCTTCACTTTATCATCACAGCAGCAAAACAACAGACTAAATTTCCCATCAACCTAGGGGAAATTAGTAGTCAAAACAAATTGTCCAATCAGGAGTCCTGGGTCCACCAACCAGGGTCCTGCAGCTCCTAGATAGTCTGCCTTCACTGTCCTGTCCTCCTCTTTCTGAGCACGAAGACAGCCGGGAACCAATCCTCATGCGTCTTATTTCGCAGAGTCTAAACCTACGGGAGAAAAGGGAGCCATCAATTCACGAAAGGGAATATGAGGCAGCAGAATACAAATCGAATCTTAAGAACATCGTCGTGCATGAAACACATCCAGATAAAGACTGGGAAACCCAACTGAAAATGGATTGCAAATCCAGCATTGATAATCACAGACAAAACATTTGCAAACCCACCACATGCACATAACCCCAAAGCGTTTTACTTACTGACATACGGGGCGGGAATCTTCCAATGATCCCTAGGGTGGGATAATCCTCACCTTCGAGTCCTTAATAGAATTGAAACTTTCTGTTACGTTAGCTGGGAAATTTTTCATTCTCTGTCAGGACTGGAAGCGAGGATTATGCTAGTTTAAAGCTTGCTCGCCACGAGGTGAGCCATATCTAGCACAGGCTTGAAGTAAAACCTCTTAAAGGTGGAGTCTGAAGACCAATCAGCCGCGTTGAGAATATCTACCAAACGGGCACCCAAGCCAAATGCTTTAAAAGCCATTGCCCCTCTAACCGAGTGGGCGCTCAAGATCCGAAGGTTGCTGCCTGCATAACCCACCTAACCCATCTGGCGATGGTAGGGGAGGAAACCTCTTTAAAGGGCTTTTGGAGAGCAATGAGGAGTTGGCGTTTTCCCGGAGGCCGGAATTCCTCTGTCATCTCCTCGTAAGCCTTTAGGCAACGAACCACGCACAGCTTAGGACAGTCAGGGAACTCAGGGTATGAAATTACTCTAGTGAGACATTTCGTCCTACGGTGAAGAGTAAAGGATACACCCGAGGGTGTGTAAACATCCTAGAAGAAACATCCAAAGCTCTGACATCGGAGACACGCCTACAAGAAACCAGGCAAAGCAACATTGCCAACTTGGCAGACAGTACCTGGTTTACGTCCCATAGTGCAGAGTAACGAGGCTCTGGGGGTAGAGACGAATACCTCTAAGCAACTTACAAACCAGGGGGTGCTCCCCCACAGGAGAACCGCCAATAGGCACGTGACCTGCCGAAATGGCCAAGCGAAAGGTGTTTATGGACCTATAGGCCAGGCCCTCTGAAGCCAGGTGGGCTAAGAAGTTCAGGATGTAGACCACATCTGCGTCCAAGGGATCGGAACCCCGTCGCAGACACCAACGGGACCATCAACCCCAAGCGGATCTATATCGCTTGACGGTATTGTCTGCCCATGCCTTGACCATGAGCTCCTCAGCTTGTGCCGAAAGGCCCCGGGACTTCCCAACATCTCCTGAAATCCTCCATGCGACCAGACGCAACAAATTCTGCAGAATCGGAGGATGAGGCTCCCCATCGGGATTGAGGAGAAGATGAGGAAACGGGGGGAGTAGGATTGGAGAATCCCAAGAAAGTTCCACTAGAACCGGAAACCACACCAGAGACCTCCATAGAGGAGAGAAGACCACCAACTCCGCTTCCTGGCCGCGGACCTGAGCTGTGACGCGAGTTAACATCGCAAACGGGGGAAAAGGCGTACCCCAGCTCCTGAGTCCAATCCTGAAGGAAAGCATCCGTGGCTACCGCCAGGGGATCCGGCCGCCAGCTGAAGTACCGGGGTAACTGATGGTCTAGTCTCGAGGCAAAGAGGTCGATCAACAACGGCCCACAAAGATCGGTCAGAGAGAAAAATACCCCCGGGTCCAGCTTCCAAAGACTGGAATCCCGAAAATTGCGAGACTGGAAATCTGCCACCAGGTTCTCGCGGCCTGTAAGATATTCCGCCGACTCTGAGACGTGATGATCCAGGCAGTACTGCCAGAAGCTCGCCGCAAGATCGGAAAGTGCCTTGGACCTGGTACCTCCAGGTGATTGATGTAGCAGACCGCTGAGATGTTTTCCATTTTAAGGAGAACAGATGATTGAATGCGATCTCTCGTCCAACATCGAACCGCAAAGGATCCCGCCAGAAGCTCTAGGCAGTGGATATATAAACTGCGTTCGTCTGGAGGCCACAATCCTCCTGTAGAAAAAAATCGCCGCACCTGGCACCCCATCCCAGGTTGCTGGCGTCTGACTCGATCTGGCGCAGACCCGAAAATCGCGCGACCATTCCAAGCTTCCATGTGCTGGAGCCACCAATGAACTTCTTCTCTCGCTTCTGTCGACAGAGTCACCTTGTGAGACTAAGGACACCCTTTCCGCAGGTAGAAAGCCTTGAGGCGCTGCAACGCCCGATAATGAAGGGGCCCTGGGAAGATTGCCTGGATTGAGGCGGAAAGCAGGCCGACTATCCAAGCAAGGTCCCTGAGAGACACATGAGACTTTGCCAGGGTACGTCTCAGCTCGTGCCGGATCTTCGAAATCTTTTGGGACGGGAGGCTGACAGTGGAGGATTTTGAGTCTATCACGAAGCCCAGAAATGTCAGACTCTGAGAGGGGGAGAGCATTGATTTGGCTTTGTTGACAAACCGCAGGCCTTGGAGCAGATTGACCATCATCTGAAGATGTCGATGAAGACGTAGAGGACATGAGTCCATAAGAAGGAGATTGTCGAGATGGAGAATCATCCGAACACCCAGAGTTCTCAACCATTCCACTACCGATTTGAGAACCTTGGTAAAGCACCAAGAGGCCGAAGAAAGGCCGAACGGAATGGAGGCGAACTCGAACACTTGGTCTCGACAAAGAAATTGTAGTAAACGCCAATGGGGCGGGAAGATGAGGATCACCAAATGCGCGTCCTTCAGATCTAAACGGGCGTGCCAGTCGTTTGGGCGCAGCATATCCCGAAGCAAGTGGATGCCCTCCATCTTGAAGTGGCGGTAGACAAGCCACTCGTTGAATCCGCTCAAATTGATGACTGGTCGTTTGCCCCCATCTATTTTGTCCACAAGGAACAGATTGATTAGAAAGCCATGCGGGTGTAGGGTTGAGCGGACTATCGCTCCTTTGGCAAGGAGGGAAGAGACCTCTTCGTCTACCAAAGTGGAGTTGTGGTGGGAGAAGTGGAGAAGAGGGGGTCTGGAGCTTTGTAAGGAAGTCCCCAAGTATTCCATGTGAAATCCCTGAATGGTCTGTAACACCCATGGGTCTCCTGTGACCGAAGTCCATGCATGGAAAAAATTCCCCAGCCCCCCCCCCCCCCCCCCCTATTTTTAGGTGGGAAGAAGGGAGTAGACTCACCAGTGGAAGAAGACGCAGCTCCTTGGAAACTTCAACCTTTGCCTCTTCTTCCTCTCGTCGGATAGAAGTTTCCAAAACGGGACTGGTCCTGGTATTGACCTCTGTTAGAGCCTTGCCCTCTTTGCTGTTTGTTAGCCCCACGGCCGGTCGAGCGACCCCTGCCTCAGCCGGCCCCGCGGATAACCCGGCGGAAAACCCTCTTGATGGTAGATTGGGCCTTGTCAAGTGAGGTGAACGTATTGACGAACTTCCCCAACTCTTTTACGAATGGTTGTCCAAACAAACCACCTTGAGCCACCGCTCCAGCTTCTGTGTCTGCAAGATCTCCAAGCTTGGGATCCACTTTGATCAAGAGAGAACGCCTGCGCTCTGTTGATATTGCACAATTGGCATTACCAAGAAAGACGACAGCCCGTTGGGCCCAGCCCGACATAGTCTCCGGAGAGATGAGGGAACCTGACTACTTGGCCTCTTCGGCCATATCCAAAGTTTTTGTGAGAGGGCCGAGGACATCAAGAAGCTTGTCCTGGCAAGCCCGCCAGGATCTGTCGATTCCTTTCTTGGGGTCCTGCATGAACTTCTGAAGGAAGGTAGCCATGCGTGCATCTATCTCTGGAGTCAAAGCCACTTTGTCTGCCAACGAGGGGCGAGGGCACTCGACCCGAAGACAATTGCAGGCGTCCTTGTTCAAGGGTTTTCTAATACGCAGTGCCACGTAATCAGCCACTTTATCCGCTGGAGCCCAGTCGGATGAGCTAGGATGGACTATTTCCTCCGGATCAAACATGTCGGAGAGATCTGGGACTTGTGACTGGGTGTTAGGACAGGATGGGCCTGGTTCAGGAGTTGCTGAACCCGGGAATTGCGGTGGAGGTGGTAGGGTCGGTTGAGTAGCGAGAAATGCCTGTTTGAACTTGTCAAATTCCATTCCGGTGTCGCATGGGCACTTAGCCGGCGGAGGCGAGGGATCCGGCAGGGGTGTAGTGGCGGGAATTAAAGGTGGGGTCCACCGGTACGCGCCAGCGTGTGATCAATCCTCTGAGTAAGGCGTTCTTCCAGTGGAGTCATTGCCTCCCCAACAGCTTGTTAAATCAAATCATCCACCGCCTCATAGAAGTCCTCGTCCCACTGGAAAGAGGTCAGGGCATTTTCCTCTCCATGGGCATCGTCGTCATATTCAAATTCCATAACGACCGGCCGAACACAAAAGAAAAAACCTGGGGGGCCAGAGGAGGACCAAAATAAATATATATCTGTAGATATATAGATATACAGGTGTCTGGGAGTCAGACCTTGTGGGGCGAAACCCCTAATCTTCATAAAGGCTGGGTGTCAGCCGGAAATGTGGGCGAGGAACTCGTGTATTAGTCAAAGAAAGGGTAAAAAGGCCTGGGAGGTGCTGAAAATCAAGAGTACAAGACCCAGAGGGCATAATTGGAATACACGGACTCCACGGAACAATGACAAGTGGAGCGTAGAGAGAGAATACCACCGAGCGTCCATTTAAATTCAGTAAAACGCAAACGGCACGCTCTGGGTCATCGCCTCAGGCCAGACAAGCCCGAACTATGGAGCGCGCACAGGCTCTTAAGAGCTTAAAATGTGCGCTCCGAGTGCAAACTCCTCCCGCACCCCCTGACGGGCGGAGGAGTGCGGGCACACCAGACTAGCTATGTAGTAGCGTGAAGGCTCCCGTAGCTAATAACCGGACAGCGTCCGTCCAAATCACCGCAAAACGAAAGGTGAGGGCGATTTAAAGCGCACTGAAATTCAGGAGAAATTAAGACTCGAGTGAGGTGAAGCTAACGGGCGAACAGGGCCTGACGAGCCTGTCGCGCCCCACTCCGTGAGGAAAGAGCAAAATCGTGTAAACAGCACAGAGCGCACAACAAAGTTCAAACGCGCTATACAATTAAACAATACAAGCGCGTCGCATCGCGTTTGCATAACATGCGCAACAAAGCAATTAAGATCGTATGGTAATCAAGAGAAACAATAGGAACACTTATCTCGGTTGCTGAGCAGCGAAAAAAGAGGAGGAAGGGACAGTGACGGCAGACTGTTGTGTCGCTGGGGGGCCTTAGCACATGGGCTCTTAGTACAGGCCTAACACGTGGGGCTCAATAACAACTCGGGACACTGGTGGTGCTTGCTTGCCGTCTCCGCAGCCGTGGCGCTTCTGCCGACGGTTCTGCGTGACGTCATATTTATTACTCTACGTACAACGAACGTGCCCTGACGTGAACACCATCGCGTATCACGTCAGGGACTAGTATCGCGACACTACATTCCTCCCCAACACACAAAACAAAACACACCTGATACAACCCCCAGGCATGGACAAACGGTTTCAGAGTGTCCGTCACTCTGCAGCTTACAGTTCCAACAATAAAACTTAAACAGTCTTACTTTACGTAGTCTCGTAACCGGCAAGAAGGCGCGGGGTGCGGCCTCAGGTCATATCGCACTCCGCCACGTTCCACAGCAGCATCCTGACCTCCGCTCCCAGAGTCATCTGCTGCGTCGTTCTCTTCAGCCTCGGGCACGCCCGCTACTCCAGGCAACAAAGACTCCGGCCGGTGCTGCGTAGTGTCATGTCCTTGACCTGTGGGCTCTACTCTCACACCCGCCTGGCCCTCGGGTTCTGAGAGTCCTTCCTCTCGCGGCCTGTCCCTCATGACCCTGTCCTGGCGTCGTTCATCCCCTCCAGAGGGCACGGGAATTTTCTTGAAGAATGAGACGTTCCTCGTTATTCTTTCAGCACCCTTCCGAGCTGTCACGCACGTGCCTCGGACTTTCTCCACCATCCAGGGCTGAGGTTCGAAGTTCAGACGAAATTTGCCCCCTGGCACCCGATTACGAATTAGTACATGGTCACCTGGGGCTATTGGTGAGGACACCGCCCTCCGGCGGGCGTCGGCTTGGGCAAACGCTCCACGTCGCTGCGCATCAATGGCACTGTCATTGGGAGTTTCGGGCTGCCATTCTGGGTGATGTGGAATTGAATCAGTGACAACTCGCCCATTAACAAGTGCGCGGGAGCCACTCCCGTAATGGAATGGGGCGTTTGGCGATAGCTACGGAGGAATGTGAAAATGGCAAGTTCTACAGACTGGTTCTTTTCGTGGGCGATCCGTATCACTTTGTTGAGGGTCCTCATGAAGCGTTCTGCTTCTCCGTTCGCTTGAGGCCATCGGGGGGTGATTCGCCGGTGGTGAATCCCGAGAGCCTGTAGGTACACCGCGAAGTCTTGGCTCTGAAACAGTGATCCATTATCGGTTCTGATCTCTTTAACAATGCCATGGGTTGCCATGATTTTCTCGATCTTCGGGATTACTTCCTGAGCACTCAGAACAGTCAGTATCTCAACCTCCGGATACTTGGAGTGGTCATCTATGGCCACCAAGGTGTGCCGTCCGTCTGGCAGGCTGCCGAAATCGACGCTGATCTTTGACCAGGGCCTCCTCGGGCGAGGCTCCATCACCACAGGGGCCGGCTGGGGCATTTCACCGGTTAGCTGACACGCCTGGCACTCTCGAACGGTAGCCTCCACAATTTCGTCCATGAGAGGGAACCATACTTTGGTTCGGAGCCGTGACTTAGTCTTGACCATGCCCTGGTGACCGATATGGGCTAGATCCACCACTCTCTGGGTGAGGGACATCGGTATGACCAGCCGGTGGCCTCTCAGCAGGCATCCAGTCTCGTCTTCCGTCAGTTCTGTCCTCACGTGGTACAAGCTCTCCATTATCTGTCTCGCCTGAGGCGTCAGGCTCTTCCACTCCTCTCGGGCGCGGGTCCAGCTGTTATCTCGGACCGCCATTCTCGCTCTTTGTAGGCATTCGTCTTCACTGGTTGCCTGGGACAGGCTGGCCATGGACACTGGCCGGGGGCATGACCGCGCCGTGATGCACCGGACGTACTCTTCTGTTTCTGCCGCCTCTTTTATTTCTCTTGGAGTTGCTGTGCGGGGGTGGCGAGATAGGTAGTCTGCCGGGTTCCGCGCCCCCGGCTGATACTCAATCTTGCAGTTGTAGTCCTGCAGTTGCAACATCCACTTCTCTATCCTTGGCGGCGGCTTCGTTGAGGTGCCTGCGAACAGGGAGACCAATGGCTTATGGTCGGTGGTCACAACAAAGGGTTTGCCATAGACGTACAAGTGGAAGTGCCGACACCCCCAATGAATGGCGATCGCCTCCTTTTCTATTTGGGAGTATCTCTGCTCCGTCTCCGTGAGTGACCGGCTGGCGAAGGCCACCGGGGCCCATTCTTCGGCATCCGTCTTCCGCTGCAGCAGGACTGCACCCAGCCCGACTGGACCGGCATCGACGGCAATCTGTGTCAGCTTGGCCGGATCGAAGAAGGCCAGCGTCGTGGCTTCTGAGAGTGCGTGTTTGACTTCTTCAAATGCTCTACTCTGGTCACTGTTCCATGTCCAGGGGGTTGATTCTTTTGTGAGTTCTCTCAGTGGCGCTGTGAGGTTCGCTAGATCCTTGATGAACCTGCCACAGTAATTCACCATTCCTAGAAAACTCCTCACCTCCGTGACGTTTGCAGGAGCGGCTGCCTCCTTGATATCCTTGACCTTGTCCGGATCGGGGTTGACGCCATCAGCTGAGAAGATGTAGCCGAAGAACTGGATCTTCCGGCACAGGAATTCACACTTCTCCCGATGTAGCGTGAGGCTTGCGTCTCGTATTCGTCGTAGCACCTGCACCAGCCTCTCGTTGTGTTCCGCTACCGATGTGGCGTGTATCATGATGTCATCGCTGACGTTGAGCGCCCCGGGGATTCCAGCGATCAGCTCTTGTATTACATTCTGGAATACCTCCGCAGCGCTCGATACCCCGAAGCTCAGCCTCGTGTAACGCCTCAGACCTACATGGGTGGAGAACGTGGTTATGTTCCGGGATGCTTCATCTAGAACTAGCTGGTGATATCCCGAGCGTAGGTCCAGCTTTGAGAACCACTTGGCTCCGGCCATTTCCCCAACGATGTCATCGATGGTCGGGGTGATGTGTCGCTCCCTTTTGATGGCAACGTTCGGGAGCCTCATGTCCACACATATACGGACAGCGCCTGGCTGCTTGGGTTTCTTCGCCACGACAATTGGCGACACCCACGGGGTCGGTCCGGACACTTTCTCAATGATCCCCGCTGCCTCAAGCTTCTTCAATTCCGCTTCCACCAGTGGCCTGAGGTGGAATGCTATGCGGCGATGCCGGAGTGCTATCGGCTGGACCGTGGGATCGATATGTAGGTGAACTTCTTTCCCCCGGAACTTGCCTATCCCTTGAAAGATTTCCTCGAACTCCTCCAGAGTGTGGTGTACTGACTCTTGGTGTACCCCAAACGCGAAGGTTACCACTCCCAGATCTTCCGCCGCTCGACAGCCCAGGAGCATGCCTTGCCCGTCTTCGGTGACGTAGACATTCGACGTGATGGACCTTGTCCCATGGGACAACACCGTTCTGAACTTTCCTCGTACCTTTAACGGCTCTTCCTGTCCATAGGCGAACACTGTGATAGTCGAGGGCTGTAGTGGGGGCTGTGGACGCATGGACTTGTGCATGGCGGCAGCCATGATGTTGATGCTGGCTCCTGTGTCTACCACTGTTGTAACTTCCTCTGACCCTACTCGGATGCTGCATTGCGGCAGTCTCCTAGTCCGGCGGGCCGCCGTGCCTATCATGTGCACCCGGTGTATGACTTTTTCCTCCTCTTCATCGTCGTCCATATCACTGGCTCCCGGACCTCCTTCCTCGACCGTGTGCACGGCCTGGCGGGGCTTTCGGAAGCCCTTCGATCGGCACACTTTCTCAAAGTGGTTGAAGCGTCCACACCCTCTGCATTTGGTCCCCCTTGCTGGGCACTCCGACGGGGCGTGGGGTGAGCCACCGCAATATCCACAGGACTTTTGCTGTTCTTGAGCAGCCGGGGCTGGCTTTCGTCGGGGCCACCTCTGTTTCGGCTTGACTGCCACGGCATTGACCGGCTCGACCTTCACTGGCACTTGCAGTGCCGCCTCCATGTGCGCAGCGCGCGCCTTGGACAGCTCCTTCGTTCGGCCCATCGTCAGGATGTCCGCCAGGGGCTTACCGGATTCCTCCAAGATTCTCTCCCTGAGCTTGGCGGACGCACACCCTTGTATTATCTGGCCTCTTATCTCCTCCGTCTCGTCTCGAAACCCACAGGTGGCCGCTAAGTTCTTTAGACGAGCGTAGAATTTGTCGAGCGACTCCTCCGGCGATTGGTGTGCTTGGCGAAATATGAAGCGTTCATAGTCGCGGTTTGCCATTGGCTCAAAGTATTCGTTGAGAGCTGCTATGAGCGTTGTGTGCGTCTTGGGGGTGGCTTCCGCGAGCGTCTTCACTATGTTGTGAATTTCTTTTCCACCTAGGTGAATTATCATTGCACGCTTTTGATCTCTGTGGACCTTCGTGGCCTCGAAGAAGATGCGCACTCTGTCCTCCCAGTCTCTCCACCGGGCTGCTACTGTCGATGGGGACCCCTCGACGGAGAACGGCTATATTGGCGGGATTGTCGCCATGTTGCGCGTGCGTGGCCTGCGCAAGGTTGGACCTCCCTCTCTCGTGCGCCCTCACGCTGGGCGAGACCCTCTGGCACGTGTGCGGTTGGCGCGATGCGAGACCTCTTCTCCCTTGGGCAGTTCAGATTCCCCTGGGCGAGACCTTCTGGCCCGTGTGTTGCTGGCGCTAGGCGAGACCCCTTCTCCCTTGGGCAGCTCAGATTCCCCAGGGGGCGTGTGTGTGCCAGCCCCTCCCTTGTCCTGCGATGCTGAGGGTTTATTCAGGCTCAGGGGTGCTTGACCCTACCTTCCTGGGCCTCCGGTGAGCAGAACGCGCTGTGTGTTTCACTGTCTGGCTTCTGGTGTGCGGATGCTGGGCACGGCAGATGCTGCGCGCTCCCCAGGGCAGGAGGGCAGGGCACGTGAGGTCCTTGAAACGCGCTGGGGCGCCGATGGCAGAGACGGCCCCAGCGCGAGCAGCCACACACAACGGAACGCTCCGGCGCTTCCGCGCACGTCCAGGGCACGCTCTCAGCGTGGGGACTGCAGCGCGCTCCAGCGGGGCACGAGCACCGCAAGCGAGGAGCGCTAACGGCCGCCACACCAACCGGACGCGCTGATTCTGAGCGGGGGCACGATCGCACCCTCGTCGCCAACTTGTTGTGTCGCTGGGGGGCCTTAGCACATGGGCTCTTAGTACAGGCCTAACACGTGGGGCTCAATAACGACTCGGGACACTGGTGGTGCTTGCTTGCCGTCTCCGCAGCCGTGGCGCTTCTGCCGACGGTTCTGCGTGACGTCATATTTATTACTCTATGTACAACGAACGTGCCCTGACGTGAACACCATCGCGTATCACGTCAGGGACTAGTATCGCGACACTACAGCAGACTATCTAGGAGCTGCAGGACCCTGATTGGTGAACCCAGGACTCCTGATTGGACAATTTGTTTTGACTACTTATTTCCCCTAGGTTGATGGGAAATATAGTCTGTTGTTGTTTGGCCACTGTGATAATAAAGTGAAGAAAAGAAGGCATAATCCTCGCCTCCAGTCCTGACATAGAATTACTGAAACTATTTATTTATATATATATATATATATATATATATATATTCACTGAAAAAACCATAGGTTTCACACATGTTATAGTTAGCGGAAATTTTACTGATAAAAAACCAATGAAATTGCCCCGTTATAGTTAGTGCTGGCAACTATAACTCACGCGACCGCAATCCTCTGCTGATGCTAATACTGTATTTAGACACTTATTTGCCCGTGTCTTCTTCCATACATTTTTAGCTATACATATATTACAAATATTTTTTTTTTATAAAGACACATATGTCATCAGCAGAAGATTGCGGTCGCGTGAGTTATAGTTGCCAGCACTAACTATAACGGGGCAATTTCATTGGTTTTTTATCAGTAAAATTTCCGCTAACTATAACATGTGTGAAACCTATGGTTTTTTCAGTGAATTTGCAAGGTTTTTTAAATGCTAATTCCTAACTATAACGTGTGTGAAACCTATGGTTTTTTCAGTGAATTTGTACGGTTTTTTAAATGCTAAGTTACTTTACGCCATTCGAGGCGTGCGCGCCCACTTAACTCAGTGCGTTCCGTGCACGGTTTTTATCAACTTTAATAAGCCCTGTACATTTGGTGGCCTTCGGCCACCAAAAGCACAGGGGGTGGGGTCAATGTGGATAGTGTTTTTTTTATTTCGATTTTATAATTTCATGTTGCCAAAATATAGTTTTTTTACTGTTGTAATAAGCCCTGTACATTTGGTGGCCTACGGCCACCAAAAGCACAGGGGGTGGGGTAAGTGTGGATAGTGTTTTTTTTATTTCTATTTTTTACCGTACGCTTACGGTAAGCGTACGGTAAGCGTACTCGGCGAAATTGCCGAAAAAAAAATAAAACCGTTGTTGCTCTTGGGGGATGTTTGGGGACTCCCTCAACATGACTATGTGGGAGGGAGTTGTCAAAACAGCCCCGTAACATGTTTTTGGGCATCATGTTTGATAAATAACACTCAGTGCGAGAGACAAAATGGCGGACGCCGCTTCCTGGTTTCGGCCGATTCGAATGTTTACTAAGATCTAAGAGCCAATCAGAATCGCGCACGCCACCGTACGCGTACGGTAAGCATACGGTAAGCGTACCGTAAGCGGGCTCAGATATATATATTGATTTAAAGGCTATTTTCTCAGAATCTACTGAACAGATTTACACCAAACCTACAAAAGGCACTTCCTTGACATAGGGACTACCTCTCTGCCAAATTTCTAGTAATTCTGTTCAGCCGTTCGGGCTGTAGCTCTGTCTAAAGGTCCTATGGAAAAATGCATGGGAAAAACGCGTTTTGGGACCCCCCTTTTATCTCAGCCCCCGCTTGACGAATCCCCCCGAGACTTTCAGGGTAGGAGCGGAGCGTAGCGCCCCACCTATTTTGAGAAATTCGCGAGGATTCATCGACCGGCGCCAAAGTTATTCAAAATAGAATGTTGCGGATTTCCTATGGAAAAGGGGTCCTAACTATAACTACCTACTGGCGACCGCCAGTAGGTAATATATAATATATATATATATATATATTTTCGCTCTTTTGCTCCCCCCTTCACCCCCCCCCCCTCCCCCCTCCCCCAAAAAAAGGACTGGTATTGGACCTCTGTACAGCTATCATTAAACAACGCTTCTCCCAAACTTTACCTGGTGGGGATCTGACAACATTGTGGGAAAAGACTTTACATTGAATATATAGTAGAAGACTGGGATGAGCTTCTACAAATGCACAATTGGGGCCTTGGAGACCAGAATAAAACTGGGTTATTTCAATGACCTTCACAGGTAACACTGCTGTTGTATAATCTGTCCCACATATTCCTATGTTGAGGATTCACTGCACAGGGCTGTGACATAGTACATATATTATGGGAATGTAACAAACTTTGCCACTACTGAAAAGGGGTACTGTCTCATTAAAGCAGTGCCGGCTTTTGGGTGGTGCGAGCGGTGCCACCGCACCGGGTGGCAAAGTCAGGCGGCGCCATTTGTGCTCTGAAATCGGCGCCAGTTGCATTACCCAAAAGCCTGCACTGTTGAACACTGTTCTCTCTTTATTTCCCACGAGGTTAATATTCGCAGAAATAGAAGAGAGATAACAATGTTAAACAGATCAGGAGGAACGCTTTTATGCCCACCGATGCGCTGCAGTGAAATATTTGCTTTTCTTAGGAGTCAGAAAATAAAATAAAAGGTTTTGTGTGAACTTTCGGGGATTTAATGTAATTGAGCTAGGCACATAAGAGCCGAGCTCCGCTCTCTACTCACATAATCAGTATGTCTTTCTTACCTCCCTGATTATCAGAGACATTCTATGTCCGCTTAATTTTGTGTAATTCACTTTCAGTTTGTGAATTTAAAGAAAGTAAGTTGTAGGCAGGGCCAGCTCTGTGGCAGAGCAACATATATTCTGGTTTTAAAAGCACCTGCTGCTGCATTCTTTGCCTCCAGCAATTTTCAGGCACCAATAAACATGTCACAATAAATCCAGAGCTTTGTCTAGTAGAAGTTTTGATTCATCCTAAGGTAGCACTGAGGGTTGATGTGCCATGGAGACTTGAGGGACACTGTTGATGGGTGGTAGTGAGGGAATCCCTGATGGAGGTGGTCATTGGGGGGCGCCAACACACATTGTCGCACAGGGCGCCACCCGCGCTAAAGCCGGCCCTGCATTAAAGTGTGTTTTAAGTAATAATGAACCCCTCACAGCATCCAGTGCGCTGCTTCTTGATACTTGCAAGCACCCCTCAGTCACCCATAAGAGATGTAGATGGCTTGCAACTTCTCTTGCAGTGGCCAAGGTAGGCTTCCTAGGACATTGGAAGTCCACAAAGATTCTGACAGTGCACACATGGTTGAGGGACATGTATGAAATGACCGCATATGTGAAAATATGTGCCTTTAGAAATCCAATAGATACAATTTAAGAAATATGCTTACCTTTTCTGCAATAACTAGGTATGCCAACTCTACAGAATCATATGGATAGGCACTGTAGCATAAGATTTGATGGTAAGACTGAAGGAAAGAAAGGTGGATTTTTGGGGGAAAAGGAATGCACTCGTACATATATATTTTCTTTTCTCATTAGTTTTGTGTTTGAATCCTATGAGAGTAAAATGATGTAATGACTTACGGCAATTTTGTTTTTTTAAAAATAAATATGTATTACAGTTTTGAAATAAGAATTATTAAACAACAAATGTCCCTTTTAGTGATTTTAGTTGAGTATTGTCAGATGCCAAGAGTTATAATTCATATAAATTTCTTTTTTCAGGTTTGTATAAAATGAAACCGCCCAATACATTCATGTGATAATCTTTAGGGCTGAGCCAGTGTCCAATTTGGAAAAGATCTATATCTGTGTCTAGTTGTTAAAGTGCTCCGCTGAGTAAAAGGGCCTGGTGCACACTTGATCAAATCGTTTTTAGGATGCCCAGACAATTCCACACCCTACATCTTGCAAGAAATTCAGGAGGCTTAATGTGTAGCTGTTATCCCCATTGTACAGTATGAGACATTACTATTTATTTGCTTTTGATGTTGCTTCCGTGCCTTCCACCCAATGTAAGCAGATGTTTTTTTCTGAGTGCATCCTAAGGTATGGTATGGTCCAAATTTGCTTTCTGAGTTCCGTCCCTTTTTACTGCAGAGAAGTATACTTTAGAAACCAAGATTTCCCAATATTTGTATAGATGGTTCTGGTGTCGCACAGTTGTATTTTGTGTTCTGCAACTTTTCCAGATGGCAGGAAAACAAGCGAAGCAAGAGTGAAGTCATTCTCTAGGATGCACTGGCCCAGAAGTACTTTTGTATTAAAAAACTTCTTCTGTTATGAGTCAGTATTATGTGTTTGTCACGAAAGCACAACTAGAATGACGAAATTCAATACATTCTCTTGGATTTCTTTGAGGGGAAATAAAGCAATTTTAATTTCTTGTTGTGTGTGGCATTACGTTTGTGCTGTAAAGTTTAATTGTGCCCTAAGTGGGATTCATCAAATCCTACAGAAGAACTGATAGTTTCCGTACCACAGAGGGATTTATATAATGCCAATAGTGCTTCCCAACATTGGACTGTTTGTGTCGTTGGTCCTGGACAGCACCCCTGGAATATTTTTTTTAAACCTCCTATTTTGACCCCTTTTTGTGTTTTTAGAGATGAATCGAAAACAACATTTTAAATTTAGAACGGGCTATGGGCTGTGCTGTTTACGCGAGGGCATCATAGTAATTTTCTGTTTTATCCTGCATAGGGGGACAGTTGTGCATTTCGACACTGTGAAGCTGCTATTGGAAATGAGACTGTGTGCACACTATGGCAAGAGGCACGATGCTTCCGACAAGTGTGCAAGTTCAGGCACATGGAGATTGATGTAAGTGACTTTTGAGTTGAATTGTAAGGCCATCACTGTTATAAATCTGGCCAATAGAATCTTAAATTAATAGTTTTAGAAGGCGGATATTTCAGCCGTAGATTCTCAAAGCACCTTGCAGCAATGCAAATAGTAGGATTGTGCTGTACAAAGGCACTTAATACAGCACTTCAAATTATACAGTTTGAAAGGCAAACTGGAACAACCTGTTTAGAGTTAGGCTATTCTCTATAAGCCAAGCCTAATAACATTTACAGTTATCAGAATAAAGTAAAAGAAATGATGCTTTTAATTAGTCTAGCAAAATAATGTATTTGCATATTCTCACAACAAATAATAATGTGGCCTTTGGTCACAAAATGTTGCACATAAATGGTTTTACCAGTCCATTAAGGCTTTGAATTTAACAATATAATATACTCATAACCAAGTGTGTTAGTAATTTACCTGTGCACATTCCACAAGAGCCCCCTCCGAAGTTTTACATGGCACAGATTCTTAGATGATGTGGCTGTGACCCTATCCCATTTGGTTGTGATCCCTGGTTTTAGATGGAAGACACCAAGATAGTAGATTTATCTATGTTCTACTGATCATGTCCTGCGGATTATATTCCTGCCTGGAGTTCATGCAAAGAGTTTGTTCTTTAGAGTAGAATACCTCTAGCCACCATAGTCTGCACCTTTTGGGCTGCAGCACAATAGACCCCTGTCCACAAAAGATATGGCTGCGTATACACACATTCTCACACTCTCACTCTTTCACACTCTGCCTAACATGAATCCCCTCCCAGTGAGCCATATGGATGATCCCATTTCACTGCCCTCACTTTCCTTGAAATCCTCTCTCCTTCTCATGTCGCTTTCAACCTTAATCCTCCCTCTTTACTCCTCTTCCCTCCATGTCCTACTTTTCTTTCTTTTCTCATTTCCCTCTTTCTCTCCTCCCTTACCAGTCTTCTTATTCCTCCTCATCTATCATCACTTGAACAAACATCTTTTTTTTTTTCTTCTGTCAAAATCAAGGGGTTGACCCTCCGAGTTTTCATTGTAATCTTAAGGAATTTTATGAAGACAAATGAAGGACGCAATTACTCCATCTGAGCCACTACTGGGAAAGATTAAAATACGTTGCATTATTTAGACTGCGAGCATGTAAGTCTCAGTGGAGCTAACCTGCTATAGTGTCAGCATTTTCATTGTGCACTTTTGCAATTTGTATGGATGGTCTTCCTAGTTCTTGTTGACCCGAGTCATGGTGGGCCTGTTTGTAAAAAAAATAGTCCATTCAGCGTAGTGATTACTGGTAGGTCATATTTAGAAAATGGGAAGATAAAGTTGTGTTTGAGCTTCTGTCTGTGTGCCTCAGTGAATGTTGAAAGACTTTGCTGCTAATGTTGTTAAAAAGGGGGGCTAGTTGCTGTTCTCCTTTTCTTGAGTTTTGTTAGGAGGCATCAATTGCTGGAGATATGTCGTCGGTACTTTGTTGCATCAGACTGTCTCATGTTGCCTAAATCCGGAATGGTTTTGTGAGGATAGAATTGTGGTTGACCTATATGATGTGGTCTTTATTTTATTTATTTATTTTATTTGAAGAGTTTTATATAGCGCTGGCTAGACCCGGAGGTATCCAAGCGCTTTACAAGGGGATCAACAGGATTGCAGGTTACAAAAAAAATTAAAATAAGATACACAGTGTTACAAAGTAAAAACACAAGTTGCTAGAGAATGGCAAAATAAAGGCACATAATTAAACAACGTTACACAGTAGTATGACATTATTAGCACATGGCGAACGGAGACAAAACATCCTAAGGGGCAAAGAAGGTAAAGGGAAAAAGTAAAAAGGGGAGAGGAAGCAGATCAGAACAGGAAAGTGAGAGATAAACAAACCGGTGTTGGGACCTGAAATTTCGGCAACAGTAATAGGAATTGGAGACAGTAGTAGGTGAGAAGAGTGTAAGAGACTGGGGGGGGGGGGAGTTAGAGGTAAAGGTCAGTAGGACGAAAACGTGGAGCAGTTCAGCGGAAAAGAGAAATGTTGTAAGGTCGCCCAGATGGAGACGAGTG
Organism: Triturus cristatus; assembly: GCF_964204655.1. Classification (NCBI taxonomy): domain Eukaryota; kingdom Metazoa; phylum Chordata; class Amphibia; order Caudata; family Salamandridae; genus Triturus; species Triturus cristatus. The sequence goes on from NC_140579.1 coordinate 1,136,532,974, forward strand.
GGTAGGTGGAACGGACAAAGGTCGCTAAGATGGCAGATCCAGGTCATGAGCGCTGAGAGAAGATAATCTCAAAATGGCGGGGGTACATCTAAATGCAAGACCAAAACCAAGAGAGCTGATGAAACTAGAGGGGGAAGTAGCCAGAGTATCAAAGGAGGGAGGAGGGCTAGCGATTGCCGAAACACAAACTGTCCGTCCGCGTACACAAGTTCTGGACAGCTGGGGCAACAGTGTCCGATCCGTATGCCGCAGGTCAAGGAAAGACTGATTATCCAGTATTAGGGGTGTCTTTCATAGATTCACATGCCTGAATCATTCCCGGTCGTCGAGACGGGAGCCTCCGGTACATAAAAAAGTAATGTCCTATAGACATACATAGAGAAAAATAGGCCTAAGGGCCTCCCCTTAGCCGCCTATCATAGTCCTTATGTAAAAAGGACCAAACTCCTAGAGCCAGCCAATCAGCTATCACCTCCCTCTAGAACCTTCCTGGCAGGAGCCTCAGTCCCTCAGATTTTCTACCGCACGTTGTGCTAGGGAGTCTCCAGCCTGAGTTCTCCTCAGGATTTCTTTCAAACCAGATTATTCACGATTTTTGGTGACTTTCTTCTTCAGGATTTCAGCACTGACTACTTCAGGCCTCTTTTTGCTGCAGTGAGTGTTTATTTCATCTACAACTCCTGGCATGTCTGACTCCCAGAAGAAAGCCCTTTTCAGGGCTTGTTCTTCATGTGGGAAGAAGAGGCTTCATGTGGACGACAAGCATGAACTATGCTTGTATTGCCTTTACCCGGACCACGTCCCTAAGGACTGCAAGATATGTAGGTCTTTTCCACATAAGACCTTGAGAGACAGGGAGGGCCGCCTGCTTATCTGGCTGGACAGGCTCAAGGACAAAGACAGTGTGGTGTCCTCAGAGGCGAGCTTTTCCGGAGCTTCTGAAGTCTCCCTGAAGAGGCCGAGGGTGACATCTCCTGGCCCCTCAGACGCTCCTCCTAAGAAGACGCACAAAAAGTCTTCAGAGGCAAGATCTTCGAGATCCTCAGCGTCTGATAAAGTCTCTCTCACTTTCAAGAAGCCTACTCTGTCGGCCTCAAAAATTGCGACACCATCCTCTGCGCAAAAAAGGCCATCAGGACACGTCTCCACAGCAACGACGACGGTGTCCACGTCCACAGCGGCGTCGGCCCGCTCGTCGTCGACGACGACTCCATCATCATCGTCTGCAGGTACCCCTATCTCGTCTATTATACTTCTGAAACCGTCGTCTAAATCATCGTCGACGACGAAGATAGTCCCGTCGAGGACCTCGTCGACGAGGAGCCCTCCGTCGACGGAAGAGTCGACGACGAGGATATTGATGACGAGCGCGTCGACGACGAAGGCATCGTCGACGAAGATGTTGACGAAGATGTCGACGACCAAGGCATCGTCGACGAAAGCGACGACGAAAGCGTCGACGAAAGCGTCGACGAAAGCGTCGACGAAAGCGTCGACGAAAGCGTCGACGACGGAAGCGTCGACGACGGAAGCGTCGACGACGGAAGCGTCGACGACGGAAGCGTCGACGACGACTGAATCGTCGACGACCACATCGTCGACGAGGACTTCGTCGACGAGGACTTCGTCGACAAGGAAAATATCGTCAATGGGGACGCCGTTGGTGTCAGCCGAGCCGTCGACGGGAACGTCGTCGTCGTCGTCCGTGGGACGGAAAACCACGGCGATTTCTGTCCAAGGATCTGCTTCCAGATCACAGATTACCCCGGAAACAACATCTCCAAGCAAGGTCCAAACCAATTTACCTCTGGAGATCCTGCAGAGTGAAGAGTCCGAAGAAGAGTTCTTCCAACAGGCTACTTCCCCTTCCGAGCTGTTTGTCAAATGCCAAAGCACGGACGAGGAGCAGGAAGATTCAGGCGCGCAGGAGCGCCCCGTCCAGGAACAAGTCCGCACGGAGGTCACCCCAATGGTCTGCCTCCCTCTGGCAATAGTTAAGGACCTCAAGTTCCTTATCAGGGATTACAAACAACGTTTCCCGGAACCACCAAGACAGGATACAGGGGTCCCAGTGCCAGCTACAAACACCCCAGCGACAGCCCCAAGGCAATCACGGCCGGTAACGCAGGTCGGCCACGAGCCGCCACCTCAGGTGATAGACTCAACGGATGAGGAGGCGGAGGAGATGGAGGAAGGTGAGGTCCAGGGAGACCTGACGGACCAGGATGACGATGAGCAGGAGGACTATGTAGCATCTTCACCACCTTCCCCACAACCGCGCCAGGCGGATTCACCACCTGTGGATATCGGGGGTTTTCATAAGTTAGTGGAACGGGCTGCGACGCGGTTCCATATGGTCATGGAGTCGACGGAAACCGAATGCTTCCTCCATGACTTTAAGGAGCAGACGAAGAAGACGGCCAAATCCATCCCTATCATTGACTTCCTCTGGGACCAGGGAAAGAAGTTGATGCTGACGCCAGCTTCAGTTCCTGCGGTCGTTCCGCGCCTGGATAAGAAGTATAAAGCACCGTCCACGGCGCCAGCTTGCCTGACTGGCCACCCGAAACCAGATTCTGTCGTGACCCAAGCGGCCCAGAAAAATTCTCGAAATCCATCCTCGCCTCTGTCAGCACCACCAGACATGGAGGGCAGAAAGTTAGACACAATAGGCAAAAGGTTTTCAACCACTTCGGCAATGACCATCAAGGTGGCCAATTCCATAGCCCTTTTAGGGCGTTATAACCGCCAACTTTGGGAGGATATTGCCCCATACTTAGCAGAACTTCCGAGTGCCGTACAGGATGAGGTGAAGGCACTCCTTTCCGAAGGCCAGTCTTCTGCGGCAGAGATCATCGACTGCGCCATAGATGTAGCCATGACAGGCTTCCGTCAACTGGCTGGGGCTGCAGTCCTGCGCCGCCAAGGATGGCTCAAAGCAACATCGTTCAGGCAGGAAGTGCAAACGAAGGTGCTAGATATGCCCTTCGATGGGCAGCATCTATTCGGAGATAAAATTGACGAGGCGCTCCAGGCCATTAAAAAGGACACGGACACGGCTAGAGCGCTTGGAACCTTACAGGCACGGAACCAGTCCTTTTGGGGGCAACAAGTCTAGAGGTCAGTCTTCCTACAGAGGATCATTCCAGAATAAGTCCTCATATTCGTTCCAGAATAAGACCCAGTACCAGCAAAAGCAACAACAGGGCCGACAATCATCTTACGGAAGATCCAATTTCAGGGGTAAGAACCAGAAAAGGGGCACCGGCGGACGCCAGTGACCGCTTACTCCAGCCAGTCCAGCTACCATCTTCTTCTTCACAAATTGGAGGAAAATTGACCCATTTCCTAAAAAATTGGCGCATCATCACCTCAGATCGTTGGGTACTCCAACTCCTCAGATTCGGCCATTCCCTAGAATTTACCGCCATCCCGCCTGCAACCCCTCCCCGCAAGTCTCCACACAGACATCTGCGGCTGCTGCTCCGGGAGATATCGGAGATGTTAAGGAAGGGAGCAATAGAGCGAGTTCCATCAGCTCAGAGGGAGAAGGGTTTCTACTCCCGTTTCTTTCTGATACGCAAGAAAGAAAAGAAGTGGAGGCCCATCCTGGACCTCAGAGCACTCAACTCCTTCCTAAAGAGTCAGTCGTTCAGGATGGTGACGCTCCAAGAAATCCTAGGCATTCTGGAGGAAGGAGACTTCATGACATCCTTGGATCTTCAGGATGCTTACTATCACATCCCGATACTCAAGGGGCACAGAAAGTTTCTACGCTTCGAAGTGGCAGGACAACACTACCAGTTCAAGGTCCTTCCGTTTGGCCTCAAATCCGCTCCGCGGATTTTCACCAAGTGCCTTTCTCCTGTGGCAGCTTTCCTACGTCAAATGGGTCACCAAGTTTTCCCCTACCTAGACGACTGGCTGGTCAAGGCGCCTACGGCCGTAGGCGCAACCAAATCCTTCAACGCTTGTACCAATCTTTTCCAACATCTAGGATTGACGCTCAACCTTCAGAAATCACATATGTCCCCAACGAGAAGCATTACCTTCCTCGGGGCTACCTTGAATACGGAATGCGCAAGGGCATTTCCCTCAGACGAGAGAAAACACAGGATCATATCCCTGGCCAAAACGGTGCAATCAAGGAAATCCCTGAGAGTTCGCACCTTCAAGTCACTCCTGGGGATGATGTCTTCCTGTATACTACTCATCCCTCACTGCAGGCTGCGGATGCGCCCTCTGCAGGAGGCTCTTTCGAACCAGTGGACTCAGAGTGCAGGTTCGTTTGAGGACATTATAAGCATAACACCGCAAATATCCAGGAGTCTCGAGTGGTGGAAGGATACCAGAAACCTCTCGAGAGGACTACCGTTCCTGCTGCCAGCAGCACCACTGGTAATCACCACAGATGCATCTCTAGCGGGTTGGGGAGCTGTCCTTCAGGACCTCAGAGTCAGCGGCAAATGGTCGGATCAGGAGCAACGCCTCCATATAAATCTGCTGGAGTTGAGGGCTGTGCATCTAGCTCTGCAGGCCTTTTTACCACGCATCCAGAACTCTCAGGTGCTCGTCAGAACGGACAACACCACGACGATGCATTACCTGAACAAACAGGGAGGAACGCGTTCGCTCACGCTATCGCGCGAATCGCAGAAGATCTGGAACTGGCTTGTTCTCCAGGGGATCACGCTCAGGGCGGACTACGTCCCGGGAAAGGACAACACCATTGCGGACGCCCTAAGCAGGCAGAAATCTCTCTCCCACGAATGGGAGCTCGACGAGAGTGCACTAACACACGTATTCTCGGAATGGGGAGCCCCAAGAATCGACCTGTTTGCCACCAGGGAGAACGCCAAATGCCCAAGCTACGCAAGCTGGCATCCCCAACCGGAGTCGCTCGGAAATGCCTTTTCCATAGGCTGGTTCAGCGTATTTGCGTACGCTTTTCCACCGTTCCCGATGATTCCCAGGGTCCTCAGGAAAATGAAGGCGGAGCCCTGTACACTAATTCTGATCGCCCCGTACTGGCCGAGGCAGCACTGGTTCTCGGACCTTCATCGCCTCTCCATCAGGACGCCGATTCGTCTAACACAGCACCCGAACCTACTGACGATGTCCAACGGGCAGGTGCAATACCCGAACCTCCAATCGCTCAGGTTATCGGCCTGGCTCCTGAGCACAGAGAGTTCTGCCATTTGAACATCCCGCAGGACTGCAGGGATGTGCTAGCAAAAGCGAGGGCGGACAGTACCAACAAAACCTACTCCCTCAAATGGAAGCGCTTCTGCGTCTGGTGCTCGGAGAAGGGCCTGAGACCACTTCATATCACACCTGAGCAGATATTGCCATATCTCCTGCACTTGGCACAGTCCGGATTAGCGCATGCATCCATAAAGGTGCATCTAGCGGCGATTTCACGTTTTACCAGGACTTTTCAAGGCCCGTCCCTCTGGTCCAGCAGACTTGTTAAACAGTTCCTTAAGGGTCTTTATAGGTCCTTTCCAAGGCCCCGACGGGTCCCACCGACATGGCATCTCAACTTGGTCCTTAATCAACTCATGAAGCACCCCTTTGAGCCCATTCACCGAGCCTCCATCAAGTACATCTCATGGAAAACGGCTCTATTACTTGCGCTCACATCTGCCAGGAGAGTCAGCGAGTTGCACGCTCTCTCCATTCAGGAGCCCTTCATGCAGTTCAAACAGGACAGGGTGGTGCTGAGGACAAATCCCAAGTTCATACCGAAAGTGCCTTCAGACTTTCACCTCAACGAGCCGGTGGTCCTGCGCTCCTTCTTTGCCAACCCTACCACGGCAGCAGAGAGGACGCTCCATTCTCTGGATCTCAAACGGTGTCTTAAGTTTTATATAGACAAGACAAAAACCTTCAGAAAGTCTTCGCAGCTATTCGTGGCCTACAGCAGACCAAGGCTGGGTATGCCCCTCACGAAACAGAGCATTTCAAGGTGGATTTCTTCTGCAATAGCGTTCTGCCATGAAGGGGCCGGACGGCCGTTGCGAGACAGGGTGGGAGCACACTCCACCAGAGCGATGTCCACATCAGCAGCGCTGTTCGCTGGAGTGCCGATTTTGGACATCTGTAGAGCGGCGACGTGGAAGTCACCGCATACCTTCTCCAGACACTACTGCCTGGATGCCGAGCTTACGAGGGATGCGGCAGTGGGCCAGGCGGTGCTTCGCCATCTATTCCAGTGAGGTGAGCCTTCCAACATCCCGCCATCCTGGTATGCACATTCTTTACTGTTTTACTATTTTGATGTATGCCAATGTTTCGAACTGTTATGATAATGCTGTATTATCTCAAATACCTTTATGGCATGTTACATCAGAAATGTGCATAATGTATTGCTAACTACTCTGATTCAGGCATGTGAATCTATGAAAGACACCCCTAATACTGGATAAGAAACGCGTTACTTACCTGTAACAGCAGTTATCCAGTATTGGTGTCTTTCATAGATTCACATGCAACCCTCCCGCCTCCCCTGGAAGGACTCACACCTCTCTCTAACTATATTACGCCTACCTAGCTTGGTGCGTACGAAAATCTGAGGGACTGAGGCTCCTGCCAGGAAGGTTCTAGAGGGAGGTGATAGCTGATTGGCTGGCTCTAGGAGTTTGGTCCTTTTTACATAAGGACTATGATAGGCGGCTAAGGGGAGGCCCTTAGGCCTATTTTTCTCTATGTATGTCTATAGGACATTACTTTTTTATGTACCGGAGGCTCCCGTCTCGACGACGGGGAATGATTCAGGCATGTGAATCTATGAAAGACACCAATACTGGATAACTGCTGTTACAGGTAAGTAACGCGTTTCTTCGGGCGCCAGGGCAGCAATCCAGTGAAAGGGAGGCAGCAGCGTGGACCAGGAGTGCGCGCCTCCCAGGCTCGGAAGGAAGATGACAAGCTCAAAGGGCACCGTATCGCAATGCCGTAATTCTCACCACCGCTACACCCCCCAAATTTGGAAAAAAACAAGACATTACTGTGAGAAAGTGCCATCTTTCTTTCATGGTATGCCCCCACTTTTTGCTGAATTGTGAATGTACTTTGACTGAGTGTGCCCTGGGCTCATGCCAATCAGGTACCCAGGGCCTATGTTCCTTCCATAAAACTGTGCTGAAACCTAAACCCAATTGGCATCTCTGGCCACATGTCAGCCCCTGGTAAATGGTACACTAGGTACCCAGGGCCTTGTGACCAGCACTTATTGTGCCACCCTTAGAGGCCCTGTACCCTGACACACACACACTGCCCTTGCAGACTGAGTGTCTGGGTACAGAACAAAACAGAGAGTCGACATGGCACACATCCCTGTGTGCCGTGCCCACAACACACACTGCCCTGGCATACATCAGCCACCCCTCTAGCTGGGTGCCCTATGCCAGTGGTGTGGGTACAGGTGCATGAGCCCTGTGCCCCTACAGTACCCAGGTCCATTCCTGGGCACTGTAAGTGAAGTGCTGCCATTTAAGAGTATATGGTGCTGGGAGATCATCAACATGAACTCCACAGCACCATGATGGCTCCACTGAAGATTGAGAAGTTTGGTATCAAACTTCTCAGCACATTAAACCCGCACTGATGCCAGTGTGGGGTTTAATGTACAATGCACGACAGAGGGCATCTTAGATATGGCCCCTGAGCCTAACCTGCAATCCACGTCTTGTCGGAGGGGCTGCCTAGGCTGCCACACAGCAGACATGTTGCTGGACCCCTGGGTAGAGAGCCATCCGCTCTCCTGGGCCTGCAGCAAGGTGCTATGTCTCCTCCCCCAGGATGGGCAGGGGAAGCTTCAAAGGCATGCCGCCCTTGTGAGCTTCTCCAGACCACTTGCTGTACTCAGCAACTGGCCCCTACCGGTTCTGACCCCCACTCTGGTGGGAAGACTGGCCGGAAACCCCAAGGAAGGAAAGGGGGTGTGCCAGCCTCTGCCAACCCCACCCCTCAGGTGGGGGAGGCGAGGTGAAGCACATCTCCGGGCTCTCACCATCTTGAAGATGGGAAATCCTGCCCAATCATTACTATGCGACTGCCCCCCTGTTCCACATGAGTGGCAGGAGTGGGTTTATACCCATCCCAGGGCAGGGACCCAGTGGTCCCTGCCCTTTACCTACCTGTAACGCCCCTAAATTTAGTATTTAGGGATACCCTGAACCTTCCTTCCTCAGATCCAGATTCCGAAACAGCAAAGAACATCAAGAAACAAGAAGACCTGCCGTGCAGCTGCTAACAAGAGGAAGACACCAACTGCTTTGACCCCAGCCCTACCGGCCTGTCGACCCTCGAACCTGCTCCTGCTAAACCCCGGCATCTCCAGTGGCCAGCAACCTCACAAACCCCGGAGGACCTGGCTACCTTGTGACTCTAAGCAACTGGGACTCCCACGAGCAGTGGTACTGCTCACAGCAAGTATCTGACCCCTGGCATCAGCCCGGAACTGCGAACGCTGCACACTCTGCACCCGCCAAGCCTGGCCTGTGCTGGAGTGGACAAAGACCACGAGGACGTCCCTCCGGCGACTGTTACCTCGAATCCGGCACCCAAGGACCCAACTCGACGAGCCTGACGACGCCTGCAGCCTCAGAACCAGGGACCCCTCCAACCGTGACCAGCAGAGGGTAAGATTTCCCGACACCAAAAGGCACCCCTGCACCCGGCGCCCTGCGGCCCCCTGTGCCCAACTCCTGGGTGCCTATTGTGAGAAAGTGGCTCTGTTTATACTGTTCCCAAATAGGTAAAGTGTGTACAGAGTCCACAGTCCCCAGAGGTTTGACAGAGGTTAAAGTTAGATATAACCCTACTCTCTAAATTGGTAGCTTGGTCGAGCAGTAAGGCCGTATCCGAGGACAGTGTAAAGCATTTGTTGTACACACTCAGTCAGCAAATGGTCTCACACACTCAAGAACTGAACTCTAGGCCAATGGTTTATATAAAAAAAATATATGGTTGTTTTATTTTAGAACCAACAATAGGTAACAAAATATGCTTTCTCAGAATGAGATGCTTTAGTTAAATACTTTTGCAATATGCAATTGACTTTTGTAGGTAATAGTTACAGGTTGTTGCAATAGGCAACACAATTTCAAACACAATCATACATTGAGCTCAATGGGAATTTTAAGTTATGTGCACTTGATTACTTTCAGGATTACTTTTCTAACTCCAGGTCTGGATCCTAGATTCAGTCCTGGGACAGTTCTTGGAAACAAGTGAGTAAATTCGGTTAAGTTACTGTTGTGATTTTTAAACAATATTTTGCTATTTTAAAAGTTGACGCTTAGAAACGTTTTCTGATCAAATTACCAATGTTATCCTATGGAAGGAAATTCACTTAGCAGGTAAGTGGGGTTATGGGTACTTTTTGTAGGTCAGTGTTGGATCCTGGATCCAGCACTAGTGCACCACCTGTAAGGAGTTGAGAAACTGCTTTTAAGTTATACAGGTGATTTTTAAAGAATATTTTTAAGTTTGCAAACTCGACAGAAGAAATTTCATAGAAAAACAGTCAATGGTTTCCTATGGGAGAAAATTCAAGTTACAGGTGAAGTGTGTTCTCAATACTTTTGTAATCCAGTGCTGGGCTCCTAGGCTCAGCACTGGGGCATCTATCTAAAACAGGTAAGTAATTACGTTTTCACAGTTGGTACGATTTTTAAAGAATATTTGTAGTTTGCAAAAATCAACACTTCCCAGAAAAACAGTCAATGGTTTCCTATGGGAGAAAATTGAGTTAGTGGTAAGTACGGTTGTAAGTACTTTTCAGGGTCAGTGCTGGGCACCAAGATCCAGCACTGGGATCTCTCCTAATAGCAGGTGAGTATTTCCGTTTTCGTTACTCGGTTGATTTTAGGTGAATATTTTAAAGTTTAGAAACTCCGCACTTTGAAGAACTTTCAGAAGAAGCCAGCCAATGTTACCCTATGGAAGAAAAGTGAGTTATCGGCTTTTGGCTAAGTACTCAACTGGCAGAGTTAAGGTTCTGGGCATAGACTCTGGTCTCCCAGGGTCAGGTAAGTACAGTTGGTACACCCTCAGCGGCACAGGGGCAGCCGGGTGCAGAGTGAGTTAGGCCCAATGTTATCCTATAGGATGCAGGGGGACCTTGGTTGGTGGCTGCTGACTAGCAGGCCACGCGGCTGTGGGAGCTGAGCTCCTGGTCACTTGCTCAGGGCAAATGGGGAAGTATGTAGGAGTAGAAGTTGCACTGCCAGGGCCACTCGGGCGGCTGGGTGCTTTTGAGCCTTCGGGTGCTCAATGGATTTCAATTGGAAAGCTCAAGGACGAACAAAGGCTGCAAGCTCGGGGACGAAGATTCTTCAGGTGCCACCACCACTTCGAGAGGCAAGTTGGGTAGTTGGAGGATAGGTAGGTACCCAGGAGTCGGGCACAGGGGGCCGCAGGGCGCCGGGTGCAGGGGTGCCTTTTGATGTCGGGAAATCTTACCCTCTGTTGATCGCGGTTGGGAGGGGGTCCCTGGTTCTGAGGCTGCAGGCGTCGTCAGGAGCTTCGAGGTGGGTCCTTGGGTGCCGGATTCGGCGTCAGTCGCCGGGGGGACGTCCTCGGGGTCTTTGTCCACTCCGGCACAGGCCAGGCTTGGCGGGTGCAGAGTGTGCAGGGTTTGCGGTTCTGGGCTGATGCCAGGGGTTAGAAACTTGCTTTGAGCAGAGCCACTGCTCATGGGAGTCCCAGATGCTCAGAGTCACAAGGTAGCTATTTCCTCTGGGGTTTGTGAGGTTGTTGGCCACAGGAGGCGCCGGGATTTAGCAGGAGCAGGTTCGAGGGTCGACAGGCCGGTAGGGCTGGGGCCAAAGCAGTTGATGTCTTCCTCTTCTTAGCAGCTGCACAGCAGGTCTTCTTTCTTCTTGTTCTTTGCTTTTTCGGAATCTGGAATCTGAGGAGGGAGGGTTCAGGGTGCCCCTAAATACTAGATTTAGGGGCGTTACAGGTAGGTAAAGGTACACCCCCGATCCTGCCACTCTCCTGTGGGAGGGGGGCAGTAGCCTAGTCCTGATTGGGCAGGGCTTCCCATCTTCAAGATGGCGAGAGCCCGGAGATGTGCTTCACCTCGCCTCCCCCACCTGAGGGGTGGAGTTGGCAGAGGCTGGCACATCCCCTGTCCTTACTTGGGGTTTCCGGCCAGTCTTTCTGCCGGAGTGGGGGTCAGAACCGGTAGGGACCAGTTGCTGGGTACAGCAAATGGCCTGGAGAAGCTCACAAGGGCGACATGCCTTTGAAGCTTACCCCTGCCCATCCTGGGTGAGGAGACCTAGCACCTCGCCCAGGATGTGCATTGTTGCAGGTCCAGGAGAGCGGGGGCTCCCCACCCAGGGGTCCAGCAACATGTCTGCTGTGTGGCAGCCTAGGCAGCCTTTCAGACAAGATGTGGATTGTAGGGTAGGTTTCAGGGGGCATCTCTGAGATGCCCTCTGTAGTGCTTTGTACATTAAATCCCACACTGGCATCAGTGCGGGTTTAATGTGCTGAGAAGTTTTATACCAAACTTCTCAGTCTTCAGTGTTGCCATTATGGTGCTGTGGAGTTCGTGTCTGACGAGCTCCAAGCACCATATTCTCTTAAATGGCAGCACTGCACTTACAGTGCCCAGGAATGGACCTGGGTACTGTAGGGGCACAGGGCTCATGCTCCTGTGCCCACACCACTGGCATAGGGCACCCAGCTAGAAGGGTGGCTGAAGTATGCCAGGGCAGTGTAGGTTGTGGGCATGGCACACAGGGATGTGTGCCATGTCGACTCTTTGTTTTGTCTTGTAACCAGACACTCAGCCTGCAAGGGCAGTGTGTTTGTGTTAGGGTACAGGGCCTCTAAGGGTGGCACAATGAGTGCTGCAGCCCTTAGAGGCCTTCCCTGGTCACATGGCCCTGGGTACCTAGGGTACCATTTACCAGGGGCTGACATGTGGCCAGGGTTTGCCAATTTGGTTTTTAGGTTTTATGGAAGGAACATAGGCCCTGGGCACCTGATTGGCAGGAGCCAGGGCACACTCAAAGTACAGTCAGCAATTCAGCAAAAAATGGGGGCATACCATGCAAGAAAGATGGCACTTTCTCACACCTATCTATCCTCCAACTACCCAACTTACCTCTTGAAGTGGTGGTCGCACCTGAAGAATCTTCTTCCCCGAGCTTGCAGCCTTTGTTCGTTCTTGAGCTTCTCCATTGCAATCCATTGAGCGCCCGACGGCTCAAAAGCACCCTGCACCCAGCCGCCCGGGTGCCTCTGGTAGTGCAATCTCTACTCTACTCTACTTCCCCATTTGCCCTGAGCAAGTGACCAGGAGTCCAGCTCCCACAGCCGCGTGGCCTGCTAGCCAGCAGCCACCAACTGGGGCCCCCTGCCTCCTATAGGATAACATTGGGCCCAACTCACTCTGCACCCGGCTGCCCCTGTGCCGCTGAGGGTGTAACAACTGTACTTACCTGACCCTGGGAGACCCCTGAGTCTATGCCCAGGACCTTCACTCTGCCAGTCGAGTACTTACCCAAAAGCCGATAACTCTCTTTTCTTCCATAGGGTGATATTGACTGGTTTCTAAACTTTAAAATATTCACCTAAAAACAACCGAGTAACGAAAACTAAAAAAACTCACCTGCTATCAGGAGAGATTCCAGTGCTGGGTATTGGTGCCCAGCACTGACCCTGAAAAGTAATTAAACCATACTTGCCGCTAACCCAATTTTCTTCCATAGGAAACCATTGACTGTTTTTCTGTGAAATTTCTTCGAAGTGTCGATTTTTGCAAACTACATATATTCTTTCAAAATCGCACCAACTGTGAAAACGTAATTACTTACCTGTCTTAGATAGAGGCCCCGGTGCTGAACCTAGGAGCCCAGCACTGGATTACAAAAGTAACGAGAACATACTTTACCCATAATTTGAATTTTCTGCCGTAGGATAACATTGCCTGGTTTTTGCTGAAAAAGTTTCCAAGTGTTGATTTTGCAAACTTACAAATATTCGTTAAAAATGGCCTGTATAACCAAAACACATTCTTTCAACTGTTTACAGGTGATGCACCAGTGCTGGATCCAGGATCCAACACTGAGTTAGAAAAAGTAACAATAACCCCACTTACCTACTAAGTGAATTTCCTCCCATAGGATAACATTGGTGATTCTATGAGAAAATGTTTGTCAACTTTTAAAATACCAAAATATTGCTACTGTATCACTACTGTAACCAAAACGCTTTTACTCCATTGTTTACAGGAAATGTCCCAGGACTGAATCCAGGATCTAGTCCTGTGGTTGGAAAAGTAATCCTTAAAGTAACTAATTGCATTTAACTAGAAATTCCCATTGAGCTCAATGTATTATTGTGTTTGAAATTGTGTTCCCTATTGCAACCACTGTAACTATTAAACCATTGGCCTAGAGTTCAGTTCTTGAGTGTGTGAGACCATTTGCTGACTGTGTGTACAACAAATGCTTTACACTGTCCTCTGATACTACCTTACTGCTCGGCCAATCTACCACTTTAGAGAGTAAGGTTATATCTAACTTTAGCCTCTGCCAAACCTCTGGGGACTGTGGACTCTGTACATACTGTACCTATTTGGGGAACAGTATATACAGAGCCACTTTCTTACAATTACGCGTCTTACAGTTGTCTTACAGGAGGCGAAGCTGGATGGCTGGAAGTAGAGAAAGCAGCAGTAGTCGAACCCAGAGGCAGGGGGGCGGTCAGGAGGGGAGAACCTCAGCCCAGCTCATCGACGGCCATCCGGAGAAATCGAGGCATCAGCAACGCTGAAATAGGCTCAGTCGAACGCCGGTCATCCGAGATTCCAAAGAAAGGCGGGGGATGTAGAAGACTAGCAGCGGAGATGCGAGGAGAGCTGTGCCCGATGTCCGCCTGGGTAGGTGACTGCTGCGGTGAGAAACCAGAGCCAAACTCCCCAATAGCTTTCTGGGCGGCTCCACCGGGCATCGGCCATGCTTGCTTGGTCTCCCCGGGAGAAAGCATTGATCACGTTATTTTCTTGGGTCAGCGGAGTTTCCCTAATCCATGTACTTTAAGTAGCATCAATCCCTGTATCAAACGCCTGCAAAACGAATTGTCCTACACTCTGCTTATGTGAAATACCAACAAACATGGGCTTCCTGGCTTTGATATACCTAAATGACATCATTAATAGTTACCCCATGTAGGCACAGGCTCCCCAAAACAGTGCCTGCTACTTTGTGAGGAAGAAATCTGGCATTTTCTCAGCCCTTTGGATCCTAGAAAAGTGGATGTGTTGAAGTCCTATATATTTATGCAAAGTAGACATTTTGGGTATTCTGTTAGAGGTCATCCCCTTCCCTGCTTGCTTCTGCAAACCTCTCCTTTACTGCCCCATGCTACAAGTAATCCATGCATCTTTTAATTGAAATATACATTTCCACATTTCATTCTAGGGTTGTCTTTTCAGGCAGTAGTGATTTGTTGAGTAATATACTTCTTTTTGTTCATAGAAAAAACGCGGTGAGATTCCGTGCTATTGGGAGAACCAGCTTTCAGGGTGCCAGAAGGCAAATTGTGCCTTCTATCACACCAAAGGGCGCTTTGTGGATGGCATCTTCTTCCCGCCAAGCCAAAGTGAGTGCTCCTTCATTCTGTTAGTGTGTGAAATTGACATTCCTTTGTCTGTCCAGAGACTCGGCCCTGTTTTGACTGTGATCTTCCAGTTCATCAAGACTGGCAGTGCTGTGTTGTAGCCTGTGGTCTGGAAAGGCAAGAAGTGCCCTTCGTGCCCGGCCAGTCCTGAAGCAATGAGTTTAAAGGGATATGGCATTAGAAATAAAGTGTTTATTCCCGAAGTGTGTAAACGGGAGGGAAGACAGCCTGGATTTTAAGGCTTTGGGTACTATAAGCCACTCCTAAAGTGGGAGAATGTAAGCGAGGTTTGAGAAGGAAAACTATTTTGCTGGAGTACCAGCTGGAAAGTTTGTCAAAGCTTTTGTTAGTGGTTTAGTCCCTATGTCGGTCTTTTTTGTAGCTGCTGCAAGCTGGCGTGAGCCTACTGTCGATGAAGTAAAGGCAATGCAGCCCTCACTCCAACAAGACAAACTCCCTGGGTTACCAAAGACTTCTGCACAACTTCGTGGCGTCATAAAGGTCGACCATGAAAATGTGCCCAGCCCCACGCATCCACCCGTCATTATAAATGCTGCTGACGATGATGATGCTGGTGAGTATTTCTCCTAAGTGCTTCCATGTTCACTTGCTTTTGGTACCTTTTTTCCATCTGAGAACTGTTGGAGTGAAGTATGGTAGATTTAATTTTTTTGGGTGAAAGTAGAATATGTTGGCAATTAAACCTTCATTGTTCCTAGCTTTGCTTTGAAGGCTATGACAAAATTGGTTGGCTGGTGCCATCAACTTGATCTTCTTGGTCTTTAGTTGATTAGAGAGTGGCTTAAAGTTGACTGTTATGCCAATGGAAGAACATTGTAAAGTTATGTGAGCTTAATTCATAGCCCCTGCTCCATATTCTCCAAGACTTGACAAGAAATGCCATATATTCTTTCACATAACCAGGCCCACAGTGGAGAGGTATTGTATCCGATATCCTTGTTTCATGGAAAAATAGATCTTAAATAATCTTGTTTTCATGTGTGAATGTATCCAACATTGTGTTCTTCGTGATGTGGGCAGTGCCTTTGTTGTATCGGTGCTGGTAAGATGGAACCTCATGTATAGGACTTTTTCCCCCCAAATAGTTTGGACCACACTGAAGTCTCCACCAATGTGTTTAATTATAAACCATTGATGACTTGACCCTTGCCTTGTATCTAAGCTGGGCGTAGCCTGGTTGCAAGACCTGATCACATACAGTAACATTTAACTCCATATGAAACCTCTTTTGAGCCATAGCTGTTTAATAGCTTCACACAAAACAAGAATTTGCAATGCAATGGTCTCGGCATTGTTAAAGTTAAAGCTATTGGCATTGCTCAGGACATTGTTTTTGTTTGTTTTTGTTTTTAAAACATTTAACCCCTTCCCTGCTCATGACGGAACCGTTCCGTCATGAGCCACGGTTGGCGTGTGCTCATGACGGAACGGTTCCGTCATGACAATCCTGTCGGCGGCCGCTCCGCCTGCGCGGCGCTGTTTCCCCGCCTGTGCGGGGCGACAACGCAAATGGGCGGAGTCATGACGGAACCGTTCCGTCATGAGCACAGCTCAACTGTGGCTCATGACGGAGCGGCTCCGTCATGAGCACAGGCCCACCGCGCTGCCCCCCTGCCCCCCCCAGCGCTGCAGCGGAATGTCCGCAGCAGCGAAGGGGTTAAAGAAACGGCATTGTTATTTCCAATGTCAATAGCTTAATCACTCTAAAATGCGAGACCTATTGCATTTGCACCCACACCCAGAGCCACACACCCAGAGCCACCCACACAGAGCCACTCACATAGAGCAACCCACACACAAATAGAGCCACCCACAGAGCAACCTACACACACACACAGTTACCCACACACAGACAGGGGCTTGTTTGGAGAGACAATGCTCTTCTCCAATGGCTGACCAGTATTTCAGAGGCCAGCCAATGGAGAAGAGGTACAAAAAAAGGGGCGGGTTAAAGCCCCACTCCTAACATTAAATCTCGGAGCGAGACTGTGCAAGCGCAGCCTTCGAGCCGAGACCTAAAAACCGCTTATATAGAGGGACTAGCTTGGCAAGTGCATTTAACGTAAGGTCTGAATGTACAGCAAGACACCCCAATGGTGCAATGTATGTTTACTCCATCAGTTACATCGTATCATGGCCAACGTGAGTATCCGGGATTGCAGCCACTACAATCTGTGTGGGCTAGCCACATATTCTCTAGTAAACTGGGATCTACTGCTCTCTTATGCATGTTGCTTGGAAGGCATCCTGTTCGTGCCAGAGGGTCCTGGTGGAACACCATTGCCTGAATACAACTGTCCTACTGGTTCTCAAGTCCTTGCTTCGTTCAGAGAGATGCTTGTTACCTGTGCAACTCCTTCGCTAGCTGCTTAATTAGCAGAGTTGTTCCTGATCCTAAACACTGACCATGGTTTTTCAGATCTCTCTACCAAGTCCTGTAAAAGCCAATACCTGCTTTTAAATTATCTTGGTCTCATGCAGAACAAACAAGTGGGCTGTTTCATTCAAAGCTAGTGTAAAAGGCTAAACATCAGCAATGTCTTCTTTGGCCATTCGAAGTTTCCAGTCTCAAAGTAGTATTGAAGTGGCCCTCAATTTATGTGGGTTCCTGTAGTGTTTTTTTCCATCCAATTGTAATATTATTTTGGGCCATTTTCTAAAACGGTTAAGTTTGTTGGTTATTCGATTTACCACATATCGAGAAGTGATTAGTTCACCTGGCAGGTCATCGCTGACAGGAAGAACCCAGCCACAGGCGAAGTAACTATGTACATGACAATCACACAGGTTGTCACCCCTTCGAAAAGGTGTTGAAGGCAGGCGCACCAGGTTCTGTAATATCCCTGCGTAGGTGGTGCACCTGTTCAGAATGTTGATGGCAGTCACTCAGCATTTAATCAAGGTCATCAGTGTATTTCTCAGTGGCTGCAGACAACGCCATTTCCATCATCTCTTCCCTTCAGGATCTGCACTTAGACCCTCCTTTCGATTCAGGATTCAACCTCGGTACACCGTCTTGTTGTGGGCCAAATTCCTTAATACTGTTTCCGCGCAATGCCCAGTATCGTTCCATCACAACCTGTACTAATAATGTTGAATCCTCCTCACCAGTTTACATTTGTCTAAGCTTAACTTTCCTTCCACAGATCGTTTTGCAGGCGCCAATCAAGACTATTCTACCCACTTAAATAATACTACAGCTCCCAGAATGCATCGAGTTCATTAAGGAAAACCCAGTACCTGGAATTAGGAGTCCTTCTGACAAGTGCAGCAATCTGGTAAACATAAACTATGCTGCATGTGGAACACAATCTGATAAATACCACGCACGTAAAGGAGACGGCGGGGCCATGAGCACCTAGAAGAGAAGCAATCAGAGGTAGCGGTAAAAGTGTTCAAAGGATATACTCGGGCCCCGCTTACGCTAGCCAACTTAGATCAGATATGCATTCTGAGTTATGAAAGTACGCACGGGATTCATTCATGCCAGATGTTCCCGCAGGCACACATTACATGCCACCCATTTCAAATCAGACAGCGCTGACTTACTTCCACTTGACTGGATGAAAATCGCTTAAATATATCTGACTGCCATAGTGCCGCTGCCTTACTTTCGATTCTGAACTTCTGGCAAAACTGACTGCAAGCGTAACCAGCCAGGATACTGCTTTATTCTGACTGACATTGTACCCGCCGGTTTGAGTGCTATACCGCCAGACAAAGCATGCAATTGGCTAAAAAGAAAAGAACCGCCCCTGAAAAGACTGTGTAGCTGTTCTACACGTGAACGAGGTTGTAACAGTCTAAGCCCCAGGTCTGTTAGTATCTCCCGGAAGCGAAAGGGAATATTAGAAAGACTGACTCGTCCCGTATGTTGGTCCTTACGCGTCTCTCCATGCTTCCCGAAACTGATCTCATGGAAGGTGCGGAAAGGCACAGAAATACTGTTTCAGGGAATATATAAAAATAACTTTGTCATAGTGGAATATTGTGCATGAAAATGTCGTAACTACAATTTGCGCACATTTAAAATATCCCAGAGTCACAAACGCTAGGGACTCTATTTAACCGTCTAAACTCCCCCGTCTGTTCATGCCTCCCGGAAGCTTAGAAATACTGATTCTTCCCGTTTGTTTGTGCCTCCGCGTCTTTCTGTGCCTCCCTGAAACTGAGCTCATAGAGTAACCATAAGCGAGTGGAAATGGCCCGCCCGTCATTTTCCCTGCTGTTTAGTGATAGACATCAGAAGATGTAGGTAGGGTGCCGGCTTTTCATTATCACGCTTCACTAGACACTACTGCGAGTGCGGAACCATTCAGAAGAGAATTTTCGGTGGAGGCGGAGCCTGACCGGTGAACCGAAAGCAGCCATGGCAGAAAACAAGCACACCACTGCCTTTCTCCGAGGCGAAGCAAAAATGCCTCGGAGAAAGGCAGCGGCGGTTTCGGATTCGGGGGCGTGTTTTTCTTTTCTCTCCTCTTGCCATTGGCTGGAGGAGAGAAAAACACGCCCGGGCGAAATGGCACAAAAAAAACGCCCCCGAAAAGGGCGGGGCCTGTTCGGAGTGACAAACCTCTTCTCCAATGGCTGGCCAGCATTCAAGAGGCCAGCCAATGGAGAAGAGGAGAGAAGAGGGGCAGGTTCAAGCCCCTCTTCTCCAAGTCAATAAATCTCGCGAGCGAAACTGCGCAAGCGCAGCCTTTGCTAGCCGAGACCTAAAAAGGAGTTGTGGTTTAAATCCAGCAATCTGCCTTTTTCCCCTTGTGCCAAAAATGATGTGCTTAAGCCAGTTTTGACCCTATGACAAATACTAATGGGATTGCATCAGGATGGGTTATTCGCGCACTCAAACAAGCATGGGCAAAGCCAATAGTTTACGCCTTCTGGCTTTGCCAGTGCAAACTTACTAGCTTTGCCAATGCTTTTTGATGATGATGTTGTTTAGGTTGAGCAGAAAGAAAAAATGTTGATGCTAGTGCTGAATTAAACAAAATCATTACAATTAGGTATACATATGTATTCACTATAACACCAATGTGATGGTGTATCCATGCAGATGCAGGGGCCAGTGCCCCAAAGCCATACGTTTCTGCAGAAAACTGCAGTTCCTTGGGCTTCCGAAATGGTGAGTGGGAGAGCAACAGTGGAAAGAACACACAGACTGATGCCAGAAGCCGTGAGGGGATGCCTAAATTAAAAACAAAAGGCAAGCAGGGTGTTGAGGGGCTTTGGAATCAACACAATAACTTTTTGCAGCTGAGAGAGTCAAGGCTTGGATCATAGAGGGGAAGCAGCACTTCTAGATAGAGCATGCAAACGCGTGAAATCCCTTGGAGTATTGAAAGCAAAAGAAAAAAGTTCTTAAATAGGTCCATAAAAGTATACAAGTCATGCAGATGATACAGAGCAGTCTGCTGCTCACACGCTCGTTCTTAGCTGCTAATATTGCGATTTTGCACAGGTTTCAAAAGCACCTATTTTGTTTTAAATTGACCTAGGCATCCTTAATGTGTTTTAAACTGCTTTGATTTTTAATAAGTGTTTGCACATTGAATTGGAATTGAGGAGAGTGGTGGGAATCGAACCCTGAGTGGGACACGCTACCAGGTTGCAAACCGGACACTCTGGACCGCCATTTTTGTCATTTTGCGGTCTAGTGGCTAAACTGGGGGAAATAAAACTGGACGCATGCAGCGGACGCGCGCAGCGGGTGCACCGTTGGCGCGCCTAAGGCAAGCCCGTCTGCGTCCCGAAGGCGACCGGCGTCGGAAAGGCTGCTCGAGACTCGCCGGTCTCCCAACATGGCATTATGTACCTCAGATCCGAGCTATTAGCTATCGGTAAGTGCATGAAGTGCCAGCCCCACTTATCCCTGTTAGCCTATGCGAACGACCTTGTCTGTAAGTTCTGTGGATGGACAGCCTCTCCCAGTGCTAAGGGCAGGGACGCTCAACAGATATCTAAAAACAGCGCCCATCGGGAAAGGACCTTAGAGGAAGGGAGCCCCCTCAAGGCCATCCTGTTAAACGTCCGGTCATTAAGGAAACATGAGCTTCTGCTCTTCGACCTTTTAACTGGCTTAAAGCCTGACATTATGCTCATAACGGAAATCTGGCTAAATGATGCCTCCAACCCCACGATTACCAATGCAATCACCCCGGGATAGCGGATCCTCAGAAAGGATAGACTAGGGGGTAGAGGTGGGGGAGTGGCCATTATTGATAAAAACCTTTATTCTTGTTCGCTACTCCCTATCGCAAAGATAGAGGGAGCGGAGGGGCTCGGCTTCTTTTTAACTGTGTCAGCACACCAATCCATCGCTGGGGTGGTAATCTACCGTCCACCGGGCACGGCCGGAAAGTTCTTAGTATCAATTGGTCATGCAATAGCCCCTATTGCGAACAAATACAAGCATTGCTTGGTACTTGGAGATTTTAATATCCATATGGATCAAGTAGAAGAACCAGAGCCATCTAGGCTGTGTGAATCTATGGGTATTTTTAACCTGGTGCCCTATGTCTTCTGGCCCACTCATGAAAAAGGACATACCTTGGACCAGGTCTTCTCATGGATCAGTATAGAAATGGAAGTGCCTCTCCCTATGATATGGTTGGATCATTTTCTGCTTGCGTTCAGAATCCCTAAAGATTCCAGTAGTCCTCTATCACACTGTAGACCCCGCCCGAATAGCTTTAGGACTTTTAAAAATTTCACAGTTGAGGCACTGGACAATGCACTAAGACTGTACCCCATTCCTTTTAATGGAATATTGAAGAGCGATTTTCTCTCTTTGGAGAACTGGCTTCAGCTCCGCTCGGCAGAACTGGCCCCCCTGACAACTCGGGCAGCTAATGCCAGGTGGTCTTCTGCCCCATGATTTATGGAGGCCCTTAGATAAGTAAAAGTGCATGCAAATACCTGGAGAGAATATGGCGGAAGAATTTTAATCCCTCTGACAAAGCCATCTATTAACAGGCTTTGAAAGCTCACTACTCCAAGGTCCGTGAAGAAAAACGCTTTTTTACCACCAAAGTTGAACAGGCGGGGAACAAAAGCAAGGAACTGTTTAAAATCGTTAAAGATTTTACATCTCCGAATGCTATGAACAGCCCTTTTATCCCGACCAGTGACTGGACCAACAGTCTAGCGCAGTATTTCTTTGAGAAGATCAAAAATATCCAAGATTCCTTTAAGAACTCGCCCCGGGTAGAGGGTTCAAACACAGTGGCCCCCCTCAGTGAAACACTATGCCACGAGTGTCTCTATTACAATTCCCGCCTATCCCACTGGATAAATCTCTCGAGATAATGAAGGCTCTAAAATCTGGCTCCCCTATGGACCCCTGTCCAGCACGAGTACTGGTGTCAATCGTGGAAGTGATTAACCCAGCGGTTAATCGAGTGCTAAACTCCTCGCTGGCGGAGGGAATAATGCTGGAGAGCTGGAAACACGCTAGAATTCTCCCAGTATTAAAAAAAAACCTACAGCTGACCCACTGATAGCGAGTAACTACAGGCCCATTTCACTGTTGCCTTTTTTCCCCCAAAGTTTTGGAGAAATACGTAAACATTGTTACCACGGAGTTTGTGGAAGCTAACAATACATTACATCCGAGTCAGTCTGGGTTCAGATCTAACTTTAGTACTGAGACAGCCCTACTAGAAGTTTCTGAAACTATCAAAACCACCTTAGATAGTGGGGGCAACGCGGTACTTGTACTACTAGATCTGTCTGCGGCCTTTGATACCGTGCCCCATGACCAACACCTGGAAAGACTCCAGGACTGTGGTATTGGAGGCACGGTCCTCAAATGGTTTACTTCCTTTTTAAGTGGTCGCCAGCAAACTGTATGGTCCCCTCCTTTCTCAACCCATATCACCCCCATGAAAGTGGGAGTGCCCCAAGGCTCTTTGCTAAGTCTGGCCTTGTTCAATATGTATATGGCCCCCCCTTGCACTTTTAGCGGAACAATACGGCGCTAAAATTGTGTCTTACGACGACATGCAACTTCTGTTCACCAGCGAGAAGGGCAGCGTATTTAGAGGTAGTGTGATAAACATCTGTTTAACAGAGGTTTTCTCCTGGCTACGTGGGAGCCAATTAAAGTGCAATCCCAAAAAGTCGGAGATTATTTTTTTCGGATCCGACCTGAGCGTAGAGTGGCGCCATTGGTGGCTACAGGACATGTCTCCCCCTAAGTGTTCCGTTACCACAGTAAAAAACCTTGCGGTGAAGATGGACTCGGACATGTCCATGAAGACCCAAATTCAAACTGTGGCCGGTACCTGCTTTGGGCTTTTAAAAACGCTGAGGAACTTCCTCCCCCTGCTTCCGGTCTCCCTTAGAAAGACGGTAGTTTAGGCCTTATTACTTCTAGGTTGGACCATGCTAATGTCCTTTATTTAGGCCTACTGGAATATTTTTTGAGCCGCCTACAGGTGATCCAGAATGCGGCGGACAGAGCTATTCTGATGATTGGACCCAGGGATCATATGACCCCCCCCCCTACTTAAAATCTCTCCATAGGATCCCGGTACGTAAGAGGGTCCAGTTTAAGACTCTTACATTGGCCTTTAAGGCCTTACACAACTCAGGGGCCTATTACATTAGGAAAAGGATACAGCACTATGCCCCGCAATGGACATTGAGGTCCTCGATGCAGTACCTGATGACCATTCCTAGGTTTGCCCACTCTCGCATGGGCGGCCGCTCTTTTCAAGTGTTAGCACCCCGCTTGTGGAATGGTCTCCCTATTTCTCTTTAAACAGCTGACTTAGGCAGGTTCAGGAGGAAATTAAAGACCTGGCTATTTCAATAATTAGCACTAGCCGTAGCCTTGTGCTCTTTCTGCCTGTTTTTCAGTGGTTTTAGCGCCGGGACACTCCATGGAGTAGCTGTGCGCTCTATAAATTCCCCATTACAATTACAAAAATTCTGCGCTCCAAGGGGGAAGGAAGAATAGGAAGGAAAGCAATCAAATAAGGTGCAGTCAAAAGAGAGTGACAAGGAATCCAACCAGTGATAGCAATGGGGTTACACAAACCCCGCTGTAAGTATTGGTATTAAACACAAAAGGTCTTTAACACATTGTTATAAGCTGTCTGTAGGCAAGATCAGCAATTTTAATTTCTTTATATTTTGTTCTTGTTTAATATCTATACCTATTAATTTGGGAAAATTTGAATACTTCTTTGGATGATATCCGAAATTATGAGCTGTCTCACAATACGGGAATGGGACAGTTTACAAGTTAAACATGTCATTCTCATGAGCACATGTGCAATATTCCTTCAAGTGCTGTTCTAAGGCGGCTCACTAAACCATGACCAAAATGCCTGATTCAAGCTACCTCTGAGGCACCAGGCAATGCCTCGATTTCGACTATGGGTGAAATTACCCCTTATTGAACATCACCTGATATGTAGTGACAATTGACCTTTTTGAGACTGGAGTGAAGTGGTGGTGTTTCAAGATCCAGCATGCTTTGTTTGCTGTGGAGGTATTTTTTTGTTTAATTATCTGTTTTTTTTTCTTCTTTTTTTTATTAATCTCCTTGCACTGTTTACAGTATACACCCAATTAGACCTATGGGAAATGCATGTTATCAGCTCAGGTCATGAAAGATCTTTCATAATGGAAGACTATAAACGGCCAGTGTTAGAATCCGGGGTCTCTGGTTGGCGCAGGTATGCACTTGCGACAAGCAGGGACCCTTCCCTCTAAGTCAGGGCAAAGGATTACTCTTAGAAAATAACCCCTGCTCACCCTCTAGGTAACGTAGCGCGAGCAGTCAGGCTAGATTCCGGAGGGCATTAGGTTAAGCATTCAAGGCGTCCCACAATAACCACCAACCCACCACACAGAGACACCAGACTGTATTCTGTAAAAATATAAAGTTCTTTATATAAAACTCTGTAGGCAGGCTTCAAATACAGTCTTTCACTTCAAAATGAGGTTCCAGTTACTTGTTATCACTTTTCAGGAGGCCACAGTTCTTTAAATGGTCACTTTTGGTGCAATCTGCACTCTTTGGGGGTCTGTGCGCTTCGTAGGGCCCTCCGTACGCTTCGTACCAGCTTTAGAACGCTTGGTGCCGTTTCTCACGCTTCCCGCGTGAGCACGCGTACTGGGTCTCAAGCCGTAAGGGCCGTACCTTCGTAGGTGCGCGTCATACGAGTCCGGTACGCCTCTTGCAACGCTTCCCGCGTGAGCAGCGTCTATGTCTTTAAAGCGGTACGGGCCGTACAGGTGCAGGGACGCGCCGTACGGGTTTCGTACGGGTTTGGAGCGAACCGCACCAAGACTCGCGCTTCCCGTGTGAATAGTGTAGCGGGACGACTGTGCCGTACTGACCGTACACAGCAAAGTACGCGTCGTACAGGGGCGCGTTGGGGCTCACAGTACCTTCTTCTTGTTCAAAGTTCGTGGCGGCCTCCGCAGTCCTCGGTAGAGGCGTCCCGCGTCGCGTTGCAGTCCCGCTGGTCAGTGGACGGCGATGCTTCGTGGGGCGCCTCAGGACGTCTCAGCACACCTCGATATTGGAAGCAGGAGGGGCAGCTCGGGGGTGATTTTTCAGCGCGGCACGCTGTCTGCTTCGTCCAGAATCGGCGAACCAGTGCGCTGCCGGTCCTCACAGTGGTCTCTACGGCCTGGGGTCGCAGAGGCTCGGCGCTGGGACACAGGCAGTCTCTCCTTACGTTGCGAGCTCCGGCTCGAGGGGGCAGTTGTTCACTTTGCTCAGGCCAGGCCTTCACAGTGCTTACAGCAACACAGTCGATTCAGGAGTCGCGTTGCTCAGCGAGATGGGGGCACACAGGTTCTCTGGGGTCAGCGTCAGCAATCCACCCACAGCAGCTTCTTCGTCTTCCAGGGAGGGGTAGCGCCCACTGTTCCTGGGGCGCCGTTCAGGGGGCAAGTTCACAAGCAAGCCCTTGGAGATTGTTTTTAAAGCACAAGTTGAATTCAAAGTCTTTCTCAGTCTTTTCTTCCTCTCCTTCCAGCAGCAAGGCACCCACCACAGGCCAGTCTCTCAGGCTTAGAGACAGTACTCCTCCATGCAGCTTTCCCAGGTCCTTCTCTTCGGGCAGAGGTTCTTCTTGGCATAAATAGGATCGGATTTCTTAGGAGCAGGGCTCCTTCTTTTATACACAGTTTCTTTTGTTCTTTGTCACCAGGGGGCCTGTGCTTGGCTCAGTCCGGTTTTGGAGCACTTTGTTGTGGTGACTCTGCTCTTTCCTTTCAGTGCACAGGGCAGAGACATCAGCCGCTCCACAGGGGGCGGAGCCAGCATTGTGGTGGCAGAGCACAGGTCTATTCAAGGTGTACTCCTCCCACCCATCCTGGTGTAATCTCTCTACCCACCACCTGGCAGCCAGCCTGTCTCCTGGAATTCCCCAGCCCTGCCCCTCACTGAAACTAGGCAGCACATACACACAAAGCAGAGGCAGACTAAAATGGCTAAGCAAGTAAATACTAACTTTCTAAAAGTAGTATTTACAAACACAGGATATTAAAATAAACTTTACTAAAAGAAGTATTTTATTATTCTGAGTTCAGGCATACTAAACTTGACTTTCTACCATGCTCTCGGAGTCCGCTGGGATTATAGCGTGTAATAATTCCAGCAGCCGAATCTGGCCTATGGAGAGCAGGTAGCCTTCAATAGTGAAAAACGAAAATGGCTGTAGTTCACTATTAGGACATGCCACACACATCAGGGCATGTCCTACCTTATGCTTACAATGCACCCTGCCCTTGGGCCTACCAGAGGGGTGACTAATATGTAGTTAAGGGAAGGTTTAGGGACTGGCAAGTAGGTGCACTTGCGCAGTCAGCATGACAGTACCAGACTGCACGCAGGTTCTGCAATGGCAGACCCTAGACACATTTTACTAGGCCGCTTCTGTGGGTGGCACAACCAGTGCTGCAAGCCCACCAGCAGCATTTGCGTTTACCATCCCTGGCACTCCTGGTGCACTTTACTAGGGGCTGATAGTAAACCAAATAAGCCAAACATGGACACCAATGAACATTAACATTTTACCATAGGGAGAGCATATGCACCTTAGCACTGATCAGCAGTGGTAAGGTGCCCAGAGTCATAAAACAGCCAACAACAGGTCAGAAAAAACACAGGAGGAAGGCAAAAAGTTTCGGGATGACCCTGCAAAAAGGGCCAAGTCCAACAGCCAGATGTTTGTTTATGGAAGGCCATGCATCAGTAACCTACCAGAAAGTATGTTGCTAATATCTGTTACTCTTCATTGAGCTGCATTATCGGGCGATAAGAGTTACAATTCTCTGGGGATTTATTATGCTTAAAAGAATGCTGATAATGCCTGTTAACGAAAGACTCTGGAATACAGCTCAGAGAAACTAGATGGAAGAGTTTAGTAGGTACTATTTGGGATGGGGAGGGAAGCTAGAGAATCATCTACATAATTGCGACCCTGCATTCCATCTGTAATGACAGCAGTGTGCTAAAATTACCACATTAACAGTAAACGATGGACAGTTTTATATAGTATTTTTTGGTACTGACAGTATAGATCCCCCTAAAAAAATTCTTTTGAAAAATTAGCCCTGACCCACAACTAGTGGCATGCTTAACCATTGGGTTCTCCATCCTGATAATATTTCTGTCAGGATGGGTTCAAACACACTAGTAGGAGTACTTGATATATTGTTTAGTCATTCAAGTATTGCGTTCTAATTTTCTCCAGACAAGATTAATATGGATGAGGTAGGAAATGGTGCCTCTTTCAGCTCATACGGTTTGTATTTTGACTTTGCATTTATGCGGAATAGCTCAAAGTTTGGAAGAATCTTAACCACATTGTGTAAAGAGATGATAAAATGTGTAGGAAAGTAGCCTTTTTTGACATTGTCACCCCCGCTTTTTGCCTGGTAACTGATGTGATTTTAGACTGGTAGTGCACTGGGTTCCTCCTAACCAGGTCCCCAGTGCCAGAGCTCTTTCCCAAAACAGTACAATTGTTTTGCCAATTGGCAAAACCTTTAGCACCCTCTGTAAGTTCCTAGGAATGGTACTCTTTGTACGTAGAGCCAGAGGTACCAAAGAGGGTCCCTAAGGGCAGCAGCACGAATTGTGTTACCCTTGGGGACCTCTCACCAAACACTTGAAAGGCTGCCATTGCAGGCTGCGTGTCTTGGTGCAGACAAAAGTAAAAACACAAAATGTCGGACATCCCTGTGCAACCCTTTTGGATCTACAAAAGGCGGGTCCATGTTTTTGGAAGCATCATTACAAGTGCTTACTGGAACGGAGCATTATAAGGGTACACACACGCCGAACTTGATGAATTCAGGAAAGAACAAGTGAGAAATAATATGGATGTGCTCCAGACTATTCAAGTGTGACATCCCTGCGTGCCATGTCCCCTAACAATACACGTAAGATTTGTAAGTCACCCCTACAGTAGGCCTGACAGCCTTAAGGCAGGGCGTTGAATAGCACTTGTGCGGACATACCTGCATGAGCAGATATGCCCCTTTGTTGGTAAGACTGATTACTGCCTGTGCAAGTTAACAAGGAAGCCATTTTTAGACATGTGCTGGGCACTGGTGAAAACGAGTTTCTCCAGTATTGGGGTGTCTTTCATAGATTCACATGCTTGAATATTCCCCGTCGTCGAAGTGGGAGTCCCACGGTATATAAAAAGCAATAAGTATAATGTATATACATATACATACATAACCACATAATAGCATATACATATCCAAATAAACTTTATATATATATATATATATATTACCTACTGGCGGTCGCCAGTAGGTAGTTATAGTTAGGACCACGTTTCCATAGGAAATCCGCAACATTCTATTTTGAATAACTTTGGCGCCGGTTGACGAATCCTCGCGAATTTTTCAAAATAGGTGGGGCGCTACGCTCCGCTCCTACCCTGAAAGTCTCGGGGGGATTCGTCAAGCGGGGGCTGAGATAAAAGGGGGGTCCCAAAACGCGTTTTTCCCATGCATTTTTCCATAGGACCTTTAGACACAGCTACAGCCCGAACGGCTGAACAGAATTACTTGAAATTTGGCAGAGAGGTAGTCCTCAGGTCAAGGAAGTGCCTTTTGTAGGTTTGGTGTAAATCTGTTCAGTAGATTTTGAGAAAATAGCCTTTAAATCAATATATATATCTGAGCCAGCTTACGGTGCGCTTACGGTACGCTTACCGTACGCGTACGGTGGCGTGCGCGAGCGCGATTCTGATTGGCCCTTAGATCTTAGTAAACATTCGAATCGGTCGAAACCAGGAAGCGGCGGCCGCCATTTTCTCTCTCGCACTCTGAGGGGGGAGCTGATAAACAAATGCCAAAAACATATAAAGGGGCTGTTTAGACAGCGCCCATGCACATAACCATGTTAGTTGAGTCTTCAAAGATCCCCCAAGGCAAAAAACGGTAATTTGTTATTTTTCGAAAATTTCGCCGATTACGCTTACCGTACGCTTTCCGTACGCGTACGGTAAAAAATAATAAAAAAAAAAAAACCCACTCTCTCCACCCCATGTGCAAATGGTGGCCGAAGGCCACCATTTGTGCATGGCATATAAGAGCACAGCATTTCCCCCAAAAATTTCAACAGATTACCTATCACAAGGAAGCGCATAATATGTCCTCCATGTGCGCACGGTGCGCGAAGCGCATCGTGCGTACATGGCCCATCTAGCGTAACGTGGGCACGCGGTGCGTGTAGCGCACCGCGTGCCCACCGTGCGTGCACGGCACTAACTGCGTAAAGTGGGCGCGCGGTGCGCAAAGCGCACCGCGTGCTCACTGTGCGCGCACGGAACGAACTGCGTTAAGTGGGCGCGCACGCCACGAATGGCGTAAAGTAACTTTGCATTTAAAAAACCGTACAAATTCACTGAAAAAACCATAGGTTTCACACACGTTATAGTTAGGAATTAGCATTTAAAAAACCTTGCAAATTCACTGAAAAAACCATAGGTTTCACACATGTTATAGTTAGCGGAAATTTTACTGATAAAAAACCAATGAAATTCCCCCGTTATAGTTAGTGCAGGAAACTATAACTCACGCGACCGCAATCTTCTGCTGATGACATATGTGTCTATATGAAAAAAAAATATTTGTAATATATGTATAGCTAAAAATTTATGGAAGAAGACATGGGCAAATAAGTGTCTAAATACAGTATTAGCATCAGCAGAGGATTGCGGTCGCGTGAGTTATAGTTTCCTGCACTAACTATAACGGGGGAATTTCATTGGTTTTTTATCAGTAAAATTTCCGCTAACTACAACATGTGTGAAACCTATGGTTTTTTCAGTGAATATATATATATATACAATTCAAATAACATATCAAGTGAAAATACCATAGGATAGTATTGACACATAGGAAAGCATTGAGAAAAAAGAATCACTTTACTGACATATCCTTGTCATTTTATAGTCCAAACTCTAGCCAATCAGGCGCAAGCACCCTCTAGAACCTTCTCCTCAGATGCTCAGGCCCTCAGATTTTCTACCGCACATCGTGTGAAGGGAGTCGAGCTCTGCTCAGTTCTTTGGTCTGGTTTGAGTTTTTCTCATCATGTCTTCAAGTAAGAAGTCTCTTTTCCGTCCCTGTTCATCTTGTGGGAAGTTAAGACTTTTTTCTGAGGACCCTCATGAAAAATTTATCTATTGTCTTTACCCTGACCATAAGGTGGCCAACTGTAAAATTTGTAGAACTTTCTCTCAAAAGACTTTGAAGGTCAGAGAGGGCCGCCTATTATTGTGGCTTCAAAAACTGAAGGATACGGATAACCCCCTTTTTGAGGTGGAAAGTGTGGCCTCTGTTCGAACAGGAGTCTCCTCCAAGCGTAGTAGTGTTCAGGACTTGCCATCTCCTTTTTTGAAAAAGAAGAGACTTCATCTTGAGGAAGTGTCTGCAGGCCAAGTCTCTGTTACTACGCCAGCGCCCCCGAGACCTAGCTCTCGGGCGTCTGACTCCGTCAGCGCAGGTTTCTAGTCAAAAGCGCGAAACCGTCTACGGGCCCGTCGACGGCCCCTCCGTCAACGAGATCTGCCACTTCATCAACCTCGTCGACGACGGTGACGACGGTGTCGAGCAGATTTCCTGCGTCGTCGACCACGACTTCGTCGACGTTTTCCCCGTCGACAGTGGTGTGCGTTTCCCTAAAGACTATTTTGTCGACGATTCCACTATCTTCTTCGTCGACGACTAGACGTCGACGGAAGCGCCAGCTTCCTAAAGCTTCGTCGACAATAATAAAGAAGAAGAAGAAGAAGTCATCGCCGTCGACGCTTACAGCATCGTCGACGACGACGTCGGCGGGCTCGTCGTCGACGGCAGTCTCGTCGGGGCGAGCTTCGTCGACGGCACCCTCGTCGTCGACGGCGACTTCGTCGACTATCGCCTCGACGACGGAGGTGTCAAATTTTGCAACCATGCCTTTGGTGCCAATGTTTACGCTAGCGCCAGGGTCGATGGACAACTCCTTGATGAAGCGTCGCCATTGCCACCAGTCACTCGGCCACCTCATCAGCTCTTCCCCTCGGTTGATGAGTAAGTTTCGGATTCTGATGATGATGTTCAGTCCTCTTTTCGAGATGCTCGTAGTCCTTCTGAGCTTCATATAAAATGCCAAGATATTGAGGAGGATGATTATTCGCAGGACTATTACTGTCAGGAGCAGGAGCAACATCCCCCTGCACGAGTTCCTATGGCGCAGCTCCCTTTGTCGCTCATCTCCAACCTTCAATTTATGTTGGAGGACTACAATCGTCGCTTTCCGGCTTCCTCTCATAGTTCTCCACATGAGACGCCATCTGCCATTCCGTCTACTCCTGTGTTGCCAACGATGCCGACACCATCCACACCTGCATTGGTTCCCCCTGCAACAGATGACGTTGGGGATAATCTGAATACGGAGGAGGGAGAGATTCATGATGATGACTTTATGGCGGACTGGGATGACTATGAAATCAATTCACCCGCATCACCTCCAACATCGCCAGTGAATTCACCACCAGTCGACAGAACAGGATTCCATCAACTGATGGAAAGGGCGGCTCAACGTTTTCACCTTCCCATGGTGATTAGGGAGGACTGCTTTCTGTACGACTTCAAGTCCCAGCCGCAGAAACCGGTACGGGCTGTGCCCATTATTGACTTTATCTGGAACGAGGGCATTAAGCTAATGAAAACCCCTAACTCCATCCCGGCAGTGCTTCCGCGACTGGAGAAGAAGTACAAGGCCCCGGACTCTTCTCCAGCGTGCTTAGTGTCTCAGCCTAAGCCAGACTCGGTGATCACCCAGGCAGCGCAACGTCGCTCCAAAAATTCCACCGTCTCCGCTTTCGTCACCTCCGGATCGTGACGGCCGCCGCCTGGAGGCCATTGGCAAAAAGTTTTCTACCATGGCTTCAATAACAGTCCGAGCAGCAAATTCTTTGGCCATCCTCGGTCGTTACGATCGACAAATGTGGTCGGACATGGCAGCTTTGGTTAAGCTTATCCCGGAAGACTCTAGAGCGGACGCTCTAAAGATCCTGCAAGAGGGTGAGATGGCATCCTCCGAAATCATCGACTGCTCCGTCGACATTGCCTCCACAGGTTTTCGTCAATTGGCTGGAGCGGCTGTTTTAAGACAACAGGGTTGGCTTCGTTCCACCTCGTTCCGTCAGGAGGTCCAGGCCAAAATTCTGGACATGCCGTATGACGGAGAATCTTTGTTCGGCCAGCATGTGGAGGACGCTTTGCAAGCCATCAAGAAGGATACGGAGACGGCTCGCTCCCTCGGCACTCTCCAGTTCCGGAAGCAGCCCTTTCGGGGTGCACGCGGCCGCGGCACCTCCTCTTCCTTTCGTGGGTCTTCTTCCCAGTACCGCTCCTACAACCAAGGACAACAACGTTATTCCTCACAGCCACAGCAGTCTTACAGGCAGCAGTCTGGCAAATTTTATAGAGGAAAATCGAATTACAGGGGAAACTCTTCCAAAAAACAATGACCGTGTACATCAAGGGTCCCCTCTTCCCAGTTTTTCCCTTTCTCCAGTTGGAGGACGAATCTCCCAGTTCTTTTCGAATTGGTCCTCAATCACTTCGGACCGCTGGGTTTTAGACATTATTTCAAGGGGCCATGCCCTAGAGTTTGTAAAAGTTCCCCCACACACCTCTCCATCCGGACCTCCTCCCGCTCACCTCAAAGAACTTTTCAATCAAATCCAGATAATGCTCAAAAAAGGGGCCATCGAAGTGGTTCCGAAATCTCAAAAGGGGTTGGGGCCCCATCCTCGATCTAAGGTCTCTCCAGATTTCTCAAGGACCAATCATTCCGCATGCTCACGCTAAAGGACATCCTTCAATTCTTCTCTCAGGGCGATTTCATGACGACAATCGACCTTCAGGATGCTTACTTCCATGTGCCAATAATTCCATGCCACAGGAAGTACTTGCGTTTTTGTGTAGGTCACAGGGATTTCCAATTCAAGGTCCTGCCCTTCGGCCTCCGCTCAGCTCCGCGGGTCTTCACAAAGATCCTGGCTCCGGTGGTGGCCCATTTGAGACTAACGGGCATACAAATATTCCCGTATTTGGATGATTGTCTCATCAAATCTCAATCCTCCCACCAAGTGGCCCTCGATACTCAGCGCTGTCTCACTCTGTTTCAGTCTCTGGGCTTGTCGATCAACTTGCAGAAGTCTCAGCTCACGCCAGCTCTGTACAGGACCTTTCTCGGCGCCACCATCGATACGAGCAGGGCTATGGCCTTTGCAGAGCGGCAAACACGGATTCGACAGCTAGCAAGCTCCATCGCAGCAAAGCAGTCCGTTTCAGTCTGCATATTGAAGTCTGGGGATGTCGTCCTCCTGCATCGCTTTGATACCACATTGCAGACTGAGGAGTCGTACCATTCAGGAGGAATTGGACAAGCAGTGGTGTCAGGTCTCCGGTTCCTTCAACGACCAGCTCGTGGTGACAGCCCGCATGGCTCAGGCGCTGCATTGGTGGACTCGTCCTTCCAACATCGCAGCAGGAACATCTTTTCGAACGACAGCCCCAGAGCTCGTTCTTAACACGGACGCATCCATGGAAGGATGGGGCGGACATCTTCAAGATTTATCCGTCAAGGGCAAGTGGACAATGGTTCAGCGTTCCTGGCACATCAACAGATTGGAGCTGATGGCCATTTTCTTGGCGTTGAAATCCTTCCGCCTCCAGCTCCAGGGGGAGTCGGTCCTCATTCAGACGGACAACACCACCTGCATGCACTACCTGAACAAGCAGGGCGGGACAAGATCTCCGCTACTTTCCCGACTGGCTCAGAGGATTTGGAGTTGGGCCATAGTCCATCGGATTACGCTCCTGGCAGTTCACCTGCCCGGCATTTCCAATATTCTAGCGGATGCACTCAGTCGGTCAACGTCATCGACCCATGAGTGGGAATTGCACCAGCCGACTCTAGACTTTGTCTTCGGCCTTTGGGGTCGCCCGACTATCGACCTTTTTGCAACCCCACAGAACAGCAAATGCCAGTCCTACGCAAGCTGGTTTCCCCACAAAGGGTCGTGCGGAAATGCCCTTTCGATAAATTGGTACAGGATATTTGCGTACGCTTTTCCGCCGATCCCTCTGATTCCTCGAGTGTTGCGGAAGATGCGGCAACAACCGTGCCAGATGCTCCTCATAGCTCCACAGTGGCCTCGGCAGGCATGGTTCTCGGAGTTGCTCCTCCTCTCCCAATGCAAACCCATCCTTCTTCACCCGAGGCCGGACCTTCTAACAATGAACGACGGGCGGATATGCCATCTGAATCCCAGTTCACTCAGCTTGTCGGCTTGGAACCTGAGCACCTTGAATTTGCTCATTTGAACATTCCACCAGCCTGCAGGGAGGTGTTAGCTAGGGTGAGGGCGCCCTCCACAGTGAAAACTTATAAGCTAAAGTGGAAGCGATTTTGTCTTTGGTGTGCGTCGGTCCACATACATCCAGTGCACGTCTCCCCAGAACACTTTCTGCCGTTCTTCCTGCAGTTAGCGCAGTCTGGACTGTCACACTCTACCTTAAAGGTCTTTCTAGCGGCAATATCTCGCTTTCGGCAGGACGGCTCGTCCTCTCTCTATTCATCTAGAGTTATACAGCAATTTTTCAAGGGTCTCTTCCGAATGTTCCCGCCCATTCGGCGTCTTCCACCCACGTGGTGTCTTAACATCGTATTGGCTCAGCTCATGAAGGCGCCCTTTGAGCCAATCTATTCGGCGGATTTCAAATTCTTAACTTGGAAAGTGGCCCTCCTCCTTGCACTGACTTCCTCCCGCAGAGTCGGTGACATTCACGCCTTTACTATACAACCTCCGTTTCTTCAATTCAGATCAGACTGTGTAATTCTCCGCACTAATCCGGCTTTCATGCCTAAAGTACCATCCGATTTCCATCTCAATGAACCAGTAATCTTGAAAACCTTTTTCCCACATCCGCAGTCTCCAGCGGAACAGAGTCTACACTCTTTGGACTGAAAGAGGTGCCTTAAATTCTACATCAGCAGAACACAATCCTTTCGCAAGTCGGATCAGCTGTTTGTGGCCTACGGACGCACTTGTAAAGGACAGTCGGTTACCAAGCCCACGATAGCCCGTTGGGTTTCTTCAGCAATCTCCTTTTGCCATCAAAGGGCTGGCAAGCCTCTTTCTTCTGGATTAAGGGCTCATCCCACGAGAGCAATGTCATCTTCCACTGCCCTGTTCGCTGGTGTACCCATCCATTAGATTTGCCGGGCAGCTACGTGGTCCAGCAGGCACACGTTCACGAAGCACTACTGCCTGGAGTCGATTAATGAAGCAGACACGGCTGTGGGACAGGCAGTTCTGCGGAATCTGTTTAAATAAGGTGAGCCTCTGCTACTTCTCTATTGCGTATTAAATACATTGTCATTGTATTTCATGCATATCAATACGGCCTTGTCAGCCGGTTGCTGCTTACTGCTCACTATTCTATTCAAGCATGTGAATCTATGAAAGACACCCCAATACTGGAGAAGAACAAATGTTACTTACCTGTAAACTGTGGTTCTCCAGTATTGATGTCTTTCATATATTCACATGCGACCCACCCTCCTTCCCTCAGAGGCTCTCTTCTCCTCATTAGACTCTTTTGTCACTCTTGTGCTACGAAAATCTGAGGGCCTGAGCCTCTGAGGAGAAGGTTCTAGAGGGTGCTTGCGCCTGATTGGCTAGAGTTTGGACTATAAAACGACAAGGATATGTCAGTAAAGTGATTCTTTTTTCTCAATGCTTTCCTATGTGTCAATACTATCCTATGGTATTTTCACTTGATATGTTATTTGAATTATATATATTTTGGATATGTATATGCTATTATGTGGTTATGTATGTATATGTATATACATGATACTTATTGCTTTTTATATACCGTGGGACTCCCACTTCGACGACGGGGAATATTCAAGCATGTGAATCTATGAAAGACACCAATACTGGAGAACCACAGTTTACAGGTAAGTAACATTTGTTCTTCCCTGCTACATGATGGCTTCATTGAAAATAGGAATGTTTTTATCGAGCATCCCGCATTGGTAAACCCACACTGATGCCAGTGTTGGATCTACCAATACATGCACCCAGAAGGCACCTTGGAGGTGCTCCTAAAAACCTACCAGCCTCTGGTGTGCTCTACGACTGGTTTCTGACAGCCTGCCACCTGAGACACGGTTCTGACATCCTAGGGTGAGACACTCTGCTCTCAGGAGGCCCAGATCAAAAGCCTGTCCAGGAAGAGGGTGTAGCACCCCCTCCCATAGGATGACCTCCTGATTAGCATCCTCAGGCCGGCAAGCTTCAAAGAGCTGCCTCCTTTGGAATGCAAGTCTAGCTCCCCTCACTGGAGAGAAAGTCACCCCCCTTTGTCGAGGACCCCCTTTGCACCTGGACATGCGAGAACATTAACTAGTCAGGCAGGCGTGCCACCTCCAGGCTACCACCCCCAAGGTGAGCTACACTGAGGTGGACACGATGTTTCAGAAGTAGCCATTTTGTGATGCCATACTTGGGAATTGCTATCCGCAGATGGCCGCTCCTGGTTTACACACTCACTTTTGGGCGGGAAAATGTAGGAGAAAAGGAGGTGTGCCCATCTCTGCCAACTCTTCCCCAAAGGTGGGGGCGGCGAGGTGAAGCGCATCTTTTCAGTACTCGCCATCTTGTAGATGGGTAGACCCCTCCAATCAGGGCTAGGTCTATGCCCCTTCCCACAGGAGGGTGGCATAATTGAGGGTATAGTCACCCCAGGTAAGATGCCCATTGGCCCTACCTGCTACCACCCTAAATTTAGGATTTATGTGGCTTCCCCAGACCTAGAAACTAGATCTGCGACTACCTAAGAAGAAACAAGACATTCCTGCAGAGAAGACTGAAGCAGACGACTGCCTTGGTCCCAGCCCTACCGGCCTGTCTTCAGCTTCTGCGAACCAGCCTGTTTGTCAAAAGAAAAGATTTCATTGAAAACCATTGGGCGCCCGACGCTGATTTTGCACCCTGCACCCGGCCACCCCTGTGCCGCTGATGGTGTATGTTTGATGCTGCATTGTGGGCCCCCCCTCTGTGGTTGTGCTAACCCCCAAAGCTTGGCCCCTGCAACCGAACCACTTACCAACAAACAGTGTAGCCCAGGTACATCCAGTCTCCATTGAAAAGCATTTGGCCAAACTCCGATTATGTTGTTTGCACCTGGCTGCCCCTGTGCTGCTGTTGGTGCAGTCTTGGTACTTGCCTGACCCTTGCTGATCTTTGGGCCCGAAGACTGAATTTGTAAGTGTGGTACTTACCTGTCAAACCGCATTATTGTTTTCTCTATAGGTTTATCTGGAACTGATGCGAAAATATTTTGTGTTGACTTTTGAAAATAAAAATGTTTTATTTAAAAACGTACTTGCCTTATTGCTAAGATCTTGGTCTCAAAATAAACTGCAAACAAAGCTTTTTTTTTTTTATAAAATTGTTGTGGATTCCCTTTTTTTTTTTTTTTTTTTTTTTTAAACAATTTTTATTGAAAACAAAAATCACAACAGTGCAGCAATACGGACACTTAATTAGCCCCACCACTGGCGGAGTGTACATTCGGGCATTGAAAACTACAAACAATATATTCAGGGCATTAGGGAACCGGTCAAACCAATTAGTGAGGCAGCCTAAAGGTGGTTCCGTGCTCACCCAGGGATCGGGGAACCCCCCACCCCCAGCTTATGTCCGGTAGCCCGGAGACTTCAGGTCACCGCGCTTGCCCCAGCCTTGTCCAATGCCTCCAGTCTCTCCCTCCTTAGTTCCACAGTAGGAGAAATACAGAGGCCCCCCGATAGTTGTTCCAACGTCCCCACTTGTGATCCCACTTCCGTGGGCATCCTCGACTTTTGTATACTGTTTTCTCCGCCACCATGGCCTGATCCATGTCACTGGCCCAAGCACGCAATTGTGGTACGGTATCCACCCCCCATTTCTGGGCAATATTCCTCTTTGCAATGGCCCACCCCATGGCCGACCACTCTTGTTCCGCCTGAGTAAGGTCTGTAGCTTCCCAAATGTTAAGGAGGCAGAGTTGGGGAGAGGAGGACAAGGGCTTATCTATGGACCTCGCCATCTGTAGGGTGACGTCTATCCAGTACTGCTGAATGTGGGGGCATGCCCATAGAATATGGAAAAAGTTACCTATCTGTTGACAATGTCGCAGGCAGAGCGAGTCCAATCGCCTTCCCAATTTATACAATAGTTTTGCGTCAAAATATACACGATGCAGAATTTTAATCTGAACAAGGCGAAGTCGCATCGGCATTGCTACCTCTCTAGGGGAAGCTAACGCATCTGTACAGTCCTTGTCCGCCAGTTCCCCCAAGTCTGTCTCCCAGCGAGCCCTAATTTTCCGCATTGGGTCGGTCCTATTGTTAATTAACTTCTTATAAGTCAGGGAGATAGCCTTGCGGTCCATTGGGTCCAACAGTAGCCTATCCTCCAAAGGAGAATAGTCTGGGAGGGGGGCATCAACAGGAAGGGCGCCGTCGATAGCGTGACTAATTTGAAGGTAACGAAAATACTCTGACGGTGCGAGCTGGTATTTAAGCCGGAGCTCCGTGAATGTCGCCTTTTTGCCCTTGACCCACATATCCCCCACCGTAGAGATACCAATCAGGTCCCATTTGTCAAACCCTGCGCAGGTACTCAGCCTCCCAAGACAATCAGGCTCCCAGAGTGGGGTGGCCTTAGTCAACCGCTCATACCAACCCATGCGCCGCTGGAGCCTGTGCCATATCTCCACCGTCCGGGCAGTCGGGCCAGTTAGATTGAGATTTTTATAGTTTGAGTATAGTGTTCTATTATACCCTCCCCTCCCTAGGAGCCAGCGATCAGTACGGAAATTGGGATCATCATGGGGCCCAAACACCCACTGGTTAATTGCTATCAATTGCGATGCCTGGTAGTAAAGGCGCAAATCCGGCAATCCTATTCCACCATCCTACCACCCCATGGTAAGTTTCTGCATCGCGATTCAGGGCGGTCCGTTATCCCATAACAAGTCTCTGATGGCAGTCTCGATCTGTAGAAAATAAGATTCAGGAATCGGATAGGGTGTATTTTGCAGCGCATAGAGAAAGCGTGGGAGGGCAAGCATCTTAAATAGGGATGCACGCCCCAATAGTGTGAGGGGCAATGTCTTCCAATGAAACACGTCTGCTTTAAACCTCTGCAATGGGCCCAATAGATTCCGCTCATAAAATAGCGTGGAATCTAATGTTAGAAAGATACCAAGGTATTGGAACCCCTGTGGCGCCACTGGTATGGTGTAGGCTTTGGGACTATTTGGTGGGTCACCCCAGAGTGGGTACATCTGGGATTTGGACCAGTTAATCTGGTAACCGGAGTGGGCCCCAAAGATATGAAAAATATGAAGTAAACGACGGATTGAGCGCGCCGGGGAAGCTAGATACAACAAGATATCGTCCGCATATAAGGAGATACGGTCTTCATGATCTGGTGTCCATTTAAAGCCTCTGATTTCCGGGTCGCCCCTGATCCAGACCGCGAGCGGCTCAAGGGCCAAAGCAAAGAGAAGCGTCGACAACGGACAACCCTTTCTCGTGCTGCGGCATAGGGAGCAGGAGCCCGAGCGGTGATTGTTAACTGATACGTGGGCCATGGGCAAGTGGTATAAAAGTCTGATCCATCCGATCAACCGGGGCCCCAACACGGGCCAGGACAGCAAAGCGATACTCCCAAGCCACCGTATCAAATGCCATTTTGGCATCGAGCGCAAGCAGAAGTGTGTCCTCTTGGAGTGTTGCAGCCCAACCCAGTGCCCCGTGGACACGGCGGAGATTACGCACAGTATTACGGCCTGGCATGAATCCCGACTGATCAGGGTGGATCAGTGCGGTGAGATATGGAAGCAGACGATTGGCCAGCAGTTTGGCCAAAATTTTGGCCTCGACAGTGATCAGGGAGATGGGTCGGTACGATGCACACTCGTCCGCTGGTTTACCAGGCTTACGGATAACCACTATAGTGGCGGTGCGAATATCTGCAGGGAGGATGCCCGTTTTATAACATTCATTATACAAATTTAGTAAGTGGGGCGCAAGCTTCATAGCCATAGGTTTCAGGAGTTCTATCGGGATTCTGTTGGGACCCATGGCTTTGCCGGACCGCGTATCCCGTATGGCTTTTTGGATCTCCTCAACCGAGATATCTGCCTCCAACGCCTCACTATCCTGCCACGAGACACATTGCATTCCGATAGTGGCAAGGAGGTCCGCCTCCCACCGCTCTTGCGAGCGCTGTGGCGCAGTATAGATCTGCTCGTAGTATGTTGCAAATGTCTCGGCAATGTTTCGGGGGTCAGTGATCAGTACACCATCCGGCCCCTAATCGCGCCCACCCACCGTGCGGCGGACTCCTTGCCTTCCAGCCATGCCAACAGTTTACCAGTACGTTCCCCAAGCTCATATATTCTGTGTCTGGTAGCAAGGGCCCGCCGGTTAGCGTCCTCGAAGAGTAGTTGCCTATAGTCTTGTCTCTTGACATTGAGTGTGTGCCGGGTCTCATGGGATGAGGTCTGTGAAACCTCGCGCTCGAGGTGAAGTATTTCTGCCTCCAACTCGCTGACTCGATGCCTACGTTCAGCCCTATCTCCCACCATCACGGACAACGCCCTTCCCTTAATAACTGCCCCGTATGCGCCCCACAGCGTTATCACCGACGCCACCGACCCAGTATTTTCTTCAAAGTAGTGATCAGTGTCTTGCCGCAGGGAATCCCGAATGTGTGAGATTTTTAGTAACCAGGGTTGGATCATAATGGGGCCTGGCTGCCGTGCCCGATGGGCTCCAAAGGTAGCTGTTACCGTGGAGTGGTCAGATATTCCCCGTGCTAAACACGTGGACTCAGTGAAGTTTTGAATGTGTTGCGCCTGGGTGAACAGGTAGTCAAGCCGTGACTGACTGCCATGGACACCAGATTGGAAAGTGTAAAGTGTGTCTCGGGGATGCGACCATCTCCAGATGTCTACCAGCCCTAAAGCGTCTGTAAAATTGCGTAGTTGTGAGCCATGTGGAGCGTCTCGCCGAGGTGGAGCGCGGTCCCTGGTGCCGTCCATCGTCAAGTTAAAGTCACCGCCATTCACCAGGACACCCTCGGGCAAGGTCATAAGGAGCGTCCCCACGTCTGTTAAAGTCTGACGTTGAAGGCCTGGTGGGGCGTACACAGAGATCACATTGAGGACCCTCCCCTCCCAGCTACTCGAGCAAGCAACATATCTACCCTGTGGTTCGGTCCGTGGATTCTCTTTTTGAGTCGAGTGTCCATTATTGGTCCATGTTGTGCAATAAATATCTTACACTCATCTCTGTTAGTCCCAAGGCTGCTCACCCACACTACCACTAATAGAGCACTTTGGGTTCACATTTAGCCCTGTTCACTTTTGGGGAACCCCTGGACTCTGTGCATGGTATAACCACCTAGTGGCAATACCATATACAGAGACAGCTTCCTACAATAGAGATCAGTGAAGCCGTCATGTAGCTGGGGAACT
This sequence comes from Triturus cristatus, assembly GCF_964204655.1. NCBI lineage: Eukaryota > Metazoa > Chordata > Amphibia > Caudata > Salamandridae > Triturus > Triturus cristatus. Next base: position 1,136,574,731 of record NC_140579.1, read on the forward strand.
CGTTTTACCAGTGTCCAGCACATCTACTTAAAATGGCTTCCCTGTTAACTTATGACATCTAAGAATTGACTTAGACATCACAGGGGCATATTTTCTCACGCAGATATGCCCACACACGTAGTATGGTGCACCCTGCCTTAGTGCTGTAAGGCCTACTGTAGGGGTTAATAACCTATACTGCATGCATTGTCTACAAACATATTTCACAGGCCATTTGATGTTTTCAGTTGTTTTTGCACTAAGACACACAGCCTGCAATGGCAGTCTACATTTGAATTTGATAGGGCACTTGTATAGCGCATGGCTACCCGGAGGTCTCCCAGCTGAGCGTGACTAATCCGATGGAACTGAGGTGACTTAGGGGAACAGAATGGTTTTTAATTGTCTTCGGAAGACTAAGTGGTTGGGTTCCCCCCGCAGCTGGAGTGGCAATGCGTTCCATAGTTTGGCAGCATTAAGAGAAAAAAGACGACCACCACTTCTGGCCCTCTTAACTCTAGAGACCGCCACCAAGTGAAGGTCATCCGACCAGAGTTTCCTGTTAACTTTATATGGACAAATCATGGGTGAAAATAATGGAGGTCCTTTCCCTTGAAGGGCTTTAAAATTTACCCTTTCCTTCACCAGCAGCCAGTACAGTGACCTAATAGCTGGTTTAGCTGAGGTGCGGTTGGATACACCCATCAGCAGTCTAGCTGCACAGTTTTGGATCTTTTGTAATTTGCTCATGACTGCCGTCGGGGCTACTAAGTAAAGTGCATTGCCATAGTCAATACTTGAAAGTATCAAAGATTGAACTAGGACTTCTCCAGTGTTGGGGTGTCTTTCATAGATTCACATGCTTGAATATTCCCCGTCGTCGAAGTGGGAGTCCCACGGTACATAAAAAGCAATAAGTCTCATGTATATACATATACAAACATAACTATATAAGAATAAAATACATATATAAACATTATATATATATATATATATATATATATATAGTTTGCAATAACATACCAAGTCAAAAGTCCCATAGGATAGCATTGACGCATAGGAAAGCATTGAAAAAAGGAATCACTTTACTGACATATCCATGTCGTTTTATAGTCCAAACTGCAGCCAATCGGGCGCAAGCACCCTCAGGAACCTTCTCCTCACCGGAGAACCTTCTCCTCACCGGAGTCTCCTCCAAGCATAGTAGTGTTCAGGACTTGCCTTCTCCCTTTCTGAAAAAGAAAAAACTTCAACTTGTGGGAGTTTCTGCAGTACAAGTGCCTTCTGCTCCTACGCCTACGCCCCCGAGATCTCACTCTCAGGCGTCTGTGACTCCGTCAGTGCATGTTTCTGGTCAAAAACGTGCAAAACCGTCGACGGGCCCGTAGACGGTCCCTCTGTCGACGAGATCTGCTACTTCTTCAACCTCGTCGACGACGGTGACGACGGTTTCAAGCAGATTTCCTATGTCGACGACAACTTAGTCGACGTACTCTCCGTCGACGGTGGTATGTGTGTCCTTGAAGGCCGTCTCGTCGAGGATCCCGATATCCTCCTCGTCGACTGCTCAGAAGAGTGTTGTCCCATCGTCGTCCAAATCTTCATCGACTATGATGAAGAAGGAAAAGAAGTCGTCGTCGCCAACGATTAAAACCTTGTCGACGGCAGCCTCGTCGTCGACGGCAGCTTCGTCGGTGCGAGCCTCGTCGATGCTGGCCTCGTCGGCGGCGGCTTCGTCGTTGATGACTTCGTCGACAGTGGTGTCAAATTTTGCATCTCTGCCTCTGGTGCCAATGTCTACGCCAACATCTGCTCCGGTTGACGAATCCTTGTTACAGCGTCGTCATGCTGTGCTGGACTCCATTATGATGCCACCGGCCACTCAGCCACCTCATCAGTTATTTCCCTCTGGTGACGAGGATGATTCTGATTCTGATGAGGGCGTTCAGCCCACGTTCCGGGCTGCTCGCAGTCCATCTGAACTCTTCATTAAATGCCAAGATTTCGAGGATGATGATGATTCGCATGATCATTACAATCAGGAACAGGAACAAGATCCTCCCGCACAGGTTCCTATGGCGCAACTTCCTTTTGTCGCTCATCTCCAACCTCCAATTTATTTTTATGTTGGAAGATTATAATCGTCGCTTTCCACCCTCATCTCATGGTTCTCCACGTGATGCGCCATCAACCTTACCGTCTCCTCTTGCGGTGTCAACGGAGCCGGCACCATCCGCACCTTCACTGAATCCCCCTTCAGAAAGTGTTGGTGAGGTTCTTCAGGATACAGAGGACTGAGAGCTCAAAGACGATGACGATACTATGGCTGACTGGGATGACTATCAAATAAATTCGCCTTCTTCACCTCCAAGATCGCCAGTAAACTCTCCACCTGTGTCAAGAATTCCTGTCATACAAGGGAAACACGCCCTTATGTAAACAGGAGAGCTGTTACATAACTCAAGGAAAACACGCCCTTATGTAAACAGGAGAGCTGTTACATAACTCAAGGGAAACACGCCCTTATGTAAACAGGAGAGCTGTTACATAACTCAAGGAAACACGCCCTTATGTAAACAGGAGAGCTGTTACATAACTCAAGGAAAACACGCCCTATAAAGGGAGGAACCGGGAGGTACAACGCTGTCGGATATTGTGTTCACACCGACGTACCTGCTTCGTGAAGAGCAGTGTTCCGGAGTGGTGCTCCAGTAAGGCAAGAACGGAGGTAGGTCGAGTCGTTACTCCCTGGGCCGTGTCTTGCCCCATCGTCACCTGTGAAGGACCCGGAAGCTCTACCGGTCAACCATTGAGCTTCGCTTTTTGACTCGGCTGAGTCCAAGCGCAGTGGCGCTTTTGCTGGTTGGAGTCGTAACTCCCAGCCCGACCAGAGACACAGGGACTGCCAGCTGTAACGCACACCAGGAGGTGTTTGCCGCGTTACAGACTCGGAAGTCCACAGGATCGATCGAGCGGCTGCTCTCGGTTCAGTCTTCTTGCTTGTGATTGGGGTATCGGTGACGCATCACCAGGAGGTGACTCCGCGTCCCGGTGCAGTCTGAGGAAGAGGTTGAGCGGCTGCTCCCTTCAGGTAGAGACCCCGGCTGGGTGTTTCCCTGACTCCTCGATTCTCCCCAACACTCTTCGTGCCCCTCACAGCCTACCGATTGGCATTGTCGGCCATTTCATTTCTGCCCTCTGTTGGCATACGCCGGGACTGGCGTATATGCAGAGGACGGTTAGGACCATCCGTGCTGTGGGCTGGTAACGTACTTAGCCTGGAGGATTCCAGTGACTATAACTTGTTTATTCTTTGTATTATATTTGCCTTCATTAAAACAACTAACCCTTCACTAGTGGTTGCGTCCTCATTGTCGTGTCTGTTAAACGATCCTGAGACGTTCAGGGCGTTACAACCTGTCGACATTACAGGTTTCCATCAGCTGATGGAAAGAGCGGCTCAGCGGTTTCATCTTCCCATGGTCGTCAGGGAAGAGGATTGCTTTCTGTACGACTTCAAATCGCAACCACAAAAACAGGTTCGGGCTGTGCCCATTATTGACTTTATTTGGAACGAGGGAATTAAGCTGATAAACTCCTAACTCAATCCCTGCGGTTCTCCCGCGATTAGAGAAGAAGTACAAGGCCCCGGACTCTTCTCCAGCTTGCTTGGTGTCCCAGCCTAAGCCGGACTCAGTTATCACCCAGGCGGCACAACGTTGCTCGAAGAATCCCTCGTCTCCACTTTCGTCTCCGCCTTACTGTGACGGCCGACGCCTAGATGCTATCGGGAAGAAGTTCTCTACCATGGCTTCCAAAACAGTAAGAGCGGCAAATTCTTTGGCCATCCTGGGCCGTTACGATCGACAAATGTGGTCGGACATGGAGGCTTTTGTTAAACTCATTCCAGAACCCTCTAGAGCGGACGCCCTAAAGATCTTGCAAGAGGGTGAAAGAGCTTCTTCAGAAATCATTGATTGTTCTGTAGACATTGCCTCCACTGGTTTTCGACAGCTGGCTGGAGCGGCTGTTTTAAGAAGGCAGGGCTGGCTTCGTTCCTCTTCTTTCCGTCAAGAGGTCCAAGCCAAGATTCTTGATATGCCCTTCGATGGAGAATCCTTGTTTGGACAACATGTGGAGGACGCCTTACAAACAATCAAAAAGGACACGGAGACGGCTCGTTCTCTCGGCACGCTCCAGTTTCGAAAGCAGCCTTTTCGGGGTGCTCGCGGACGAGGCATCACATCTTCCTTTCGTGGGAATTCCATCCCGTACCGCTCCTACAACCAAGGACACCAACGTTTTTCATCCCAGACTCAACAGTCTTGCAGACAACAGACTGGTAAATCTTATAGAGGCAAGTCAAATTATAGAGGAAACTCCTCCAAGAAACAATGACTGTCTAAGTTTAAGTTCCCCTCTCCTCAGTTTTCCCGCTTCCCCAGTTGGAGGACGGATCTCCCAATTCTTTTCAAATTGGTCCTCAATCACCTCGGACCGTTGGGTGTTGGACATGGTTTCAAAGGGCCATGCCTTATAATTTGTAAAGATCCCTCGAAACACCCCTCCATCCGGACCTCCTCCCGCTCATCTAAAGGAACTTTTCCATCAGATCCACATTATGCTCAAGAAAGGGGCCATCGAAGTGGTTCCGAAATCCCAGAAGGGGCTAGGGTTCTATTCCCGTTTTTTCCTCATACTAAAGAAATCGGGGGAGTGGCGCCCCATCCTCGACCTGAGGTCTCTCAACAAGTTTCTAAAGGACCAATCATTCCGCATGCTCACGCTGAAGGACATTCTTCAATTCCTCTCTCAGGGCGACTTCATGACAACAATCGATCTTCAGGACGCTTACTTCCATGTGCCGATCTTACCACGCCACAGGAAATACCTACGTTTTCGTGTAGGCCACAGGGATTTTCAATTCAAGGTTCTGCCCTTTGGGCTTCGCTCAGCTCCTCGAGTCTTCACAAAAGTCCTTACCCCGGTGGTGGCCCATTTGAGGTTGAGAAGCATCCAAATATTCCCATATTTAGACGATTGTCTCATCAAGTCTCAGTCCTCCCACCAAGCAGCCCTCAACACTCAGTGCTGTCAGACTCTGTTTCACTCTTTGGGCCTGTCGATCAACATACAGAAGTCTCCGCTCACGCCAGCTCTGTGCAAAACTTTCCTCAGCGCTACTATCAATACGGCCATGGCCATGGCTTTCGCCTCTGCAGATCGGCAAACCGATTCTGCAGCTCGCAACTTCTATCAGATCAAAGCAGTCTGTTTCAGTCTGCATATTGAAGTCCTTTCTGGGGATGGCGTCCTCCTGCATTTCTTTGATTCCACATTGCAGACTGAAGAGTCGTACCATTCAGGAGGAATTAGACAAGCAATGGCGTCAGGTCTCCGGTTCTTTCAACGACCAGATTGTAGTGACCGCTCGCATGGCTCAAGCTATGCATTGGTGGACTCGTCCTTGCAACATCGCAGCTGGAACGTCTTTTCTGGCGACAGCCCCAGAACTCGTTCTTACCACGGATGCATCCCTGGAAGGATGGGGCGGACATCTTCAAGATCTGTCCGTCAAAGGCAAATGGACACTGGCTCAACGTTCCTGGCACATCAACAGGTTGGAGCTGATGGCAATTTTCCTTGTGCTCAAATCCCTCCGGCTCCAGCTTCAAGGGGAGTCAGTCCTCATTCAGACGGACAACACCACCAGCATGCACTACCTGAACAAGCAGGGCGGGACAAAATCTCCGCTGCTTTCCCAGCTGGCTCAGAAGATCTGGGATTGGACTATACTCCATCGGATTGCGCTCCTTGCAGTCCACCTGCCCGGTATTTCCAATATTCTCGCGGATGCACTGTCGGTCAACGTCATCGACCCACGAGTGGGAATTGCACCAGCCGACTCTAGACTTTGTCTTCGGCCTTTGGGGTCGCCAAAGTCTCGATCTCTTTGCAACCCCACAGAACAGCAAATGCCAGTCCTACGCAAGCTGGTTTCCCCACAGGGGGTCGTGCTGAAATGCCCTTTCGATAGATTGGTGCAAGATATTTGCCTACGCTTTTCCGCCGATCCCTCTGATTCCTCGAGTGTTGCGAAAGATGCGGAGACAACCATGCCATATTCTTCTGATTGCTCCACGGTGGCCTCAGCAGGCATGGTTCTCGGAGTTGCTCCTCCTCTCCCAATGCGAACTCATCCTTCTTCACCCGATGCCGGACCTTCTAACGATGAACAACGGTCGGATCTGCCATCCGAATTCCAGTTCACTCAACTTGTCTGCTTGGAACCTGAGCACCTTGAATTTGCTCACTTGAACATCCCACCGGCCTGCAGGGAAGTTTTGGCTAGGGCGCAGGCGCCTTCCACAGTGAAGACCTACAAGCTAAAGTGGAAGCGCTTTTGTCACTGGTGTGCGTCGGTTCACATCCATCCAGTGCACGCCTCCCCGGCACAGATTCTGCCTTTCTTCCTGTAGTTGGGACAGTCAGGGTTGTCTCACTCCACCTTAAAGGTATTTCTAGCGGCAATATCTCGCTTTCGTCAAGATGGCTCGTCCTCTCTCTATTCATCTAGAGTAATACAGCAATTCTTAAAAGGTCTCTTCCGGATATTCCCGCCTATTCGGCATCCTCCACCCACGTGGCGTCTTAACATCGTATTAGCTCCGCTCATGAAGGCGCCCTTTGAGCCAATCCATTCCGCGGATTTCAGATTTTTGACATGGAAAGTGGCCCTCCTGCTTGCACTAACTTCCTCCTTTTCTTCAATTTAGATCGGACTGTGTTATTCTCCGCACTAACCCTGCTTTCATGCCTAAAGTGCCATCCGATTTTCATCTCCATGAACTCGTAATTTTTGAAAAAAAAATTCCTTCATCCGCAATCTCCAGCGGAGCAGAGTCTACACTCTTTGGACTTAAAGAGGTGTTTCAAATTCTACATCAGCAGAACGTCACCCTTTCGCAAGTCTGATCAGCTGTTTGTGGCCTACGGGCGCACCTGTAAGGGACAGTCTGTTACCAAACCAACAATTGCACGTTGGGTTTCTTCAGCAATATCTTTCTGCCATCAGAAGGCTGGCAAGCCTCTTTCTTCTGGAGTGAGGGCGCATTCTACGAGAGCAATGTCCTCTTCCACTGCCCTGTTCGCCGGTGTGCCCATCCATCAGATTTGCCGGGCAGCTACGTGGTCCAGCAGGCACACGTTCACGAAGCACTACTGCCTGGATACGATCAATGAGGCTGATACGGCTGTGGGCCAAGCAGTTATTCGAAATCTCTTAAAATAAGTTGAGCCTCTGCTACTTCCCTCCTCCTTGGGTGTTATCAGTTGCGTATTTTTATCATGCAATGTCATTATATTTCATGCAACGTTGATACGGCCTTTTCAGGCTGCAGGGTACTGCTCCCTATTCTATTCAAGCATGTGAATCTATGAAAGACACCCCCAATACTGGAGAAGAACAAATGTTACTTACCTGTAAACTGTGGTTCTCCAGTATTGGTGTCTTTCATAGATTCACATGCGACCCACCCTCCTCCCCTCAGAGGCTCTCTTCTCCTCATTAGACTCTTTTGTCACTCTAGTGCTACGAAAATCTGAGGGCCTGAGCCTCTTGAGGAGAAGGTTCTAGAGGGTGCTTGCGCCTGATTGGCTGCAGTTTGGACTATAAAACGACATGGATATGTCAGTAAAGTGATTCCTTTTTTCAATGCTTTCCTATGCGTCAATGCTATCCTATGGTACTTTTGACTTGGTATGTTATTGCAAACTATATATATAATGTTTATCTATATATGTATTTTATTCTTATATAGTTATGTTTGTATATGTATATACATGAGACTTATTGCTTTTTATGTACCGTGGGACTCCCACTTCGACGATGGGGAATATTCAAGCATGTGAATCTATGAAAGACCAATACTGGAGAACCACGGTTTACAGGTAAGTAACATTTGTTCTTTCTTGGCTAATGGAGAAAGAAGGGGAAGCACTTTCCTAGCCATTCTGAGCAGGCCGAAACAGGTGGCAACTGTCTTTCTTGCCTGCACCTTGAATGACAGGTTCTGGTCAAGCCAGATGCCCAGGCTATTTATTTCAGTTTTAGGAACTGGGAGTGGGCCCATGCATGCTGGCCACAGGGACTCCAATATCACTGGGGCAGGGGTTACTGTAAGAAAGTGGGTTTCTGTTGCAGTAACCCCCCCCCCCCCTTTTTTTTGCCTAATAGCTGATGCACTTTTCCTTGTTGTGCCCTGGGCTCCTGCCAATCAGGTGCCCAGGGCCTGTGTTCCTTCCCTAAAAACTGCCTAACAGCCAAAACCCAAATTGGCAAACCCTGGCCACATGTCAGCCCCTGGTAAATGGTACCGTAGGTACCCAGGGCCTTGTGACCAGGGAAGGCCTCTAAGGGCTGCAGCACTCATTGTGCCACCCTTAGAGGCCCTGTACCCTAACACACACACACACTGCTCTTGCAGGCTGAGTGTCTGGATACAAGACAAAACAGAGAGTCGACATGGCACACATCCCTGTGTGCCATGCCCACCACCTACACTGCCATGGCATACATCAGCCACCCCTCTAGCTGGGTGCCCTATGCCAGTGGTGTGGGCACAGAGGCAGGAGCCCTGTGCCCCTACAGTACCCAGGTCCATTCCTGGGTTCTGTAAGTGCAGTGCTGCCAGCTAAGAGTATATGGTGCTGGGAGCTTGTCAAACACGAACTCGAACACGAACAGCACCATAATGGCAGCACTGAAGACTGAAGTTTGGTATCAAACTGCTCAGCACCATAAATCCACACTGATGCCAGTGTGTGATTTAATGTACAAAGCACCACAGAGGGCATCTTAGAGAGGCCCCCTGAAACCTAAACCTACAATCCACGTCTGTTCTGAGGCTGCCTAGGCTGCCACACAGCAGACATGTTGCTGGACCCCTGGGTAGGAGAGCCCCTGCTCTCCTGGGTCTGCAACAATGCACATCCTGGGCGAGGTGCTAAATCTCCTACCCCAGGATGGGCAGGGGAAAGCTTCAAAGGCATGCCGCCTCTGTGAGCTTCCCCAGGCCACTGCAACCCCCCACTCTGGCGGGAAGCTTGGCCGGAAACCCCAAATACGGACAGGGGATGTGCCAGCCTGCCAACCCCACCCCTCAGGTGGAGGAGGCGAGATGAAGCACATCTCCGGGCTCTCGCCATCTTGAAGATGGGGAGCCCTACCCTATCAGGACTAGGCTCCTGCCCCCCTCCCACAGGAGAGAGGCAGGATAGGGGATGTACCCACCCCAGGACAGGGACCCATTGGCCCCTGCCCTTCACCTACCTGTAACGCCCCTAAATCTAGTATTTAGGGGCACCCTGAGCCTTCCTTCCCCAGATTCCAGATTCCAAACTACAAAGAAGAGCAGGAAGAAAGAAGACCTGCCCTGCAGCTGCTAAAAAGAGGAAGACACCAACTGCTTTGGCCCCAGCCCTACCGGCCTGTCGACCCTCGAACCTGCTCCTGCTCCAACCCGGCATCTCTTGTGGCCAGCAAACTCACAAACCCCGGAGGACCTGGCTACCTTTTGGCTCTAAGCCCCTGAGACTCTCATGAGTAGAGGCTCTACTCAAAACCTACCTCTAATCCCTGGCAGCATCCCGGAACCGCGAACCCAGCACACTCTGCACCAGCCAAGCCTGGCCAGTGCCGGAGTGAACCATGACCCCGAGGACGACCCCACGGTGACTGTGACCCCGAGTCCGGCACCCAAGGACCTCCCTCGACACTCCTGAAGAAGCCTGCAGCCTCAGAACAAGGTGCCCCCCCCCCCCTACCGCGATCAACAGAGGGTAAGATTTCCCGACACCAAAAGGCACCCCAGCACGCGGCGCCCCGCCCAATCCCGGGGTACCTACCTATCCTCCAACTACCCAACTTACCTCTCGAAGTGGTGGTGGCACCTGAAGAGTCCTCGTCCCCGAGCTTGCAGTCTTTTTCTAAACCGGAGATTTCCCATTGAAATCCATTGAGCGCCCGAAGGCTCAAAAGCACTCTGCAACCTGCCGCCCGAGTGGCCCTGGCAGTGAAAACTCTACACCTACCTACTTCCCCACTTGCCCTGAGTAAGTGACCAGGTGCCCAGCTCCCACAGCCGCGTGGCTTGCCAGTCAGCAGCCACCAACCAAGGCCCCCCTATCCCTCATAGGATAACATTGGGCCTAACTCTCTCTGCACCCGGCCGCCCTAGAGCCGCTGAGGGTGAACCAACTGTACCTACCTGACCCTGGGGGACCCCTGAGTCTATGCCCAGAACCTCAACTCAGCCAGTCGAGTACTTACCCTTAAACCGCCAACTCTATTTTCCTCATAGGGTAACATTGACTGGCTTTTTCCTGAAATTTGTGTGGACTTTTCAAATCTTAAAATATTCACCAAAAATCAGCCGAGTAACGAAAACAAAATTACTCACCTGCTCTTAGGTGAGCTCCCAGTGCTGGATCTTGGTGCCCAGCACTGACTCTGAAAAATACTTACAACTGTACTTACCCTTAACCCAATTTTCTTCCATAGGAAACCATTGACTTTTTCTGTGAAATTTCTTCTAAGTGTCGATTTCTGCAATCTTTAAATATTCTTCAAAAATCGTATAATATCTGAAAACGTAATTACTTACCTGTTTTGGATAAAGGTCCCAGTACTGAGTCTAGGCACCCAGTACTGGATTACAAAAGTAACGAGAACATACTGTACCTGCAACTTGAATTTTCTTCCATAGGGAATCATTGACTGTTTTTAAAATAGCTAAATATTGTTTAAAAATCATTACAGTAATTAAGTCGACTTTCATCACTTGATTCTGAGTACTGACCCAGGACTGAATCTAGGATCCAGTCCTGGAATTCCAAAAGTAATCCTAAAAGTGATCTGTGACAAATAACATGAAACTTCCATTGAACTCAATGCATTATTGTGTTTAAAATAGTGTTGCCTATTGCAACCACTTCTAACTATTTACAAAAGTAAATTACATCTTGCAAAAGTATTGATATAAAGCATCTTATTCTGAGAAAGTATATCTTAATTCCAATTGTTGGTTCTACAATAAAACAAGCATATATTTTTTATATATAAACCATTGGCCTAGAGTTCAGTTCTTGAGTGTGTGAGACCATTTGCTGACTGAGTGTGTACAACAAATGCTTTACGCTGTCCTCTGATACTGCCTTGCTGCTCGACCAAGCTACCACTTTAGAGAGTAAGGTTATATCTAACTTTAGCCTCTGCCAAACCCTTGGGGACTGTGGACTCTGTACACCCTGTATCTATTTGGGAACAGTATATACAGAGCCACTTTCTCACAGTTACCCAAAATCATGATCTGTCTTATCCCCGTTGAGCTTCAACTGGTAAGCATTCATCCACTTAGAGACCTCAGACATAAATAAAGGGCCTTAGTCTGATGTGTTGCTTGATTAAGAGCCACGACAAATTGGGTGTAGTTGGCGTAGGTTACCATTTGGATTCCAAATGGGGCAATGATTGCTGCCAAGGGGGCCATATATATGTTAAAAAGAGTCGGACTTAATGATGAACCCTGGGGGACGCCACATAGCAGAGGCTGGGGTAGTGAGCTCACATCTCCTTCAAAGACCTGAAAGAGATGACCCTCTAGGAAGGAGCAAAGCCATTTCAGGGCCGTAGCAGCTATTCCTATATTTTTGAGACGGTGGATAAGGATGCAATGGTTTACCGTATCAAATGCTGCGCTCAGGTCGAGAAGGATGATGGCTGCCGACTCTCTGGAGTCCACGACCTTTCTACTCTCCTCTACTACGGCTACCAGAGCGGTTTCCATGCTCTGTCGTGGGCAGAATCCGGTTTGAGAGGGGTGCAGAAGGCTATGAGATTCCCAAAAGTTGGAGAGTGTATAGTTAACATGTTTTTCGGCCACTTTAGCGATCCCAGGACGGAGTGAGATAGGGCAGTAATTACCCAACTCCACCTGATCCAGATTGGGCTTTTTCAACAATGACTTCACCATTGCCCTTTTCCAATTAGGGGGTACTACTCCTGTGTTAAGGGAAGTATTAATCACATTTGCAACAGTAGGGGCGACTGTGAGTGCGACCTTTTCCAAAATGGTCATGGGTGCAGGGTCCCTAGGTGAGCCACTTTTCACCCGAGAGAACAGGGTCAAAAGGGTTTCTTGGGGGAGAGGGGGAAAGGACTCCAGCAGGTGACTAGGGAGAGTGGCGCATTGATAGTCTCGTTCGTCCTAGACATGAGACAGCTATTTCAGGATGTTATGAATTTTAGTGCTAAAAAACTCTGCCTGTTTATTGCATCGTTGACCTGATGTATCAGGGGCTATAGGAGGAGCTGGGGTTTTAATGAGTTTCTTAATGATGAGAAAGGTCTCTCTAAGAGAGTTTGACGCCAAAAGGATTTTTTTCTCATAGAAAGATGCTTGGGCCTTTTTAATTTCTGCTCTATATTTGCAGACAGCTCTTCTATAATCATTCTTCTTGCTAGCAGAGAAGTCTTTCCTCCAACTTCTCTCATGCACTTTGCAACATTGCTTAAGAGCCCGCAATTCCGCGTAGTACCAAGGAGATTTATAGGTGCTATTTCTTTTCTTAATCAAGGTTTTAGGCAAGACCTGATTTAATGAGTCTTCAATCCAGCTGCAGAAGCCCTTATTAGCTGCAACTGGACAGGAATCTAGTACAGGTCTGGTCTTAACCAGTTCTTGAATCCATTTGTCTAGATTGTGCTTAGACCAAGGCCGACTCCAGGTCATTAAAGGTTGGACATGGGAGTTGAGGCTCCTGGGGTGCCATGAAAGGTGGAATGAGGAAGTGATCGGACCAAGGGATGGGGATAGGATCATCTCCTATAAGGTTCTCCAGATTGGAAAACAGAGTCAAGGCAGTGTCCTTTGATGTGGGTGGCGTGTATAATCTTTTGCGATAGCTGCAGGGTCGCAAGGTCTTCTACTAATTCGACGGCTGTTACTGCTTTCGGCTCATAGAAGTGCAAGTTAAAATCGCCGAGGAGGGTGAAGTTGGCGAACATGCTGGCTAGGTTAAAAGCAGCCTCTACCAATGCTTTGCAAAAGGAGCCTTCCGCTCCTGGGGGACGATAGATCAGGATGCCAGAAATTGAAAGAAGAGGGGAGAATTCAATTGAAAAATGCATATTCTCACAATCTGTGAGAGGGTTTCCGAGTAGGCGACAGGTGAGATGGTCTTTATAGAGAATCGCGATTCCTCCACCCTTGTCTATTACTTTGTCCACCCTCTGTATTAAGTATCCCTGAGGGTGTGTCTCCACAATGTCTGGCTCTGAGCTGGAGTTGAGCCAGGTTTCAGTTAAAAACAGGACATCTGGGGCAAGCTCCTGTAGCATTGAGATTTCAATACTGTGTTTGGACATGGATCTACAATTAAGTAAAAACAGTTTGTAGAGACCTGTACCTGCAAAGGGGGTGGCGGTCGGGGGAGAGAGTGTAAACGGACAATGTAGGCAGCTCTTCACCAGTTTATCACACTGAATCTGATGATAGCATTGAACTGTAGGTGCCCTGTGAAACTGGTGAAGCTGTGCGCTAGTGTAGTGAATACGATCCGGCATAAAAGATGAAGGGGTCCTGGCCCCTGGACCCGGTTGGGCGCGGACGGGCGCAGACGGGCTTGCCTTAGGCGCGCCCGCTGCGAGTGCCCGCTGCGCGTTTGTGCCATCTAGCGTTAAATACCTTTCTTCCGGTAGGGTGGGTGGAGACTAGCCCGCAACCCTGCCCACTCCCAAGATGGCGGCCGCGCCTGTCAGCTGCTGGAGTTCCCCAAACACCCTTCTGGGTGAGTAGGTAAGTGCTAAAGCGCAAGAATAGCTACTAACTTGTGCAAAATAGAGACCATGTCAGACGATTTAAAAGCGGTGAAATAATTAAAAACACCTCTGCTCCCGGCTCAAGCCTCAGGAGGATTAGGCCGTCGCCTGCGCGCTCGCGCCGCCAGCGCTCAATACCTTTCTCCGGCAGGGTGGGTGGAGACTAGCCTGCAACCCTGCTCACTCCCAAGATGGCGGCTGCGCCTGTCAGCTGTGGGCTCCCGGGAGTTCCCCAAACACCCTCCTGGGTCAGTAGGTAAGTGCAAAAGTGCAAGAATAGCTACTAACTTGTGCAAAATAGTTACTAACTTGTGCCAAATGGAGACAATGTCAGACGATTTAAAAGCGGCAAAATAATTAAAAACACCTCTGCTCCCGGCTCAAGCCTCAGGAGCATTAGGCAGTCGCCTACATGAGTTAGGTGAGGAGGCTTAGGGTAGCACAATACATGATGCAGCCCTTAGGGACCCTCTTAATTACCCATGCCCTGGGTACTCTAGGTTCCATTTATCAGGGACTTCCAGGGGTTATAATGGTGTGACCAATTGGATGAATAATTGCACATTTTAGGGAAGGAGATCTGGAACTGGAGTCCTGGTTTGCAAGAACCAGCGCACTTCTGTCAAAATTGCATTAGATACCAGGCAAAAGGTGGGTGTGAGCATGTTTAAAATTGGCACTTTCCTACATTGAGTACTTAACCAAAAAGGAGTAAGTATGTCCCTAAAAGTGAGCAGTGGAAGAATAAGAGTCAACCGCTCAAAAGGATGCTAAAGAGGCTGTGCTCGAGGGAAGTGACACCACAAAATGGACAAGGAAAGCTGTTAAAAAACAATACATCTAACCAATGGTAAGCAGTGGGTGTGCTCTTACCACACTAAGTTTTTGGCAAGCACAAAATAGGTATTTTCGAACCGGGCAGCTTATGCTGTCTTGTAGGCGAGACCTAAAATATGATGATGTGATTGTACCTATATTAGGTGGCGTGGGAAGTCTCTTTGGGATTGAGTCTAATCTTTGGTGGTGCTGTGCGCACACCTGTCCAATAGGTGTTTGTAAACTCTGTGTTATGTTTTTTTTCTTTTCTCAGCATGATTTTCTAGCTGGGTGCACCAGGTGCATTAGTCAAAGAAAACCTGTATATTCGAGGCATGTGTGCTTTAGATGCACATGCGATGCATTCTGCTGCCATCTAGTGTTTGGTCCGGATGTTTGGAAGTTGTTTTTCTTCAAAGAAGTTTTTTGAGTGACGAGGTAAGGTGACTCCTCCTATCATGGGCATCGACTCTATTCTCGATTTTATTTATTTATTTATTTTTACTTTCCGCCATCGGATTCGGATGTGTATTGGGGCGCTCCGGTACGAGACTGGTTTTCCAGGATCCCTTCGGTGCGCATTCTACGCGACCTCTTTTCGAACGTGTTTCCAATTCTTTGCTTATCGAAAATGGGAGAATTTTCCTTAGTTTGGCCGGAACACTCTAACCGGCAGCCTTCGGGCCCAGCCTGTTCGAGTTCTCTTCCACCCGACAACAACTCCATTGAGCAATCTGCTGATAGAACGGACGCAGTTTCAGTTCTGCCCTTGGTGATACTCGAAATACCTGTGCACCGATCTTCACTAAGTCTGCAATATGTGCCTCTCCCTGTAGCGCAGAGAAGAGAATTCTGACGCTTGTTGATCATTTCGATCTAAGAAGACCTAGTGGGACCCTCTGCCTCGATGCAGCGAGATACACACTCAGAGTATTGAAGACATTCTTCATATCTTTGGAGAATAAGATATCGAACTGAAAAACATGGTGGCGGCGGCTGCTGTACAAGACTCAGATTCCGAACCCTAAATCAAACTGGAGTCCCATGATGTTCCAGCTGGTCAAGGTGCTGTGAGTACCCAAACTCCTTTAAACCCACAAGTACGCTTCCGCTAAGCAAAAGACTTCCGGGCCTCCACTGCCATTAGCAAAAAGAACAGTTAATGGACAGAATGCAGAACAATGTCATACATTCACCACAGTAC
Source organism: Triturus cristatus (assembly GCF_964204655.1). Taxonomy (NCBI): domain Eukaryota; kingdom Metazoa; phylum Chordata; class Amphibia; order Caudata; family Salamandridae; genus Triturus; species Triturus cristatus. Next base: position 1,136,590,609 of record NC_140579.1, read on the forward strand.
AGAGATCCGGGCCTAAATCCATTGTTTTTTGCTCACCATGCCATTCCAGTTTGAACCCAGCCATATGCAAATCAGTCATGACCCTGTGCCTCATGGGAACAGTCCAGCCCGAACTGCCAAGCCAGGTCCTCCCTGGACTGTAAACAAGTATCCTAGAACCGGTTTCGGGGTTCCACCCCTCATCAGCCAGATTTGGCCATACTAAGCATCGAGATTTTTCTTTGAACGTCCCGCCCTGTGGCTCTGCACCGACAGCACAAGCAAAGCCTTTTGGCTCTGCCTCAAGCCGAAATACCACCCCATCGGCTCCTAAACCTTCGGTTCCAAAGTACAACAAAGAGAAGCCTGGTTCGGCTCCGAAAAGTTCTGCACTGAAACACAAATCTGCTCCGCTATCTCTTTCGGAGCAGATTCTTGAAACCGTGTAAGAGAGACTGGATCCAAAACAGAAAAAAGACATATTCATACAGACACTGGGCGCATCATAACAAAATCTGCACTATCACCATCCTCAAAAAGGAAGATTCCTTTTTTGGAGGACACTGGATGTAAAATTCCTCTACAGAAGAAAAGAGACATTGCCACCATTCCCTTCCACCTTGTTACTCATTTCCCACCACCACCCTCTTCACCTGTGTCTTTAGTACCTTATTCACCAGGTCACCATTTAAACATGGCACCTCAGGGTTCTCCTCGCGCAGATGCAGGGGATGGCACTTACGAAGCACCACCAGTCTCCTGGCATGACTACAATGTAGACCCTCCAGGAGAAACAGATCCTGATATATATCCTGCAAAACCCTCACCTCCTGATGACAACACCTCTCATCAGGAGTGAATAGCCAGGGCAGCTACTTACCATGGGGTCACCTTACATAGAGGAGCCATAGGGGAGAATTTTCTGTTTGAAACATTATGGGCTACTCGCAAAACATCAGTCTCTCCCAATGTTAAAAGGTATGATTTAACATGCAGAGAATATTTTTAAAGACCTGCACAACGCACGCATTAGAATATCTAGGGTGTACAAAAGTAAAAACCCCAACCATCACGGCAATGGGGGGGGGTTAAAGTTAGCAACCAAGGTGCACACACAGTGGCACTGGGGCGGCGGAGTGAGGGTGCAGTTTTGGCGTTGGGTGCCCTGTTTTCAATGTATTTAATCTAGGCGCCTTGACGCCCACTGGGCTAAGTACGCGCGATACAAGAAACTCCTCATTCATTCATTCATTCAATGGGAGTTGCTGGTTTTGGATTTTGGCTGCAGGCTCGGTCCAGGAAGTCTTCTGGGAGGAAGCACCTGCTGGGCAGGTAAGTTGGAGTGCTTGGGGACGTAGGTGCACCTCAGGTCCTCTTCTCCAGGGTGCAGGGTGGCTGGATGCAGGGGTGTCTTTTGAGGTTGGATTTCACCTTACCGGGCACTCGTGGTTGGGGTGACTCCATGCAGAGGCTGCAGGCGACCTTGTGGAGTTCTGGAGGGGTCACCCCACGGTGGACTCTGACTCAGGAAAGCTGGGGGACCTCGCTGGGACCGGTGGGCCACTCTGATTCATGCCATAGGCGTCCGGTGGTTCCAGGCATCAAGTTTCTTTGTCCTCAGCAGGCTCCGAGTCTTTCTTGGGTGATTCCTTCTGAACAGAGCTTCTGTTTGCAGGAGATCCAGTCTTGGTTGAGGACAGTCAGTCCTCCCAGGGGTTTTGGAGGTCGCTGGCCGAAGGACAAGGCGACTTTTGGCGCAGGGTCTCTGGAAGCTGCAGACGGGCCTGGAGGGCTGGGGCCAAGTCAGTTCTTCTCTGCAGTCACCTCTGCGGGACGTCTTGTTTCGTTGTTCTTCGTAGGTTGCGGGACTTTTCCTTCTGGTTCAGGGCATCTCCTTCCTGGTTCAGGGCTGCCCCCTAAATACTGTATTTAGAGGTCGTTTTAGGGTTCTCGAGGTCAGTAACCAATGGGCTACTGACTTTAGGGTGACTACACTCTTGGTGTGCTCACCCCACGTGGGGGAGTGGGCACAAACCCTAATCCTGATTGAACAGTGCCTGCCATCTGCAAGATGGTGGGCACTGAAGAGTGGGCTTCACCTCGACTACCCCACCTGAGGGGTGGGTTTGGCAGGGGTGAGCACACCACCTAGGCTACTCTAATTTTCCCACCTGTCTTCCTGCCGAAGAGGGGGTGAGACAGGAAGGGGGTCCTGCTCCTGATAGCAGGAAAGGCTGGGTGTCGTGTTACAAAGGCAGCAAGGCCTTTGAAGCTCCGATTCCACAGATGGCTCTTACTGACCTGGGGGAGGTGTGAACACCTCTGCAGAGGAAAGGCTTTGTTTCTGGGCCCAGGGAATGAAGGCTCCCACCCCAGGGGTCCAGAAACATGTCTCGTGGTGGGAGGTTGGTGTTTACCAGTCAGGGAACCCACCAGAGTCTGGTAGTTTTTCTGGGGAATCTCTAAGATGTCCTCTGAGTGCATGGTATAATAAATCCTGTGCTGGCGTCAGTGTGGTTTTATTATGCTGAGAAGTTTGATAACAAACTTCCCAGAATTCAGCAAAGCCATTATGGTGCTGTGGAGTTCGTAATGACAAACTACCAGACCATATACTCTATATGGCTTTACTGCACTTACAATATCTAAGAATGGACTTGGACACTGTAGGGGTACAGTGCTCATGCAACTGTACGTGGTATAGTGTACCCAGCTGGAGGGGTGTCTTGCCTATACCATAGACAGTTGGTTGCAAGCATGGCACACGGGTATGTGTTCCATGTCGATGCTTCACTTCTCTCTGCGCCAAAACACACAGCCTGCAATGGCAGTGTGTGTGTTAAAGTACAGGACCTCTAAGGGTGGCACAATATGTGCTGCATCCCTTGGAGGCCTTCCCTGGTCACAGTGCCCGTGGTACTTTTTACAGGGGACTTGTATGTGGCTAGAGAGGTGCCAATTGTGTGTACGAAGGGACAGTTTTGGGAAAGGATACAGGCCCTGGGAATCTGATTGCCAGGGACCCAGGGCACATCAAGTCAGAGTGCAACAGAAAACAAAAAAGTGTGGGGTACTGCAACAGAAACCCAGCTTCCTACACCAGGTGCCAAAACACTTTAGACAAAGGGAGTTGGCTTCCTCTCTTGTGAGGGGGGTCAGATTTAGCATTTCAAAGGCGATGGCTTCATCCCGAGTAGGCTTTTTTCTGACCTCCTGAGAACTAAGGCCCTTACCGTTGGTCATAAACTCATCTCTGGTGGGATGCTGGCAGAAACTAGTCAGTTGACAAGCCAGTGCATGGTAGGTTTTTCAAGGGGCACCTCCAAGGTGGCCTCTGGGTACATGTATTAACAAATCCAACTCTGGAATCAGTGTGAGTTTATAATTATGAGATGTTTGATACCAAACATCCCTGTTTTTAGAGAAGCCATCATGTAGCTTGGGAACTTGTATTTTACCAATGTACAGCACATGTTTTAAAATGGCTTCCCTGCTCACTGTACTGGTAGAAATAGAACGGACCAGCACAGGGGAATATCTGCTCATGCAGATATGACGTCACTTGTAATATAAGGCACCTTGCCTTAGGGCTGCAAGCCTTGCTGTAGAGGTGACTTACAAATATTGCATGCAGTGTTGGAGAACATGGCACACATGGATGTGTGTCCTGTCCTGTTTCACTTTTGTCTGCACCAAAACGCGCAGCCTGCAGTGGCAGTCTTGTCTTACATGCGTTTGGTGAAAGGTCTCTTGGGGGACGGGGGGCGGGGGGGGGGACAATTTGTGCCGCAGCCCTTAGTGACCCTCTTTAGTACCTCATGCCTTTGGTACCAGGGGTACCATTTACTGGGGACTTACAGAGAGTGCTAAAGGTATTGCCAATTTGGGGGAAACAATTGTACAGTTTTGGGAAAGAGATCTGGCATTGGGGCTCTGTGTGTAAGGGGCCCAGTGCACTTCAGTCGAAATAACGTCAAATATCAGGCAAAAAGTGGGTGTGACCATGTAAAAAATGGGCACTTTCCTACAGGTATACTATATAAAGAAGTAGCTTCCTACATTGGTGTGACAGCAGTGGGATACAAGACTTGACATTTGCTGTACCACTTAGTTAATAGGCGATTCCACTAAGGAATCTAAAGTTGTCTTTACCTGAAAATATTTTGTAAATTTCGAATTTCCTTTTCTAAATTATTTAATATAACTGATAAAGCCTTGTCCCTCAGTGGAAGATGGTGTGCAAAAAAAAAGTAAAATACAAATTCAACTTACCTTATCACTGCGTCTTTCCTCCCCTTCATCTCTCACGTTGGGCTGGAAACAGGAAGCACCCAGGCTCCCGTAAGCCAATCACAACACTGCAATGCAGAGTTGTGATTGGTCTGAGCGCTGTGGTTCAGCGCTCAGCCAGGGATTGGAAGCCTGGACATGTGCTCCATCCAGGCTTTTATACAGCCTGGGTGGAGAACATGCAAAGTGTTCATGATTGTTTGGTCCGCTCGAGACGGGCGGCCAAACATTCATGCACACTTAGTGTGCCCACCTCTCCCCTTCTTTTGAGAGCAGCCTTGCCTGACTAAGCTGCCGCAGCAGGAAAAAATAAATTGATAATAGCGTTGCGTTATTAACATTTTATTTTTCCTTTTTTTTACACTGCGAAAAGTAGTGGGGGCGATGATCCTCTGCCTTAGTGGAGGAGCCACCACTGTTTAAACATCGACTTAGAATTATTTGTTTTAATTCATAAAAGGATCCCAACTACTTAAATACCGTGACTGAGGCAGCAGACTCCTCCTAGGCCCCTACAGGAACCATAAGTTGGCCCAACTTAAGGCCCTCTGTCAAGCATGGAACCTTGCCATGGGGTCTAAAGCCCATCTGCAAGAGTTGTGTGCAGAAAACAAAAACATGGCAGGGAAAAAAGTCCCTAGTGAGAAAGGGGAAGGAGTTGAAGAGGAGGAGGATGATTCCATCAGCAACCCTACTGATAGCAACACCGCTAGCAATTCTACTGATAGTACCTCAGAAGAAGTAGAAAGTGAAGATGCTGATCTTCAAAAACTAGCAAAGAGGATAGCCCTAGAGGCTAAACTCTTGGAAGCAGAAAAGGAAAGAGCTGAGATGGACCTTGGACCCATCTCTGGTGGCAGCATAAAATTAATTGGGGAGAAAGAGGAGCTTTTGACCCTAAAATCTTCAACGGGTTTGTCTCCAAATATGTTGAGGGTGATGTTATCACCAAATGGTTTACAGCCTCTGAGAGGGTTTGTAAAATGAGGTAACTCAACCAGAAGTATTGGGGCTCTACTCTAGGAGCTGTTTTCAGTAAAGTGCAGGGATAAGTTCCTGAAACTGGATGAGACAGATGCGGAGTACTGTGACCTCATGATGGCTACCTGATTGAGGGCTTTGGACTCACCACTGAGTAGTACAGGTTCAAGGAAACTCGCAAAATCTAAATCTAGAGTCAGACCTGGGTAGATTTTGCAGTGAAAATACTAGGTAGCTGTTAGAAAGGTAACAAGGTGCCACACTATGATCGGCTTAATAATCTTATTATGAAAGAGCATCTGTTAAGTAACAGTTTTACTGAAAATGTTTATCTTTACTTGTTGGACCTCTCCTGAAGAATTCCCAAAGAAGATTGACCACTAGGTGAAGATTAAGGTAACGAAGACAGCTCATGGTGGGGGTAGAAAAAAAGGAAGTGGTTGCTGCAGAAAGCCTATCATATCAAAGGTGGCAAAGGCCTTTGAAGCCTCCTCCCTTGATAGGTTGATTTACCAGCCTTCCGGGAGAGGGAGGTGTTAACACCGCTCTCTAAAGCCGGCATTGTTTCTGACCTTTGAGAGCGCTGCTCTCACCTCCTAGGTGGTCAAAAACCTGTCTGTGGTGGCAGGCTGGACTGGGCCAGTCAGTCAGCACACTAGAAGGCGAATAGGATTCAGGGGGTTCCTCTAATGTTCCTTCTGGGTGCATCTATTTATCACTGGAAACAGTGTGGGTTTATTAATATGAAGTGTTTGATACCAAACACCATAGGTTTCAGTGAAGCCATTATGTAGCTGGGAAGGTAGTTTTTACCAGTGCACAGTACTTACATTAAGATGACTTCCCTGTTAACTTATACGGTCAATAATTGACCTGGCCAGCATAGGGGCATATCTGCTCATGCAGATATGCCCTCACATGTAATATAATGCATCCTGCATCTGAAAGAGACACGTTAGGGATAGATTCCTTACCTTAGAATAATCCCCAGGCGTCAGACTGGATTCGGAAAGTTTTGCTAGCAGTACACCTGTGAGTCAGAAGGTGGGGTCGTGCAGCTCCGCGTCAATCGCTGGGGTCGTAAGCGCCGAAATGATGTCACGGAGACTACTTAGGTGCCACCCATGCACGCTGACGTCAGTTCTTTCTTTTTCCGTGCCAGACAAGCGCAGATCTGGTTGGAGCACGTACCTTAGTCACTTTTTGACTACACTTTTGAGACTTTTGTCTCCCCTTTTTCACCTTGGTGCACGTAGGGATGCCTGGATTTAAGTCTTGTGGGGCCTGCCGTCGCAATATGTTGGTGGCGGACCCCCACGATGTTTGCCTCTACTGCCTGAAGACCGACTACGAATCCTGGGACTGTCGGGCCATGGCCCCAAAGGCCTTGCGGGAGCGGCGCCGGAAGCTGCTGGAGGTCCGGCACTCATCCCAATGCCGTTCCATGTCCAGGGACTGTTCCCAGGAACGCTTGCGGAGCCGCAGTCGTCGCTCCTCGGGCTCCAAGTCTTCGCCCTCGGATTCCGGTAAGCGATGACATAAAAAGAAGTCGAAGAAGCGTGTTCGCTCTTGGATGCGGACGAGGGGGACAGGGGTTCTGCTCCTGAGGCTCCTTTGGAGCCTGGGAGTCCTGCGGCCTACCTGCCTTACCCGGGTCCTGCGGCGACTCCCGAACAGGTGCAAGAATTTCTTGCCACCATGGACCGCCTTTTTAGGCCTCTGGCTCCTGCCGGCGCGCTTTCGGGCCCTGCGTCCCGTGTCCAGATACTGTTGGGCCGCCGGCGGATCCAGCTTCAGCACCACAGGATCCTGCGCCGTTGGCACGGCGAGGTCCAGCGCTTCCGGCCCCAGCGCCACCCTCGGCTCCGCCTCTGGCGCCGCAGTGGGTGCCGTTTGTCCCGTCCTTGCCCCGGTTCCAGGACTATTTCGTTCCTACCTGGGATCCGCACTGGAACGCGGCGCTGGCTCGGCCCTGGCCGGCGCCGTTACCGACGCCGTATGTTCCGGCTCCGGCTCTGCTGCCGCGGTCTGTTCCCCCTGCAACGGAGGTGGAGGATGGCTGGGAGGGGTCTGAGGACCCTCTTGCCCGTCAGTGTGACTCCGAGCAGGACTGGGTGGACGACTTGGAGGACGCTGGTGACCTCGATGTCTCTTCTGACCCGGGGTTTGCCTCTCCTCCGCCTACCATGGAGGAGGGCGCCTCCTCCATGATGGTGCTCCGTCGGGCAGCTGATGTCCTCAACCTCGATCTTCCTACGGTGGCCCTCAAGCCTAATCTCCTCACTGAGGCGCTCTAGACTGCGTCCACTTCATTCGTGCCCCAGCTTCACTTTAATGACGCCCTCACTGATGTCTTGTTGGGCACTTGGTCGAGGCCGGCCACAGGGGCCCCCGTGGATAAGAATGTCGCCAGGCGTCACCGCCCGGCGCCGGGTGACCCCGCGTTTCTGACCACTCATCCTACGCCTGAGAGCCTGGTCATCCAGGCCTCGACGTCGCAGAGTGCCTTTCCCATGGCTCCACTGGATAAGGACTCTAAGAAGCTGGAACAGTTCGGAAAGCGGTTGTTCTATTCGGCCAGCTTGGGGCTGCGGTCGGTGAACACCGCCTGCTTATTAGGTCGCTATTCCCTTGCGGTGTGGGATACGGTTGCTCAGGTGTCCTGAAGAGGTCCATTCTGTGCTGTCCCAAGCAGTTGCTGAGGGTAAGGATGCGGCTAAGTTCGCCATTCGGTGTGGTTTGGACACCGCTGACTCACTGGGCAGGGCGATTTCTACAACTCTGGTGCTTCGTCGCCACGCCTAGCTGAGATCCACCGGGTTCTTGCCTGATGTTCAGAGCTTGCTCATGGACATGCCCTTTGATGGCACTCGCCTGTTTGGTGCACTGGAGCGTTATAAGGACTCGCGGGCCATGGCCAAGTCCTTGGGTCTTTGCGCAAAAAAGCCCGGCCCCTCCTGGGTTTCGTTCCTTTCGTGGCCACGGCAGAGGCGCCCAGGCACGTTCCTTCAGCAAGCCTGTGCAGACCCAGCCTCAGCGCGGCCGCGTATGCGGCTTCCGCAGGGGCGGGTCTGGGAATCAGCGTGGGGGTCAGTCCACCTCCGCCCGCTGCTTCTACCTCCAAACCTTCCTAATCCGAGCTTTTTGGAGCACCCCACGCCGGTGGGTGGCAGGATCCTCCACCACCTCCCCCACTGGCGCGATATCACATCGGACAAGTGGGTGTTGCAGCTCATCTGCAGAGGTTACTCTCTTCCCTTTCAGTCCTCCCCTCAAGCCATTCCACCTCGGTGCCACCGCATGTCGGGGGATCACTTGGTACTTCTCCAGCAGTAAGTCATGGCCCTCTTGGCCAAGGGGGCCATCAAGTGCGTTCCTGGGCCAGAAGTAGGGAGTGGTTGTTATTCCCACTACTTTCTGGTCCCCAAGAAGGACAAAGGGTTCCTGCGCCCTATCTTGGACCTCCGGAACGTCAATCGCTTCCTCCGGAAGGAGAAGTTCAAAATGCTGACTCTGGCTCAGGTCCTGGCTGCCCTCGACCCTGGAGACTGGATGGTAGCGTTGGACTTGCAGGACGCATATTTTCACATCCTCGTCCTGCCGGCCCACCGGCGTTACCTGTGGTTCACGGTAGGCCAGGAGCATTTTCAGTTTGCCGTGCTCCCCTTCGGTCTTAACTGCACCCCTCGGGTGTTCACGAAGGTGATGGCGGTGGTCGCAGCTCAGCTGCACAGGTCAGGGGTGTCAGTCTTCCCTTAACTCGACGACTGGTTGCTGAAGGCGGGCTCGCCCCAGGCGGTCGTCAACCACCTTCAGACTACGGCCGACCTCCTGTATTTGCTGGGATTCTCCATCAACGTGCCGAAGTTGCACCCGAGTCCCTCTCAAAAGCTCCCCTTCATCGGAGCGGTTCTGGATTCAACGCTGTTTCGGGTTTATCCTCCCGAGCAGCGAGTCCGGTATATTCAGGCTATGATTCTGATCTTTTTGCCTCTGTTCTGGGTTTCAGTCAGGATGACCCTCTGTCTCCTGGGCCGGATGGCCTCCTGCTGGTGCAACGTGCCAGATGGCATATGCGGGCTCTGCAGTGGGACCTGAAGTTCCAGTGGGCGCAGCATCAGGGCAACCTGTCCGATCATGTCCAGATCTCGGAGGGCACTGCACGACAATTGCAGTGGTGGCTCACGAATTGCGATAGGATCAATGGCAGATTCCTCTCCCTTCCCCAACCAGAGCACACAGTGGTGACGGATGCGTCCCTCCTGGGATGGGGAGGCCACTTGGGAGAGGCGGAGATCAGAGGACTCTGGTCTCCGGCGGAGTCCTGGCTCCATATCAACCTTTTGGAGCTTCGGGTGATCTGACTTGCACTGAAGGCATTCCTTCCCTCTGTCTGGGGAAGTGTGGTGCAGGTGTTCATGGACAACACCACCGCCATGTGGTATTGCAACAAACCAGGTGTAGTGGGGTCCTGGACCCTATGTCAGGAGGCTCTGCGCCTCTGGACATGGCTGGAACATCAAGGCATTACCTTGGTGGTTCAACACCTGGCGGGTTCTCTGAACGCCAGGGTGAACGAGCTCAGCCTCAGGTGCTTGATGGATCACGAATGGCATCTACACTCAGACGTGGCGCAAGGTCTCTTTCAGCCGTGGGGAGAGCCTTGGTGAGATCTATTCGCCACCGAAGAGAACGCGCAATGCCATCAGATCTGCATGTTGGAATTTCCAAGGCGGCACTCGCTAGGCAACGCTTTTCGTCGCAAGTGGAGTTGCTGTCTGTTGTACGCCTTTCTGCCTATACCACTTCTGCCCAGAGTGCTGAAGAAGATTCGGCGCGACCGGGCCCAAGTCATCCTTGTGGCTCCGGATTGGGCACGAAGATAGTGGTATCCCGAGCTACTCAGCATGGCAATCGATCCCCCGATCCGTCTGCCTCTTTGGGAGAATCTTCTGTCGCAGCAGCAGGGGACGGTCCTCCACCCGAACCTGTCCAGCCTCCACCTCCATGCGTGGAGATAGGGCGGCGACAGTTGACAGCTTTCGATCTTCCTCCCGAAGTCTGTGATGTCATTCTGGCAGCCAGGCGTCCCTCCACTAAAACGGTTTACGCCTGCAGGTGGAACAAGTTTGTGGCATGGTGCACAGCTAAGGCTGTGGATCCACTTTCTGCCCCTCTTTCCGAAGTCCTTCTGTTCCTTCTTTCTTTGGCCCAGCAGGGCTCTGCTCTGGGCAATATCAAAGGTTAGCATTTGGCCATCTCCGCCTTTCTCAGGCTTGCAGATCAGCCTTCTCTCTTTAAGTCCCCGGTTGTTAACCGTTTCCTGAAAGGCATTACGCACACGTTTCCTCCCGTGCCGTTCATAATGCCTCAGTGGGACTTAAATCTTGTCTTGACCTATCTGATGTGTGCTCCTTTTGAGCCCCTTCATAACTGTCCTTTACTTCTTCTTAATCTCAAGACGGCTTTCCTGGTAGCTATCACCTCTGCCAGAAGAGTGAGTGAGCTCCAGGCTCTTTCTTCCAAACCTCCTTTCCTTTCTGTTCATCCGGACAAGGTGGTGTTAAGGACCTGTCCTTCTTTTTTGCCAAAGGTTGTCACGCCCTTCCACATAGGGCAGACCATCACCTTGCCCACCTTCTTTCTGCCTCCGCATCCTTCAAGGGAGGAGGAGAGGCTCCTCCGCCTGGACCCAAGACGTGCGCTTGCGTTCTATCAAGCGTACACAGCAGTTCCAGATGGATGACCAGCTCTTTGTTGGCTATGTGGGTGCCAAGAAAGGTCGGGCCATGCACAAACTAACCATCTCGCGGTGGGTCATTCTGTGCATCAAAGCATGTTACTCCTTGGCTAAAAAGGAGCCTCCTGTGGGGCTGCGTGCCCATTCTACCAGGGCAACTGCAGCCACTACTGCCTTGGGACGCGGCGTTCCCTTGCAGGACATTTGTCTGGCAGCTCCTTGGGCCTCGCTGCACACGTTTACCAAGCATTACTGCCTTGACAGTCAAGTCCGGAGAGACGGCTTCTTTGGCCGTTTTGTTCTCCGTGACTTTCTGGTGTAATCTGTTCGCGACCCACCACCGGGGTTGGTATTGCTGGGGTATCTATTCTAAGGTAAGGAATCTATCACTAACGTGTCTCTTTCAGATGCACAAGTTACTACTTGTGTAACGATATATCTGTAAGAGACATTAGTTAGTGATAGATTCCTTACCGCCCCACCCATCCTCCCCGTTCTGCGAACACAGTTCTAGGGTTAAGGTCATCCACTTTCGGGCCCTAGTTATCTGGCACCAGTGGTCAGTTTCTTGCAAGGCTCTGCGTTCCTGGCGCGGAAAGTCGTGTACAAAACTGACGTCTGCACGCATGGGTGGCACCTAAGTAGTCTCCGTGACGTCATCTCGGCGCTTAAGATGCCAGCGACGGACGCGGAGCCTAACGACGCCACCTACTGATGTGCAGGGGTACTGCTAGCAAAACTTTCCGGATCCAGTCTGACGCCTGAGGATTATTCTAAGGTAAAAAATCTATCACTAACTAATGTCTCTTACAGATATATCGTTACACAAGTAGTAACTTGTGCTTTAGGGCTGTAGGCGTTACTTACAAATATTACATGCAGTGTTAGGGAACTTTGCACACAACCTGCAGTCGGTATGAGTTTGGTGCTAGGTCCCTTAGAGTGGCACAAGATATGCTGCAGCTCTTAGGGACCCTCTTTAGTATCTATGCCTTAGTTACTGGCGGTACCACTTACTAGGGACTTACAAAAGTGCTAAAGGCTTGGTCACCTGGGGGAAAGAACACTGGCACTGGAGACCTGGTTAGCAGGAACCCAGTACACTTCAGTCAAAGTTGCATCAAATACCAGGCAAAAAGTGGGGTGACTGCTGCAACAAACACCCAGTTTCCTACACCCTGCCTTTGGGCTCAAAGGCCTGCTGTAGGGGTGACTTACTTAAATTAACTGCAGTGAGTTTGGCATGGCACACAGGGGTGTGTCATGTCATGTTTTCACTCATGGTTTGCATCATGTCACACAGCCTGCAATGGCAGTCTGTTTGGAATTTGTGTGCGGGTCCTTTAGGGTGGCTTACGATATGCTGCAGCCCTTAGGAGCCCTCTTTAGTACCCATGCTCCAAGTATGCGGAGTACCATTTACTAGGGACTTACAGGGGTGCTAAAACCCTTTGCCAATTGTGTTACAATTAGACATTACCTTGTTTTAAGGAAGAGACACTTAGTGATATATTTCTATGCATGACGATCTTACTTATGATTTATTCAAATGTGTTCTTACTAGTCATGCCATGGTGAATTTGTAGTTTTTGCTTATTACCTATTCTTAAAATGTTTATTTAAAACAATTGATTCTGTGAGCTAGAGCCTTTCCTTTTTCATTTAGGGATGCTGTCTGTTTCTCTTATGATTGTTCCTGCTTATTGGCACTAAGAATAATTCTGATTTCTGACTATGCACTCTGTATCGGAACCTTTATGGCATATTCAGCATTGTCGCAGAAATGCTTAATATTAGATTTTGTAATAAAACCTTTTTACTTTCCCCCTGATATTCAACTTTGTTATTTAGTGTATCCAGTTACTTATTACTTTGCTAATTTTGTTTGGCCTGATGCTAAGGAGGGTAGGTACTCTTATCACAAGATCGAGGGTCCTGGAGCAGAACTTCAGGAAATTTTGGGGTGTCCTAAAATATTGTGGTTCAGTAGAATATTAGGGTTCGGCTCCACACCTGTCAAGCAAGTTTTGACACTCAAGCAGTATTTGACACTGTAGTATCAAAGTAATACTATTTTCAAGGCATATGAGCTGCAGATTGTACACTATGCATAGATCGCCATGTGGTGTTGGGCTCGGAAGTCTGCATGTTTTTGTCTTCGAAGAAGTGTTGCAGTCACAAGACTGGTGACTCCTCCTTCGGTGGACAATGCACATGGGCATCGGCTACATCGTTAGATTGTTTTTTTCCGCCATCGGGTTCGGATGTGACTTGCTGCGCTCCAGGTCGGTGTCGTTATCGAACCCCCTTTCGACGCGCAATCACACTTAACCTACGGTATTGTCTCGATCGTGTGCCTTCGAGGCGCACCCTCGTCAACTTTCGAATAAACGTCGACACCTGCGGACTTCAACGCGGGCCGCTGGGGCTACCCGTGCCGGTAAAGACGATGGAACGGACTCCCTGTAAGAAATGTCCACTGTATGGTGCTAAGTTTCCACACTCGGACCTCCATCCTGTTTGCAATCTGTGCTTCTCTCCAGAACATCGAGAGGACGATTGTGAGGCTGGTCTCCTTCAAGTCCAAGAAGACCATCCGGGATCGTCGAGCTCGACGCCGCGAGATGTCCTGAGGCACAGGTTCCATTCCGGACATCTTCCATCCAGGTCCTGATAGCCTTCCAGAGCCAGAACAGGAAGAACCGGTCCCGGACTCCAAAGCAGATGTTTCCAACTCTGAAGATGACATCACCCCGGCTCAAAGGGACGTGAGTACCAAAACCCCAGCCCCACCCAAGCCCATACCAACGGCTCCGGAGACACCTTCGCCTTCAGGCTCAGGTCCACACCGTACGAAAACTTTGAGCGCCCCGCCTCCGGGCCCGGTACCGAAGGACAAAGAAAAGCTTTCCGGCTTGAGCCAACCACTCGGTACCGAAAAGCCATCTTCGGCACCGAAAGCTCAGTTGTTCAAATTGCCACACCCTCCTCCGCTGGCACCGGGAAAACATTCGGCACCGTAATCGGCAAAAGATCCCTTGGCACCGAAGCAGCTGGATAAGGCATCGGCACCGAAATAGCTGGAAAAACCTCAGGCCCGAAGCACACAGACGACTTCGGCACCGAAGCACACAGAAAAGACTTCGGCACCTAAAACTTCGGAGCCAAGAACATTAAAGGACAAAACTCCTATAAATAAGCCTCCTAAACAAACGCCTCTGGAGACGAAACAACCCGCACCGAAGGCCTCGGAACCAGGGAAAGCTTCTGTACCGGACACTGTCCAGAAACAGCCAAGAACAGTTTCCAAGGAGAAATCTTAAACGCCGAAGAAACCTATCGATCCCAAAGAGCTTTTCTTTGCCAATGCCAGACAGACTACCATCTTTATTCACCCTAAGAGACTAAGAGGAAACCAGAACATTTGCCACATGCTCCAGCTCCTCCAAAGAAATGACACATAGCTACTAATACTTCGCCACCACCTTCACCTCCACCACCAGTTAAACCCTAATGTACTCATTTCGCCAGCACACTCTCCACAACCAGAGGATAGTGACGATTCACATGGGGATGGGCAAGAAGATGACGATGTAGTACCATTAGACACTGAAGATCCTGATGATCCACCACAGGATCCAGACCCATGGCACGAATATAATACTCATCCTGATCTAACCAATGATCTGGATTTCTACCCCTCAAAACCATCTCCGCCAGATGACAATGTGGGTTTTGCCCAGCTAATCAATAGGGCCGCCACATACCATAAGGTCAAACTGCATTCAGATCCTGTAGAAGAGGATTTTCTACTGGAGACTTTTGACCAACCACAAAAATCTACTCGCGTCTTACCCTTGTTAAAAGGCCTTCTTAGACACGCTCCTGAGGTGTTCAAAGACCCAGTTAGAGCTAGGGTTCTTAACCCCAGAGTAGATATGAAATACAAAGCAGCTCCCACTGACCCTATATACATCAAGGGCCAACTTCCCTTAGATTCACTGGTTGTAGCCAATGTACGCAAGAGGGCAAACTCTCAGGGGTCAGGTGACACACCACCTCCTGATAAAGAATCTTAATTATTAGACGCGTCAGGTAAACGTATGGCGTCTCAAGCTGCAAACTCATGGAGAATAGCAAACACACAAGCCCTTCTAGCAAGATACAATAGGGCCCACTATGATGAGCTGGAAAAGCTCATTCAACATCTACCTCAAGAATATAAGGACAAAGCCAATGACCTTTTACAGGAAGGCTAACTAATAACCAATACATCCATCAAATGCACGCTCGACACAGCAGACACCGCGTCCCGTGCAATAAATACCAGTCTTTTGCTACGCAGACACGCCTGGCTCAGGGTATCTGGATTTCAACAAGAGGTACAAAATACCATCCTTAATCAACCTTTTGATGAGGAGCACCTCTTTGGCCCTGTAGTAGACAAATCTTTAGAAAAGATTAAAAAAGACACGGAGACCGCAAAGTCTATAGGAGCCTTACAGTAACCATCTGCCAGCGGCTCCTTTCGTTGCTCTTTCTATTGAGCAGGTTCCAAGACAAATATGTCAGAACACCCGTCCTGATCCTATAAAAGTCCCAACCAGAGCTCCTTTTCCAGGGTATACAATAGAGGAGGTTACAGAGGGAACAATAACAAGGGTAGAGGCAGGGGTAACCACACCCGCAACTCCCCTAATAACAAAAGGTGACTTCCCTGCGCTTCCCCCCGATCATCCACTCTTGCCGGGGGACGCCTCTCTGTTCCTGCCTGTCTGAAATTCCATCACAACAGACAAGTGGGTAAGACAGATTATCCAGTATGGTTATTGCCTGGAACTCACTTCTACGCCTCCCAACATTCCTCCAAAACAGCGTCCAAGGTCATCAGAACACCTGACGCTCCTCAAACAGGAGGTCTTAGCAATGTTACAAAAACATAGAGCCAGTTGCTGTTCCTCATTGGGGCACGGGGTCTATTCCCTCTATTTTCTAATCCCAAACAAGGACGGCGCTCTCAGGCCAGCACTGGACCTCAGACTGCTCAACTTTTGCATTCAATCAGACCACTTCCACATGGTCACTTTACAACAAGTGCTTCCACTACTACAGCAAGGCGACTTTCTCTCCACTCTAGATCTAAAGGACGCCTACTTCCACATTCCCGTTCATCCCGCTCACAGGAAATATCTCAGGTGTGTGGTAGATGGTCAACACTACCAGTTCAAGGTTCTCCCATTTGGAGTCACCACAGCACCCAGAGTTTTCACCAAGTGCCCCGCAGTGGTTGCAGCCCATCTAAGAAGAAGACCAATTAATTTCTTCCCTTATCTGGACAATTGGCTCATAAAAGCAAACTCCCACAACAGCTGTGTTCAACACATACTCAGTACAATACGGATGCTTCACAGTCTGGGATTCACAATAAATCTAGGCAAATCCCATCTCCAGCCGTCCATAATACAACAGTATCTAGGAGCTACAGTAAATACTTCCACAGCCCAAGCATATCCCAATAACAGTCAGGATAAGTGCTATACAAATGCTAGTTCAAAGATTTCAGCCACAACACTCACTACCAGCGAGAGTGTTCATGCAGCTAATAGGAATGATGATCTCTTGCATTTTTCTCGTTCCTCATGCAAGACTGCAAATGCGTCCATTACAAGAGTGTCTAGCATGTCAGTGCAACCAGGCTCAAGGTCAGATAACAGATCTGTTGGTGGTGGATGACTGCACCCATCGCTCTCTGCAGTGGTGGACCACAAAAAACCTTTCCGAAGGGCGGTCGTTCATCGAGCCAGTCCCACAGATAGTGCTAACAGATGCATCGCTCACCGGCTGGGGAGCACATCTTCAAACCCATACAAGGTGTATGGACCTCCCAACAAAAACAATTTCACATCAACTACCTGGAATTGTTAGCAATCTCTCTAGCGTTGAAGTCTTTTCAACCGCAACTGCTTGGGAAAGCTGTCCTAATCCGTACAGACAACATGACAGCAATGTATTACATCCAAAAGCAAGGGGGACACGCACTCTCCAGTTATCCCACCTGGCGCAGAGCATTTGGAGATGGGCCATTCCGCGGAAGATGTACCTCCTGGCAGAACACCTACCAGAGGTACAAAATCAGATTTCAGATCTGCTCAGCCTTCAAACACAACAGATCCACGAATGGAAACTTCATCCTCAAGTTCTTCTTCTATTCTTTCACATGTGGGGACACACAGAAATAGATCTGATTGCCACACACGCAAAATGCCCAAGCTTTGCATCCAGGTATCCACACCCATTGTCCAAAGGCAATGCGCTATGGATGAATTGGTCAGATAAATTTGCTTATGCTTTTCCGCCTCTCCCACTTATTCCATTACTAGTGAGGAAACTCCAACAACATTCCCTCACAATGATCCTAGTTGCTCCAACATGGGCAAGGCAACCATGGTTCACAACTCTGTTGGAACTATCAGTAGTACCACATCAAAAGCTTCACCTCTCACCCAAGCTACTCACTCAGAACCATGGAGAGATAAGACACCCAAATCCCAATCAGCTCAACCTTGTGATCTGGCTCCTGAAATCTTAGAGCTCGGCTACCTTAAGCTCCCGCCAGACTGTATGAATATTATCAAAGAAGCTAGACGCCCTACCACAAGGACATGCTATGCGGCAAAATGGAAGAGGTTCGTCATTTATTGCTCACACACCAAGATCAACCCACTAGATGCTTCAATTCAAAACATCATCGGTTACCTCTTGCATCTACAACAATGTAACCTAGCGTATACATCTATAAAGTTACATCTAGCTGCCATAGCAGCTTACCTACAAAAGACAACATTTGTCTTTGTTTAGGGTTCCCGCTATCAAAGCTTTTATGGAAGGACTTAAAAGAATAATTCCACCAAGAGCTCCACCCTTTCCGGTGTGGAATCTCAATGTAGTCCTTACCAGACTAATGGGTCCTCCTTTTGAACCTCTCCACAAATGTGAACTACAATTCCTCACTTGGAAAGTAGTATTTTTAGTCGCTATCACATCTCTCGGAAGAGTGAGTGAGTGAACTCCAGGCATTAACCATACAAGAACCATTTTTACAAATCCATCATAACAAAGTGGTTCTTAGAACAAACCCAACATTTTTACCCAAAGTAGTGTCTGCCTTCCATCTGAACCAGTCTGCTGAACTACCAGTATTCTTCCCTCAACCAGACTCAGTGGCAGAAAGAGCTCTACACACCTTAGATGTTAAATGAGCGATACTTTACCACAGTGAAAGAACAAAATCCTTTAGAAAAATCAAACAACTTTTCGTAGCTTTCTTCCCGCCTCATAAGGACAATCCTATTTATCCAAAACAGGAATTGCAAGGTGGATTGTTAAATGCATATAAATATGCTACCTTAAAGCCAAACAAACATTAACTATTCCCCCCTAGAGCTCTATCTACACGCAAACTAGGGGCTTCTATGGCATTAATAGGGAACATCCCCCTAGATGACATATGTAAGGCAGCAACTTGGGCCACACCACACACCTTCACAAAACACTATTGTGTAGATGTCTAAGCAAAACAACAAGCTACTGTGGACCAGGCTGTATTAAAAACACTATTTCAAACTACTGCAACAGATAGGAGGTAGCCACCACTAAGGAGGAAACTGCTGTATAGTCTATGCATAGTGTACAATTGGCAGCTCGTATGCCTCAAACGGAAAATGCTACTTACCAGTATGCATCTGCTCTTGGAATGTAGAGCTGCAGAGTTGTACACGCCCACCTGCCTCCCCGGATACCTCTATCTGTTCCAGTATTACATTATTTAGATACATCACTCATGGACATCTTTCTACTTCTTACTACTCCCATCTAACCCTAAGTGGCAAAAACAATCTAATGATGGAGCCGATGCCCATGCGCATTGTCCACCGAAGGAGTCGTCACCGGTCTCATGACTGCAACACTTCTTCGAAGACAAAAACAACATGCAGACATCGAGCCCAACACCAGATGGCGATCTATGCATAGTGTACAACTCTGCAGCTCTACATGCCAAGAACAGATGCATACTGGTAAGTAGCAGATAGAGTGTCTGTCTGTCTGTTTTCCCTCTCTGCCCATTCATTTCAGCCTATTGTTTGGTCATGATGAGACATTTCAGGCAGGGAAAACGTAACTTTTTAAAAGTTACTTTCTTTACTATTTATTAAAAATCTAACTTCAACATTGAATTTGATCTTTTTTTTTTTTATAGCTATGTAAAATAGTACTTTAATGTATTCTTCTAACTAGCCCCATCCCTGATGTACACTATTTTAATATGTGCTCTGGTTTGCTACTTACGACAGCTATGCCTGCCGCAGTGAAAAATAGCTGTTAGGTGCTAGTCAATGTAAAAGCATGTTAACATTATATGTCTTCATGTCTTACTTTTGAAATACCATACACTCTGTGTTGTGGACAACAATATCTCCATAGTGGTGACTTGTTAATATTTAAAATGGCAATTCTTTCCTGTCATTTTTGGCAGGTCAATTGCAGTTTTTACACTGCTGCAGTCAAGTTACACCTGGTAGGCCTTGACGCCCTCTATGCACTGCCACTGTAATGGATGGCACAGTAGATGATGAAGGCCACTAGTACCATTTAACATCCAGGCCCCAGGTACATGTACTATGTACTGCAGACTTGTAGGCAAATTAAATATACCAATTGGGAATATGCAATTTGATCATGTTTAAAGGGGACTGACAGGCACTTTCACACTAATTAGCAGGGTTAAAGTGCACAGAGTTCCAAAGCCAGCAAAAGTATAGAGTCCAGCAAAAGGTATTAAAATAAGTGGTGACTATGTAGAAAATGTTGCTCTTTCCGTGACACTTCAGGCTATAAATCGACACAAGCCCGATGCATTAAGTCACACAATACCTTGCCAACATGCTTAGGTCTTCGAGACCTTCCCCTTCTTGTGGGCAACATGGTTAGGACCAACTATCCTCCTCTCACCATAGACATCAGTGGGTCTCACCAACGATGGCATCCTACCTCCATCCTTTGGGTGGGAAGGATAGTGTGAGAAAGTGCCATCTTTCTTGCATGGTATTCCCCCACTTTTTGCTGAATGTACTTTGACTGAATGTGCCCTGGACTCCTACCAATCAGGTGCCCAGGGCCTATGTTCCTTCCCTAAAAACCTCAAACCCAAAATTGGCAAACCCTGGCCACATGTCAGCCCCTGGTAAATGGTACCCTAGGTACCCAGGGCCTTGTGACCAGGGAAGGACTCTAAGGGCTGCAGCACTCATTGTGCCAACCTTAGAGGCCCTGTACCCTTACACACACACACTGCCCTTGCAGGCTGAGTGGGTACAAGACAAAACAAAGAGTCGACATGGCACACATCTCTGTGTGCCATGCCCGCCACCTACACTGCCCTGGCATACATCAGCCACCCCTCTAGCTGGGTGCCCTATGCCAGTGGTGTGGACACAGGAGCATGAGCCCTGTGCCCCTACAGTACCCAGGTCCATTCCTGGGCATAGTAAGTGCAGTGCTGCCATTTAAGAGTATAGGGTGCTGGGAGCTCGTCAAACACGAACTCCACAGCACCATAATGGCAACACTGAAGACTGAGAAGTTTGGTATCAAACTTCTCAGCACATTAAACCCGCATTGATGCCAGTGTGGGATTTAATGTACAAAGCACCCCAGAGGGCATCTTAGAGATGCCCCCTTACAACTAACCTACAATCCACGTCTTCTCTGAGGCTGCCCAGGCTGCCACACAGCAGACACGTTGCTGGACCCCTGGGTGGGAGAGCCCCTGCTCTCCTGGGCCTGCAACAATGCACATCCTGGGCGAGGTGCTAGGTCTCCTCCCCCAGGATGGACAGGGGGAAGCTTCAAAGGCATGCCGCCTCTGTGAGCTTCCCCAGGCCGCTTGCTGTACCCAGTAAACTGGCCCCCACCGGTTCTAACCCCCACTCTGGCGGAAAGACTGGCCGGAAACCCCAAATAAGGACAGGGGATGTGCCAGCCTGTCAACCCCACCCCTCAGGTGGGGGGGGGGGGGGGGCGAGGTGAAGCACATCTCCGGGCACTCACCATCTTGAAGATGGGAGGCCCTGCCCAATCAGGACTAGGCAACTGCCCCCCTCCCACAGGAGAGTGGCAGGATAAGGAGGTGTACGCACCCCAGGGCAGGGACCCATTGGTCCCTGCCCTTTACCTACCTGTAACGCCCCTAAATCTAGTATTTAGGGGCACCCTGAACCTTCCTTCCTTAGATTCCAGATTCCGGAAAGAAAAAAGAGCAAGAAGAAAAGACCTGCCGTGCAGCTGCTAAGAAGAGGAAGACACCAACTGCT
Source organism: Triturus cristatus (assembly GCF_964204655.1). Classification (NCBI taxonomy): domain Eukaryota; kingdom Metazoa; phylum Chordata; class Amphibia; order Caudata; family Salamandridae; genus Triturus; species Triturus cristatus. Next base: position 1,136,611,969 of record NC_140579.1, read on the forward strand.
TTTGCCCCAGCCCTACCGGCCTGTTGACTATCGAACCGGCTCCTGCTACATCCCGGCACCTCTTGTGGCCAGCAACCTCACAAACCCCGGAGGACCTGGCTACCTTTTGACTCTAAGCAACTGGGACTCCCACGGGCAGTGGCTCTGCTCAAAACCAGCTTCTAACCCCTGGCATCAGCCCGAACCGCGAACCCTGCACCCGCCAAGGCTGGCCAGTGCCGGAGTGAACAAAGACCCCGAGGACATCCCCCCGGCGACTTTGACCCCGAATCCAGCACCCAAGGACTCACCTCGACGCTCCTGACAACACCTGCAGCCTCAGAACCAGGTACCCCCCCCCCAACTGCGATCAACAGAGGGTAAGATTTCCGGACACCAAAAGGCACCCCTGCACCCAACTTACCTCTCGAAGTGGTGGTGGCACCTGAAGAATCTTCGTCCCCGAGCTTTGCAGCCTTTGTTCATTCAGGAGCTTTCCCATTGAAATCCATTGAGCGCCCGAAGGCTCAAAAGCACCCTGCACCCAGCCTCCCGAGTGGCCCTGGCAGTATAACCTCTACTCCTATCTACTTCCCCATTTGCCATGAGCAAGTGACCAGGAGCCCATCTCCCACAGCCGCGTGGCCTGCTAGTCAGCAGCCACCAACCAAGGCCCCCCTGCCTCCCATAGGATAACATTGGGCCAAACTCACTCTGAACCCGGCTGCCCCTGTGCCGCTGAGGGTGTAACAACTGTACTTGCCTGACCCTGGAAGACCCCTGAGTCTATGCCCAGAACCTTAACTCTGCCAGTCGAATACTTACCCGAAAGCCGATAACCCAATTTTCCTCCATGGGGTAACATTGACTGGTTTCTTCTGAAATTTCTTCTAAGTGTGGAGTTTCTAAAACTTAAAATATTCACCTAAAATCAACCGAGAAACGAAAATACTCATCTGCTATTAGGAGAGATCCCAGTGCTGGATCTTGGTGCCCAGCACTGACCCTGAAAAGTACTCGCAACCGTACTTGCCATTAACCCAAATTTCTTCCATAGGAAATCATTGACTGTTTTTCTGTGAAATGTTTTGTGTGTCGATTTTTGCAAACTACAAATATTCTTTAAAAATCGTACCAACTCTGAAAACGTAATTGCTTACCTGTTTTAGATTGAGGTCCCAGTACTGAGCCTAGGAGCCCAGTACTGGATTACAAAAGTAACGAGAACATACCATACCTGTAACTTGAATTTTCTCCCATAGGGAATCATTGACTGTTTTTCTATGAAATTTCTACTAAGTGTCAACTTTTAAAATAGCAAAATATTGCCTAAAAATAACAACAGTAATTAAGTCGACTTTACTCACTTGTTTCCAAGAACTGTCCCAGGACTGAATCTAGGATCCAGTCCTGGAGTTAGAAAAGTAATCCTGAAAGTAATCTATTGTAAATAACTTGTAACTTCCATTGAGCTCAATGTACTATTGTGTTTGAAATTGTGTTGTCTATTGCAACAACCTGTAACTCCTAGCTACAAAAGTCAATTGCATATTGCAAAAGTATTTAACTAAAGCATCTCATTCTGAGAAAGTATATTTTAATACCTATTGTTGGTTCTAAAATAAAACAAACATATATTTTTTTATATAAACCATTGGCCTAGAGTTCAGTTATTGAGTGTGTGAGACCATTTGCTGACTGAGTCTGTACAACAAATGCTTTACGCTGTCCTCTGATACTGCCTTGCTGCTCGACCAAGCTACCACTTTAGAGAGTAAGGTTATATCTAACTTTAGCCTCTGCCAAACCTCTGGGGTCTGTGGACTCTGTACACACTGTACCTATTTGGGAACAGTATATACAGAGGCACTTTCTCACAGATGGCCACTAGCAACATGACAGTCGATGCAAAACGGACAGCTATTCTTTCTCGAAGCGCTCCCTGTGCCTTTTTTTCAGGCCACAATAGACCATGTCCATTGGCTCTGTAGCAATTTTATAGTGAAAGATTGTGTAGCCTTAAAGCAGGTGGTCAGGTGCGATTGAGAAGGATGCTTGGATATTCCTAACTTTATAGCCTATTGTCAAGCAGCTCAATTGTGAATGTTGCTGTAGTGATCTAGGCCAGGTATTGATCACCAGTAGTGCTTTGTAGTGTTTCAAGGGTTGGAGAAGCATCGGATCTAAATTACTCTACATTTTTCTAGTTACGTAATCTACATTGGCAGTCTGGAATTTCACAAATATTAAATTAGATTTGTCTTGCTCTCTATCTCCTTTTATGCCACTTTCATACCATTCTTGTGCTGGATTAAGAGGAGGAGTGGTGAGGTTCTTGAGGATCCCCATTAACTAACTTGAAGAGACATGACTGGATTATGGTATGAACTAGAGGATTAGTTTATACCCAGATAAGACATGGTTACTGCACCACTTAATCAGGCAGCGAGTGATAAGAGCTAACACCATTTGAGGGAGTCTCAGACAATTTGAGAGAGGGTCTCAGACATTTGACGTTTCCCATCCTGACTCTATAAAAATATTATTGGCAGCCAGGTGGTAAAAAAAGTACTTATTCCAGGAATTGGGTACGAGAAAACTGGGCATGGCCTTATCTGAGGATCAGTGGGGTGTGGGTAAATATGCTTAATATTAGCATCCGGGTTCTTTGTGTGCAGGGCTTATAAACAAGCCTTAAAATACCTAATCTGAGGGCACTGTACATCAAGGTGCCTCCATGCAGTAGATAAGCACTGGACATTCTTGTGTCCATGCAATTGATTTACCCACCCAGATACATGTTATAGGGGCTTGTTAAAAACAGAAGGTTCAACTTTAAACATATTGTAGAAGGGTGACACATGGGGCAGAGTTGTGCATGACATCGACAGATAACGGTGTGAATAGATTACTCCTGTTCCAGCTTGTGTTCTATTGAGATGGATGTTGTAGATACATTGGACAACCACTAAAGGGTCAGTGTGTTAGTGCCTCTACTATTACTAACATTTATTCCCTTGTTGCATTTCTTCGCAAGACAGTTCAGAGACTTAACTTGCACAACGACACGGCGAGCCCAGCACTTTAAATGTAATTTCTATCCGTGTTTTGCAGTTTTATGCTAAGTCTTTGTTCATATGAGGCCACAGTGTGCCGATTCTCTGGTTGGGGTGGGTGAGACTAGAAGAAGGGGAAAAGGTTATTGTGTGGTGTACTTCTCTTGGTAAAGTCAATAACAAGTTATTGGAACGTAAAAGGGCTCGCAAGCTCTATTTGCTAGTGTGTCCCATTCATTGCATCAATTCTGATGCTGCGTTTACTGGTGCTAAGGATGCCCTCAAGACCCTCGATTCTTAGTAGTCCAAGAGGTGTTGTATTGTGCACTGTGGTTTAAAGCAATATCTAGTAAATATGTACATACCCTTTCTTGTATGATTTCTATGGGAGCAGAGAGGTTAGTTGCTTCAGAGATGTGATCCTAAGAGGCATGCAGGAACAGGGGTAAGATGCTGACCTGTTTACATCTCCTCATCGGTTTATGAGGTGCATTCTTCTTATCTGGCAGAATCCGAATTTCAGCTTTCACTAGTTGATAAACTGAATAGTCACATTATGTTAAGATTGTACTTGTGCCAGCAGTCCTTTCTTGACCACTGCTCAGCCTAGGTCCTTGATAGCTTCAACGCGAAGTAACTGCCATAGGTTATTCTAGCAAAAATTCGAACATGCAGAGTAATATTTGTATAGTCCTGCAACGCTTTCACTTTTGATGTTCTGATAAGCCACTTTAGATTTGCTATCTGAACAGCTGCAGAACACACCTAGCAGTTATGGTGTCTGTCACCTTGGAGAGAGAGCATTGCTTAGTAGGTATTCTCAAGTGGACAGAGAACAATGTTCTTTAGACCACTGCGATTTTCACTTTCTGTAAATGCCCCGTCCCCAATCTGCATTTTTCCTGTTTCAGATACATTTTCAGATAATATTTCCGAAGATGAAGTAAATGCGCAGCACACCAGAAAATGGGTTCTTTTCCCTTGAATGCAATCCCCACCAAAGAAAGGTAAGGGCCGGTCCCACTAGAAGGAATCCCGTGACACTGCCCATAGTGTATTGATAGTGCGATGTCTTCCTTTTGATCCAATACTTAAGTAATGCAACAGTTGCTGTACAAGTATAACATAAGTAAGATCTTAGTGTAGGTGGCAAGTTAAGAAAGGGCAAGGAAGACTTGTGTTTTGTTTGCAGCAATTGTAGTTAGAATGATAGGGTGCACTGCTGGAAAGCTGGTCTCGTTTTAAATTTTGTTAGCATGATCTGTTGTACGCCTGGCCATGTCAGTGAGGTTGGAATGAAAAGAGGTGGCATTAGTGATGCACAAGTATCATTTTCCTGCTTTCCTGTTGCACTTAATAAATAACGTGTAGATTCTGCACTGCTTTGTCTCCACTGTTTTTGTGATTGGTTATACTATAAGACAACCTTTTCTTTAATCCAAACTATGAATGAAACTGCAGATGATAGACCCTGGAAGACCTTTTCCTAGCACTAGCCCTTCATTTTCGCAATTACAGCTGCAAAAATTGACATTTTTACTCTGATTCTCAAACTGCAAAGAAAGAGTTATGCTTCTTATATGCATTTTTTCACATCTGTTGTATTGTTAGTCACTGTTGAAACAATAATACATTTGAAAAGTGATGTGATTGTCTCATGGGGTCTTTGGATTCCAGTTTCCAAAGAGTCCTGTGAGAGAACAGAGGACATGCTCTTCATACATTTTTATGTTCTATTTGTACCTGGCTATATTTTCAGAATCGTAAGCATAATCCAACTTCTACAAGGTTGACTTTCATATACTTATACAGTTCCTCATTCATTGAATCTGTCACAATGGAGGAATTGCACTGCAGAGATATGCTTTTGTGAAATAATCCAGTGTAGTATATTAACTTTTGCAAGCGGAGCACAATTAGTAGAAAACGGATCAGGCTCTATAGAATATTCACACCTGGAGTTAGAAACCCTAGTCTTAGGGAGGTGAGGGTAGGGTGTTACATTTCAAGTGTTTGAAGGGTAAAGTGACTTTTCAAAGCTTTACATTACACAGTATTTGGAGACAATACATATATGCCGTAAAATTGTTCAACACTTGCTACGCCTGTGTACATATTGGTACAGAATACTGGAGCAAGCTATGAATAGGTATAACATGTTATGTAAAAAGATAGAGGGCCATTGTGTAGGAGAGAAGTTGGTAAAGGCATGAAGGAACCAGGATTGCAGTGCTTTTGCAGATGCTTAATCTGAGACCTTAGCAACTATCTCGAAAGTTTATAGTTTGATCCTTCCAGTGTGCATTTTCACAAGTTCTTATGATTTTCAAGTCATTGCTTGTGTAACACTGCGATTTAGTTGAATTATTACAGTTGTGTGCATTCTTTTGTTGTGCTTAAATGAGAATTAAACAGTGAGAAAAGAACCCAGACCGCTGAAGCCCTTAAACCTGCCTGCTCTCTCCTGCTCTCCAGGTGGCAGCATAAATGTTGGAGTAAGAAGTATGCGTCAAAGCAAGCCACAACATCTAATTGCGCACGGAAACCAGTTGGACAGTGGTGAGTTTTCTTAAGTTTCTGAATGGCAGAAGTGGAGTCATGACCGTTCTCTCTTTGCTTCATTTGTTGCCCAGCATTCAGTGATTATGAGGTGCAGTCTGTTGACCATAACCACAGAAGCAGAGCAAACGCAGCTTGGATCTTTCATAGATTCACATGCTTGAATCAATCCCCATTGCTGTAGTGGGAGTCGCACAGTACCATAATATAGCAGTATGCATTACTATCATAGGATCGCCTGGAAATGTACAACCACTGAGCTAGCCTATCTATGCCCTTCTTAAAAAATGGCCAAACTTAAAGCCTTAACCAATCAGGCGATAGCACCCTCTAGAACTCTCAGATTTTCACTGCACGTCGTGTGTGAAGGGAGTCTTCCTGAGTTCTGCTCAGGTTTCCCTATCTAGATCTTGGAAACCTACTACTGCTTCTCTACAATGTCGACACAGGAGAAAAGCCCTTTTTGACCCACAGAAGGACTGTCTACTACTTCTACCCTCAACATAAGGTTGAGTGTAAAATTTGTTGTACTTTTTCATCCAGATCCTTGAAGTATAAAGAAGCGATGCTGCTTCTGTGGCTTTAGAGGACAAAATGTCAGAATTTATCATCTTCCGAGGATGACAGTTAAACCTCTGCAAGTTCTTGCAAAAGACTCAGACCCCTGGAACATGGGACTTCTGAGGAATATAGAAAGGCCCTCAAAACGTCCCACCACAGAGAATCTCTGATAAAGGAGAAACATAAACAAATCTCCTCTGAGGCAGCCTAATTTGAGCCCACTAATTCATTTACAAGGGCTGCGGGTCACCCTCACAAATCATATTCTGAACTGTCGACATCAAGACAAAAAACCAACCTTGCAGCCCCATCGAAAGCCCCGTCGTCAGTGATTTCGTCAGTGACAACAACAGTCATTGCCATTAGCCAATTCACTAGAAGTTGATCCTTTTTCAGGAGGCTTCTTCAAGATGCCCTCTGAGTGCACTTTATTATAAATCCTTTACTGGCATCAGTGTGGGTTTATTATGCTGAGAAGTTTGATACCAAACTTCTCAGTCTTCAGTAAAGCCGTCATGGAGCTGTGGAGTTTGTGTTGACAAACCCCCAGCCCATGTACTCAACATGACTTCACTGCACTTAGTGTCCAAGATTGGACTCAGACACTGTAGGAGCACACTACTCATGCAGTTATACCCTCACCTGTGGTATAGAGCACCCTGCTTTAGGGCTGTAAGGCTTGCCTGAGGGGTGACTTGCCCATGCCACTGGCAGTGGTGGGTCAGCATGGCAACCAGGAAGGTGTTAGGATTCCACCAAGCTGCACAGCCACATACTTCAATGAATCAAATGAATTAAATTCAACTCTTTTACTCCTCATTTTTCAAATTTCCACATTTGCGTTTAATCCTTTTTAGTTTCAATTTTTTCAATCCATTTTACTCATTTCAGTTTTTTACGATGTTGTTCACACAAACACAGGAGAATCATGGAGTTCCAAATGTCACGATTTAATAAAAGTAACCCAATGCATTTCGGGATCACAGTCCCTTCGTCAGAGGCATCTTGACATGTGCTGTAATGTATCCCTCATTTCTTACAAAAAACAAACTTTCGGGATACCCATTTCCTTTTTAAACAGAATACTGAGTTCCATGGCATTCGTATATTCTATTTCATTACGTGCCGAAGCACTGTGATCCCGAAATGTATTGGGTTACTTTTAATAAATCGTGACATTTGGAACTCCATGACGCTCCTGTGTTTGTGTGAACAACATTGTAAAAAACTGAAATGAGTAAAATGGATTGAAAACATTGAAACTAAAAAGGATTAAACGCAAGTGTGGAAATTTGAAAAATAAGGAGTAAAAGAGTTGAATTTAATTCATTTGATTCATTGAAGTATGTGGCTGTGCAGCTTGGTGGAATCCTAACCGGTTCCCCTCATGTTTTGTTACTATTGCTGCGCATTGGGGCGGTGCGCGGACAAGCTTGCACGCCTATGAAGTTTTGAATCGGTCTAAACATTGACGAATATGATTAAGCTGGTGTGCGTCTCACCACCTTTCACCCAGGAAGGTGTGCCATGTCAACCTTTTGTTTGGCTACACCCCAACCCATAGCCTGCAATCGCAGGGTGTACGTGTGTGGTGTGTGGTCCTTTAGGGTGGCACAATACATGTTCCAGCCCTAAGGGACCCCCTCTAGTCACACGTCCCTTGGTACCACTGGTACCTTTTACAAGGGATTTATAAGTGGGCCAGAGGTGTGCAAATTGTGGGAGCAATGGTACAGTTTTGGGAAAGAACACAGGCCCTAGGAACCTGATTGGCAGGGACCTAGGGCACAATCAGTCAAAGTGCATCAGAAATCTGGGAAAGGGGGGGTGGTTACTGCAACAGAATCCCACTTTCCTACTAGAGGATATTGTTTCGCAGCTTTGTCCTGGATACAGTCCAAAACAAAGCCTTTATGACACAGGACAGACAACGCCTAGCACATCTTTCCGCCAACCTGGCCAGAAGAAATTCGGCTTCCGTATGCTTATTCAAGTCACTAATGGGCATGATGTCCTCTGCGATATATCTCGTCCCTCTGGCATGTCTGAAAATGAGACCATTGCATGGGGAACTTTAAAGGCAGTGGATCCATTCAGAGGGGTCATTTAACTTCATAAACATCACCCCAAGGATGGTGCAAAAATCCACCGTTACGACTCCAGCACCCTCCACGCCCTCAACACCGGACGTTCCACTGCCTGCCACCTTGTCGCCAAAGAACACCCAAGGCCCTTTCACCTGCCCCAACGACACATTTGCTTGCCTCCGTTCACCAGACCGACCAACCTCATGACCCACGAAAACCAGACCCGACCACCTCAGATGCATCCTACTCAACACCTGCTCCCTCAAAAGACACGCTGTGGAGATCTGGGACCTGCTCGACTCCATCCCCCCCTCCCCGTCGTCGCCTTCTTTAGGGAAACCTGAATGAACTCCACCTCAGCCCTGGACATCGCAACTGACTTCCCCAACGGCTACAAAATCGTCCAGAAGGACCACGCGTGCGAAAGTGCCATCTTTCTTGCATGGTATGCCCCCACTTTTTGCTGAATGTACTTTGACTGAGTGTTCCCTGGACTCCTGCCAATCAGGTGCCCAGGGCCGATGTTCCTTCCCTAAAAACCTCATACCCAAATTGGCAAGCCCTGGCCACATGTCAGCCCCTGGTAAATGGTACCCTAGGTACCCAGGGCCTTGTGACCAGGGAAGGCCTCTAAGGGCTGCAGCACTCATTTTGCCACCCTTAGAGGCCCTGTACCCTAACACACACACACTGCTCTTGCAGGCTGAGTGTCTGGGTACAAGACAAAACAAAGAGTCGACATGGCACACATCCTTGTGTGCCATGCCCACCACCTACACTGCCATGGCATACATCAGCCACCCCTCTAGCTGGGTGCCCTATGGCAGTGGTGTGGGCACAGGCGCATGAGCCCTGTGCCCCTACAGTACCCATGTCAATTCCTGGGCACTGTAAGTGCAGTGCTGCCATTTAAGAGTACATGGTGCTGAGAGCTCGTCAAACACGAACTCCACAGGACCATAATGGCAACACTGAAGACTGAGAAGTTTGGTATCAAACTTCTCAGCACATTAAACCCGCACTGATGCCAGTGTGGGATTTAATGTACCAAGCACTACAGAGGGCATCTCAGAGATGCCCCCTGAAACCTAACCTACAATCCACGTCTGGTCTGGGAGGCTGCCTAGGCTGCCACACAGCAGACATGTTGCTGGACCCCTGGGTAGGAGAGCCCCCGCTCTCCTGGGCCTGCAACAATGCACATCCTGGGCGAGGTGCTAGATTTCCTTCCCCCAGGATGGACAGGGGGAAGCTTCAAAGGCATGCCTCCTCTGTGAGCTTCCCCAGGCCACTTGTTACCCCCACTCTGGCGGGAAGCCTGGCCGGAAACCCCAAATAAGGACAGGGGATGTGCCAGCCTGTCAACCCCACCCCTCAGGTGGCGGAGGCGAGGTGAAGCACATCTACGGGCGCTCGCCATCTTGAAGATAGGAGGCCCTGCCCAATCGGGACTAGGCTACTGCCCCATCCCACAGGAGAGTGACAGGATAGGGGGTGTACCCACCCCAGGACAGGGACCCATTGGTCCCTGCCCTTTACCTACCTGTAACGCCCCTAAATCTAGTATTTAGGGGACCCATGAATCTTCCTTCCTTAGATTGTAGATTCTGAAAAACTAAGAAGAGCAAGAAGAAAGAAGACCTGCCTTGCAGCTGCTAGGAAGAGGAAGACACCAACTGCTTTGGCCCCAGCCCTACCGGCCTGTCGACCCTCAAACCTGCTCCTGCTCCATCCCGGCACCTCTTGTGGCCAGCAACCTCACAAACCCCGGAGGACCTGGCTACCTTTTGGCTCTAAGCACCTGGGACTCCCATGAGCAGAGGCTCTGCTCAAAACCAGCTTCTAACCCGTGGCATCAGCCCGGAACCGCGAACCCTGCACACTCTGCACCCACCAAGCCTGGCCTGTGCCGGAGTGAACAAAGACCCCGAGGACGTCCCCCCCGGCGACTGTGACCCCGAATCCGGCACCCAAGGACTCACCTCGACGCTCCTGACGCCTGCTGCCTCAGAACCAGGTACCGCCCCAACCGCGATCAACCGAGGGTAAGATTTCCCAACACCAAAAGGCACCCCGGCGCCCTATGGCCCCATGTGCCCAACTCCTGGGTACCTACCTATCCTCCAACTACCCAACTTACCTTTCGAAGTGGTGGTGGCACCTGAAGAATCTTCGTCCCGAGCTTGCAGCCTTTTTTTCAACCAGGAGCTTTCCCATTGAAATCCATTGAGCGCCCGAAGGCTCAAAAGCACCCTGCACCCAGCCGCCCGAGTGGCCCTGGCAGTGTAACCTCTACACCTACCCATTTGCCCTGAGCAAGTGACCAGGAGCCCAGCTCCCACAGCCGCGTGGCCTGCTAGTCAGCAGCCACCAACCAAGGCCCCCCTGCCTCCCATAGGATAACATTGGGCCTAACTCACTTTACACCCGGCTGCCCCTGTGCCGCTGAGGGTGTAACAACTGTACTTACCTGACCCTGGGAGATCCCGGAGTCTGTGCGCAGAACCTTAACTCTGCCAGTCGAGTACTTACCCAAAAGCCGATAACCCAATTTTCCTCCATAGGGTAACATTGACTGGTTTCTTCTGAAATTTCTTGTAAGTGTGGAGTTTCTAAAACTTAAAATATTCACCAGAAATCAACCGAGTTACGAAAACGAAAATACTCACCTGCTATTAGGAGAGATCCCAGTGCTGGATCTTAGTGCCCAGCACTGACCCTGAAAAGTTTTTCTATGAAATTCCTTCTAAGTGTCAACTTGCAAAATATTGCCTAGCAATCACAACAGCAACTAAGTCGACTTTTATCACTTGTTTCTAAGAACTGTCCCAGGACTGAATCTAGGATCCAGTCTTGGAGTTACAAAAGTAATCCTGAAAGTAATCTATTGCAAATAACTTAAAACTTCCTTTGAACTCAATGCATTGTTGTGTTTGAAATTGTGTTGCCTATTGCAACAACCTGTATACAGTATTTACAAAAGCCAATTACATATTGCAAAAGTATTTACCTAAAGCCTCTCATTCTGAGAAAGTATATTTTAATACCTATTGTTCGTTCTAAAATAAAACCATATATTTTTTTATATAAACCATTGGCCTAGAATTCAGTTATTGAGTGTGTGAGACCATTTGCTGACTGAGTGTGTAAAACAAATGCTTTACCCTGTCTTCTGATACTGCCTTACTGCTCGACCAAGCTACCACTTTAGAGAGTAAGGTTATATCTAACTTTAGCCTCTGCCAAACCTCTGGGGACTGTGGACTCTGTACACACTGTACCTATTTGGGAACAGTATATACAGAGCCACTTTCTCACACCACGTTAACAGACCGGGAGGAGGCATCACCATTGTACACAAAAACACCCTCCCCCTCACAACCAGCTCTGAGAACCACTCACCCGACATGGAGCACCTCCACTTGCAGATCTAATCCAACTCGAATGCCACCCTCAGCGGCACCCTTGTCTGAAGACCTCCTGGACCTCACCCCCCCTTCAGCGAAGCCATAGCTGACTTCATCGCTCACCATGCTCTCGCCTCAACTGACTACATCCTCCTTGGTGACCTCCATTTCCGCCTGGACAACCTAGACTACCACAACACCTCATCCCTACAGGAAAACTTTGCCACCATCGGACTCGAACAATTGGTCACAACACCAACGCACTCAACAGGACACCTGCTCGACCCCATCTTCTCCCAAAGCAACAACATCTCCGTCAGCCATATCTCCAAGCCGCACTGGACCGACCACCACTGCGTCCACTTCTCCTTCACCAAACCCACCGAATGCCACCATTTCTCCTGCAATCCTTGCAGAAGCTGGAACAAGGTCCTCGAAGACAAGCTTACCACCTCTCTCAGCAAAACCCCACCACTGACATCCATGGACGCTAACACCTCAGCGTGCAACCTCCAACGCTGGATCTCCGACTGCGTCAACACACTGGATCCACTCAGGAAACTCTCAGGCAAGCAGCCCTCCAGATGCCCACTGAGTCCAGGAAAACGGTCACCCATGTACTTTTCAGCAGCAGACTCGACTATGGCGACTCGCTCTGCGCCGGCACCACCCTGAAACTCCGAAAGAAACTGCAGAACATCCAGAACGCCTCAGCCAGACTGGTCTTGAACATTCCATGCCAAAACCACATCACCGGCCACCTGAGAGACCTTCACTGGCTACCTGTCAACAAACAAATTACCTTCAAGCTCCTCATGCATGCCTACATAGCTCTCCACAACGCTGGATCTGCATACCTTAACCATTGCCTCTCCTTCAACACTCACTAGACCTCTATGCTCCGCCCAACTGGCCCTGGCCACTATCCCACAGATCTGCAAGACCACGGCTGGAGGAAGATCCTTCTCCTACCTCCTCCGAAGACCTGGAGCTCCCTGCCTCTACACCTCAGGCAACCACCATCGCTGCCCCAACTCGGGAAGAACCTCAAGACCTGGCTCTTCAACCAAACTGCAGTTCCACCCCTCAACCTCCCACCCACTCAGCGCCATGAGACCCTCACGGGTGAGTTGTTGTGGTTTATAAGAAACCTGATTGATTGATTGCAAACATTAGCATGGTGGTCTCGAATCTCCAATCTCTCCAAAGGCCAAACATTCTTGCCACAACTACCCGACTTTGTCATAACTACAGATGCCTCTATGGAAGGCTGGGACGGTCATCTGCAAGACCTACAAATATAATGAAAGTGGTCTGCTCTCCGGAAGACAATGCATATCAACCGACTGGAGTTGAAAGCCATGTTTTTCACTCTCCAAATGTTCCTGCCAAGGATAGAAGAGTCATCCATGCTGGTACGTACAGACAATATGAGCAGCATGCATTATGTCATCAAGCAAGGGGGCATGAGATCACCAACACTCTCCCAAGAAGCTCAGCAGCTCTGGAATTGGCTTGCAAATCTGGTGTTGGCTTGCAACTCACAAGATTTCTCTAAGGCTGAGCACGTCTGAAGCATAAGCAACATCTTGGCGGGCACACTCAGCAGAGCCAAAGGCGGATTTCACGAGTGGAAATTGAATCAGTCTGAACTGAACAACATATTTTCACTGTTGGGGAAGCCAGCACTGGATTGCTTTGTGACCAACGCGAAATAGTTTTGTAAAACTGATCAACTATTAGTATCTTGCGGACAAGCTCGGCAAGGTACTTCAGCCACAAAGGCAACCATCGAAAGGTGGATCTCTAACGCAGTCAAGTTTTGCCACTCCAAGGCTTGCAGGCCATTCACAGCAAAGACAAAGGTGCACTCAACAAGGGCAGTGTCCACTTCGGCTGCCCTGTTTTCTGGTGTTCCTCTGGTATAAATATGCTGTGCTGTGACAAGGAAGAGCACCCATACTTTAATGCAGCACTATTGTCTGGAATACGCTCAGAGCAGTGATGCAGCTGTGGGACAGACAGTCTTATAACGTTTATTCTAATAAGGTGAGCCTCCCGTATCTATTTACTTATAATTGCTTGAAGGGTACAGCTTTTATGCATGACTTTAATTGATATTAATATATATTTTCACTGAAAAACCCAAGGTTATAGGGATTGTATAGTTAGGTTCTCAATTTAGTCGCACAAAACCACAGAAATTCAGCAGGTATAGTTATATTTAGACTTGTGTTGAGAAACTTTGACTCGTTGCCTAACTACAGAATTTCTATGGTTTTGTGCGACTAACTGTAGAACCGAACTAGAACGTCCTTGTAACCTTTGGTTTTTGCAGTCAATTTCAGTTTTTATTTTAGTCCACATGTTAATATAACCTGCATTGTGCACGGCCTGCAGCCAGCCCTACCGCATGCACCCAAACCCAAGCCTTTGGCCATGTGCACATGAGGTTGGATGCAGTGGCTTTTTCTTTCTCCATTGAAAAAAAATCTGAAGTCACGGATCCTCCGCGATTCTACACAGGAGGCTGCAGTGAGCCCCGTGGTGGATCTGCAAATTCACGGATCGAACATTACCAAAAAAACCAAAAAACATGGGCAATTGTTTGCCCACGAGTAGTCCCTGAGGGTTCCCTCTGACCACTATGATGTCGGTATACGTGTATCCTGACCCCTTAACTTTTTTTGCACTCTTCTTGTCCCACCCCCCAGCTGATGCGACAAAACCGCGGCCGCAACTTTTCTGTAAAGGTGCGGCCAGCATCGCAAGACCTTGCTTTCGCTCAGAGGTTTGCGTTCCTATATATACAATTTTGTTTCACGCTTAATATTTAAACTACTGAATGGAATCACAGAAAGCATGATCTGCGGACCAAAAGCTAGCTTTCTGCCAAATTTGGTATAATTCCGTCCAGCGGTTCGTGTTGCAGTCGCGGCTATAGAGCCTATGGGGAAAACACATTTTGGGACCCCCCTCTTTTCTTAGACCCCGCTTCACGGACCATCCGTAACTTTACAGATAGCAGCTCAAGTGAGCGGTGCATTTGTTTGTAAAATTTGTAAAGATTCATCAGCCGTCGCCAAAGATAAAAGTCAAAAACTGCTTTTTTAATAAAAGGGAGGTCCTAACTATAGCTACATCCTGGCGCACTACTAGTTGGGGGATGAAGTCCCCTTGGCTCTTTAGGGTCCTTGGGGGCCAACGAGCCCTCCTGTCACCTCCAGTAAGACACACACTGCTGGATTGCTGAGAGTTTATCTGAAGTCACGCCCCCTTTCTCTACCACTCTTCAAGCGCGCTCCCTGGTGCACTAGTGGTTGGAGGAAGTAGTCCGCTTTAGTCCTGAGGCTCTCAGGATTAAAGTGGAATTCATTCCCCAACCAGAATTGCACCACAAGGCACGTTGGCAGAGTGGTGGAGAAAGGGTGCGTGGTCTAAAAGTCCTCTCAGCAATCCTGCTGTCTGGGACTTCCTGGAGGTAACAGGAGGGCTTGTTGGCACCCAAATACCCTCCGCATTCAAGGGGACTTCATTCCCCAACCACCACTGCGCAAGGAGGCACGTTTGCAGAGTGGTGATGAAGGGGATGTGGCCTCTGCCAACTTGCCAGAGGAATTCGTTTTTATAAATGTGTTTTTTTTTTTTAGGGAAGGGGGGCTGCGTAGTCCCCTTCCCTGTGCTGATTTCGGCCCCCAGGGACCCCATCCCCTTGGGCCAGTCTTTTATGAATGGGGAGGAGGGTCACGCGGCCTCCCTCTCTGGGAAGTACCTTCCCTTCCCTGGGCCAATTTTAGCCCCGGGTACCCCATCCCCAGGGCCTGCCCTTGATTTTATTATTATTTTAAATAGGAGGGGGGACTCCACGGCCCTCCTCCTAAGGCCGTTTTCGACGCCGTGGGTCCCAACCCTCAAGGCCCAGGCCTTCATAATTTTTGTTTTTCTTTTAATGGGGAGGGGGCCTACGCGCTTACATGCAGCTCCCTCTGTCCAAACACAGTTCTGCTCCGCTTTGTGGAAGCAAGAGCATTTTCCAATGCTCTTGCTTTCACGAAGCGGGTCAGGGTTTGCTATGGCTTGCCAAGCCATAGCAAACTGCAATGTTTGCTATGGCTTGCCAAGCCATAGCAAACTGCAATGTCCTGGGGGTGGGCACCCCGGGACATTGCTGAAGCTGCCCCTTGGGGGGTGGCGGTCCCCAGGGCTATGTAGGGCTACACGAGGGGGGCTGCGCAGCCCCCATCCTTTAAGTAAGCCCCAGGGAGGTGGTGGTCCCTGGGGCCATGGGTCCGCAACGAACCCCCTTCATTATTGTATTATTGCGTTCCCCAGGGCAGCAGGGAAGCCATGAGCATAAAACCTAAGTTATTGTCCCGGGGAGGTGGCAGTCCCCAGGGCTTTGAATAGCCCGTGGAGGATGGCCCTGTGCGCCCCCTCTATTTTAATCATGCCCCCAGGATTGAGCCCACCTGGGAGCTTTAGAAAAAAGACGTGCGGCAGCCCATGCGCTTTTAATTTTTTTTTATTTTGTCACGGATCCTAACGCGAGTCTGCGGCTAAATAAAATAAAAAGCTTTCAAACCCCTGAGGGGTAGTTTAAGACCAAGAGCTTCACAATAAGTCAAGTACGTTTTTAACTAAAAAACCTTTCCCTTTAAGAAGTCGACAGTGCAATTTCTGAACAGTTCAATGTTATCCTATGAAGGAAAGCAATTATGCAGTTTAACAGGTAAGTACAACACTTACAATTCCAGTCTTCGGGACCAAAGGTCAGCAAGGGGGCAAGGGTCATGTGAGTATCAAAACTGCACCATCAGCGGCACGGTGGAAGCCAGTTTCAGAGGTCAAAATCGTGAGGTAGGTCCTATGCGTTTCAGTGGAGATTAGGGGTGTTCGAAGCCGCACTGCTGGCAGGTAAGTAGATTGGTTGAAGGGGCCAAGCTTTGGGGGTTAGGTCAAGCACGGGGGGCCCACAAAGCGTCACTAAACATACACCACCAGAGGCGACTGGGTGCAGGGTGCCAGTTCAGCATCGGGCGCCCAATGCATTTCAATGAGGATTCTGTTCTCGACAAACTGGTTGCAGGCGTCGCACCGAAGGTGGCAGGAGGGAGACCAACAACAGGTAAGTAGAGATGTAGGAGGTCGTAGGGGCACCGTCGATTCATCTCATGAAGTCGCGGGAGCTTCGGGTGCCTTTCGACGTCGGAATCTTCTTACCTGAGCCAGTCGCGGTCAGGGGGAACCTCAGGATTCATGCTGCAGGCGTCGTCAAGGGGTCCGAGAGAGGTCAGCCAACGCTAGACTCTGGCAGGATTGCTGGGGAGACTTCGCACAACAGGTTAGACACTCAGTCTCAGGCCATGGGTGTCTAGTGCAGAGTAAGCAGGGATTGCGGTTCCAGCTGAATTTCTTCTGGACAGGTCCGCTGTCCACAGGAGATTGTAGTCTTTTTCAAAGGCAGCAGTCCTCCCATGGTTTTCAGAAGTTGCTGGCTGCAAGACCGATCGTCTTCACGCTTCCCTGCAGGGATACCTTCTTTCTTCATAGGTCATCGCGGATTTAGGAGGCGCTTTAGGGAAGTAGTAGGTAGGACCAACGGGCACCTTAACACTCCCTATTATCCCACCGTCTTGTGGGAGGGGGCAAAAACCTAGCCCTGATTGAAAGAATCCCCTCATCTTCAAGATGTAGGGGACTGAAAGTGTACTTCACTTCTTCTCCTCCTCCACCTGATAGGTGGAGTTGGTAAAGGTGGTCACACCCCCCTAGTCTTTCTAAGATTTCCTGCCGGTTTTCCCATTCAAAGTGGGGGTGTTAACCAGGGGCTGCCATCTGCTGCTAGCAGCAGAAGCTGAGGGTCTCATTACAAAGTCAGCAGGCCTTTAAAACTTCCCCTTCAAGCATTGGCCCATCCTGCGGGAGGATGTGCATTGTTTCTGGTACCACAAAGCAGAGGCTGTCCACCTGGGGGTCCAGAAATATGTGTGTCTCTTGTCAGCTGCCTAAAGCCTGTCAGCGCCCACAGCAGGTCTGGGAGGTTTTCAGGGGGTACCTCTAAGGTGCCCTCTGGGTACATGCTTTAATTAATCTCATACTGGCATCGGTGTGGATTTATTTCAAGTAGCTGTTTGGTACCAAACATTCCTGGTTTCGGTGAAGCCATCATGGTGCTGGGGAACTCTGATTTGTTGAGTTTCCAGCCCATGTACTCCTTATGGTTTCCCTGGCACTTAACAATATTTAAGAATGGACTTAAGTATTGTAGGGACATATCTACTCCTGCAGATATGCCCTTACCTGTAATATAGTGCACCCTGCCTTAGGGCTGTAAGGCCTGCTAGAGGGGTGACTTACCTATATCTACATGCAGTGCTGGCGGTCATGGCACCCAAGCAAGGTGCCATGTCGACGTTGTACTTTTACCCCTCACAAGGGCATGCAAGCTGCAAGAGAAGTGGCATGGTCCTAGTGAGGGGGGGGGGGGTCCCAGGGGACTATCCTCAGTTTCCAGGCCCTAGGTACCCAGGGTGCCACTTACTAGGAACTTACAGGAGGCAGAAGTACCAATTGGGGCTTTGTTTTAGGGAAGAAGCACTGGTGCAGGCAGGGACCCTGTGCACTACAATCTAAACTACATCAAATACCAGGCAAAACGTGGGGGCTAACCATGTCAAAAGAGGCACTTTTTCACTGTATGTGTGTGTGTATATGTATGTGTGTGTGTGTGTATGTGTATGTATATGTATATATGTATATGTGTGTATATATATATATATGTGTGTATATATATATATATTACCTACTGGCGGTCGCCAGTAGGTAGTTATAGTTAGGACCCTGTTTCCATAGGAAATCCGCAACATTCTATTTGGAATAACTTTGGCGCCGGTCGACGAATCCTCGCGAAATTTTCAAAACTAATGGGGCGCTACGCTCCGCTCCTACCCTGAAAGTCTCGGGGGGGATTCGTCAAGCGGGGGCTGAGAAAAAAGGGGGGTCCCAAAACGCGTTTTCCCCATGCATTTTTCCATAGGACCTTTAGACACAGCTACAGCCCGAACGGCTGAACAGAATTACTTGTAATTTGGCAGAGAGGTAGTCCTCAGGTCAAGGAAGTGCCTTTTGTAGGTCTGGTGTAAATCTGTTCAGTAGTTCCTGAGAAAATAGCATTTAAATCAATATATATATCTGTAAGCGCGCTCCGAGCGCGCACCGTAAGCTTACCGTACGCGTACGGTGCCGTGCGCGAGCGCGATTCTGATTGGCTGTTAGATCTTAGTAAACATTAGAATCAGTCGAAACCAGGAAGTGTTGGCCGCCATTTTCTCTCTCGCACTCTGAGGGGGGGAGGAAAAACAAAGTTGGATATCATAAAAAGGGGGCAGGCTAGACAGCTCCTAACCACCTAGCCTTGATTATGGTGTGCCAGAAGGCCATCCAAAGCCAAAAAATAATTTTTTTTTTTTTTGAAAAAACGCCGAATAAGCTTACCGTAAGCGTACGGTGAATAATTAAATATAAAAAAACCAAAATCCATATATTCCCCCCCCCCCCCCCCCCGTGTGCAAAAGGTGCCCGCAGGGCACCTATTGTGCATTGTAAATCCATCTTCTGAACATATAATAGAAAACCTTTCACAACGAAGCGCATAATATGTCCTCCGTGTGCGGACGGTGCGCGAAGGGCATCGTGCGTACATGGTCCATCCAGCGTAACGTGGGCACGTGCCCACCGTGCGGGCACGGCACTAACTGCGTTAAGTGGGCGCGCGGTGCGCGAAGCGCACCGCGTGCTCACTGTGCACGCACGGTGTGCGAAGCGCACCGTGCGCGCACGGAACAAACTGCGTGAAGTGGGCGCGCACGGCACGAACGGCGTAAAGTAACTTAGCATTTAAAAAACCGTACAAATTCACTGAAAAAACCATAGGTTTCACACACGTTATAGTTAGCTGTACATTTCACTCGTAAAAAACCAATAAAATTCCACGTTATAGTTAGTGCAGGCAACTATAACTCACGCGACCGCAATCCTCTGCTGATGCTAATACTGTATTTAGACACTTATTTGCCCATGTCTTCTTCCATTAAATTTTAGCTATACATATATTACAAATATTTTTTTTTCATAAAGACACATATGTCATTAGCAGAGGATTGCGGTCGCGTGAGTTATAGTTGCCTGCACTAACTATAACGTGGAATTTCATTGGTTTTTTACGAGTGAAATGTACAGCTAACTATAACTTGTGTGAAACCTATGGTTTTTTCAGTGAATTTGCAAGGTTTTTTAAATGCTAATTCCTAACTATAACGTGTGTGAAACCTATGGTTTTTTCAGTGAATATATATATATATATATATATTCCACAATTGTAGCTCCACAGAGATCCGTATCCACGAAGAATGGAAGCCACGCAAATCCAAAGTAAGGCACAGTTATTTTATTTTATTTAGAGCAGAGTTTCACCAATCTGACGCGTTTCGGGCATCTGCCCTTGCTCACAGACAGTCAGCTAGTAAAAACGAAGCCCATTAAGTACCCAAAGGTTTACAATTGGTTGCATTTTTTTCTTTTTCTCAGCACCATGTGACATTCAAAAAGTGATGACATACTACTCAGTTTGAAATCCGCATAGTCTGTTTTCCAAACATTTTTACAAAACCCCAAGTGTTTATGTTTTGTATATTGGTTAAAATCCAAGAACCATAAAACATGAGCTAAATGCATGACTTTAAGTATATATAAACCAAAATATTGAAGCATGTATATATTTACATAATTTTTCGCATATAATGCTAAAATCCTACTCAATGTGTTTAAGACCGTTGTTATATTAGTATCCATATCGGATTAACTGTGCAAATAACGCAATAAAGTGCAAAAATTGTTATTTGTGCAAAAATAGCAAACACTTAAAACATATATATAAATATCGCAGATTAAAATTCATTAATCCAGTTCAATTATAAATATATATGCTAAAATAAAGTGCAAAAGTTCAATGTGCAAATTACGCATTAATGTAAACACACAGAGAAAAAATCTGCAAATTCTGCAATTTTTTAGATATGGAAACCTGTCTTAGACATCACATTGAAGCCTCATTATTCTACTGCATAAAATGCAATTGTAATGTCACGCAAAATTTATATTTGACGCTTTAACATTAATAATAATATTTATAAAGCTCTCTAAACAAAACACTCGAGATGAATTGACTATTAGTTCAGAATCAGAGTCTAAACAGGCAAATCAATGAGTCTGTCAATAAATGAAGTGAAAAAAAAAATATATATATATATGTGTTTACCCGCATGCAGCATTGTCATATGCAATACATTTATCCTTCATATGCATATAATGTGTTAATGCATTTATATTTTGAACCGAAACCCACCACCTGCAAAGTATACTTATCATACTAAACGTTTAATTACAAGAACTGCTTGCTACTCTTATTGAAGCCTGTGAATCTATGAAAGATCCAATACGGGATAAGAAAATAAGTTTTTTACCTGTAACTTCAGTTATCTTGTATTGGTATCTTTCATAGATTCACATGCAACCCACCCTCCTCCCTCAGAGGCTCCCCTTAGAGCTTGGGAGTCTTTATCCCCACTTGTGCTTGAAAATCTGAGGGAGTCTGCCTCTCTTGGGAGTGTTCAAGATGGTGCTTTCACCTTGTTCCTTAAGGCTTTAAGTTTTTTGTGTGTGTTTTTTTAAAGGATTTAGGCTATACATTTAAATTAGAGCCAATGATAGTAATACATACTGTTATATTATGGTAATGTGGGACTCCCACTTCGGGGAATGATTAAAGCATGATACTCTATGAAAGATACCAATACTGGATAACCGAAAGCACAGGTTAAAGAACTTATTTTCTTCTTTCTATACGTGTGAAAAGAGTCCTGTTTTGGTGACTTAACCACTGCTTAAGGTTAAGTGTCTTTTCATTTGGGATACCCTGAACGACTTTGTATCTTTAATTGTTTAAGCATAATGTTTCACTGAGTACTGGCTTTGGACCATGGTTCTGTGCGTTGGCACTTACAAGGGTGGCAGCATGAGCCTGGGGTAGGGCTTAGAGAAGAGAAAAGGACTCTTTTTCTGCATCATGGACATTGATTGTGAGTGAATTCAATGTGAAACAAAAATCTTGAGCTACAAGGTAAGGTGGTTCTGATGCAGCAAATGATAGATTATGATGGTAGTTTAGGACTTTTGTGTTGGTGTTACAACCTAATCTTCAATCTTGAGGGCATCCAAGGGGAAGGAAGTGTAGTTCGTTCGCCGAAATTTGCGTTGTTCCCCACCCCCCACAGTACTGCTCTTAGTGTATGTGTTTTATTCTGTGACTTTGTGTACATTTTATTCAATTGGTTTTATGTACTGTTTCTATGTTTAGCTACACTGTGACTTTCGTATTGCGCCACAGTTTGGCTTTCCTCATCACTCTGTGACCTGCTAATCCGAGCCTGTGTTGCTCCTTACTGTGACACTTATTACTCTTTGTACATTTTGCACCCTGGAGCAACTTTCTCTGCTTCATGTAAATTCTGCATGGTGCCCTTTTATGCGTGTGTGTATATGTGTGTGTCCAGATTTTCTTTCTCTATAGGGTGCTCCCTAATATGTGCATATGCACTGTGTGCTAATCAAATTCTGCCTTTTCTCTTTCTTTTGGCTTTTGTGGTGGCTCTCTTCAGGGACCTCACCATCTATCTGCACTGCTACAGCGCCAAAGCAGGGCCTCCCAAGGATCGAGAAGAACATCCGGTCTGTGATGAGAACTGTGACCTTGTCCTCTAACCCAGGTAACAATTGCCACCATTTGCTATTTTCTATATAGCAGGATATGCCACAAGATTGCGGCTTGGATAAGAGATTAGAACAGCCCGGTCCAAAGCCATTTCAAGTCATTTAATGGAGGTCAGTTCTAGTTCTGATTAGTGTTATCAGAGATAGGAATTCCTTAGATTTTTCTCCCTCAATAACTTTGCACCCATTTGACGAATCTTAGCAGAACTTTGCAGACCTATTAAACCAGTTGCATTGGCGAAGGATGAAAGGTTTGGTGGTGTTTGGTCAAGGGTGTGCAGTGAAAAAAGGCGGGTCCCAAAACATACTTTCACTCCAATGCGTTTTACATAGGCTTTTGTGTTTCATGTAGCGGCAAAACTGCTGATAGGATTGTAATGAAATTTCATAGCAATGAAGTGGTTATGAAGTTATAAGGGGTCAGCAGCTTAGTGATATCTGTGTAGCACAATAATGCTTAAAGTAGCAAGGAAGCCCCAAAAATAAATTAAACTTCATATGTAAAGTTTCAGATTTACTACATAAACAACTGCAAGACCCACTTATGGTAACATGCTAATGGAAACTTTATAATTGAACGCATAACAAATAAAAGACATCTTAATCTACATAAGTTTTTTTTGCTTGCCCTCTGGTTCACAAAATAAAGTTTTGCTGCCTTTTAATTCTATAAAAACCCAATTATAGACTGGCTTGTCATCGCCATGTACTATGGTAAACTGCAAAGTTACCGCGGTATTCCATGGCCCAAAATATAACTAAGACCTAGCTGTATAATCTGATTGCGGTACGCATGGTATCGCTTCAGATTTACAAAGCAATGTAAGGCCTCCATGCATAGCCCTGCGTTGATTGGTAAGTCTGGAGAAATGCATCTCAGCACAGTTCGCTGTTTTGCCTTACTCTGCACACTATAATCTACATTGCTGCTAAATAGCACATCCATCTGAACATCCAGCCACTGTACTCCACTTCACGGTATTCTACTCTTCGCTGCTCCATTCTTTGCCTCCCCACTGCATGAGATTTCAATCTACGCCGCTGTGTGCCACTCCACTGGACCCTATTCCACTTTACGCTATTCCACTGTATGCCACTCCACGCTATTCCAGTGTATAGTACTCCACTCCATTCTAGGCTATTCCAATGTACGCCAGTCCACTTTATGCTATTACTCTGTACCCCACTCCACTGTACGCCACGGCAGTCCACTGTACACTATTACCCTCTGCTGCACTTTGCTCTGCGCCACTCCGCTCCATGCCACTTTACTCTACGCGCCACTCCGCTATACACCACTCCAGAATATGCTTTTCATCTGCCATTCCACTGAACGCCACTTCACTCTGCTATTCCAATGTATGCTGCTCCACTGTACAACACTCCACTGTATGCCAATCCATTCCATTCTATGCTATTCCATTGGATGCCACTCCATTGTACCACTGTATGCTATTGCGCTCTAGACCTACTCCAGTCTATGCCACTTCACTGAAAGCCACTGCACAGCATGCTACTTCACTATATGCTATTCCACTCCTTGCCACTTCAATGTGCACCACTCCACACCATGCTAGTCCATTGGATGCTTCTCCATTGGATGCTTCTCCATTGGATGCTTCTCCATTGGATGCTTCTCCATTGGATGCTTCTCCATTGGATGCTTCTCCATTGGATGCTTCTCCATTGGATGCTTCTCCATTATTTGCCATTCTGCTCTACGCCATTCTGCCCTATGCCATTCCGCTTTACTCCTCTCTGCTATTCCTCTCTATGCCTTTAAACTGTATGCAACTTCAGTCTTTGCCACTCTGCTGTATGGTATTCTACTCTACCCAACTCCAGTGCAAGCCACTCCACTGTATGCTATTACACTCCACCCCACAATACACCACTCAAGTCTACACCACTTAACTGTACACCACTCCACTGTAAACTACTACATTATATGCTATTACACTCTATGCCATTCCACTGTACACCACTCAAGTCTACACTACTCCACTGTACACTACTTCACTATGCTATTACACTCCGTCACTCCACTCTATTCCACTTTATGCCACTCCACGGTATACTGCTCCCCTCTACGCCACTCCAGTGCACTCTCCTCCATTCTACAAAACTCTACTACACTTTATGCCACTCTAATAGTCTCTACTCCATCCTCTTACACCCCATTGTCCAAATTTGTACATAACGCTGTGCCTGTATGCTCTGTTGGACAAAACTCTCCGACAGTTACCAACACTGTACTACACAGCACTCCACTCTTCTGTATGAGACGCCACTCCAGTTTATAAGTTTCCTCGTCTCTACGCGACTTCAATATATGCCACTCCAGTCTATGCCACACTATTCTACGCTATTCCACTCTGCCGCTCCACTCTTCTACACTCCACTGTACAGTATTACACTGTATTCTACTCCACTTTATGCTAATTCAGTCTATGCCACTACAGTGTATGCCACTCTACTCTACGCCACTTGGCTCTTTGTGATATACCAGTAAGTGGTTATATTGTGTAAAGAGTCTAGAGATTCCTTCTGAAGTGTACAGGCCTCAATGTAAACCCAAACTGCTCTGTTTGTGGAAGTGTGGTCAAGCAGCCTTAGGGCTAACACAGAGGAGTGTAAGACATTTGTTATACACACAGTCATTGATAAATGACATGACTCAATAAGGAGATCCACATCAATTTTAGAAATACAAGCTTTCTTGATTTATTTTAAAACTTAGATTTATGTTAAAAGGTGAGTACAGTTTTCAATAAAAATACTTTTCACTTTAAAAAAGTAAACAGTGCAGTTTTTCAGTTTAGGACTGTTAACCTATAGCAGCAAAACAAGAATGCAGTTTTGCAGGTAAGTACACAACTTACAAATCCAGTCTAAGGGAGTCTGTGGTTAACACCAGGCATGGTTCAAGTTAGCACCAAGACTGCACCACCAGTGGCACAGTGGTGCCCGGCTGCAGAGGTCAAATTTGGAGTCTGGCGCCCATTGTTAACCAATGGAAACTGGGGGTGATCGAAGAGGCGCTGTTTACAGGTAAGTAAAAGCGGTTTCTAATGGATACATCTGCCTGTGGATTCCTCACCTTTTGAATTACCCCTGTGCCTGCATTCCACAGAATGTTTTTTCATAGCTCTCCCACGTCGACAAGGGCGTCCTAATAGCACGGCTCAGCTCGCAACTCCTTATTTTTTTTTTTTTTTGCAAAAACATTTTTTATTGCATTACTCAAACACAATTGACATCCACAATGTTCATCTGGCCAGTGGCCGCCATCCGCTTATAAAATCACATCCAAATACAATCTGGGCCACTTCCACCTACCAATGCGCCGTCCCCAAACCCTCCCCTGAAATAATACAGCCCCCCCCCACCCACGTGTCAGTGTGCCGGGACGACTACTACCAGGATAACCTCTCTCAGAAGGAGCCGTATTAAGAGCCATGAGCCACCACAGACAGGCCCCAGGCAAAGAGGAAAAGGAGAGCCCCCGGCCCCCATGAGCCAATCAGCTAGCCTCCCCCACCCCTAAGTACCTGCCTGTTGCTCCAGTGCCGCAGGGCCTCCCTCCCCCGCTGCTCCCCATCCCTGGAGATCAACCATTAGTGCTTCCCACGCCCGAGCCATGTCCAGAGCCTTGTCATCGTTTCGCCTAAGTGCAAGCTGCAGCCTGAACGTGCCCTCGCTACCCGCCCACTTGGTAAATGTCGCTCTCCACCTCGCGACGCTGGGACCCGTCCTCGACTTCCAGTGGAGCGTAATTTCTCGCTTGGCCACCACCAGCCCCAGGTCGCAAAACTTGCTAGTGATTTTCGTGCGCGGCGTGTGTGGAAACCAAAGCAGCAAACAGACTCCCATCTCCACCCGCAACTCCCGCCCTGTCACTTGGGCCAGGCATCTGACGACCTCCTCCCAGTAGCCACTTAAAACATCGCAGGACCAAAACATGTGTTTAAAGTCAGCCCCCTCCTCTCCACAACGAGGGCACTGCGGCATGGGGCCCCCAAAATACTGAAACAATTTAGCCGGCGTCAGGCTCGCAACTCCTTATGACGTCACCGGAGCCATAAGAATACCTCGTCGGCATGCTGATGTCCGTTCCATTTTTCCTGCGCCGTCTATGCGTAACGTTTTTTCTGGGACTCTCCATTTCCTTAGGATATTACTTTGTTTCAGTTTCTATCTGTGGTGTAGCACTATGATGGCTACACAAAAGAAGTCAGGGAATGTGGGGATCATATGTCCATCATGGACCCCCACGAAGATTTCCTTTGGTGCCTGTTGTTGGATCACGACGTCGAAGGATGTTCGTCTTGTCGGAGGATGAATCCGAAGGCACTCGAGAAGCGAGAGGCAAAGATATTCATGGCCGGGGCGAGAAAGGAGAAGAGAGGCCGCAAAAGATCGAAGTCGACGACCCCGCACACCTCCATGTCATTGAAGAAGCACAAAAAGAAGCATTGTCATGGGTCCTGGCGTCGGTCTTTGAAAGGCAAGTCTTTGAGGTTGGCTTCTCCGATTCAGCGGCGTCGTGGTAAAGATGACATCTCGCCTTTGTCCTCTCCTTCTCCGCAGGCAACTCCGGTCCATTCTCCCGCACCAAGGAATTTGCCGGCACCCAGGGAGTCATCTCCAACTCCTCCGGCTTCGCCCTTCCCAGCCCCGGTGTCACCGGCACCGCAGGCACAACCCGCCTCTCGGCCTAGGTCAGATTCAGACCAGGTGGCTCCGGATCTTACCCACCTTTTCCGGATCCGGGTGCGAATCCATCGTGTTTTCTCAATGCGATGTTTGGCATGTTTGCCAAAGCAGCTCACCCATCCGGCGTGCCAGCTGGCCCTGTGGGTCCGCTTGCCTACAATTTGGGCAGCCCCCAGCAACATGCACTGGCACCATTCGTGCCCTTCATGCTGATGACACCATCATGGCATCTCTCGGCGCCGAGGTTCTCTGTCGATTCCGCATTCTCCAGTGCCGTCTGCTTTTGGGCCTACGCCTTCCCAGCTTTGAGCGGCGCTGTTGACCACTACTAAGGGTCCTCCGACAGCAGCGCCGATTTCACTGCTGCCGCCGACACCGGTCCCGAAGATGCTCTCCAGGAGGGAGGCTCAGAGGCTGCTGGAAGAAGATCAGTAGCAGGCACAGCAGGAACAAGCTGGAGAGGGGGGAAATCCTTGAGTCTGTGGATGACTTCGAAGGTCTTCAGGAGGCCAATGGCTTGGACACTTTCCCGGAGTGGGAGCTCTCTTCCCCAAAGGCAATGCTTTGTCAGGACGTGGCTCCTTATCATACTGTCATCAGGAAGGCTGCTGACCTGTCGGAACTGCAATTGCCCACAGCTGAGGTCAGGTCTAATATTCGAACTAAAGTTCTGCACTCTCCGTCGTCAGTGGTTGAGCCTTTACTTCCATTCTATGAGGCTTTAATGGAACAGATGCTAGAGGTGTGGCAGAAGCCTTTGTCTCCCCAGCAGTTTCAAGAGCGGTTGCAAGACTCTATAAGCCTGCCCCAGGGGTACTGGCTTTTCTAACCTTTCTCCGGAGAGCTTGGTGGTTCAAGTGTTTTGTTCATCCAAACAGTCGGCAGGATCCTTCCCCACCACCCTGGGGGATAGGGACTCCAAAAAGCTAGAGCAGTCAGCCAAAAAAGTGTTCTCGACAAAAATGGCTTTAAAATCTACAAACCCCACCTGCTTGTTGGGAAGATATATCCACGCTTTGATGGACTCCGCCAAAGAGGTGTCTCCTAAACTGCATATGTACAAGGGCATTTTCTGGAGGTATTGACTGATACGCAGGCTGCAGCTCGTCAAGTGATTCACTAAGGTCTGGATACAGGGGACTCAGTCGCCAGGGTGATGGGCTCCTCGGTGGTTACCAGGAGGCACGCCTGATTGAGAGGTTTGAGGTTTTCTCAGGATGTTTAGGCCACTCTGCTTGGTCTTCCTTTCGATAGATCCATGCTATTTGGGACAAAGGCGTATTCTGCTCTGCAACGTTTCAAGGATAGCAGGGCCACTGCGAGATCTTTAGGCCTGCAGTCCCAGCCTAGGGGCTATGGTTAGAGGAGGTTGCGTGGTTTTGGAAAGGCGGCTTCCTTTCGAGGCCGTCAGCAACAACAGTAGCAACAGTCCACCTCCTCCTCTCCTGTCCCCCTCCCTCACCGTCCACCTCCCACATGATCCACAGGGAAGCTGCTCTAGATCCCCCCCATCTTGGAGCATGTTGGTCCTGTAGGAGGTCGGGTGTCCCATTTTCTACAAACTTGGAACTCTGTTACATCAGATCTTTGGGTTTTGAACCTTGTAGAAAATGATACGCCCTTCCTTTCCAGGAGTTTTCCCCCTCCTTACCCTCCTCGCCAGAGCTGGTGTTCGGAGGACCATCTGCTGTTTCTTCAGCAAGAGGTCCTGGCCTTGCTTCAGAAAGGTGCGATAGAGGTGGTTCCGGAGCAGGAAAGGGGTCAGGGGTGGTACTGATCGAGAAATACTGGTACCCTCCCTGGAGTGAATGAATGAAACTCACCAGACATAGCAGGTTTGCTCAGAAACAGAGTGAAATGTATGTTCGAGGCATATGAGCTGCAGATCACACACTAAGGATAAGATCGCCATCTGGTGTTGGGCTCGGATGATTGCAGGTGGTTGTTGTCTTCGGAAGAAGTCTTTGGTCACGAGATTGGTGACTCCTCCCCCTGGACAACAGTGCGCATGGGCATCCACTCCATCCTCAGATTGTTTTTTTCCGCCATTGGGTTCGGATGAACTTTTTTCCGCTCCAGCAGAAAACTTATAGCAATCCCTACAACTCTCATAACTTCAAAACTCGACGTCGAAAACCGTATCGGACCGACTCCGGACGTGGCTGATGGAAAGGACACCTTTTAAAAAATGCCCCCAATGTGGAGCAAAGTTCCCTCATAGCGATCACCACGAGGTCTGTAATTTGTGCCTTTTACCAGACCACAACGAATCCAGCTGTCCAGCCTGCGCCGCGTTCCGTTCGAAGAAAACCATCCGGGACCGGAGAGCTCGACGCCATAGCATGGCCAAGCCGGTTCCGGAACCAGAAGACATCTTTACACAGGACGTCCCTGACGATGACTCCGAAGATCTCCAAATCGTGTCCGAGGCCGACGATTCAGATCCGGGGCAGCCTGTGAGTACCAGCCCCCCTACCCCAACACCACCCAAAAAGACATTGGTCAAGACTCTGCCAACTGGGCCCAGTCGCGATCCAAAAACATCTTCTGAAGCCCCGCCCTCGGGTCCGGCTCCGAAGAAAAGTAAGCCTGCAGGTGGCTCGGGCTCGAGCAAACCTCACGTCATTGTGCCTTCGGCACCAAAGCAGGCTTCGGGACCGAAAACTCCATCGGACCCGAAACGTCACTCGGTCCCGATATCTCCACCGACACCGAAAGACTCGTCGGCACCGAAAGGCTCGTCGGCACCGAAAGGTTCTTCGGCACCGAAAAATCCACCGGAACCCAAAAGTTCTTCGGCACCCAAAACCTCTTCGGTGCCCAAACACGTCCATAAAGACCCGAAAAAGTCGGCGCCACAGCCGCCTTCGGACACTGAGGAACTCTTTCCTAAGCAAAAACGGATTTACATAAATCCAAAAACTGGACATATCACAGCGGTGCCCTACAAGAAGAGGAAGCTGGACTCACCACCTCCTCCAGCACCTCCAAAGAAGGACTGTGCCACTTCCCCCTTACGTCCTTCCTCTCCTACATTACCTCCTATTCCATCCCCCCCACCCCCACCGCCTGCACCTCTACCATCTCCTTCTCATACACCACCTCCACAGGATGATGATGATTTTGGGGGAGGGGGAGACCCAGATTTCTTTACTTATCCCACTGATCCTACTGATCCCTTTACACTCCCGTACACAGCACCAGTAGATGACTGGACTTACCCTATGCCTGATGTGCCTGACCCCGCTCCATACCCCTCAAAACCCTCCCCTCCTGATGACCATTTAGGGTTCGGTCAGCTTATTAACAGAGCAGCATCGTTTCATGGTGTCACCATGCACACCGACACTCCTGAGGAGGATTTTCTACTTGACACTTTGGAGCAGTCCCAGAAAACAGTCCACATTCTACCCATGATTAAGGGAGTAATAAAGCATGCCACTGAGGTTTTTAAAGACCCTGTCAGGGCCAGGGTTCTCAACCCCAGAATAGAGAAAAAATACAGACCAGCGCCACAAGATCCTGCGTACATCAAGGCGCAACTCCCCCTAGAATCACTAGTCATCTCCAATGCCAGAAAAAGGGCCAACTCCCAAACAACCGGAGACACGCCGCCCCCAGACAAGTAGTCTAAACTCCTGGAGGCTTCCGGCAAAAGGGTTGCCGCTCAAGCGGCTAACCACTGGCGTATCGCAAATACACAAGCCCTATTGGCTCGTTATGATAGAGCCCATTATGATCAACTGGAGGATCTCTTGCAACACCTGCCTGAACCTTTCAAAACACAGGCCACTGACCTCATACAAGAAGGCAAACTAATATCCAATGCCTCCATTAAATGTGCATTAGACGCAGCGGACACCGCCTCTAGGGCGGTCAACACAAGCGTATTGCTTAGACGCCACGCATGGCTGCGCATCTCCGGCTTCAAGCCGGAAGAACAAACCTCCATTCTTGCTCAACCCTTTAATCAGGAGCAACTATTCGGGCCGGCAGTGGACACTGCCCTGGAAAAAATGAAGAAAGATAATGAAACTGCAAAATCTATGGGAGCATTGCAGTCTACTCAACCCAGAGGCTCCTTTCGTCGCTCCTTTTACAGAGGAGGATCCAAAAATGTGGGAACAGACAGCTCTTCCACCTTCAAAACTTCAGGTCAAACATCCCCTAACAAAGGATATTTTAGAGGAGGGTATCGGGGAAACAATAATAAAGGCCGGGGACGGGGCAACAACAACAACACCCGTTCCTCTACAGCCACCAAACAGTGACTTGCCACCACTCCCCTTCCCCCCCCCCCCCCAGACCATTCCACTCCAGTCGGGGGCAGATTTCAACAGTTCCTACCGGTCTGGAATACCATCACTACAGACAGGTGGGTAAGACAAATTATCCAATATGGCTACTGCCTCGAACTCATAAACCCACCCCCAAACATACCACCCAGACACCGTCCCATGACGTCTCACCACCTCACGCTCCTCAAACAGGAAATACAGTCTTTGCTTCAGAAAAACGCATAGAACCTGTTCCACTACAACATCAGGGCACAGGAGTATATTCTCTATACTTCCTCATTCCCAAAAAGGACAAAACCTTGAGACCCATACTGGACCTCAGACTACTGAACCAGTACATACAATCAGATCATTTCCACATGATCACTCTCCAATAGGTCCTTCCATTACTTCAACAAGGAGACTTCCTTGCCACATTAGTCCTCAAGGACGCATATTTTCACATCCCTATGCATCCCGCTCACAGGAAGTATCTACGATTCGTGGTAGACGGTCAACACTATCAGTTTACAGTTCTCCCATTCGGAGTAACAACTGCACCAAGGGTGTTCACAAAGTGCTTGGCAGTTGTGGCAGCATATCTCAGGAGACAACAAATCCACGTCTTCCCCTACCTGGACGACTGGCTCATAAAAGCCAATACTCTAGACAAATGCGTTCACCACACCCACCGCACTATTCAAACCCTGCACAACTTGGGATTTACCATCAACTATCCCAAATCTCAACTACAACCCTCCCAAGTACAACAATACGTGGGAGCCACCATAGACCCAGCCAAAGCCGTAGCTTATCCCAGCATAGCCAGGATAGCCAACATACAAAGTCTGATCGAAACATTTCAAACACAACACTCTCTCCCCGCAAGAGTGTTCATGCAACTCTTAGGCATGATGGCGTCATGTATCTCCATAGTACCCTACGCACGCCTTCAAATGCGTCCCCTACAGGAATGTCTAGCACAACAGTGGAATCAGGCCCACGGACAACTTACCGATCTGGTGTTGGTGGACAGCCGCTCACTTCGCTCACTGAAGTGGTGGAACACCATCAACCTGTCCAAAGGGCGGCCGTTCTTGGAGCCCCTTCCACAAGTTGTGCTGACCACAGACGCATCCCTCACAGGGTGGGGAGGCCACCTCCTTCAACACACCACTCAGGGACGGTGGACCACTCAACAAAAACAGTTCCACATCAATCACCTAGAACTTCTAGCGGTGTTCCTAGCACTGAAATCCTTCCAAGTGCATCTCCAGAACAAAACTGTCCTCATCCGCACTGACAACATGACCACAATGTATTACATACAGAAACAAGGAGGGACACATTCTCTACAACTGTCCCAACTGGCGCAACAAATTTGGAGATGGGCAATTCCCCGGAACATCTACCTGCTAGCAGAACACCTCCCAGGGGTTCAGAACCAGGTGGCAGACCTCCTAAGTCGCCACACACAGCAGATACACGAATGGGAACTACACCCCAAAGTCTTACTCCCATTCTTCAAAAAGTGGGGCAACCAGACATAGACCTGTTCGCCACACCAGAAAACGCAAAATGCCCAACCTTCGCCGCCAGGTACCCACACCCGCGATCAAAGGGCAATGCAATATGGATGAACTGGTCAGGCAGATTTGCGTACGCTTTTCCGCCTCTCCCTCTCATTCCATTTGTGGTACGCAAACTGAAACAGCAGTCGCTGACACTCATCCTAGTGGCTCCCACTTGGGCACGTCAACCCTGGTTCACCACACTTGTGGAACTATCGCTAGTTCCACATCAAACTGCATCTCTCCCCGGATCTCTTAACCCAGAACCATGGAGAAATCAGACACCCAGATCCTCAAACACTGAATTTGGCAATCTGGCTCCTGAAGTCATAGAGTTCGGGTACCTCAACCTTCCTCCAGACTGTATGAATATCATTAAAGAAGCCAGGAGACCTACTACTAGGGCATGCTATGCTGCAAAATGGAAACGATTTGCCATTTACTGCGCTAACAATGACATACAACCACTGGATGCTTCCATCCAGAACATCATTTGCTATTTATTGCACCTGCAAAGATGCAATTTAGCGTATTCCTCTATACGTCTACATCTAGCGGCATTGGCAGCCTATTTGCAAAATAGACAACACCTGTCCCTCTTTAAGGTACCAGCTGTTAAAGCATTTATGGAGGGTCTTAAAAGAATCATTCCTCCAAGGTTACCGCCTTCCCCGGTGTGGGACCTTAATATTGTTCTAACAAGGCTCATGGGTCCACCATTTGAACCAATGCACAAATGCGAACTGCAGTTCCTAACATGGAAAGTAGCTTTCCTCATCGCAATCCCATCCCTGCGAAGAGTAAGTGAAATACAAGCCCTAACTCTAGAAGGACCCTTCCTACAACTACATCGGAACAAAGTGGTTCTTAGGACGAATCCAAAATTCCACCCTAAAGTCATTTCCCTTTTCCATCTAAACCAGTCTGTGGAACTGCCAGTCTTCTTCCCTAATCCAGACTCAGTAGCCGAGAGGGCACTTCATACCTTAGATGTTAAAAGAGCCTTGCTCTATTACATCGACAGAACCAAACCTTTTCGGAAGACCAAGCAACTGTTTGTTGCTTTCGCACCACCACACAAAGGCAACCCCATTTCCAAATCGGGTATCGCCAGATGGATAGTCAAATGTATCCAAATATGTTACCAAAAAGCTAAACGTACTCTTACCGTTCCCCCTAGGGCGCACTCCACGCGTAAAATAGGGGCCTCTATGGCATTCTTAAGGAACATCCCCTTAGAAGACATTTGCAAAGCAGCCACATGGTCTACCACACACACCTTCACTAGGCATTACTGTGTTGATGTGCAATCCAAGCAACAAGCTTCAGTAGGCCAAGCTGTCCTAAAAACTCTATTCCAAACTGCTGCAACTGATACAGGTGACCACCGCTAGGGAAGACACTGCTATATAGTCTATCCTTAGTGTGTGATCTGCAGCTCATATGCCTCTTAACGGAATATGCTACTTACCAGTATGCATCTGTTCTTGGCATGTAGAGCTGCAGAGCCACACACGCCCACCCGCCTCCCCGGGACCTGTATCTGTTCCAGCATCCGTCTTAATTAGACACTACACATGGACATCCTTTCTCTTTACTTCTTACACACTCCATTTCCCATCATGGCGAAAAACAATCTGAAGATGGAGTGGATGCCCATGCGCACTGTTGTCCAGGGGAGGAGTCACCAATCTCGTGACCAAAGACTTCTTCCGAAGACAACAACAACCTGCAATCATCCGAGCCCAACACCAGATGGCGATCTTATCCTTAGTGTGTGGCTCTACAGCTCTACATGCCAAGAACAGATGCATACTGGTAAGTAGCATATTCCTTATTCGTACCAAAAGCATGCATCATTGCTAATTAGCAAGGAAGAAGTCATATCTGCCACCTTAGGGGCTCTCAGACTGCTTTTTCCCAGAGTGGCTGGTTTCTGGGTGCTATATAGTTCAGTAATGCCATGTCAGCGGAACTAGAAAAAGGTACCAAGCCAAATATGGCTAATATGGATGTTCAATGTCTGCACCATGCAAATTATAAACAGCCAGATATGGGCAGACCAGAAAGGCTGGCTCGACACTGTGTAAGCAACTTGCACAACCAGATAAGGAAACTTATGATGACGTCAGGACAAGGAAAGTGACCTCTAAGTCTGATTCAGAATAGCTGCTGGAAGCTTGTCCAGGCAAGGTCAGATAGGAAGCCCTTTGGAGCTCTGGACCTCATGTTAGTGTGAGTGCATACATGTGAATTTAAATGGATATACATATATATTTTGCACCAGGTACTCCCGATACTTCCTGATCCCCAAAAAGGATGGGCGGTTTAGACCGATCCTGGACCTCAGGGTCTTGAATTTTTACCTCAGACAGGATAAGTTGGAGATGTTGACCCTAGCTCGGGTTCTTCTGGCGCTGCAGCAGAAAGGCTGGATGGTGTTGATTGATTTGCAGGATGCCTATTTTCACATCCCCATCCTGAGGTTGCATCGGAAGTATCTCTGTTTTACGGTGGGATTCCAACACTACCAATTTGCGGTCCTTCCATTTGGACTTACTTCTGCACTGTGAGTGTTCACAAAGGTGATGGCGGTGGTTGCAACTCATCTCAGGAGGTATGGGATTTTATTCCCCTATCTGGATGACTGGCTGCTCAAAGCAAAGTCTCCAGAGTTGGTGCTGCATCATCTGCAGATAACAGCTCAGCAGCTGTTAGACTTGGGTTTTTCGATAAATGTACCCAAATCTCACCTGGTGCCCTACCCAGCGCAACCTGTTTATAGGAGCATTACTGGACACCACTATGAATCGTGCCTTTCCGCTTCCTCAGTGGATCCTAGATATCCAGGCTATGATTTCGTTGTTTCATGAAGGGGGGAAAGTGTCAGTCCTGAAGGTCTTACGCCTGCTCGGTCCTTTCACTTCTTGCATACTGTTAGTCGGCCATGCACGCTGGCATATGAGGGCACACTAGTGGTGCCTCAGAAGGCAGTGGTTTCAGCACAACGGAGATCTCAGGGTGTAGAAGTGAGATTCCTATCAGTCTCACTGGTGCAGGGACACCCTTTGTCTACGGGTTCACAAAATGAGGTTCGACACTGGAGTGGAACAAAAACACAAGTTTATTACATCTCATGAGAGGAGTTCATCATACAGACTACAAGTGCCTGAGAGGGAACTAACTAGCATGGTTTCAATGTGATTTTTTCTTTGAGAGAGACCCTTTGTCTCAGACCAGGGGAAAAGGGTACTATTGACAAGTAAAAATGAAAATCCCTTGGTGAGGATGTATACTAATATTAAGTCTCTAAATTCCCAGCGCAAAGTTATAGCCCATATGTTAGTGAATGCGGAGTTAAAGATATTACTACACAACTATGAATTGTATATTTAAAAATTATTGCTTTATTTAAAAATGTTCACTTGATATAAAAAATACTATCAAACTTATTGCACTGAAAATGACATCAAATTCATATACCATTAAAATACTTTGTTACATGCATTCAGGAAAAGACACAAAACTAATAGTTCAACACAATAATTCAACATAGGAGTGATTACTATAGCTTTGATCCCTAGTGTATGCCAACAAACATTCAACAGAGAGACAAATACAGACAGTACAATTTGTCATTTAGAAACACATCGGGTCGGAACAGTTCAAGTGCAAATCCTAGATACAATCTATAATTCTTATCTATAGGATAAGCTATTTCCACGGATTGTGTTGAATGAAGCGTCAATGCATTTCGATGGTTCTATTGATATCCCATCTTTATCAAGACCAGTATAAGTCTCTCTTAATTGGCACTGTATGGTTGCCTTTGATCACAGTCCTGTAAGCAGATACAATATATTAATATTTCATGTAGTTCAATGCTGCACTTGTAGGCGGCTTACTGTTTGCGACAACTTTATCATTTGTATTTTTCATAGTTTCATTTCAGTACCCACTATCTTGAGTATGTTACAAGATCTATTAATTATTTCTACAGTTACAGAGACATGACATACATATTTTGTCCAACATTTCATATCGTACCTATTAACTCTATCAGATGGGCTCCTTCTAGTGTGTGCTTATGGTCCCATGCACCACCCTTATTAATCCTAACATGCTTCTAGAGGAGCCAACCCCTGGTGCACCTGGTCAGGGAACTAATTATAAAGACAAACTGAGGGTATTTTACCTTATTTCATTTTACTGCCATCTCCATACGCTTTGATTTGTTGGGCATGTTTTTAGCCTCGGATCCAGAGAATCTACAAAATATATATCCATATCAACGCTAAATGTATACTAATTATTGTGACGGGCTTAATTGTAGGCATTTTTGTAAGCAATGTCCTATTCTCACCTCAATTAATTCAGTGGTAGGATCCTTGTTATAATTTCTGTGCAGAGCGTTTTTCTGGAGTGTTTCACTGAGTATTTCACATTAAAATCATTAATTTTCATTCTAGGGGAGAAACCTGAAATTAGTTTTCTATTTATCAGGGTGTGGAAAACTGATGTTTTGCTGCTTAGGTAACTGACGTACCTGAAAAGACTGCTTACTTCTCGCACCCTCACCAAGTCTTACTGGTAAAATCTTCAAAGGGGGTACTGTCTTTTGCAGTCTCCAGTTGATATTAACTGAAAAGACAGAAGGAGGAGAGATCCCATAACTATTAGTATTATCTTAAGGATTAGATATCGGCTTAAAGGGTGACTTTGTTATAAAACATCCCTCTCTCATAATCTCCCTCCTCATTACCTTAAAATTCATGTAGAGAGGCTGCAAATCGTCCTTCCGCTGTGGGTCATCCAAATGAAATGCCCTTTGCGTTCGAGCTTAAATATCTAAATTTAAAGCACGCGATTGGCTCCCCATTGTTCTCTTGATGCGTGCCAGCTGTGGGCTTAGAGCCTCTCCTACCGGGCCCGCTGATTCTGCCCTAATTAACCCGGAAGCCAGCCTGTTAGGGTCATGGTATCATAGTTTTGTTGTCTCTGCCTTCCTTGACCTGGAAATACTCGTGTTACGGCATGGAGGAATGCCGTTCTCTGCCTCTTTTACCCCGGAAGCTTTCTCCCCAGATGGATTGTTATTTGTTCATCGGATCGGTTTCCAAGCGTAATATTCAACGGGAGTAATGGTATGAGGTAGAAAATTACTCGTTATGCCCCTATGAACTTGTATTCTTATTTGGGCTGACCCTACCCACGCCTACTTGCCATCGAGGACATTTCTAGTGGCAGTTGCGATGGAAAGATCCTAATAGTAATATGCCTGTTACACTAATTCAATCTCCGTCTATGC
The DNA here is from genome assembly GCF_964204655.1 of Triturus cristatus. Lineage (NCBI taxonomy): Eukaryota > Metazoa > Chordata > Amphibia > Caudata > Salamandridae > Triturus > Triturus cristatus. The sequence continues at coordinate 1,136,650,317 of NC_140579.1, forward strand.
TTATTAGGTATTTGAGATCTACATTCCTCCTTATGTATTCATGTTATTGTTCCCCTTATCTCGTGTGCGCCCGCACTTACCCATATTTCCACCTACTACTTTCTACACTACCTATTTGGTCATCAGCTCTGTGCCATCTATCTGCATAATCTTGTTCGACTCTCAATTAATATTACCACATACCGTCAACACTTTCATTTATTTTGCTAGAGACCTAAATATTCCCTCTCCTGAAAAAACCTCAACCTAGATTTGTTTTTTACCTCGTTGGATTTGTTTCTTTATCTAACCCATGTGTCTGTTGCATCGTCTCTTTTTATTGTTTTATCACTTGGCTTCTATACATATGCATTACAACCGTCTCAGATTGAGTGGCCATCCTTACTCTATTTCTGAAAAATTTCATGTCTATAATTTTAATTACATAATTATACCAGTCGGCAACCTCACAGGCTAATTGTTAATGTTTCTGAATTTTCTATTGGTTAGCAATCCGTTTCATCCAGTTTTCTCTGGAATGTAATCCTTTGTCAATGGTATCTAAATGACACATGAACCATCGTTCCCTCATTTTTCTGATGGCGTCCAAATTCCCTCCTCTCCTACTGATATTCACTTTCTCTAGTATGAACCAACTAAACTGAATACAGTTGTGGTTCTTTCTTAGATAGTGATCTGTCAGGGGTGCATTCCCTTTACTGGTTTTCAGTGCTGACTTATGTTCCAAAAGCCGAACATGCAGTTCCCTGCATGTCTCGCCAACGTATCCCAGGCCACATGGGCAGACAAGCAGGTATACCACGTTCTTGCTACGGCAATTGAGCGTTTTAGCCACCAGTGTTTTGCCATTAAAATTCTAATTTTTCACCTCAATACAGTTCGGACAAATAGAACAAGTACCACACCTGTAGTTTCCTACCGCTTTCTGGTTATGCAGATTAGCATGGTTTCAAACCTAGTATTTATGCTCATTTGGTACAGTAAGACCAGCACTAAAACCCCTTTTGTCATTGTTACACATCCCCTTACAACCCCTTACACAATGTTTACATGTTTAACCCTGATAAACCCCTACCCACGTCATCTTTGTAGGGAGGTGACAGACGTTTTTGGGCTAACAGATAAAGCATCTGTTAACTTAGGCCTTTCGGCAGGGCAGGGCTCACTGTGACATGCGAGCCTTATCTATACAACCAGCTTTCAGTGAACATGTAACTTCTGACTTCACCAAAGTCCCCGCAGAAACACAAAATGGGGCTGGTAGACAAAATGGCTGGAAGCGGAGGCTAAGTTAACAGAATACAATTTTTTACCGTTTAACAGTCCCTCCTTTTAGCCTCTGCTAAATACATTTTGTCTAATTGAGAATACATTTCAAACACACACATATGTATATATATATATATATATATATATATATATATATATATATATATATATAAAACTTTGAGAATACATGAAGAGTAAAAAACCAAATCAATGTTATACTGTAACAGTTGAAAGTGCTCTATCTGCATCGTTCAAGCTTTCTGTATCTATTTTCATAAATTCATCTATTTGTTGCTGAAGCATAAACTGCTTATTAACCTCACAAATATCCACTTTCTAAGGGATATAGGACATGCATAAAGAAGTACAGAGGCGGCATATAATAGGCATACATTGAATGCAAAGGCAACAACCTAGAATAGTGCCACTATACAGGCTGCTATGACAAGTAATTTCCATCCCCATGACATGACATAATGCCCAAAAACCAACTAGACCAGGTCCATGTTCCAGTGTCTTGGTGTATCTCAGCCGCTATCTTATGTAATTTGGAAATGGCCTGATAAACGGAAGTTGCGTTGTCTGGTATATAAACACAGCAACTGGCACCGATAATTCGGCATGCACCTCTCCAATCTGCAAGAATAACTTCTAGAACCATACGATTCTGTACAACTACAAGTCTTGCCGTCTGGAGTTCCTCAGTGATGTTACCTAGAGCTGTCGTAGTCTGATTAACTGCTGCCTCAACTACTCTAGTGAGTCTTTGTATGTTCCTACTATTAAGAGGTGTACCAACAAAGATAAACATACCCAAGTTCACGTCCACATATTCTTGAAATGAGGTGTCAGTCTGATCCACTGCCTTAATATCTATCATTCTCTTGGTCCGAGCTAATAAAGGATTGTGAGGCGATAATCCAGTCTTATGATAAGAAGCTGGAGCTAAGTAAACGGAGGGGAAGAGGAAAGATATGTAACATATCCCTGACCATCCTGGCGGTAGATAGAAATAACCCTTATTCCCACAAATAAAATTCCCCACAAATAAAATATGTATTATGGCATGCTAGAAAACTACTAAGAGTCGGACCTGTTATAGTCAATATAGTGTTACAATCACTATTACCTTCAAAGATGGGACCGAAACTTTTTAAACATAGGGGGGCTCGTGTGTCTGTTATTGTTATAATAGGGAATCCTTTCTCTAGTTTAGTCCGTGTCCTTGCAAATACATATCTTGTGGCAGAGGTACCTCCAGCATATTCCTCAGTTTCCCATTCCGATCCCTTTGCTTGCGGATTACCATCATCATCTGGGTAACATACTGTATTCAATTTCTTATTAAGACCCCCTACATCAGCTTTAGAAACGCCCCTAATTTCTGCAGCCCACAAAAGTGCAAACCAAGCACGACCAGAACGATTGTGGGAGAATGGGAGCAGGATGAGAGGAGTTCCCCTTGCACCCTGGTGTGCAGGTAACAATCCGCAAACCCAACAATTAGAAACATCAGTAATGCTACGAGTATAATGTAACATTCGAATAAATGAATTATTCTTGTAGGAGAGTCTATGCTTTTCATCTAACGGTGATGGCGTAAAATGGTAATGTTCAAACTGTGTGGGTGTTGAAAGTACAAGCGCATGCAGTGGAATTTTCACATGTAAAAACCAAGCTATCGCACAAATTCCTATAACACTAACTAAACTTGCTGCTAAACAGATGGACATCCGTTTTTGTTTTTTCTCTCTCGACGTAAGTTGTAGAATATCCTGGCGTTCTTCCTCCATGTTTGGCATCCAAAAATCAACAATGTCTTTAACTGTATTGTTTCTTGAAAACGCTGCACAAAAATGTTCTCTTTCAAAAATGTCTATAGTTTATGTCCAATGCATATGTCAGTCAATGTGGAATTTCACAAAGAAAGCAAACATTTGAAACAGTCAAACAATATTTTTCACCTTGATCAAAGTCCAAGCTGAAAAAAACAAAAATCGTTGAAGACTTGCAGTTCAATAAAACCACAGAAATGCAAAAGGAAGTCAATATAGCAAGTATTTAAGAAAGATCATCCACAAGTTCATTCCTTACAGCCTGAAGGATCGTTTGATATAGTGCCATTTTCAAAGGATGCAATTCGTGTCCCCTGTAAAATCCAGTCTGGGAAAAATCAGGTAACTGAAGCTGTGGGCCACGGCAAACAAAAGCTATCTTACTTCTGATCGGATTCCTTGGCCAAGAAGTGGAAAGTTCTGACTCTATCGCGGGTCCTGGGCAAAGTAGATTGATGAAAACTCGAATAGTGTCAGGGGTTTTCTGTACCGAAAACCCTTGGATTCTCTCTATTCAGATTCTGTGGGACAGATTTTTGCCACAAAAATCAAATGGTAGTTCAGAAATTTGGGTTCTTACACGGATTCAGGATATCCACGCCACAAACCGCACCAAACCTAGTTAGGCCACTTCTGCAGCATAGAGTCTCCTGCCAAGTAGGCCCTCTAACCGGACCAGACTCGCCGCACCCTTTTCTCAAAGTCTTCGTTCAGTGGGTAGCACGAGGTCTCTGATTGTACCTCTCTCTTCCAGCTACTGTCGGATCAGTAAAAAGCAGTTCTTCAGGTGTTGCAAAACAGTGGACCGTCTTTTCTTCGTTGCTGAGAATATTGTGTGCAATTCCTGCGTTATCATTTTCCGTAATCTGAGTCAGATCGGCTGGCACTTTCTTGCAGTGCGAGCCATGGATCCAATTCCTTCTGTTCGTAACTCGGACTGCTGTTCGTGTTGCCAATAGGACCTGTTCAGGCCCCTTCCAGCGAGGTTCCAAGTTCTTTGAATGCTGGAATTTCTTCGTTACAACCCAATCACTGGGTTGTAACGAGTGCCCAGGACCTTCAGAATTGTCAGGGAGTGAGTCTCGCACCTGTTGGTGAATCAAAGAGATTTTCTGTAAGTTCCTTCATGTAATCTAACAAAATAGGGTAATCAAGTTCTCTCATTTTCTTAAGATGTGGGAGACCCCATACATTCATTGGTCTCTGAAAAACCACCTCATAGGCCGTAAGGCAAGACTTGCTATGTGCCACTGCACGTGCAGACATGAGGGCTAATGGCAAAGCATCAGGCCACTTAAGCCCTGTTGAGGCATGCACCTTAGCTAATTTAAGTTTCAAAGTCTCATTATAACGTTCCACTAAGCCAGCAGATTGTGGATGATTAGCAGCATGACATTTCTGACGTATACCCAAACTTTCAGTAATCAATTTGATAACGTGCAATAAAATGAGGTCCATTATCACTCCATAAAATTCTACAAATCCCAAATCTAGGGAATATACTTTCAAAAGAATCTTAGCTGTGGTGAGTGCAGTATTATCTTTTGTAGGATATGCCTCCACCCACTTTCTAAAGGCACATACTATAACCAAGGCATACCTAAGGTTATTGCACCTTTCCAGTTCAATGAAATCCATCTGCAGGACTTCAAATGGCGCACTAGGTGGAGAGAACCCTCCTTTTGGGGTAGCCACTCCCTTCCTCGGATTGTGTTGCAAACAAATCATACAATGTCTGACATGGTGTTCAGCTGTTTTTCTCTAGTTGTGTGGATATACTTTTTGCACTAACATGTGCTAGGCCATGTGCCATAGTGACAAACGATAATACATAAGAACTGGGCAATTTTCACTTGTCCCCATCTGGCCCTTTTCTCCTACAATTTTCACCGTCCAATATTCCTGTCTTTTCCCATTGTTCTTTTTCCTTCTTTGTTGCCATCTGTTGAATCTCTCTAATCTCTTCATTTACATTATACATGTTCTCTGCAGAGGAATACATTACATACATTTGTCCTTGTTGGCTTCATGCTGTTTCTTTTGCCGTACTGTCTGCAAAAGCATTGCCTCTTCCAGATCATCCACTTCTTTCTGGTGTGCACTACACTTAACAATAGGTATCTGCTTTGGTAATGTTAATGCAGTCAACAAATTCTGAACTAATTCTTCATGTTGGATCTTTGTTCTGTGGGATGTCAGAAACCCTCTTTCCTGCCATAAGCGTCCAAAGTTATGTGCAACTCCAAAGGTATAATGACTGTCTGAATAGATATTTACAGACAGTCCTTGACTAAGCTCACAAGCTCTCAGGAGTGGAATAATTTCTGCAGTTTGTGTGGACTTACAGGGGATTCGAGCCGTCTCCACAATTGTGTGCAGCGTAGTGATAGCGTAGGCTGCAGTTGTAGTGCCATCAGGCAATTTAAAACCAGACCCATCTACATACAATTCGCCCTGGGCATCAGATAGAGGAATATCGGTAAGGTCCACTCGACCCTTTGTTTGCTCTTAGTGGTAAAAATGCAGTTGTGTATGTCATTAGGTTGTTCAGAAGGCAATGTCAACAAAGTAGCTGGATTCAAGGTCAGACATCGTTTAAGGGTAATATGTGGTGCTAACAAAGTAACCTCGTACCCGGTAAGACAGGAACTCGTCAAATGTTGTGTTTTAGTTTGATTCAATAATACATCAACTGAGTGGGGAACGACAACCGTCAGTTTGTGGTCCAGTACTAGTCCTGCTGATTGTCTGATTGAAATGACAGTTGCTGCCACAGCTTTCAGGCAACCAGGGAGTACCCTGGCCACAGGGTCCAGAACTGCAGAAAAGTATGCACATGGGCGTTTTGTCTCCGTGTGTCAAGACAGACAGTGCACAACCTTTTTGTTTGTGTACATAAAGAGAACATGGTTTCGTGTAATCAGGTGTTCCTAATACAGGAGCAGAACATTATGCAAAAGTTGGTCGCACACTGCTCGTCACACCAGCAAGTTGCCCCAAAGGACTGTGGTAAATGTAGTGGCGACGGCGGGTACGCCTATGCCACGATGTGTAAAAAGAACAGTATGTGTTGCGTTAGCCATCCCTGGACACGTGTTTCGAGGTAGTTGCCTCTCGTCAGCAGGGAGCAGGTCAGTGTAAAGGGGTGCCGTGTGGACTGCCAAAATGTAATTAAAACAGGTCAAGTACCTCTCATGGCGGACAGGTGCAGATCCAAGGCTAGTCAGCCCGTTGGCTCAAGGGAGCCGTAATAAATTATGCAAAAGTTGGTCGCACACTGCTCGTCACACCAGCAAGTTGCCCCAAAGGACTGTGGTAAATGTAGAACATAATGCTGCTCGAAATTGCTGATATGCATTCTGACACTCAAAAGACCAAGGCAAAGGAAACTGGGTATCTTTGGTCGTAAGGGCAAGAAGGTTTAATGATGAGGGAAAAATTAGGGATCCAATGACGACAATAGGACGCCATGCCTATCAATGCCCTGACGTCCTTTTGCGTCTGAGGAATAGGTGTGTGTATGATAGCCTAAATTCGGTCTTTGGTCAGCGTTCTTCCATCCTTCGTCAAGAGGTGACCTAAATAGGTAACCTCTGGTCAACAAAACTGCAACTTATTTTTTGATACTTTGTGACCCAATTTAGCAAGGTGAGTCAATAAGAGCCTCAATACAAAGTTCAGTGGTGTCGGCTGCTATCAGCAGATCATCCACGTATTGTAACAATGAAGTGCCCGGGGGTAACTGCAAGGTATCAAGTTGACGTTTAAGGGCCTGACTATAAATGCTCGGACTCTCTGTATACCCCTGAGGAGCACGACAGAATTGGAATGACTGCCCATTAATAGAGAAGCCAAACAAAAACCTGCTAGAGGGTGTAATAGGAATGGAAAAGAACTCTTTCTTAAGGTCAATTACCGAGAAAGCACCCGCTGTGGCTGGGATCATTGTCAATAGAGTAGTAATATCTGGAACTACGGGAAACGGTGGCACTACTATCTTATTAATTTCACGCAAATCGATTACGAAGCGATAAACTTTTTCTTTATCATCAGAGCTGGAACGCTTCAAAACAGGCAAGATAGGGCTGTTACAAACATTGCTATCAGTTTCTTCCACCACCCCTTTTACAATAAGATCCTCTATGATCTGAACTACGGCGCTTTCGACTTCCTTTTTTTTTTTTTTTTTAATTTTATTTGGAAATCACAGTTGCATAAACATAATGAAGTAACCAATGAGATACATGTTTTTGCGCTTAAATCATAAAAAAAGTCAATACATAAAATATATAGAATAGTAATGATGTTAAGGAAAGCACATTAAGACTTAATATACAAAAGAAAAGGGCATGATTAGAAAAGATGAATAATAGTTACATCCAATTTAAGCTTATTTATATACAATTTATACTATCATTTTTCCAATCCTCAATTGGTTTCCAAATTTCAATACCACGTGCTTTCGATTTAGTTCCTTTACAGGCAAAGATCGCCTTTTCCTGGTTATACATCCCTAATAGCCTAGAGAGCCAAATCTGAAAATTTGGAGGCTCGGTATCTTTCCACCGGGCGGTAATTATTATTCTATAGACTGAAGTACTCAGGAAAAGAGATATTTCTTCTGCCTTAGTATGATTAAGTGTGTCATCTTTACCCAAAATATATAATGTAGGAGATTCCGCTACAGGGTGCCCAAACACTTCCTGCCAGAATCCAGCAATCATTGTACGCAACATTGTTAGTTTATCACATTCATATAACATATGTATTAGATTAGCTGCTGTTCTACCACACCTTGGACAGTCTGATGTAGGCCTTTTCCCCCAGGAGTGAAGTTTGGCCGGAGTAAAATATAAGTCAAAGATGGTTTTATAAAGTTGAGCTTTCAAATTAGATGACATAAACACCTGGGTCGATAGGGTCAGAGATGAATCAATATCAACATTAGGGTTATTTAATTTCCGAGACCAACCTACTTCGGTGGATTCCAAATCATCTTGCCTGTTTTCTATTAATATATCATACAAAGTGCCAATCCTTGACTTGGATCTTAACATACAGTCGATTAAAGCGATAGTATCCAAAAATATATCAGCGGCTTTGAGATTTTAGATTGTGTTGATTTGTATGAATTTGAATATACTATTTATTGGGATCGAAAATTTGGATTGCAGTTGTTGAAATCTAGGCCCTTGGGGGGTGAGTAGAAAATCACCTATCGTTAATACTCCTAAATTTTCCCAGAGTCTAGAGATAGCGTCATACATATGAGGTGGTAATATTGATGAATGCCATAAGGAAATATATCTGTTATATTTTGGTATTTTCATGTCTCATAATTTTCCTCCATAAAGACCAGGCGCTTGTTACAACTTTAAATTTTACTTTCTTGAAGTAGGACGGTTCAATCTGTTTTATTAGCAAGCCATTGGCCCTTTCTCCAATAGATAATTCAAATATTGAGGGTATGTAATTTGTCACTCCTTCATTTCCAGTCGGTCTAGCCTCGAAAAATGGCTTCATCTGTTGAAGAAGTGCAGCCCATAAGAATAAGCTCAAATCCGGAATTGCTAACCCTCCTCTAATAATGGGTAGGGAAAGCTTCCGGGCAGATCTCCTAATCTTCCCATAACCCCACATGAATTTACCCATATGGGATTCGAAGCCCCTTAAGATTATATCATCAACTAGAAGAGGGACCGCACGAAAAAGATAAAGAATCCGGGGTAAGATATTCATTTTAAGACAGTTACCCCTTCCTATAATCGACAAGTGTAGTCCGTCAATCCTTTTCAGGTCTATCTTTACTTTCTGCAGCAATGGTTCGTAATTGATATTAACTATCTCATCTATTTTGGCGGTTATTCGAAATCCTAGATAGACAGCAGAGTCGACCCTTCTGGAATCAACAAAGTTAACATTACTAGTGCAGATAACCATCGTTTTATCCCTATTTAAGGAATAACCAGATATCTTGCCAAATATTTGAGTGATATGCTCAAGTATAGCCTCGGTTGGTTGTGGTGTCATTACTGCAACATCGTCAGCATAAGCGAATATTTTTGTATGATGATGGCCCAATATTACCGGTTTGATAGCCTCTGATTTTAGTAATTTCAGGATAAGAGGGTTTATATAAAGGGCAAAAAGGATAGGTGAGCATGGGCAGCCCTGCCTAGTCCCTCGAGATATTTCAAAGAGTCCTGATTGTTGCCCCATTACCACTACCCTTGCCCTTGGTAAAACATATATTGCCTTAATAGATTTCATGAAGCATGGTCCGATGTTTGTTTGTTCTAATATGGCCCACAAAAATGCCCATGATACCCTATCGAAGGCCTTTTCGGCGTCTAGGAGGATCATCGACACCTGATCCCCCGTAGTATTCGCAGCATCGAACACTGTAATAGCACGTCGGGTATGATCCGTAGTACCCTTGTCCGGAATAAAGCCATGTTGCCACGGGGAGACCAAGCGTTCGACGACCCCCCTGAGCCTATTAGCCAGGATCTTAGAATAAAGTTTCGAGTCTGAATTTATAAGGGAAATGGGTCGATACGAGGAGGGCAGGTGAGCCGGTTTATCTTTCTTTGGGAAGATTACTATATTCGTTTCTTGCCAAGACCTAGGTGGAATTCCACATACCTGAATCCCAATAAATAAGTCGAGTAATAGAGGCCTTATACTATTGCCCATAATTTTGTAGAACTCAAGGGGTATTTTATCCGGCCCAGCTGCCTTTCCCGTTGCGAGTTCTGCTAGGGCAATTTCCAATTCAATTTGGGTTATATCTTGATCTAATTCAAGCCTCGTGATATTATCTATACCTGGTCCAATTTCATGCTCGATTGCCCATCTAGATAAAATTTCCTTAATTGTGTAAAAATTTAAAGAATCCTCATTTTTATATAATTTACCATAATAATTTTGAAAAACTTCTAGAATCGATTCTGGTGTAGTGTATTCTTGGCCTTCTTGTTCGATACGCGTGATAGAATTAATAGATTGGCTCTGGCGAGTTCGAAGTGCCAGCTGCTTGCCCACCCTATCCCCCATTTCATAGATCTTATTTCGGTGTGATTGGTATATCTCAGCCTGCCTTTGGGTGAGTTTGGTATTAATCTCAGCTTTAAGTAACGCCATCTCCCTTACAATTGGACCACCATCCCTACCTTGTGCAATAAACTTAGTATGTTTCTCTTCTATTTCCGCTAATTTTCGTAGCTGTAAGTCATTATGGCTTACCTCCTCTTTCTTCTGTCTGGCTACATAACTAATTGTCTCCCCTCGTATTGCAGCCTTGAAGCAGTCCCACACCATGCCTCTGGATGTGCTATAACGATTATCGTCAATAAATCTCTGCGCCCAATTTTTCATATAAACTACGTAGTCGTTGTTTACCAGTAGCTTCCTGTCAAAAGACCAACTTGAGCGGGGTCTATACATGTTATTTATATATACGGTGAGTATTAGAGGATTATGATCCGAAATAATCTTTGGTAGTATACTAATTTGTGCAGTACTCGTCTGAGTTTTTGATATCCAAATATAATCAATGCGGACATATTTCTGATGTGGATAAGAAAAGTATGTATATCCAGGGTCAAAACCATGGTTCAGATCCCATAAATCAACCAAGCCTAAGCTCTCTTTTAGTTGGACGGCGGCTTTAAATACCCTCGGCTTATGACCAGCATATATTAATTGATTTTGTGTCTTTAGTGTATTTTTTCCAGGGAAAGAAATGTTAAAGTCTCCACAAAAGATCAGCTCCTGAGGCCAGCTTGAAAGTTCAATCTCGAGGTCATTAAACATTGTAGGATCATCGTAATTAGAAGCATAGATAGAGCATATTGTCATTCCACTTTTGAGTTCAACAATCGCCCATCTACCAAGAGGATCAGCCAATTTACGCGTAGCCTCCCCCAAAAAGGTTCTTGCTAATATGGCGACCCCCCTTGTCCTTGTTGTTTGACTAGTACAGACTAATAGGTTAAACCCCGGAGCCTTTAGAGCTTCTCGCTCTGCCCAAGGTATGTGGGTCTCCTGGAGAAGAATTATATCTAATGAGTTGGACCTTATTAACCCCCACACTTCATCCCTTTTTTTTCTGTTATTTAACCCCGCCACATTCCATGAACACAGTTTTATTTTCGCCATATTATATTGTAGTTGAATTTCGAACCAAGTCTACTTATCGAAAAGATGAGAAAAATCTTAACATCTTTAAATTTAATAGCCCTTTTTCTATTCTTAATACCGTATTTGCAACTGTGACCACCAATTTTTTTTTTTAATTTTTAACTCCCTCCCCTCCCCCCCCACTCAAGGTGCCACCCCCTAGCCCCCCACCCCTTCCCCACCTATGAGGCAGCCTGGGTTTTGACTCACCCAGTTGTAGATGGCTGTGTTGTCCGTGCGCCTAAGCTTGCCCCCTGCCTGATTCTGTAACAGTATATAGTAAATAATAGTACATAATCAGCATATTCAATTAGCTTGTTATTTCGATATTCATTGCCGAATATTTAGATCATATTAAATCTATTTCGTGTTCATATCGTTTATATAAAAAGTTTGTGAGTATCGACAGATAATTGTGTCGTATCTATTCCATATGTGCTCTTCCTTGTCTCTTTACTTATCATTACTTTGCTTCGCTCTCTCTCCCAGATCCTTGAGGTATGCCTCCGCCTCAATTTCACTTATAAAAGTTCTCGTGGAGCCTTTGTAGATTACCTTTAGACGTGCCGGATTCTGCAGAAAGACGGTAGCTCCCAGTTTTTCCAAAGGAGTGAAAAATTGGCGCATACGCCATCGTCTTTCCACGGTTGAATGTGCGAAATCCGGCCTTGCGAAAAACTTAGAGCCCTTATATTCTCTTGTCGCCGTGGGTCTGGCCAGATCATATAAAATGTCACGCAATAGATAATTTCCAAAATTAACCAAGAGCGCCCTGGGATATTCTGATGGTTTATCTGAGCGTTTGGGTAAAAATAGAGGGAAGCGATGTGCTCTACAAACTTCTCTGTCCATTTCCCAGGAGTTGAGCTCCGGGAATGATGATTTTAACAAATTACACATGAAGCCTCTCGGGTCGTTTCCCTCTGAGCCCTCGGGTATCCCAAGAAATCGGAGATTATTCCTTCTAGCTCGATTTTCTTGATCTTCAGATTTTATCATTAGGTCCTTAATTAATCCTTCATGTTCTTTAATCTGTTTTTGTAGTTTACCCACGTCTGATTCCAGGTTCTCTGCCCGGGTTTCAACTGAGCAAATTCTGTCAGAAATCTCCAGACATGTGCTGCCCACTTTATTGATAGCACCTTCCAGCTTTTTGATGGCGATATGGTTCCTTTGGCTATCTTTTTTAACGTCATGATGAAAAGTTTTTATTGAATTAAGAACTTCGCTAAGTAAGGGCTCCCTTTGTTTCGTCTTCTCGGGATCTTCCCGTGTGTCTATAAAGTTCTCAAGTCTTTTGGATTCAGGATTTATTTTCCCGTGAGGGCTTTTTCGTGTCGATTTAGATCTACCTATGATTTGTTCGGTATTACTGCCAGGATCTGTAGTTTCATCATAGTTTAATTTTGGATATCTCTTGTGTCTATTTCTTTTTTTCCCTAATTTTTTTATTGGTGTAATGTCGTGTATGTTGATGTCTCTTTTATCGATATCTGTAGTAGAGGATTTGTTTCCAGCTAGTTCCTCTAATCTCGACTCATCACTCGTATCGCTCTCCTCGCTCGATTCACTTGAGATAGATACTCCTGTTTCGTAAATCTCAGATTCGGATCCATCGGAGATTGCACTTGTGACAGGTCCTTCCATCGTTAGTTTTTTCATCGAGTATGCATCCATGTTGGGACCTGGACTTAATTCTTTTCTCAGAGCATCCCGCTCAAGATGGGCTTGAGTATGTATTGCATGGTTTGTGCCTTTGTTTCTATCATCTATAGTTTCCTTTTGCGTGTCTTGCATGTTTTGGATACCTTGCTGATCCGTTAACGTCAGTGCTGTTTCATTGAAAGAGCAAGTCTGAGGTTTGGCTTTGATCGCTGGGCTAAATATATTTGTAATTCTTGGTTGAGAGTCTGACATATACCCGGTGGTTTTAGCTGCAGTTTTTAAGTTCATAATCATTTCTAATCTTTTTTTTTTCTTTGCCAAAAGGCCAAGATTCTCATTACTCGTTTGTTCCTTTTCCGTATTTTCTTCCTTTTCCGCCTCTTTTGCTTTTTCTCTTTCCAAAGCTCTTCTTTTTGACTTTTCCTTTTCTTTATGGAGTTTCTGTTCATACTCAAGGGCTCTATCTTTTCCTTCTTTTCCTTCTTTTTTACTGGCTCTTGTGTTGGCTTCTTTCATTTCATCGTTGCTTTCCATTGGCTTAACCCCTGGTTTCGGGCCGTCTTTGCATTTCTTTTATTTTCGATGGTCCTTGCATATTGTTTGTCTCCTTAATATTTCCACCGCCGCCATCTGAGCTCTCTGCTCTCTCTTGATTATTTTGTTTCCGGTGTTTCTCTTGGTCTGCCAGGGCCTGGGTCTTAGTTTGGACCTTTGTGTGAGTTAGAATCTGATTATAAGTTTGATTTTGAGTAACATCTTCCAGACCAGGGATCTCTGAAGTTATCAAGGTGTCTTTTCCACTGCTAGCATTTGACTCTCCTGGTTCATCGGCCCCCTCGTGAGTATCGTTTTCTACATTTGATGAATCATTCCGATTTGCCATTGCTGATTTCGATTTGTTCCCGGCCATCCTTGCTGCTGATAAGCGGAGCGAGATCCGTGCTGCCTCTTCAGCCCTTTTATTTGTTTTCCTCACTTTCCTTGTTCTCGCCCTAGCCGTTATTATAATTATCTGACAGAGATATAATAATGGGTGAGAGCCGGGCGAGGAGCTGAATAAGTTTGCTGTATTTGAGGGATCTCGAGCGGTCAGAGTCTCAGACGAGGTCGAAATCTCTGATTTAACATTAACATGTAGAGATAACCATTGGCAATGCTCTAGGATTCTTAGCTCTAAAATCAGTGCCGGTGCCAGTGCTTGCTCCTACGACGCCTTTTGTAGCTTTTAGTGAACACACACCAGTACCAGCTTTACTTCTCCCAAATGCCTTGGCTATTTCCACTTTATTTTCGAATAAAAATTCACTCACGGTACCACTCGCAGTATCAGGAGAGTCTCGCAAAGGTTGTAAAGCGTTGTTAACAAGCAAACATATATCTTCGTTACTTTTTTTCCCCTTTATTTGGTTATTGCCATACCTTGACTGTGATGGGGTATATGGAACGGTGTATGGAGCTTGACAAAGCCGATTATCACTCATCGATGCCGTCGATGCCGTCAGAGCCGGTGTCTATTTTAAGCACGTCTGGAGAGTTCGCGGATGCCGTACGACGCAAGGAAAGGCCAGACCAGGCCAGGAGGAAACCAGCGGAGACCAGGTCAGGGAGGGACCAAGAGTGAGAACGAGTGAACCGGGAAGTAAACTGGGAAGCAATGCGAAGCCAACCTGGACCTAGTAGACAGATAGGTACCTTACATTCTTCGCTTTGCGGTCATGTTTCCCCCCCCCCCCTGCTGATCTCGCAACTTTTTTTTTTTTTTCCTTTTTTCCTTTTTTTGTTTTTTTTTTCCCGCCAGGCCGCTTGTTTAGGGATTAGAGCTTCGTGACTTGGCGATTTGCTTAACTGGGTTTTCGCAGGTGGGACCAGGTAGCTGGTTAGCAGAATAGCCGAGTACAATCAGCCTCAATCAGCCACATTGCCCCATTGTGTAAAGCAAAGTACATGCAGTCGATACTTTTGGCTATTCCGGGCTGACAGCAAGCGGCTGCGAATGATAGATTGATTGATTGATGTTGGTGTTGGGGCAGGCAACGATGAATGGAATTACGATGTTTAGATTCTGATCCCTATACCCTGTACCCTTACACCTGCACACCCCCACACATTTCCCGGACAGTTCTTGAGCCAGAGCCCTGTACTCACTTTTTGCTGAGATAGACCGGCACTAGCACAATGTAGTTTGTTCAGTTTCAAAACTCCGGTAGGCTCCACTAAAACAATCCATAACAAATCCGTAACAAATCTGCCAAGATCCACACCCACGTCCTCTTGAAATCAGAGATCAGGTACAGGGTAAGTAGTATCTTTTGATCTGTTCCTTTCCGCTTTCCGCTTTTCGTGATTCCACCTTCCACATTCCACTCCTTCAGTCGAGGGGCTTTCCTCTCTACCGCTGCTATAGCTGTTAATGCTATTCTGCTCCCATCACCTCCATCAGCACAGGGAGCGCTGGCCCCTTCTCTCTCTCCGTTCTCTCTCCGTTCCAAGATTCTGCTCGTTTACTCAGAGATGTTCAGAAATCCATAACTCTCCGCCGTAGATACATTCTTCAAGCCGTCTAGAATCCGAGTATTTCTATATGCTAAACAAGACACAGGACGACAGCGTACGGACTAAAAAAAAAAAAACTGACATCAGGGCAGGAGCAAGCAGCAGCGACCTCTCACAGCGACGCCATCTTGCCTTTCGACTTCCTGCAATATTTTTTTCTGAGGTATTCGGGGCAAGACAGCATTCTGTTTAACCTGAATATGCACCGGTTCAATAGATAATAAACCTACGTCAGTATCGCCCTCTGCCCACACAGAAGGCGGGACAGTGGACAATTCATGTGGGACTTCATCAGTAACATACTGCCTATTACGTATCGGCTTACCAAACGTAACATATACACCATCCGGTGAGCAATACATTCGTGCATGGAAATGTTTGAGTAAGTCGAGGCCTAGCAGATTATCAGGACAATTTGGTGCAAGAAGGAACGGTGAATTAACAGTGAACGGTCCAATAGTAAGATCCAGGGGTTTAGACACGGGACTAAGAATAGGCTTACCAGCAAAGCCTACGGACAGGTTATTATGGCCAGACGAGGGAGTCCCAGGGATCAGTTTTTGAGAAAGTGCACTACGTGTAGCCTCAGTATCCACCAGAAACTTCTGCAAGGTCCCCAATATTTCAGCAGTAACAAATGGCCCTGTCTGATCTATCGGTATGGAGACCGATCCCTCTTCCCGTCCTACGCTGACCTAGTTAAACTGCATACCCGTGGCATCAGATACACTGAAGTAGTCTGCATAATAGGCTTTCATCGGGGCAGGATTGTCAAAATGATTCTGTCTGCTACTAAGACCAGGACGCTGTTGCGGGCCCCTTGTCATTCCCCGTCCCGTACCTCTACCTTGTTCGTGGAGCAATGGGCATTCGGATCGCCAATGTCAGTCTTGTTTACAATACGCACATTGATTCCGTCCCAACGGACCGAACGTCCGAGAGTCTTGATTACTCCTCCTTGGGAGGTCAGCTCTAAAAATTCCTTGACCCTTTCCTCTCTGTGGCCCTTATACCTGTTGTAACAACATCTTAGTTTTTAATTCCTTATTTTTGCCCTCTTTTTAGATCTGTCATCATTTACTTGAATCTATTAATACTGAGCGATGTCCAAAATCCTTGGCGGGGTAGAGGAAGCCCATGTACGTTCAGCTACTCGTAACTTTTGCGAAATCTCGGGTAACAAGTTAGCTACGAATTTGTCTACAATTAAATGTTGACCTGTATCAGAAGTTGTGTCTTGACCAATGTAATCATGAAACGTCGTTTCAAACCTTGTGAAAAAGTCAGGGACCGACTTGTCTTTCCTTTGTTTGCAAGCTACCAATTTCGCCCATGATATTTTCTTTGGTGGCACCATCTCTTTCAAATAAGTAATGATGTGACCCGGTAAATCTAATATAAGTTTTGTTGGTTTCTCCCCTACTTTCCTATCAATTTCCCCCCCTTGTAATTGCGACCAAGTACCGCCAAAAGCCTCATGGTCCTGTTTACTGACCATACGAGCATTCAGTTCATCATAAAATGCACTCTGGGTTTTTCCTAGGGTCAGGCAAAGAAGTTTTCAGGGCCAATACGTCTGAACGCTTCCAAGGGGAATAAATCCATTGGAACCAGAACCCAGCCGTGTTGACACCCTGACCGTCTCCTATAGCTGCTTGAAACACGGGGGTCACTTCCCGCATGGGGAACACCTTTGTCGAGGCTGAAATGAGCCGCTTAAGTTTTTCTTTTTTGAGTAAATACATCTTCTACCGCTAATTTTAAGGGTGCAGCAGTCAGCGCTCCTTTATTTGACCTTTTACATATCCCAATCAATTCACGTGGGGCCTCCTCATTCATATTAGTCCTCTATTAGCGCATTAACCATTTCCCCTACAACATATTGCTGAGTCATTTGTGGGTATTGAGTCAAAGTCGTGAGATCCTCGTCAAATCTTATATCGTCTCGGACCCATTCACAGGCCCTAACTAATAACACCACTCTGTCATCTTCCGTAAGGAAAGATCTATGATGTCGTCTAGGAGTCTCCGGTGTATGAACTACAATCACGTACAGGAGTTGCAGCCGAGGCAGCAGGCAATGGAGGATACACGTGAGGTAACTGGGGAGGCGCCGTCGGGACTGCATTGTTCCCAACGGGATTTGGCGCATAAGGAGGCGGGGCTGGTCTTCAAAGTCTTTCTTCTAATTCTGAATCTTCCTCCTCTAAACCCTAAAGTACTGCTTCTTCCTTAGTCACATATACTTTCTGCAATTGAAGTTTAAATTCTCGTCACTTTCTACACTTTCTTCTTGCACTTTTAATTGTAGTTCTTTAATCTTCTGCACAATAGCCTGTTCTTCAGCTTTCTTCTTAGCCTTTTATTCTTTAATCTGTTTCTGTTTAATATATTTTTTCCATAATTCTAGAGCATCAAACAAACTCTGCCTACTTATCTTTTTAAAAAGCTGTTCTTCTATATATTGCAATTTATTTAAATCAAAGGTACCATGAAGTGGCCACTGTAAACTAGCATCTGCCTTCGTATATTTGTTCCATAATGCACTAAACAGTATGGAAGAAATACCATATTTAATGTACATTTCATAATCGCAGTCGCAGTTCTACACCCCCACCTCCAGAGCCTTCTAGAGGCGCTGGCTGTCTTGCTTCCAGAATACCATTCTTGTTGGAACAGCATAGTGCACGAAGAGTACTCAAAACAGGCATGTTTACCAAATACTTCTTAACAATAGCGTTAAGAGACTCATACCAAAACTTAAAGATGAGAAAAAATTCTCACATTACCTGTCAAAGACATTTGCAAGTGACTTTTTACTAACAAAAGACCCAAAAAAGACAACCAATTCGATCCTACTTGATCGTTGTACTCCAACACCCACCTGCCTTCAAAATGTTAACCGAAGAGCCCCATTTGAGACACACAGCCGCCACGAATGTCTGGTCGATAAGCTGAAAATCACCTTAGCCGTGAGAGAAAGTCTCAGTCTGCGGGGCGCCCCTTAGTGTGTCTGTCCTGTTGAAACAACCTCCTTCTGGTCCAGCTGTGTCCTTCAATGGGGCCCCACATTGCCGGCGCCAATTGTAGAAGTTAGATTGCTATCAGTCTCACTGGTGCAGGGACACCCTTTGTCTACAGGTTCACAAAATCAGGATCGACACTGGAGTGGAACGAAAACACAAGTTTATTACATCTCCTGAGAGGAATCCATCATACAGACACTACAAGTGCCTGAGAGGGAACGGACTAGCAGGGTTTCAAACCTAGTATTTATACTCATTTGGTACAGTAAGACAAGCACTAAAACCCCTTACACAACCCCTTACACAATGCTTACGTGCTTAACTGTAGAATCCTGATAAACCCCTACCCACGTCATCTTTGTAGATAGGCAAGGGAGGTGACAGGCGTTGGTGGGCTAACAGATAAGCATCTGTTCACTTAGGCCCTTCGGCAGGGCTCCTTACTGTGACACGCGAGGCGAGCCTTATCAATACAACCAGCTTTCAGTGAACACGTAACTTCTAACTTCACCAGAGTCCCCGCAGAAACACAAAATGGGGCTCGTAGACAAAATGGCTGAAAGCAGAGGCTAAGTTAACAGAATACCATTTTTTACTGTTTAACAAGGGAGGTGGTCAGAATCTCCAGAAGCTCTGCGGCGGATCTTTTATGGTTGAGTGTTCCATGCAACCTGTCTCGAGAAGCAGTTTCATCCTTCTCCACTGGTGGCCACAGTGATAATGGATGCCTCCACTCTTGGGAGGGGAGCTAATCTGGGGGATCTGGAGGAAATCTTCTAGAATTGCGGGCAATACATTTGGCTCTCAAGGCCTTTTTTCCCTCCCTTCGTGGTCAGTTGGTTCGGGTCATGACGGTCAACACTACTGCGATGTGGTACATCAACAAGCAGGGAGGAATAGGGTCGTATCGCCTCTGTAGAGAGCCTTGGGCTCAGGACCATCGGATTAGCATGATTGGGAATCATCTGGCTGGAGTGCTGAATGTGCGCGCGGGCAGTCTGTCGGCAGTACTCAGCCGATCACGAGTGGCGTCTCCATCCGGAGGTAGTCCGAAACATTTTGAGGATGTGGGGAGTTTCCTCAGTTGTACCTGTTTTTCACTCAGGAGAACGCACACGGCCCGTTGTTTTGCAGTCTCCAGTATCCATTGCGGGGAGCATTGGGGGTACGCCTTTCAGCTAGACTGGGTTTGCAGCTTTTTTAAGCATTTCCTCGGGTTCTGAGGAATATTTGCCACGATCGGGCCCAAGTCATATTGATTGCCCCGGATTGGTCAAGAAGGGTGTGGTACACTGACCTTCATCTCTCATCACACCCTCCTCTCCGTCTCCCTCTCAGGGCAGATCTCCTCTCGCAGTCGCAGTTCTACACCCCCACCTCCAGAGCCTTCACCTTCATGCCTGGAGATTGAATGGGGAAACCGGAGTTCTTTCTCTCACCGGATGTGGTGGACATTATTTTATTGGCCAGAAGACACTCTACCAAATCTGTTTATTCCTGTAGATGGGCCAGATTTGTGAAGTGGTATGGAGAGAGGTGGATTGATCCCTTGAATGCCCATTTATCTGATGTGCTTAGCTTTTCACTTTCCTTGGCCCAGCAAGGTTTTGCAGTGGCTACTGTTAAGGGTTACTTGTTGGCTTGATCTGCCTTTCTTTTATTTTTTTTATTTTTTTTCTGTCCTCATTTACCTGCCCCACATTCCCAAAAAAAAGAAACTCCATTCTCCTTAGATGTCGTCGGGAACTAGATAGGAATGTCTCCTAGACCCGGACACCAGAAAATACGAACTGGCAAAAGACGTTCTCCGGAATGTTATATGGGGAGAAATCTTGTTACTCCATCTAGACTTGAACAGTCTCTCGGGCGGAACCACCAAGGAGTGTGCTGGCATAATCATCGGACCTGGGGGGGGAAAAAAAAAATAAAAACCCCAGAAGACCTGCCGAGCAATTCTACTTCCACTGAGCCAGCACGTTCCAAAAGGTGAGGTTACGTTCACGACATGATCTGGCCAAGTCCACTTTAGATGTATCATATAAGGACATTAGCCAGCCTGCGTGCGATGGTGCCTTCTGGTCGACCAAAAATTTGCAGATCTGCCGTCTGGCCAGCAAAATTGCATAGAATAAAAAAAGCACCTTTTTTGCCCCGTGATATTATCGTCCACGCCAAATATTATTAACGGCAGTGTGACAGAAATGGAAATCTTAAGGATGGAATTCAAAGTGGTCTTTACTTCCTCCCAAAAGGTGTTAATAAATGGACAGTCTATAAACATGTGTACGTCGGAGGCTGCGGGGAGATTACACTTATTACAACATTTTCCAGTCTGAAACTTGGATAGCCTTTGGGAGGATAAATAGGCTTGATGAACAGTAAACAAATGATTCCGCCTCAGCCAAGCCGGCTTAACCACTTTATACAAGAGAGTGAACGATCTTATACGTAAGTCCTCACACTGCATACCCATGACCTCTCCCCACTGCTCATCGGGTAAAGTGAATTCCCCGTCCACCTCCTCCAGAATAGCCCAATACCAAAAAGCTACCTCTTCCCCCCCCCCCCACCCCCCCCCCCTCTTGTCTCTCTACCAACTGTTCTTCCAGGAAGCTGCTCCTCCCCAAATGCATCCTTTTCCTAGTCAGTTCCCGAGACCAGCTAACAAGCTGCATATATTTAAATCTCGATAGTGTTGGGCCAACCTTCTCATGTAACTCCTCCCAACCTACCAGTGCCCCTCCCACTAGCAGCTGTCCCCATCTTACTATCCCTGCCTCCTTTATGGGAGTTGCGAGACTATCCTTCAGACAGGGAGGGAGCCCCGGGGAATCCCAAATTGGCGCGAAACTTGAAAAATAGGGCAACCCTATTCTATCTCTAATCAACTTCCAAACTTTTGCCAATGATTGTAGGGTCTTTAACCTCACCTTCTTAAAGAACTTCCGGTCCCCGAATTTAGATAAAAAACCATCAGGGGGCAGATCCGCCCCATTCAACATAGCCTTGAACATTCTACCGATTGATGAACTTGATGGGGATTTCAGCAACATCCTGGAGTATGACAGCTGAAAGGCCCAGGCATAATATTGTATGTCTGGTAATGTGAGCCCCCCCCTTCTCCCTGTCAGTTTTTTCCAGGCCAGTCTGGTTGATTTATAACTCCAAACAAATGAATTTATATCTTGCTGACATTTTTGAATTTGCTTAGAATCAAAACCTAGAGGGATGGTATTAAAAATAAATGCATACTTGGGAAGGATGGACATTTTTCTAAACTAACTTTCCCAAGTATTGTCAATGGGAGAAAGGCCCAAGCTTTTAATAACGCCCGACATTCTCGAAAAACCTCATCCAAGTTGGTATGTGCTATATTACCGAGCTCCTGTGTGATCCTAATTCCCAGATAGCGCATAGATGGAGTGACTACCAACTTCGGGTTTTGAATATTCCATGTCATTATCTCTGTCTTTCCTTTGTTGATTTCATACCCCAAAATCTGCCCGAATTCTTTAGCCCATTTGATGATAATGGGGAAGGCCTGCACAGGGTCGGTTGTATAAATAAGGATATCATCCGCATAGAGTCCTATCCACTTAACCCATCCTCCAAACTCAAAAGAGGGGATGTTATACTCCTCTCTCAAGATTTGAGCGAAAGGTTCAATATACATATTGAATAGGAGGGGAGAAAGCGGGCAACCCTGCCTGGTACCCCTCGTAATCTTAAAAGGCTCAGTGAGAGCCCCATTGACCAGGAGTCTAGCCCTTGGGTCCTTATAAAGAAGCGTGATAAATCGACAAAACTTATCCCCTAAATTGAACATTTTCAATACCTCGGCCAGATAGGGCCAGTTGACCCTATCAAATGCTTTGGTAGCATCCAGGGTAAAAATGGCCAAAGGAAGAGAGAAAGTAGAAGCAATGTCTATGGCACTCACCAGGTCGTGTGTGAGATCTGCCAACTGTCGCCCCCTTATGAATCCCTTCTGATCCTGATGGATTATTGAGCCAATCTCGTTGCCCAACCTTCTCGAAAGGATAGCTGCAAAGATCTTATAGTCAACGTTTAGGAGCGAGATTGGTCTATAGGACCCGCAAACAGCCGGGTCCTTACCAGGTTTGGGGATCAGCACTATCGTTGCCTCATTCCACGATTCTGGCGGGGCCATGTCTTCCAGAAATATGGCATTAAAGAGGGCAGTCAAAGTTGGGGCTATAGCTGAACCTAATACACCATACACTTCCCCTGGTAGGCCATCCGGTCCAGCCGCCTTCTCTCGCTTCAGTTGTTTGATAGCGTTACTGAGTTCCTCCTCTGATATTTTGGTCTCCAGGTGGTCACGCTGTTCTGACAGAAGGGTGGGCAGATGAGCCTTGTCTAACCAAGCCTCCCTGGCCGTTGTGTCATCTACAATGTCTTCCTTATAGATGTTTTGGAAAAATTCCTGAAAGGCGGTCCCTATTTCAGAGGTTGAGGTTCTGGCCTTAGCTTCCCTTTCCAATTTTATTTCCTATATGTTTTTTGGCCTGATCTGCTTTTTTTTTCCAAGCCAAAATTTTTCCTGCCGCCTCTCCATACTCAAAGTTTGACCATTTACTTGCCTCCCATCTCTTGGCCACCCTTTCCTGAAGTAAATTTTCAAGCTTTATCTTCAACGCTGCCCGCTTCTCCTGATCTTCTACCGAACCTGGGTCATTCTGCTCTGCCTGCCTAAGCTCCTGCTCTATATTAGTAATTGCTGTCCTATAAGCCTTACATCTGTATGAGGCTCTATTTGTTATGCTGCCTCTTAGGAAGGCTTTAAATGTTTCCCATACCATAACTATCGAAGCCGAGTTTAGGTTAATTTTCAGAAAAGTGTTTATCTCAGAAACGAGGAAGCAGATTTCTGCCTCTTCAAGCAGGATCGTCCGGTCAAAAGACCAAGAAGTGTGCCTGATCTGCTGGTGATGTAATATGGTAAAAGAGATGGCCGAGTGATCAGACAAATAAGAAGGTACATATGCTATCTTCTTCAGATCATCTTTCAGCTTATGGCTAACAAAACCATAGTCAATTCTTGACTTGTGTTTATACTTGGAGTTATGAAAGGAAACCCCTAGTATGTTACCCGATCTCTGCCTCCATACATCTACCAACCCCAGATTCGACATTATAGCTATAAGTGTTTGCCTAGATTTAGAGGGCGTCAGTGCACTTGAATTGTAAGATTTATCGAGCTTGGGGTTTAAAACTATATTAAAGTCTCCCATCCAAACTACGGGATCTTGGCATGAGATCAGATGGTTCTGAATTTTATTCAGGAATGACGGATTGTCTTGATTCGGGCCATAATAACCCACTAGGATATACACTTGCCCTTCTAACTGTACTTTCGCAAGTAGCAATCTTCCGCTGAGATCTTCCTTCTGTTCCAGAATCTGGGCTTGGATCTGCCTTTTAAAAATTATAAGGATCCCACGTATGTTAGCGTTGTGGTCCGTACACATAAATTTATCCACCCACTTCAGGTTCTTAAGCATGTCCCTCACCTCATGTTTGAGTAGATGTGTCTCCTGGATGACAATGACCTGCGCGGGGGAGTCTCTCAAGTATTGTAAGATTCTATATCTCCTGGCCCTCACACGCAGGCCATTGACATTCCAGGATAAAAGCTGCAACCCTATCATAACTCACTGTCCCTTCCTGTCCTTCTGCCTACGGAACCAGCCTCTCTAAAGTGAACCGAACGACATCTCTTAACCTGAACATAATCGGAAGCTTTTTTGCATAATATATAGATAACTGGGACAAACTTATGAGGACTTCCCCCTCCCCCCTGGAAAACCCTCCCTTACTAATACTGGCCAGGTGTATCGCCAGTTTTGCGTCAGAAACAGACCACCCCCTGAACCCCCACAAAGCCTATTAAAGAAGTAACCGGCTTGCCGCCACCTCGAAGTCAAGTTAGCTACTGAAACCAAAGAGATGGCAAAGAAAGCATGAAGAATGTAAGAGTGACGGGGTGGGATCGATGTGGGGGGGGGGGGGGGGGGGGGCTCCATGGTGATAGAGCCCAGATTGACTTAACGTCATGTTTATCACCTTGTTATTTTTTTTTTTTCTTTCTTTCACTCACTTTTTTTATTTTTTTTTATTTTCCCTTCTCTTTTCTTCCCTTTTTTTATTGAAATTTCTTAAAAAATGTTTTTTCTTTACTTGCCCCCTCCCCATTCTCATTCATTTTTTTCCCCACCCCTTCCTTTCTTTCCTTTCCTTTCCCCCCCCCCTCTCATGAGTACTAACTAATGGAAGCTAATAGCTCATCTGCCTCCTGAGGGGTACGGATATTATGCATTTTGTTGTTGTACATCACCCTCAGGAAGGCAGGGAACCTCATCTGTACTGTTGCCCCTGCTGCTCTAAACTTGTCCATTTTTTGACCTAGCTCCCACTGTCTGTCTAATGTGGTTTTAGACAGATCTGACCGGATTTCAAAAGAGAAATCTGTAGCCTTTACTGATTTCGCTTTTAATGCTAGGTTCAGGATTTTTTCCTTGAGGGTATAGGTGAGAAAGTTCACCAAGATCTTTCTTGGTTTTACTCTCCCGGGGTTGAGGCGGAAAGGGTCTCTGTGTATCCTCTGTATATCCCTCTCGAGGGCTTCCGTTGTTTCATCGAGATTGAATGAATCTTTTAATAAAGACACCACAAATGCCTTGATATCGCCGCCTTCCCTCCCCTCTGGTATTTTCAGAAGACGGAGATTGTTTCTTCTAGAGTAGTTCTCCAAGGACTCAACTCTCTCCTTCATGACATCGCCTTCCTTACGCAGGGATTGGATCTTGCTCTCTGCCGACTCCAGACTAGATTTTAGTCGCCCTACCGAATTTTCCAGATACTCTGTTCTCTCCGAGTCCGTCAACCTTCTTCTCGAGAGTCTCACATACAGCCCTGATCTCACTCTGATTAGTTTTTGATTCTGCAAAGCCGCACCTTATCTCCTGTCGCATAGCGTTCAAAAGTACCTCCAATGCACCACCACCTTCTTTCTCCTCACCAGTAGGATCACCTTTAGTAGCGGTGGCGGCCCCCTCCCCAACTTCCACAGAGTGATCCACGGGGTGATCTGGGCCCCCGGGGTCCAATATGGCCCCCGAACCCACTGCTGAAACCTCTGTTGTGGTTCCTAGTCCAGGGGGGTCGGCCAAACTAGTTATCTCATCGCTCTCGGCGTTGTTATTGCTGCTCATAGCTCCCACCGGGGTTTCACTTAGATCACCAACTGCCTCTAAGCCTAGCTGGATGTCTAAAATTTGGGGCCACACCCTGAAGTATGAAAGCAGCGAGGAAGTTATGCGGATTGCGCCCTTACGTATCTCTTTTTTACTACCCCTTTCAGCTAACTGAGTGCTGGCACTGGCTTTAGGGAGTGTGAGTCGTTTACCTCTCTTTATCTCCGGTACCTCTGAAGCCTTTAAAGTCTCTAAAGTAAGTTGTAGAGGTGCCTTGAGACCCACACTTAGCTTCTCCGCCGGGGCACTGTTCGTCGGGCCCTTCCCCCGCCTTCTACTCTTGCCTCCCCCAACCCCCCCCCCCCCCCCCCCTGGAAATGTACCACTGGTAGGTTTTTTGGCCTTTGGTGACCCAAACCCCCCCACCTGTACCCCCTCCTTACTGCTCAATCCTTTGTTGTCCGAAAATAGGTGGAGGTCGCCCGCTACACCCGCAGTTTCTACTGCCTTTACTGCTCTGTCCTCCGTGTTTTCTTCTGGTTCTGTGGGCTCCTTTAGGTGACCCTCGCCTCGCAGACCTCGAACTCCCCCTCAGGAGCCCCCGAGCCGCCATCCTACGCAAGCGCCTAAGCTCCACGGCTGCCTGCTTCCACCGCGGGGGAGAGGCGGGGAAGGCTTCAGACTCGAGCCGACACACATTAACGCCCGTCCGACGTATCCGAATTCTTGAGCCGCAATCGAGTACTCAAACTGAAAGGTATACGGTAGGAGAAAAGAGGATCGTCTCTCACAGGCGTCCTTTCAGCAGGACAGACCTCCGCATCGAAAAACGCCATGGGGCCGGTAACTGCACACTTCCACGGAGGCTCAGGGAGGTCAATAGCTGACGCGCGCACCGCCTACCCTGCGGCCGCTATGTTCTCCTCATGCAACAGTTGATGTTGTTGCACCAAGGTTGATCTGCCTTTCTTGATCTGCCTTTCTTTATCTGCCAACCTTTGTTGTTCATGTCTCCCGTATTTGAGGTTCAGTAAGGGCCTCACTAATTCATTTCCTCCCTTTCCATTCATTATGCCTCAGTGGGACTTGAATTTGGTTCTGACTTTCCTGATGGGTTCTCCTTTTGAGCCTCTTCATAGTTGCCCGTTGAGGCTTTTCACATTCAAGACTGTTTTTCTGATTGCTATTACTTTCCTCTGCTAGGAGGGTGAGTGAGCTTTAGGCTCTTTGTTTTGAGCCTCCTTTTACAACCATCCATGGAGACAAGATGGTTCTTAGGACCAGAGCTGCTTTTCTGCCTAAGGTGGTCACTCCTTTTCATCTAGGGCAGTCCATAACTTTACCCACCTTCTATCCTCCCCCTCACCCTTCCAAGGAGGAGGAGAGACTTCACCGCCTGAATCATAGCAGGGCGGTCAGTTTCTACTTGGACATAACCAAGGACTTGGGGCTGGACGATCAGCTCTTTGTTGGTTACATGGGACGAATGAAGGGCAAAGCTGTCCATAAGAGAATGCTTTCCAGATGGATCATCTTGTGCATCAAGATATGCTACACCTTGGCCAAGAAGAAATCGCCTGAAGGTATGAGGTGTCCCTGTGGTAGGCATCTATAAGGCTGCAACATAGGCCTCCCTCCACACTTTCGCAAAGCATTTTTGCTTGGATTCAGAGGTGAGGAGGGACGCCCATTTTGCACGTTCTGTGCTGCAGGACTTTTTGGTATGAGTTGTTTTACACCCTCTGCCAGGAGAGGGACTGCTTGGGGATTCAATTCTAAAGGTGAGGAATCCACAGCCAGATGTATCAATCAGAAGAACTAGTTACTTCCCTTCAGTAACGCTTTTTCTAGTAGATACAGTATCTGCCTGTGTATTCCTGACTGACCCACCCTCCTCCCCGTTGTCTACCTACGTATACCAACTTTTTTTGTGCCTGACTTTCTTGTACTTCTATGTCATTTGCTTTGCTCTGATGCTTGTTGTAAGGAAATGTCTTGGCTTTAGCTTTTCCTGCTTTCCTTCTTATTTCACTCATATACTGTGTATATTTTTGTATACATCTTGTATACTATGTATACTTGCAGTATGTGGTCGGTCTACCCGTTCGCCTTGAAGGCACGGAAAAAATGGGTGCAACTGACATCAGCACGCCGACGTGGTCTTCTTAAGGCTCCAAAGACGTCATACGGAATCGCGAGCGGAGCCGTGCTATTGTGACGTCCTTGTCGACGTGGGAGAGCTATGGAAAAAAGTTTCTGTGGAATGCTGACACACGGGTAATTCAAAAGGTGAAGAACCCACAGGGAGATACTGTATCCACCAGAAAAAGCGTTACCGAAGGTAAGTAACTGTTGGAGGCATACGAGCTGCAGATTACACACTTTTGCATAGATCTCCATCTGGTGTTGGGCCCGGATGTTTGCAGTTTGTTTTTCCTCTTGGAAAGTCTTTGGAAGTCACGAGGTCGGTGACTCCTCCTTTGGATCGTATTGCGCATGGGCTTCGGCTCCATCCTCAGATTGTTTTTTCCCGCCATCGGGCTCTGATGTAATCTTCGCGCTCCGAACATTTTCCAGTTCGACGATCGAAGCGGAATCCTTACTCACATCGCGGTATTGTTTCGATCGCGATCTCCTCAATCAACGCACCTTCTCATCGACAAATCTTCGGTTCCAGTCGTCGACGGCGGCCTTCGGGCCTACCCAAGCTCCGGTCCCGGCTGATGGAAAGAACTCCATTCAAGAAGTGCCCTCAATGTGGGTCCAAATTCCCCCACACCGATCTTCATGAGGTATGCAACCTCTGCCTCTCCCCTGAACACGAGGCTCGAGACTGTCTGGTCTGTAAGTCTTTCAGAATGAAAAAGACTATTCGGGACCGAAGAGCCAAACGAAACATGGCACACTCCTCGACCTTCGTTCCTGTCGATATCTTCGGAGACGACATCGAAGATCCGGGACAGCAGCGCACCGAAGAGGACCTCGTCAGTGCTTCCGAGGCCGACGACTCAGATGTGGAGGACATCACTCCGGCGCAGAGGGTCGTGAGTCTAATACCCCCCCCCCCCACACCCACGCCAACACCCAAAAAGGCTTCGGTCACGCCTTCGCCTCCGGGCCTAAGCAAGACCAGAGACACTGCTTCACACACCCCACCTTCGGGCCCGGTGAAGAAGCCAAGTAAGCCTTCCGGCGGCTCGGGCTCGAGCCAGCCTGCCAGCGGTGCCGAGAAACACACTTCGGCACCGAAAAAGAAACCGGCCTCTACCTCGACACCGAGCTCCGCACCGAAGCCCTCGGGGTCGAAACCCAGCGCTTCCGTACCGACGCCATCTTCGGTACCGACCAAACCCCATAAGGCCCTCGACACTGACACTTCCAAGCCGAAGCCCACCTCGGCACCGACCAAGAAATCGGAGGTTCCCAAGCCCAGTGCTAAGCAAACTGGCATGGACAAGCCTAAAAAGTCATCGGCCTCGAAGACTTCGGCGCCGACGGACCAAACACTGTCACAGGAACTATTTACACCGGATCCCTTACAAAAAACTCTCACCAGGGATCCAAAAACTGGACATTTGGTACTCTTCCAAAAAGAGACATTTGGACAAACCGGCTCCGCCTCCACCTCCAAAGAGGAAGGACTCTGCTACCTCCCCTTTCAGAATACCTTCCCCACCTCCGCCCCCTCCGCCTTCTCCACCCCCATCTCATCGCTCTCCGACCCTGTCTCCAGATGATGATGATGATGATCAGGGGGACTCATATCACGATACAGGGGATGTGCCCCAAGACCCCACCCCTACAGGATCCCCAGACCCATGGGACGACTCCAATAACCCAGATATTCCCGACGTCCCACAAGATGACCTTTACCCTTCCAGGCCATCTCCACCGGAAGACTCATTAGGGTTCCACCATCTACTTCAAAGGGCGGCACACTATCACGGGGTAGAGTTGCACACTGACCCAGTGGAGGAGGATTTCCTCCTCGACACATTTGATACCACACATAGGTCTACCTCCATACTACCTATGCTTAAGGGGGTGGTAAAGCATGCGCCAGAGGTTTTTAAAGACCCAGTCAGGGCCAGGGTAATTAACCCACGCATAGAAAAGAAATACAAAGCTGCCCCCACAGATCCCGCCTATATCAAAGGGCCAGCGCCACTAGATTCCCTAGTGGTTTCCACTGCACAAAAAGAACAAATTCCCAGGCGTCAGGCGAAGCACCACCACCTGACAAAGAGTCAAAGCTACTGGACGCATCAGGAAAGCGCACTGCGTCACAGGCAGCCAATATATGGCGTATCGCCAACACCCAAGCGCTATTGGCCAGATACGATAGGGCACATTATGATGAATTGGAAAACATAATGCACCACCTCCCTGAAAAATATAAAACTAGGGCCAATGAATTAATTCAAGAGGGTAAGACAATCACTAACACCTCTATACGCTGTGCCTTAGATGCAGCAGACACAGCCTCCAGGGCCATTAATACTAGCGTCCTTCTCCGTCGCCATGCTTGGCTAAGAATATCAGGATTTAAACCAGAGGTACAAGCCTCCATCCTTAATCATCCATTTGACCAGGAACACCTATTCGGCCCAAAGGTAGATGAGGCCCTCGAAAAAATGAAGGACACCGATACGGCAAAGTCTTTGGGAGCCCTACAGTCACACCCTCCTAGGCGCTCTTTTCGCCGCTCTTCCTTTCGGAGTACACCTAGAAGCTACTCCTCAGATAACGCGTCCACTTCCTACAAATCCCCCCACTCAGTCCACCTTCACAAGGGGCTATCAAAGAGGCGGCTATAGGGGCAACAATAATAAAGGCAGAGGCAAAACAAATACCGCTCGCTCTGCCACACCGCCTACCCAATGACTTCCCCCGCTCCCTCCAGACCATCCCACTCCGGTCGGGGGCAGACTTCAAAATTTCCTTCATGTCTGGGAGACCATCACCTCAGACAAATAGGTAACCCAAATTATTCGGTCAGGATAAAGCCTGGAATTAACATCTACCCCCCCAAACATTCCACCCAGGCAACGCCCAATGTCACAAGAACATTCCACATTACTAAAGCAGGAGGTAATCTCCCTCCTACAAAAACAGGCAATAGAACAAGTTCCCGTCAATCAGCAAAATTTAGGGGTCTACTCCCTATATTTTCTAATACCAAAAAGGGACGAGACTCTACGACCTATTCTAGATCTCCGGCCCCTAAACACATACATACACTCAGACAAATTTTCACATGGTAACGCTTCAGCAGGTGCTTCCGCTCCTCTCCCAGAACGACTTCCTCACCACACTGGACTGGAAAGACGCATACTTCCACATTCCAGTACACCATGCTCACAGAAAGTACCTCAGATTTGTCGTGGACGGACAACACTACCAGTTCAAGGTGCTCCCATTCGGAGTCACAACAGCACCACGGGTATTCACTAAGTGCCTCGCGGTAGTGGCGGCACACCTCAGAAGACAGCACATTCACGTCTTCTCATACTTGGACGACTGGCTGATAAAAGCCACTTCATACAGCCAATGTGTACACCACAACGCCACTACAATCCAACTACTTCACCAACTAGGCTTCACGGTGAACCACCAAAAGTCCCAGCTATCACCATCCCACATAAAACAATACCTCGGTGCCACCATAGACACCTCAAAAGCAATAGCCTACCCCAATCAGGCCAGGATTGCAAGCATTCAGGCTTTGCGACAAAAAATCGTACTTCAACACTCCCTTCCAGCAAGAGTGTTTATGCAACTGATAGGGATGATGGCCTCTTGCATTTTCATAGTGCCTCACGCAAGACTCCAGATGCGTCCACTACAAGAGTGCTTAGCGTGCCAATGGAACCAGGCCCAGGGGCAACTGGCAGATCTAGTGTTGGTAGACTGTCGTACCCATCGCTCTCTGCAGTGGTGGAACACCACAAACCTTTCCAAAGGTCGACCATTCCTGGACCCGGTTCCACAAATAATCCTAACAGATGCATCGCTCTCCGGCTGGGGAGCTCACCTATTACACCTCACAGTGCACGGCACTTGGACGCCTCAACAAAAGTTACTCCATATCAACCATCTGGAGTTACTAGCAATCTTTCTAGCCCTAAAATCTTTTCAGCCACAGATTTCAGGCAAGGCAGTCCTCATTCGCACAGACAACATGACGGCCATGTATTATATTAAAAAACAAGGCGGCACACACTCTCCACAGCTCTCTCAATTAGCACATAGCATATGGAGATGGGCAATTCCACACAAAATCTTTCTCCTAGCCCAACATGTCCCAGGAGTCCAAAACACCATGGCAGATCTGCTCAGCAGACAGACGCAACAGATCCACGAGTGGGAACTTCACCCGCCGGTTCTTCACCCGTTGTTTCAAATGTGGGGGCATCCACAGATAGACCTATTCGCCACCCACAAAAGCAAAAAATGCCCAAGCTTCGCCGCCAGATACCCACACCCATTGTCCAAAGGAAATGCGATATGGCTGAACTGGTCAGGCAAATGTGCGTACGCTTTTCCACCTCTCCCACTCATTCCATTAGTGGTGCGAAAGCTACAACAGCATTCCCTCACACTGATCCTAGTAGCTCCAACATGGGCCAGACAACCGTGGTACACCACGCTGCTGGAACTCTCGGTAGTACCACACCAAAAGCTACACCTCTCACCATGCCTCCTAACCCAGAACCATGGAGAGATCAGGCACCCGGACGCAGCTCAGCTCAACCTTGCGATCTGGCTCCTGAAATCCTAGAATTCGGATACCTAAACCTTCCCCCTGACTGTATGAACATCATCAGAGAAGCTAGACTCCCTACCACTAGAGCCTGCTACGCTGCCAAGTGGAAAAGATTTGTTTATTGCCATAACAACACAATCAATCCTCTAGATGTGTCTATACAACACATCATATGCTACTTACTCCACCTACAAAGGTGTAATCTAGCATATACCTCCATTCGGCTACACCTCGCAGCAATTGCAGCTTACCTACAAAACAGGCAGCACCTATGACTTTTCAGAGTACCTGCCATTAAAGCCTTCATGGAAGGCCTAAAAAGAATAATTCCCCCCAGAGTACCACCCTCACCTGTGTGAATATCGTTCTCACAAGGCTGATGGGGCCTCCCTTCGAACCTTTGCATAAATGCGAACTGCAATTTCTCACATGAAAACAGCTTTCCTTGTAGCCATCACTTCCCTTAGAAGGGTCAGTGAGATACAAGCACTTACCATACAAGAACCTTTTCTTCAAATGCACCAGAACAAGGTTGTTCTCCTTACCAACCCCAAATTCCTACCTAAAGTCATTTCCCCTTTTCACCTAAACCAATCTGTAGAATTACCAGTATTTCTCGCAACTTCAGACCGTTGCAGAAAGGGCTCTACACACGCTAGATGTCAAACGAGCCTTACTTTACTATATCCAAAGAACACAACCTTTCAGAAAGACCAAACAACTGTTTGTCTCTTTTCTTTCCACCACACAAGGGCAACCCCATCTCAAAATCAGGGATAGCTAGGTGGATTGTAAAATGCATCCAGATTTGCTACCACAAAGCGAAACGAACGCTATCCGTTCCCCCTAAAGCCCATTCTACACGGAAGATAGGGGCTTCCATGGCTTTTCTAGGGAACATCCCATTAGATGATATCTGCAAAGCAGCTACATGGTCAACACCGCACACTTTCACTAAACACTATTGTATAGATGTGCAAACCAAGCAACAAGCTAGTGTGGGCCAGGCTGTACTAAAAACACTATTTCAAACCACTGCAACAGATACCGGTGGTCGCCGCTAAGGTGGGGAACTGCTATATAGTCTATGCAAAAGTGTGTAATCTGCAACTCCTATGCCTCGAACGGAATATGCTACTTACCAGTATGCATCTGTTCTTGGCATGTAGAGCTGCAGATCTACACACGCCCACCCGCCTCCCCGGCTACCTGTATCTGTTCCAGTTTATCTTATTTAGATACAACACACATGGGTTTCTTCACTGTTGTTACTACGCTCCATCTTTCCCTGCTGGCGAAAAACAATCTGAGGATGGAGCCGAAGCCCATGCGCAATACGATCCAAAGGAGGAGTCACCGACCTCGTGACTTCCAAAGACTTTCCAAGAGGAAAAACAAACTGCAAACATCCGGGCCCAACACCAGATGGCGATCTATGTAAAAGCGTGTAGATCTGCAGCTCTACATGCCAAGAACAGATGCATACTGGTAAGTAGCATATTCCTTTTCATCCGGGTTCCATCTCTGAGGGTTTAGACCAGCCTTGTGAGGGCCATAAGGCGTCACCAAACATACACCCTTAGCGGCACAGGGGTTGCTAGGTGCAGAGTGCCAACACAGCATTTGGTGCTCAATGCAAATCAATGGAGTAGATCGGTTTTGGAAATATGCTGCTGGCTCTAGCCAAGAGACCGGACGAAGAAAACCCACAACTGCACATGTAAGAGCTGATGCTTAGGGACATAGGGAACACTGTCGGTCAGACTCCACAAGGCATAGGGGCTTTGGGTGTAGGAGTGTACTTAGATGTCGGGAAAGGGTTACTGGAGCAGGTGTCTACGTGGAGTCTGGCAGGGGCCCACCCTCAGTGGACACTTGCTCAGAATCGCTGGTAAACCATCGCAGGACCGGTGGGCCACTTGGACTCAGGCTGTGGACGTCTGGTGCAAAGGTGGGTCTGGTGGGTGGTTTCTTTGTTCCTCAGGGCAGAGCTCTTGTTCTTTAAAGCTGGCTTCTTCTGGACAGGTCTGCTGTACACTGGAGTTCTTGATATTTTTGAAGGAAGGCAGTCCTCCCAGAGTTTTTGGAGGTCGCTGGGCCTGCAGGACGAGCCTACTTTTGTAGCAAGGAGGAGGAGGGGAAGGCAGGGCTGGCGCCAAGTCAGTCACTGGTCCTTCTTCTTTCTTGTTCTTGCATCTCTTCAGTGTCTGGGCTTTGTAGGTCATCAGTAATCGGACTTCGGGGTCTGGGTATGCCACCTAATTGATTTGGAGTTGTTACAGGAGAGTGACAGGTAGGCACCTATAGGGTCCTTGCCTGCCATGTTTACACCCTCTATTATGCCACCCTCCTGTGGGAGGAGGCATAGTCCTAGCCCTAATTGGATAAGTCCCACCATCTTCAAGATGGGGGGGCAATGAAAAATGTGCTTCACTTTGCCTCTAGCACCTGAGGGGTGGGGTTGGCTAAGGGGGGTACACCTCCTATTCTCACTTAGTATTCCTGCCGGTTCTCCTGCCAAAAGTGGGGGTTTGAACCAGGGGCTGCCATCTGCTGCTAGCAGCAGAGGCTGGGGTCGCACTACAAAGTCAGCAAGGCCTTTGAAGCTTCCCTCTCGAGCACTGTGCCTGCCTGGGGGAAGAGGTGTCACGCCTAGCCCAGGATGGGCTTTGTTTCTGATCTCAGTGCAAGGATTCTTGGCCCAGGGTTCCAGAAACATGTCTGGTGGTGGCAGTCTGCCTAAAGCCAGTCCGAGACCACAACGGGGTTGCTAGGTTTTTAGGGGTTCCTCTGAGGTGTCCTCTGGGTGCATTGTTTATTAGATCCCACACTGGCATCAGTGTGGGTTTATTAGGAGGCCTTGTTTGGTACCAAACACTGCTGGGTTCAGTGAAGCCATCATGATGCTGGCGAACTCGAATTGTCTAGTTTCCAGCTCATGTACTCTATGGCTTCCCTGGCACTTAAAATATTAAGGAATAGATTTTAATATTTTAGGGGTCTAGCTGCTCATGCAGATATGCTCACACCTGAGATATAATGCAACCCTGCTTTAGGGGCTGTAAGGCCTGCTAGAGGGGTGACTTACACATACCTTAGACAGTGCCGCTTTGACATGGCACACAGGCAGTCTGCCATGTCGATTTTGTAGTTTTGCAGTATGAATCCACTCCTGTATTGACATGCTGTGCTTTATTCGGCCATCTAGTGGTTGGGTCCAGAATAGTCTTTGTTTTTGTGTGTGTTTTTTTTTGTGAGTTTTTTGGGCGTGGTCGACCACGATTTGGTGCCGGGTCCATCGCCCCGGAGGTCGTTATGCGTAGTAGCCATTTTTCTGCCGTTGGGTCTGGAAGCAAAAGGGGACGCTCCGAAGAATCGCTGGAAATCCCTGAAAGAAACTCGAGATTTCGACGAAAAAACCAACGTGGGACATTGACCTCCCGACCGGAGAATGCAGCTTGCCTCCGGTGACCACATCTCCGATACAGAATACCTTTATTACACGACTACGCACATGGTTCGACAAATGGCGAGGTAGGGGCCATGGAAAATACCCCTTTCAAATTCTGCCCAGAGTGCCACCACAAATTCGCACAACGCGATCCCCACAATGTGCGCAACCTCTGCCTGCCCAAGGACTGCGATGTTTGTGCGGTGTTCCTTCTGAAGACCCTCAGGACACTCCGAAAGAAGAGAGAGGCCCACCAGCGACAATGTCCCAGGCACAGAAATAACCTACCTTGAAGGACCTAGGTTTCTCCAGCGATGAGGAGGACCAAGGAGTTCCATCAGAATCGACGAATGAAGGATCGGACGTCGAAATTCTGGAGGGGGACTCAAAAAAGATCTGTGTCCAGAAAAAGATGGCAAAGGACACATAAAAGAAGACCTACAAGGTAAGACACCTACATTCGTTGGAACCAAAGGGCCACAATAATAAGGCACAGCCTAAGGCAGCACCGACGCCGAAGAAAAAGGTGATCAAAGGCCAACCGCAATCCAAGGAACACCGCGGAACCCTACCAAGGGACGCCCTCGAGGGAAAATTTCACAAGGTGCCAAAACCAAGGGTCGAGTGCGACCCCCGAAGGGAGTTACGCCACCCTCAAACACATAGCCCACTACTCCCCAGAAGGGAAAATCTCCGGTCTCTGACACCGAGAGAGCCCACGAGGGGGAAAAGAAAAAGAAACACCTCGAAGCAGAAATGGCGGCACTCCTTCAGAATAAAAGAGTTGGCATCGCCCAAGGGATTCCGTATCCCCATGATCCCCCGTCGTCGACACAGACAATGTCGACGCCAAGGGTCCAGAGGACACAGAAGGGGAAGAAGATATCCTCAAGTCACCCCCAAACTACGTGATGACTACCTCGAGGAGTACTTCGACGCACCAGAGGAAGAAGAAACCTCCGAGACTTTAGAGGATCAATGGAACGACCTTGACACAGAAAGCCCAGAGGAGGAGATATGCTGTTATCCCTTGAAGGCTTCGCCCCCGGATGACATAGCTTTCTACAACGGCCTAGTGAAGAGAGCAGCTGACACTTTCGGGGTCGCCCTCGAAGAAGAGAAGGGGGAAACATGCTTTCTCTTAGAAACATTAGGCCCTGGCAACAAGGGCACACAATACCTTCCAATGCTACCAAGCATCCTGGATCACGGCAAGGAAGCCT
Source organism: Triturus cristatus (assembly GCF_964204655.1). NCBI lineage: Eukaryota > Metazoa > Chordata > Amphibia > Caudata > Salamandridae > Triturus > Triturus cristatus. The sequence continues at coordinate 1,136,687,503 of NC_140579.1, forward strand.
TCAACAAGCCCGCCTCAGCCAAAGGGGTGACATCAAGGGTCGAAAAGAAGTACAAACCCTTGTGAGAAAGTTCCATCTTTCTTGCATGGTATGCCCCCACTTTTTGCTGAATTGCTGACTGTACTTTGACTGAGTATGCCCTGGACTCCTGCCAATCAGGTGCCCAGGGCCTATGTTCCTTCCCTAAAACCTAAAACACAAATTGGCAAACCCTGGCCACTTTTCAGCCCCTGGTAAATGGTATCCTAGGTACCCAGGGCCTTGTGACCAGGGAAGGCCTCTAAGGGCTGCCGCATTTATTGTGCCACCCTTAGAGGCCCTGTACCCTAACACAAACACACTGCCCTTGCAGGCTGAGTGTTTGGATACAAGACAAAACAGAGAGTCGACATGGCACACATCCCTGTGTGCCATGCCCACAACCTACACTGCCCTGGCATACTTCAGCCACCCTTCTAGCTGGGTGCCCTATGCCAGTGGTGTGGGCACAGGAGCATGAGCCCTGTGCCCCTACAGTACCCAGGTCCATTCCTGGGCACTGTAAGTGCAGTGCTGCCATTTAAGAGTACATGGTGCCGAGAGCTCGTCAAACACGAACTCCACAGCACCATAATGGCAACACTGAAGATTGAGAAGCTTGGTATCAAACTTCTCAGCACATTAAACCCGCACTGATGCCAGTGTGGGATTTAATGTACAAAGCACTACAGAGGGCATCTTAGAGATGCCCCCTGAAACCTAACCTACAATCCACGTCTTGTCTGATAGGCTGCCGCACAGCAGACATGTTGCTGGACCCCTGGGTGGAGAGCCCCCACTCTCCTGGGCCTGCAACAATGCACATCCTGGGTGAGGTACTCAGCAACTGGCCCCCACCGGTTCTGACCCCCACTCTGGCGGGAAGACTGGCCGGAAACCCCAAGTAAGGACAGGGGATGTGCCAGCTTCTGCCAACCCCACCCCTCAGTTGGGAGAGGCGAGGTGAAGCACATCTCCGGTCTCTCGCCATCTTGAAGATGGGAAGCCCTGCCCAATCAGGACTAGGCTACTGCCCCCCTACCACAGGAGAGTGGCAGGATAGGGGGTGTACCCACCCTAGGGCAGGGTCCCTGCCCTTGACCTGTAACTCCCCGAAATCTAGTATTTAGGGGCACCCTGAACCTTCCTTCCTCAGATTCCAGATTCTAAAGTAGCAAAGAAGAAAAAGAAGACCTGCCGTGCAGCTGCTAAGAAGAGGAAGACACCAACTGCTTTGGCCCCAGCCCTACCGGCCTGTCGACCCTCGAACCTGCTCCTGCTAAATCCCGGCAACTCCTGCAGCAAGCAACCTCACAAACCCTGGAGGACCTAGCTACCTTGTGACTCTGAGCACCTGGGGTTCCCAAGAGCAGTGGCTCTGCTCAAAGCAAGTTTCTAACCCCTGGCATCAGCCCAGAACCGCAAACCCTGCACACTCTGCACCCGCCAAGCCTGGCCTGTGCCGGAGTGGACAAAGACCCCGAGGACGTCCCCCTGGCGACTGTGAACCCGAATCCGGCACCCAAGAACCCACCTCGACGCTCCTGACGACACCTGCAGCCTCAGAACCAGGGACCCCCCCAACCGCGATCAACAGAGGGTAAGATTTCCCGACATCAAAAGGCACCCCTAAACCTGGCGCCCTGCGGCCCCCTGTGCCCGACTCCTGGGTACCTACCTATCCTCCAACTACCCAACTTGTCTCTCGAAGTAGTGGTGGTCGCACCTGAAGAATCTTCGTCCCCGAGCTTGCAGCCTTTGTTCGTCCTTGAGCTTTCCCATTGAAATCCATTGAGCGCTCGAAGGCTCAAAAGCACCCTGCACCCAGCCGCCCGAGTGGCCCTGACAGTGCAACTTCTACTCTATATACTTCCCCATTTGCCCTGAGCAAATGACCAGGGGCTCAGCTCCCACAGCCGCGTGGCCTGCTAGTCAGCAGCCACCAACCAAGGCCCCCCTGCCGCCCATAGGATAACATTGGGCCTAACTCACTCTGCACCCGGCTGCCCCTATGCTGCTGAGGGTGTAACAACTGTACTTACCTGACATGGGAGACCCCTGAGTCTATGCCCAGAACCTTAACTCTGACAGTTGAGTACTTACCCAAAAGCCGATAACTAACTTTTCTTCCATAGGGTAACATTGGCTGGCTTCTTCTGAAATTTCTTCAAAGTGTGGAGTTTCTAAACTTTAAAATATTCACCTAAAATCAACCGAGTAACGAAAACTGAAATACTCACCTGATTTTAGGAGAGGTCCCAGTGCTGGATCTTGGTGCCCAGCACTGACCCTGAAAAGTACTTACAACCGTACTTACCACTAACTCAATTTTCTCCCATAGGAAACCATTGACTGATTTTCTGTGAAATGTCTTCTGTCGATTTTTGCAAACTACAAATATTCTTTAAAAATCGCACCAACTGTGAAAACATAATTACTTGCCTGTTTTAGATAGATGCCCCAGTACTGAGCCTAGGAGCCCAGCAATGGATTACAAAAGTAACAAGAACATACTTTACCCGTAACTTGAATTTTCTCCCATAGGAAACCATTGACTGTTTTTCTATGAAATTTCTTCTGAGTGTCGATTTTGCAAACTTATAAATATTCCTTAAAAATCGCCTGTGTAACTTAAACGCAGTTTCTCAACTGCTGACCTAGAAAAAGTAACCATAACCCCACTTACCTGCTGGGTGAATTTCCTTCCATAGGATAACATTGGTAATTTGATTATCAAAAGTTTTTAAGTGTCACCTTTTAAAATAGCTAAATATTGCTTAAAAATCACCACAGTAACCAAAACGGATTTGCTCACTTGTTTCCAAGAACTGTCCTAGGACTGAATCTAGGATCCAGTCCTGGAGTTAGAAAAGTAATCCTGAAAGTAATCAAGTGCTCATAACTCAAAATTCCCATTGAGCTCGATGTATTATTGTGTTTGAAATTGTGTTGCCTATTGCAACAAAACTGTAACTAATATCTGCAAAAGTCAATTGCCTATTGCAAAGTATTTAACTAAAGCATCTCATTCTGAGAAAGTATATTTTGATACCTATTGTTGGTTCTAAAATAAAACAACCATATATATTTTTTTTTATAGAAACCATTGGCCTAGAGTTCAGTTATTTGAGTGTGTGAGACCATTTGCTGACTGACTGTGTACAACAAATGCTTTACACTGTCCTCTGATACTGCCTTACTGCTCGACCAAGCTACCACTTTAGAGAGTAAGGTTATATCTAACTTTAACCTCTGCCAAACCTCTGGGGACTGTGGACTCTGTACACACTGTACCTATTTGGGAAGAGTATATACAGAGCCACTTTCTCACAACCCTCATCCAAGGACCGTAAGTATATTCAAGAAAATGTAGTGCCTAACTCCATTATTGTCACCACGGCAAGGAGAAGAGCAAATGCCCTTTCTAATAGTGGACCACCTCCAGAGAAGTAAAGCAGACAAATGGATATGGTGGGCAGAAAAATTGAGAAGTAGGCAGCGAAGCAATGGTGCATCGCAAACTCAAAAGCCCTGCTAAACAGGTATGGCCACCAGCAATGGGGTGACATTGACGAGCCCATCAACAAGCTCCCGGAAGAGGACAAGAAAAGGGCGAAAGCTATTGTCCAGGAAGGCAAAACGTAGCAAACACATGCCTTAAATCAGCACTCGACACAGACAGCAGACAAATGTGCACAAGCACCACACTAAGAAGGTATGCCTGGCTATGAATATCCGGCCTTAAACAAGAGGTTCAAACCCCCATCATTAACAGACCGCTAACGGGGGACGCACTGTTAGGAAAGGAAGTAGATGAATCCCTCCAGCAAATAAAAAAGGACGATGAGACTTCGAGCCATGGGAGCCCTGCAACAGAGAGGTGCCTTCAAAATAGGAGGGTTTAACGGAAGAAAACCCACAGGAAGAGGGGCCTTTGCTCAAGGGAAGCAAATGTCTCACCAACAACAGGGCCAGAGCAATGGCCAACAAGCAAATCAACAGGCCGGATACCAGAACTGGCAACAGCCAAGGCAGTCCTTTCTAGGGAGAGGCAGAGCCAGTCCTCCAGAGTGAAAGGAACTGGATCAAATTGACTCATGCACGGAAAAGGACCCACACACAACACCACTGGGAAGCAGAATATCACAATCCCTGCAGCAGTGGCAAAATATCACAACAGACAATTTGATATTATATTTGATAAAGTACGGGTATTGCATAGAATTGACAAAGATCACCAGCAAACCCACCTAGGATAAAAAAAAGTTCCCCAAATCAGAGCTGACACAGTTCAAAAACAAGCAATAGAAACCGTGCCAAAGTAAGACCTTTACAAGGGAAACTACTCCCCGTATTGCCTAGTTCCCAAACAAGACCTTTCACTAAGGCCCATCCTAGACCCTAAGGTTCATAAACAAATTCATTTTGACCCAACATTTTAAAATGGCAACACTCCAAGAAGTAATACCGCAGATTCAAAGGGGCAACAATAGACCTCAAGGATGCCTATTTACACATTTCCATGAACAAAAACCACAGACAATATCTCCGATTCCTACACGAGGGAACACACTGCCAGTTAAAGGTACTCCCTTTCGGAATAAAATCAGCACCACCCGTCTTCACCAAGTGCCTAGCCACAGTTGTGGCGCATCTGCGGAAAAAGGGAATACATGTCTATCCTTACCTAGACGACTGGCTTATAAAAGCAGATACAAAACATTAATGTCTCACCCATGTTCAGACAGTAATCCTCACACTCCAAAGATTAGGATTCTCAATAAATCACAAGAAATCCTCCACAAGGCCAGAAAAAGAGAAATCATTCTTAGGTGCAAGACTCAACTCAAAACTTGCACAAGCTTATCCCACTCAAAAGAGGATATAAGCTATCAAACCAGAAACTACCCTTTACCAGAAGGGTCAATCTCTGACAGTGAGCAGAGTCGTGAAACTCATGGGCATGATGGCATCATGCAGCCCACTAATTCCTCGTGGCCTGCCTCCATATGCGCCCCTTCCAACAAATGGGCCACAAGGAGTTGGGAGGATCTAGTGGTTGTTACGCAGATACTGAAAGCAGAAATACAATTGTGGGCATCCAAGAACATAACACAAGGCAGACCTTGCAAGAACCCAACTCCTTCTGTGACAATCACAACAGATGCATCCCTAAATGGGTGGGAAGCGCACCTCTGCCAACTGAAGATACAAGGCCAGTGGAGCGACCTTGACTCCATAAGACACATCAGGTACCTGGAGATGAAAACAGTCCTTCTAACATTGAAGGCCTTCCAGGAACACATTCGCAGGAAGACTGTCTTTAATACAAACAGACCACTCCACCACAATGTTTTACCTCAACAAACAAGGAGGTACGAAGTAATTCCCACTCAGCAAGCTAGCACAACAGATCTGGCAATGGGCAATTTCACAAGAAATCAATCTGCAAACAATACACCTACTGGGAATATACAACACAACTGCAGATAAACTGAGAAGGCAGAACAACTGCTCCCACAAGTGGGAATTGAAACACAAAACAATACAATACAATACAACTTCAAATTCTGGAGGACCCCAGAGATGGACCTGTTTGCTTCAATGCAAGACAAGAAATGACAGTTCTTTGCCTCGAGGTTTCATCACCCTCAGTCAAAAGGGAAAGTCCTGTCGCTAAATTGGTCAGGGACATTTTCATACGCTTTACCACCAATACCTCTAATCCAAAGAGTCCTAGAAAAATCAAGACAACCAGGGACAACCCTAATTCTCATTGCTCCACAATAGGCCAGACAAACATGGTACTCAAGTCTGCTAGAACTGTCCAAAGGACAAATAATTCAACTCAAAGCGGACAAGGACCTACTAACAATGCAACAAAGCCAAATCTTCCACCACGTAGCCAGCGACGCTACGCCTAGCAGCCTGGCACCTGAATACGTAGAGTGTGGTCCCTTAAAATTGCCTCAGCGGACAATGAAAATTCTAAGGGAGGCAAGAAAACAAACCACAAGGAAACGCAATGCCGCAAAGTGGAAGCGGTACACCACTTGGTGCACAACAAACTAAAGGACTCAATCACTAACAAGAAATAGTAATCATATACCTAACACACCTCCTAGACAGTCACATCAACTACTCATGCCTAAAAGTACACTTCGCGCCCATCGTAGCCTACACCAGGGGAGAATCATGCAAACGTTTCTTCAGAAGACCTCATTAAAAGATTCCTAGAAGGACATAAGAGTATTGCACCCCCCAAGGCATCTCCAGCCCCCATGTGGAGTATACATACAATCCTCACGCAACTTATGACAGAACCATTTGAGCCCATGCACAATGCAGACCTCAAATACATTGCTTTAAAGACAGCATTCTTAATAGCCATTACATCATTACGAAGAGCAAGTGCGCTACAAGCATTAACCATACAAGAACCATACATTTAAGTCCATAAAGACAGTTATCCTAAGAACTAATCCTCAATTCTTACCAAAGGTTGTTTCCAAGTATCACTTGAATCAAAACATTCTCCTATAAAGACCCGAAAGCAAAAGGAGAAAGTAGCCTCCATACTCTGGATGTAAGGAGAGCTCAACTGTATTATCTGCAGACAAAGAACAAGCTCACAAAAGCAAACAGCTGTTTGTTGCCTACTCACATACTAAGACAGGGACGCCTGTCACAAAGGCAACAATTGCACGATGGATAGTCGAAACCATCCAACTATGCAATACCACTGCAGGGAAAACCCTAAGCGTACAGCCAAAAGCTCATGCAACTAGAAAGAAAGGAGCAACTCTAGCCTTCATGGCCAATGTGCCAATAGACACTATATGTGCTGCAGAAACAGGACTTCCCCACACACTTTCACCAAACATTACTGTGTGGACATACAAATGAATAAGGAAGCACATGTAGGTCAAAAGGTAATTCAACACCTGTTCGCAAAGTCTTCCTCTTACTACAACCTCCACAACAATGTGGAGAAGTGTAGCTCACTGGTTAGAGGAGGCATACCCTGAAGCAGAGATCAGACCCGGGACCTGGGTTCGATTCCCGACGCGGCAGGGTCCAGAGCCCAATCGTCCACGGACTCGATAATTCTCGCTTCGGTGCCCACTCTAAGCATGAGTTCACACTATGCAGCTCTGGGCAACAAGCCTGCTTAATCTCCACAACGGCCCCCCGCGGCGGGATGCCTGGCTTTCACCTTGGGGATGCCCAGTACGGGTTATCTTACAGGGAAAAACCAGGACGGGTTCCCAATGCAAGCGCCAAGATGCCCGTAGGGTGATAGCTGCGCTCTATAAGTACATCAATCAATCAATCAATCAATCAACAATGGAGAAACCGCTACGTAATCTGATGCACAGCATGTGAATCCAGAAAAGGCTTCACGCTGCAAAACGAAATGATTACTTACCAGTAGGAGTAGTTTTGCAGCTTGAATAGTTTTCTGGATTCACTTGTGACCCACCCAGCCTCCCCTACAAGGAATACAAACAGGTGGGGAACTACAACTAACAATTCTCTAAAGTAGCATCTAAAGCACTATAAGACTGAAACAAGAATCTGAAAATGGGTACTACACACAACGACCTATGGGGTGCCGGCTGATGTCAAACAGGGGATGGACCTGGCACCAAATGGTGGTTGATCCCCCAAACCCCCCCCCCCCCCCCCCCAAAAAAAAACCTGACTTTTCTGGACCCAACCACTAGATCGCGGAATAATGCACAGCATGTGAATCCAGAAAACTCTTCAAGCTGCAAAACTACTCCTACTGATAAGTAACCATTTCGTTTTTGTCTGCACCAAGGCATGCAGGTTGCATTGGCAGTTTGCATGGTCTTAGTGAGAGGGTCTCTAGGGGATGCTTCTCAGTCACAATGCCCTAATTACCAGGCGTACCGTTTACTAGGGACTTACAGGGCTGGTCTGAAGTTGTGCCAATCGTGGTACAGTTTTAGGAAGGAGCTCTGGCAAAAGGGACCTGGTTTCGAAGTACCCTGTGCTCTTTCACTCGAAACCACATCCTGTTCCAGGCAAAAGGTGGGGGGCTAACCATGTTGATATTTCTCTGCCTCCCTCCACTCGAGAGACTTCATTTTCTAAGGAAAAGAACCTGGTAAGGCCATCTGCATTGGCATGGGCAGTCCCAGGTCTGTGTTCCACTGTGAATTCCATTCCCTGTAGGGGCCTGTGGTCTGTTTGAACTATGACGTGAGTGCCAAACCGGTATGGCTTCAACTTCTTCAGGGCCCAGACCACAGCAAAGGCTTCCCTCTCTATGGCACTCCCACACTGCTCTCTAGAGAATAGTCTCCTGCTTATGAAAGCAACAGGTTGGTCATGCCCATCATTTATTTACTGCTCCTATCCCATGCCCAGATGCATCTGTCTGCACATTGAACTGCTTGGAGTAATCTGGAGCTTTCAGGACTTGGACAGAGCACCAACAGAGTGCCAAAAGCCTTTTGACAGCTTACTTGCTTTGGCATCTTCTTGTAGGTGTGTGCTGTGAGGGGGAGCCACCATGGACCCATAATCCTTCAAGAACCTCCTGTAATACCCAGTCAAACCAAGGGATGCCCTGGCTTGGGTCTGTGTTGTTGGAGCGTCCCTGTCCAGAATTGTCTGGATCTTGGGTTGGGGTGGCTGAACTTGGCCTTTACCTACCAGGTGACACAAATACACAACTTTTCCCTGCCCTATCTGGCGCATGCTTCCCTTGATACTAAGGCCTGTCCTTTTCAGAGCTTCAAGGACCCTCCCAAGGTCGATCAAGTGATCCTGCCAGGTGGAGCTATATACTGCAATATCAGCCTGATAAGCCGCTCTAAAGTATTCCAAACCAGCACGGACTTTGTCCACCAACCTCTGGAAGGTGGCAGGGGCATTTTATTTTATCCAAAGGGCATCACACTAAACTGGAAGTGTACACTTGGAGTGGAGAATGCAGATTTTTCTTTTGCTCCAGGGGTCAGACCTATCTGCCAGTACCCAGATGTGAGATCAAAGGTATTCAGATACTTGGCTGCCCCTAACCTGTCAACCAATTCATGTGCTCTGGGAATTGGAAGTGCATCAGTTTTTGTCACAGAATTGAGACCCCTATACTCCACACAAAACTTATTTTTTCTTTTCATTCTTGGAGTAAGGTTTGGGGACTAATACAACTGGGCTGGCCCATGGACTCTCTGAGGGTTCAGTGATCCAAATTCCAGCATCTTGCATGCGCTCTCTGACCTGATCAGACTGCCTGAAAATGTTTTTTTAGACGGGTAGCTGTCACCAGCTACCTGCCCTCAAGGATCAGTGAAGTGGGCCCTACCCTACCCTATCCTTGAAAGAAAAGGGGAGGTCACCTATCTGGTGGACTTTGGTAGTTGCAAGCACCCCAATAGCGTGATACATATCAACCGCTTTAAGCCCTATTATGACAGAGCTGATGTGACCATGCTCATGGTTACAGATGAGGGACCGGAAGCTGAGAGTGGACCGCTCCCGGTTCTCCTCTCTAGCACTCCAAAAGATGGGTCTGTTGATGGATGGGTCTTCTCAGACACCCTTACTGACCAACAGAAAGCTGATTGCCGGCAAGTCGTAAATCAGTATGCTGAGCTCTTCTCTCGGACCCCTGGTCAGACTAGTTGGTGTACCCATGATGTGGACACTGGGGGACAGCCTACCTGTCAAAAATAAACATACGGGCAGTCTGAAAAAGTAAAAGAGCATAAAGCTGAACTAAACAAGATGCTGGAATTGGAAATGGACCCTCTAAGAGCCCTTAGGCCAGCCCAGTTGTCTTGGTCCCCAAACCTCATTCCAAGGGTGTAAAAACAGAGCTGAGGATTTGTGTGGAGTGTAGGGGCCTCAATGCAGTAACCGAGACAGATGCATATCCACTTCCTAGGGCTGACAAACTGATAGGTTAGGGGCAGCCAGGTTTCTCGTGTACCTTTGATTTAACATCAGGGTACGGGCAGATTGGTTAGGCTCTTGGAGTAAAAAAGAAATTGGCATTCTCAATCCCAGATGGGCATTATCAGTTCACTGTTCTGCCCTTTGGACTAAAGAATGCCCCTGCCCCCTTTCAAAGGTTAGTTATTAAAGTCCTTTCTGGATTTGGGTCTTTTAGAACAGCATACCTTGATGATATTGCAGTCTACAGCTTCACCTGGCATGATCACCTTCGAAAAGTCCTTGAGGCTCTGCAGAGTGCAGGCCTCACTATCAAGGCACGCAAGAGCCAGATAGGGCAGGGCTCTGTTGTATACTTGGGCCACATTGAGGGTGGAGGCCAAGTTTAACCCTTACTACCCAAGATCATAACAATTGTGGGCTGGGTAGCTCCAACCACTTAGCCTCAAGTCAGGGCATTCCTTGACTTGACTGACTATTACAGGTTTGTGAAGGGGTATGGTCAATTATTGACTGTGTGCATTTGCAGTTGTCTAACACTCCTCTTATAAGCCTAATGCTTCTCAACCACACTACCCTCTAGACAAGCACCTTGGAATTGCTCGAGCAAGCCCCTGCCCAATAATAAGGGAATACCTGTATTCTTTGCATAGTATACCTCTTTTTGGTATACTATATAAAGAACCAACTTCCTACAACATGGGCCAAGAATCCCAGCAGAATCACAGATGACTTAACACTTCCTTTTTAGGTCTCGCTTAGCGAAAGCAGCGCAAGAGCTGCTCTCGCTATTGCGAGAACCTTTTGGAATCGATTCTGCCGAGGCTTCCATGCACGCGTCTGCGTGGACAAACATGGCTGCTCTTGCGATGTGTCCATAGCAAACAGCATGCGCGTCTGTAGTCCGTAGGGACTGTGAACAGCCCGACGCCATTTTGCATTTTGGTGTCCTAGCATCGAAAATGCAGTTTCCTGTAGGGCGTGGAAGGTGTCCTATCAACAAAAATGGTTGTTATTTATTCTTGACCGGCACGTTTCTTAAAAATGCCGCTTACACTGAGTTTGTATTTATTTTGTTGAAAAGCGCCCGTGAAACTTGGTGCGCATTTTAGTGTGTGTTTGTTAAAAAGGCTGCTTTCAATATGCAGCTTGCCGCGGTTTGAAGAGTTGGGAAGTACTCGGCTTGCTGCATCTTGGTGTTATAGCAATGGGAATGCCGTTTCCTGTCCAGAGCTTGTCGTAGTTTAATGACTTTGTATTTATTTTGTTGAAACACGCGCCGTGTAACTTGGCATTGGCATACTACTCACTCTACCCCTCTACTACTCTACCCCTCTACTACCCCACTACCCCCGTACTACCCCTCTACTACCCCACTATCCTACTACCCCTCTACCACCCCACTACCCTACTAACCTACTACCCCTCTACTACCCTCCTACCTTATTATCCTTCTACCCCTACTACCCCCTACTACCCTACTATCCCACTACCCTACCCCTCTACTACCCCTCTACCCTACTATCCTACTACCCTTCTACTACCCTACTACCCCTCTACTACCCTTCTATCCCTCTACTACTCCACTACACCTCAACTACCCCTCTACTACCCCACTACCCCCCACTAGCCCACTACCACCCCACTACTACCCCACTACCACCCCACTACTACCCCTCTACCCCCTACTATCCCACTACCCTACTATCCCACTACCTTACTACCCCTCTACCCCACCCCTCTCCTACCCCACTACCCCTCTACTATCCCTCTACTACCCTTCTACCCCTCTACTACCACCCCACTACTCCTCTGCTAAACCACTACCCCAACTACCCTACTACCCTGTACTACTATCCCACTACTACCCCACTACTACCCTATTACCTCACTACCACCCCTCTACCCCTCTACTACCCTTCTACCCTGTTACCCCCTACTACCCATCTTCTACCCCTCTACCCTATCCTACTACCCTTCTACTACCCCACTGCCCCTACCCTACTACACCTCTACCCTGCTACCCCTCTACCCTACTACCCCTCTACTACCACACTACTACCCTACGACCCCACTACGCCTCTACTACCCCAGTACCCGACTACCCAACTACCCCTCTACTACCCCACTACCCCTACTACTCCACTCCCCCTCTACCCTACTACCCCCTACTACTCCTCTACCACTCCACTACCTACTACCCCCCTACTACCCTACTACCCCAGTACCCCTCTACAACCCCTACTACCCCTCTACCCCACCCAACTACTACCCCTCTACCCTACTGCCCCTCTACTACCCCACTGCCCCACTACCCCACCCCTCTACTACCCCACTTCCCTACTACCCCTCTACTACCCCACTACCCTACTACCCCTCTACTCCCTACTGCCCCACTAACCCCCTACTACCCTACTATCCCACTACCCTACTACCCCTCTACCCTATCCTACTACCCCTCTACTACCCTTCTACCCCTCTACTACCTTTCTACCCCTCTACTACCCCACTATGCCTCTCCTACCCCGCTACACCCCACTAGCCCACCACCCCCTACTACCCCACTACACTACTACCCCACTATTACCCTACTACCCCACTACCCCACTACCCTGTTACCCTACTACCCCCTACTACCCCCTCCAACCCCACTACCCTACGACCCCTCTACTACCCCACTACCCCTCTACTACCCCACTACCCCTCTACTACCCCACTACCCCCCTACTACCCCACTACCCCACTACCCCCCACTACCCCCACTACCCCTCTACGACCCCACTACCCCTCTACGACCCCACTACCCCTCTACCCCACTGCCCTACTACCCCACTACCCCTCTACCCCTACTACTCCACTCCCCCTACTACCCCACTAGCCAACTACCCCACCCCTCTACTACCCTACTACCCCTACTACTCCTCTACTACCCCACTACCCTACTACCCCCCTAGTACACTACTACCTCTACTACCTCACTGCCCCACTACCCCTCTACTACCCCACTACCCCTCTACCCCTCTAGCCCACTACCCCCTACTACCCCACTACCCTAGTACCCCTCTACCCTACTATCCTGCTACCCCTCTACTACCCCACTACCCTACTATCCCTCTACCCCTCTACCCTACTACCCCTAACTACCCTACTACCCCCTAATTACCCACTACCCCCTACTACTCCACTACCCCCTACTATCCTACTATCCCACTACCCTACTACCCCTCTACTACCCCTCTACCCTATCCTACTACCCCTACTACCCTTCTACCCTTTTACTACCCTTCTATCCCTCTACTACCCCACTACACCTCCACTACCCCACTACCCTACTACCCCACTACCCCTCTACTACCACTCTACCCCAGTACTACCCCACTACCCTTCTGCCCTGTTACCCCTCTACTACCCCCCCTCTACCCCATCCCTCTACTACCCCTCTACCCTACTACCCCTCTACAACCCCACTACCCTACGACCCCTCTACTACCCCACTACCCTACGACCCCTCTACTACCCCACGACCCCTCTACTACCCCACGACCCCTCTACTACCCCACGACCCCTCTACTACCCCACGACCCCTCTACTACCCCACGACCCCTCTACTACCCCACGACCCCTCTACTACCCCACGACCCCTCTACTACCCCATGACCCCTCTACTACCCCATGACCCCTCTACTACCCCACGACCCCTCCACTACTCCATACTACTCCACTACCTCACCACCTCCCTACTTCCCCTCTACCCCACCCTACTACTCCTCTACCCCACCCTACTACTCCTCTACTATCCCTCTACCCAACTACTCCTCTACTATCCCACTATCCCACTACCCTACTATCCCACTACCCTACTACCCCTCTACCCTACTATCCTACTACCCCTCTACTACCCCACTACCCTTCTACCCCTCTACTACCCTTCTACCCCTCTACTGCCTCACTACACCTCTACTACCCCACTACCCCTACTACTACCCCCACTACCTCTCTACTACCCCACTACCCCCTACTACCCCACTACCCCCTACTACCCCTCTACCCTACTACCCTACTACCCCCTCCAACCCCACTACCCCACTACCCCTCCACTACCCCATACTACTCCACTACCTCACTACCCCCCTACTTCCCCTCTACCGCACCCTACTACTCCTCTACTATCCCTCTACCCAACTACCCCTCTACTATCCCACTACCCCCTACTACCCTACTATCCCACTACCCCTCTACCCTACTACCCCTCTACTACCCCACTACTCTTCTACCCCTCTACTACCCTTCTACCGCCTCACTGCACCTCTACTACCCCACTACCCCTACTACTACCCTACCCCTCTACTACCCCACTACCCTTCTACCCTGTTACCCCGCTACTGCCCCCTACTATCGCACTACCCTACTACCACCCCACCCCTCTACTACCCCGCTACTCTAATACCCCTCTGCAACCCCACTACCCTACGACCCCTCTACTAAAGCACAACCCCTCTACTACCCCACTTCCCCTCTACTACCCTCATACCCCTCTACAACCCCACTACCCTACGACCCCACTACCCTACGACCCCACTACTACTCAACTACCCCTACTACTCCTCTACCCCACCCTTCTACTACCCCTCTACCCTACTACTCCCCCACTACCCCTCTACTACCCCTCTACTACCCATCTACTACCCCTTTACTACCCCACTACCCCTTTACTACCCCACTACCCCTACTACCCTATCCCACTACCCTACTACCCCTCTACCCCACCCCTCTACTACCGTTCTACCCCTCTACTACCCCACTACTACCCCACTACCTCTCTACTCTACTACCCCACTACCCTACTACCCCCCTAAAACCCCACTACCCTACGACGCCACTACCCCTCTACTACCCCACTACCCTTCTACCCTGTTACCCCTCTACTATACCCTACAACCCCACTACCCTACGACCCCTCTACTACCCCACTACCCTACGACCCCTCTACTACCCCACTGCCACCCCACTGCCCTACTACCCCACTACCCAACTACCCTACCCCACTACCCCTCTACGACCCCTCTACTACCCCACTACCCCTCTACTACCCCACTACCCCTCTACTACCCCACTGCCCTACTACCCCACTACCCCTACTACTCCACTCCCACTACTACCCCACCCCTCTACTACCCCACTACTAGCCCACTACCCCACTACTACCCCACTACCCTTCTACCCTGTTATCCCTCCACTACCCCTCTACCCTACTACCCCTCTACAACCCCACTACCCTATGACCCCTCTACTACCCCACTGCCCCTCTACTACCCCTCTACCCTACTATCCTACTACCCCTCTACTACCCCACTACCCCTCTACTACCCTTCTACCCCTCTACTACCCCACTACACCTCTACTACCCCACTACCCCCTACTACTACCCCACTACCCCTCTACTACCCCACTACCCGTCTACTACTCCTCTACCACCTCACTACCCTGTTACCCCTCTACTACCCCCTGCTATTGCACTACCCTACTACCCCACCCCTCTACTACCCCACCCCTCTACTACCTCTCTACCCTACTACCCCGCTACCCTACTACCCCTCTGCAACCCCACAACCCCTCTGCAACCCCACTACCCTACGACCCCTCTACTACCCCACTACCCATCTACTACCCTAGTTCCCCTCCACTACCCTACTACCCCTCTACAACCCCACTACCCCAGTACCCCTCCACTACCCCAGTACCCCTCCACTACCCCAGTACCCTTCCACTACCCCTCCACTACCCCACTACCCCCTACTACTCCTCTACCCCACCCTTCTACTACCCCTCTACCCTACTACCCCCTACTACTCCCCTACTGCTCTACTACCCCTCCACTACCCATCTACTACCCCACTACTACCATACTACCCCACTACCCCTTTTTTGCCCCACTACCCCTTTACCCCTACTACCCCTCTACCCCACCCCTCTACCCTACTATCCTACTACCCCTCTACTACTGTTCTACCCCTCTACTACCCCACTACACCTCCACTACCCCACTACACCTCCACTACCCCACTACTACTCCACTACCCCTCTACCCCACCCTACTACCCTACTACCCCCCTACAATCCCACTACCCCCTACTACCCCACTACCCCACTACCCTACGACCCCTCTACTACCCCACTACCCTACGACCCCTCTACTACCCCACTACCATACGACCCCTCTACTACCCCACTACCCTACGACCCCTCTACTACCACTCTACTACCCCTCTACGACCCCACTACCCCTCTACTACCCCACTACCCTACTACCAAACTACCCCTCTACTACCCCACTGCCCTACTACCCCACCCCTCTACTACCCCTCTATCCTACTACCCTCTACTACCCCACTACTCTACCATACTACCACTCTACTACCCCCTACTACCCCACTACCCCTCTACCCCACCCCTCTACTACCCTACTACCACCCTACTACCCCTCTACTACCCTACTACCCCTCTACCCCTGTACTACCCCACTACACCTCTCCTCTCCCACTACACCTCTACTACCCCTCTTCTACCCTACTACTACCCCACTACCACCCCACTACCCCTCTACTACCCCTCTACTACCCCCCTACTACTACCTCCTACCCATTCCTCTACTACCCCTCTACCCTACTACTCCTCTACAACCCCACTACATTACGACCCCTCTACTACCCCACTACAACTCCACTACCCTACGACCCCTCTACTACCCCTCCACTACCCCACTACCCCATACTACTCCACTACCTCACTACTACCCCTCTACTCCACCCCTCTACCCTACTACCCCCTACTATTCCTCTACTATCCCACTACCCTACTACCCCACTACCCTTCTACCACCCTTCTACCCCACTACCCTACTACCCCCCTACTACTACCCCACTACTACCCCACTACCCCTCTACTACCCCTCTGCCCCACCCCTCTACCCCACCCCTCTACTACCCCTCTACCCTACTACCCCACTACCCCTCTACTACCCCACCACTACCCCTCTACAACCCCACTACCCTACGACCGCCTACTACCCCACTACCCCCTACTGCTCGACTACCCCCCTGCTACCACTCTACCCCACCCGTCTACTCTACTACCCCTACTACTCTACTACCCCACTGCCCCACTACCCCCTACTGCCCCACTACCCTCTACTACCCTTCTACTACCCCACTACCCATCTACTACCCCACTACCCCTTTACTACCTCTTTACTACCCCACTACTACCCCACTACCCCCTACTACTACCCTACTACCCCTCTACCATACTACCCCACCACTATTCCTCTACCCCACCCCTCTACTATCCCTCTACCCCACTACCCCCCTACTACCCCTCTACTACCCCATTACCCCTCTACTACCCCACTACCCTACTTCCCCTCTACCACCCGTCTACTACCCCACTACCCCCCACTACCCCCTATCCCACTACCCCATCCCACTACTCCTCTACCCCACCCCTCTACCCCTCAACCCTACTACCTCTACTACCCTTCTACCACTACTACCCCACTACACCTCTACTACCCCATTACCCCCCACTACCCTACTACCCCACTACCTCCCCACTACCCTACCTCACTACCCCCCTACTACCCCACTACCTCTACTCTACGACCCCCTCACTACCCCTCTACTTCCCCACTACCCTTCTACCCTGATACCCCTCTACTACGCCTCTACTACCCTACTACCTCTACTACCCCACTACCTCTACTACCCCACTACCTCTACTACCCCACTACCTCTACTACCACACTACCTCTACTACCACACTACCTCTACTACCCCACTACCTCTCCACTACCCCACTACTACCCCCTACTGCCACACTACCCCTCTACCCAACCGTACTATGCCTCTACTACCCTACTACCACCCTATTACCCCACTAACCTACTACCCCTCTACTACCCCACTACCCCTCTACTATCCTACTACCCCATTACCCTCTACTACCCCTCAACTACCCCTCCACCCCTCTACAACCCCTCTACTACCACCCTACTACCCCTCTACCCAACTACCGCTCTACCACACCCCTCTACTACCCCACTACCCTACTACCCCCTACTGCCCCACTACCCTACACTACCCCTCTACTACCCCTCTACCCCACCCCTCTACCCTACTATCCCTCTACTACCCTTCGACCCCTCTACTACCCCACTACCCCCCACTACTACCCTACTACCTCACTACCCTACTACCCCTTTACTACTCCTCTACCTCTACTACCCCACTACTACCCTATCCCACTACCCTACTACCCCACTACCCTACTACTCCTCCACTACCCCTCCACTACCCCACTACCATCCTAACCCAACTACCCATCTACCCCTCCAATACCCCCACTACTCCACTAACCTACTACCCCTCTACCCCACCGCTCTACTATTCCTCTACCCTGTTACCCCACTACTACTCCTCTACTACCCCTCTACCACCCCACTACCCCTCCAATACCCCCTACTACTCCACTACCCTACTACCCATCTACCCCACCCCTCTACTACCCTACTACCCCCTACTACCCCTCTACTCCCCCTCTACCCCCTACTACCCCCACTACCCCACTACCTCACTACCCTACTACCCTACTACCTTACTCTACTACCCCACTACTCTTCTACCCCTCTACCACCCTTCTACCCCTCTACCACCCTACTATCCCACTACCACCCCACTACCTCTCCACTACCCCACTACTACCCCACTACCCCACTACCCTACTACCCTACTACCCTTCTACCCCTCTACTCTACTACCCCACTACCACCCTACTACCCCACTAACCTTCTACCCCTCTACTACCCCACTACCCCTCCAATACCCCCTACTACCCCACTACCCCACCACTCTACTATTCCTCTACCCTGTTACCCCACTACTACCCCACTACTACCCCACTACTACCCCTCTACTACCCCACTACTACCCCTCTACTACCCCACTACTACCCCTCTATTACCCCACTACCCCTCCACTACCCCTACTACTCCACTACCCTACTATCCCTCTACCCTTCTACCCCTCTACCCCACCCATCTACTACCCCATCTACTACCCCTCTACCCCACTACCCTACTACCCCTCTACTACCCCACTACTACCTCACTACCACCCTAATTTCCCTCTACCCAACTACCCTTCTACTACCCCCCAACTACCCTGCTACCCCACTACCCTACTACCCATCTACCCCTCTACCCCTCTACTACCCCTCTACCCCACCACTATCCCTCTACCCTTCTACTACCCCTCGACCTCATCGTAACCCCACTACTACCCCCTGCTACTCCACTACCCTACTACCCCTCTACTACCTCTCTACCCCTCTACTACTTCTCTACCCCTCTACTACTTCTCTACCCCTCTACTACCCCTCTACCCTACCATCTTACTACCCTACTGCCCCACTGCCCCACTACCCCTCTACAACCCTACTACCCCTCTACCCTACTACCCCTCTACCCTACTATCCCTCTACTACCCCTCTATCCCTCTACTACCCCTCTACGACCCCACTACCACCCCACTACCCCTCTACTACACCACTACCCTACTACCCCTCTACTATCCCACTGCTACTCCTCTACCCCTCTACTACCCATCTTCAACCCCACTACCCCTCTACAACCCCACTACTACCCCCTACTACTACCCCACTACCCTATTACCTCCTACTACTCCACTACCCCTCTACTACCCCACTACCCCTGTACTACCCTGCTATCCCTCTGCTATCCCTCTACTATCCCTCTACTACCCCACTACTCCTCTACTACCCCAGTACCACCCCAATACCCCTCTACCCCCCACCCCCTCTACTACCCCTGTACTACTCCTATACCCCTCTACTCTCTATCCCTTTCTACCCCTCTACCTCTCTACGCGCACACATATGGACATATATATAATGTGTATATATATGCATATGTATTTATATATATATATGTATGTGTATATACATATAAACATATATACATCTGCATATCTATATAAATACAAATATAAATGCATGCATACATATACATATATGCATACATATGCATGTTATGTACATGAAAGTTTGAAAAACAGGAACCTAATTACAAACAGAATTGCTTTAACTTAAACGAGGGCGAGACCTATTGCATTTTCAATGCTTGTTCTTACAAGCAGTAATAACCATGTCCAACATCAGAGCCAACATTTATAGCACAACAAAATGTTCTGAGCACTCAGAATTCATAAAGGGATCAAACGTCCAAATCACGGAGCCATAGAGATTGTCTGCTTTAATCTGATAAACATTCCTTAGCAGAACACAATATTTGTATACATCACGGTGTAGCAATACAAGAGCAGCCAGCCAAAACGTGTTTCGTCGCACGGAAGTTAGCCTTCAACCTCCTAAGGGGTGCAGGCAATAGACAAATCAGACCGGTCCAGTAATCAACATTGTTATACCTAACACAACCTTTACTAACCAAACCGGTGTCAGGGTATCAAATTGAAAATATGATGTAACCATGGATGTGCAAAATTTACAGTAATGGAGAAAATACTACACATAATTGATATTGTTTCAGCCATATGTTCACTGAAATCAAGAATCGGGGATTAGAGTTTGAAAGCAACAAAGTATAAAGTCTAATGAAGTACGTTAACATAATAGACAAATAGCATTGCTGATCCCCCTCGTGTGCCAATCATAAAACGATATACATGCAGACTGTCCTGTAAAAAATACCTATCTTTGCCTTGTACTCGTGAGGAGAATAGGTAGAGAAAAGGAAAGCCAAGTAGAGCTGATCATTGACCCGAAGTAGAATAAACCGGTGGCAAATCTTAAATAAAATGACAGTGTAAGTCATAGATCCATCCCTAAAATCTGTAATTCATCCTGTGTAAATAAGGAAAATTAATCACTCTCCTCCAAACTTAAACAAGAATGTCTTCAAATCTATTAAAAGTGCCCAATATCCATTGAGCACACACATTCAACAATACCTACTTCCAGTAATGTTCGCCCCCTTCGCAGCATGTAAGGTATCGCGGAAGTGTCACTCAATATTAAACCAAACAATGTCGCATCCAATATTAACCATTCTCCTGTCCGTAATATCTAAAGACCATGTATATGCAGCGCACCTTTCGGGGGTTCCTGGACTGTGCAATAATACAAGTAATGTCACGCATCTTAAATATTATAAACATTCGAGTCGCGCCCAGTGGTATACAGTGTCCTCAACGTGATAATCTAAAGAGCTTTGTTGGCAGCTCCATCTCTATGGTTCCCGACCTATGCAAATGATAGCACTGTACATCTTTATATCCCGCATCCAGGAATAACTGCAAAACAGCTCGCGTTGTATGTCAGTTAAGAAAAGCACCATAGCGTATTACTGATTTTGGATTAATCTCGCATCGAGGAATGCGAACTCAAAAACGTGTTTGTCCATGCGGATCCACAAACAGTAACAACCAATCCAAGTCTTGTGAAGCCCAGTAACTAACCATAGCCCAAAACACTTACCATAACAGTAACGAGTCAAGACACGGAGTGCATTTATAGCAGGCTTGATGGAGCTAGCACCAATTTCTTTTCACGGGTTTTAAAGACGTATGTGACTTGTTCAGAGCACAAATAAGGTGATTTTAACTCGATTTTAATTTATCCTTTCTTGTTTAAATACAATTTATATTTTCTTTTCTTTTGTGTTTGGTTTAGATGAAGAGCCCCGCCTTGGCCTCACCTTGGCAGAGAGGCTGGAAAAGCGGAAACACCCTTTTACAGAGGCTTCGTCCGGTAATCTTTTATTCAATTTGTATTTTTGGAAGCATCACCATATCCCAACTTCAGTTTCTATTTTGAGTTCTAGAGAAGATGAAACATTTGCTGCAAACACCACTAATGCTTTTTCAGGCACATCAGTGTATGTTGTTTTAGCACTTAAAAGAGGTGTCACTTCACCAACGTTTTTTTACTGAAATCTGAACACCTACCTTCCACATGCAAAGCACACGCTCCCAAACCATCTCTGGAGAACATAATAGATGTATCCTGCTCCCACAAAAGTGTATTGCCTCAGTACTAAAACCTCGTAATTATTGGATCCTATATTCATTTCAGCAAGGCCCCAACTCAAAATGCCATTTTATGTATTGCATGCAACAGGTTGGCACCTTGTTGATGCCTCCACTCAGAAACAATAGCTTTTTCTGTTTCAAGAGATTACAGATAAAAAGCAGGCATTGACAAAGCCAATAGTTTTGACTTTTGCTTAAGTGAAAAAGGGTTTTATGTGGATTTACTATATGCACAACCACATGCAGGAAGGTCAACAAGAATGCAACCTTTCCGTGCACCCTAATTTTGCAGCTACAGCTTGGGTAGGAACAGTGCAAGCTTTCCCAACAATCAGACACAAACACTAGAGATTTTGTAGCATTCTCACTGTACACAGAACAGCCAGCACACACAGCACTGACAGAAAAGCTTTAATAAGGTTCTGCTTATGTAGTGGAGTCCAAGTCCCAAAATTATTACACAGCTTTGAGCTCTTTCTGTAATCCTTCCATACAGGCATAAGCAGGGCAGAGTTAGTTAAAAGGACACGTAGTGTCATTTCGTATTTTTCTCATCCTGGTTCCAGCAAAGCTCTGAATTTCACGATGTGAACTGTGAATATCTCCCTTTGTGTGCAAGAGATGCTTGGAAAGAAGAGCTTTTCTTTTCAGTGCTCTGAAATCTCGAGCTCCTGTTTACTAAAATGTCTAACATGTTTGACCAGTTTTAAAATGTTTAAGAGTACTTAAATTATGCAAAACCATAAAGTATCATTATACTAACTGCTAGTTATGCAAATAAAAACAAGCATTTCCAATGCAATCGGTCTCGCCTTTGGGACCTTATATGTATTTAGCTATGCAGCACTTTAACCTGGGTGCTGAAACATGTACTGTTCTTTAACATGGAGGGAAAGTAAGCACCAAACTGTGTGACACGCCAGGTATGGGAACACATGGAGAGAAATATTGCCTTTCAGTGGGAAATGGTTTTGTCCAAAGCTCTGTTTTTAATATAAAAGCAGGGCCTTCGGTGGTCATATCACTGAAAATAAAAGATTTGAATAAAATATTGTCTATGGGTGCTCGTGGAAGACAAAAGTCAGCAGAAAGCAATTCTGGTATTTTACTGACATCTGCTGGTCGTTTTCTATCAAGGCAGTTAAATAGAGGGAGTTGAACAGGGAAAAAAAGTCCCTAAGCGGAAGCAGACAAGTCCTAGGGCTGATCTCCAGAGCCCACAAAGTACATATGTAGGAAGCTGGCTCTGTATATACTATACCAAAGTGAGGTATAGTGTGCACAGAGTCCAGTGGAACCCCAAAGGTAGGCCGAGGTAAAATTAGATAGAACCTTACTCTCTCTTTGTGGTAGTGTGGTCGAGTAGTAAGGCAGTATCAGACAGTGTTAAGGATTTGTTGTACACACTCAGACAGCAAATGAATTCACACACTCAAAGACTGAACTTCAGACCAATTGTTCTTGTATAAAAATAGTCTTTGAGGTATTTTATTTCTAGAACCAAGCAAGCCTGGCACAGGTAAGCAATAAATACTTTACAGTAATAACTGCTGAATGTTATACAGTTTTATTACAATTGTAAATGCACTTTGATTTGACTCACAGTATTGTTTCAGAGAAATGCAATCACTTGTAAATACAGTACATACACTTTAATGGGATTTTCAGTAAAATAGCAGGTAAGTTACTTTTGGATTACTTTTCTTACTCAGTGCTGTATGCCTGGATGCAGCACTGGGACATTTCCTGTAAACAGGTGAGTAAAAGCGTTTTTGTTAAATTGTACAATTTTAAAGAATTTCTCTAGGTTTCCAAACTCCACAGTTTGAAACTTTTTCTGGAAAAAACAGTCAGTTATCCTATGGAGGAAAATATGGTTATCGGTTTTTAGGTAAGTATTTGGTACTGGGAGTTAAGGTTCTCGGGGTAGACTCAGGAGCCGGGTTGGTGGCTGCTGGCAAGCAGGCCACTGGGTTGTGGGAGCAAAGCTCCTGGACTTTAGCTCAGGGCAAATGGGGAAACAAAATAGCACCAAAGGTGCACTCTCAGCGACACTAGTGTGGCTTGGTGCTGTTTCGACGTCGGGTGCCCTGTTTCTAATGGAGAACCTCCGGTTTGCAAAAGCACTGCAGACAGGGAGACGAAGGACTTCTTGTGCGACCACCACTTCGAGAGGTAATTTGGGAAGTTAGGGGTTGGTTAGGCACCGTTGGTTTGGGCACACAAGCCAGGGGTGCCTTTTGGGGTCTGATCTTCTTACCAGCTCCTGGTCTCGGTTAGGGGGAACCTTCTGGATTTAGGCTGCGGGCGTCTGCTGGATGCTTGAGGCAGAACAGGGTCAGGATCGCCGGGGGAACCTCCTCGTGGTATTTGCCCACTCGAGCTCGGGTCGTGGGCGGCGGGGGCAGATTCGCTGTATCCGGCCGGAGCCAGAGGTTGCAGTTGAACAAATCCGGTGTCAACGGGAGAAGCAGTCTTTGGAAGTGAAGGCAGGCAGGTCCTCTGGGGTTTTTGAGGTTGCTAGCTGCAGGACACACCGGGATTTCGCAGGAGCATGTGCCTGTCCCTGGTTGGCTGAGTCGCCCCATCTTCAAGATGGCTTGGACTGAGAGTTCTGTAGTAGGGGATCTCTGTGTATAGTCCTAATCTATGAATAGTCCCGCCCATGTGCGGGGACCCCGGAGCAATCAAAATATCTCTTAAGCTGTCCTGCATTTGCAACCTGCAAAGACACTTAAGAGACAGACAAAATAATACAGCCTAATAACAATATGGCTGCACTGGCCAGCACTTCATCTGAAGTGAACACAAAAGCCAAAATAAAGTTTAAATGTCATTTTTATTCACATCTGACATGTTCCTTTATTGTATCACACTCCCTTCACCAAAATCCCTTTAAACAATAGAGAGGAAGGGGTGGACAGACAAGCCTTATAGGCTGTCATTATGTGTCTTCTAAAAGGATACCGTGCCTTTAAGGAACTCTCCAGAGACCCCCGGTATCCCAGGATGCACAGCCAAAGCAAGTTACTTTCAGTTCTTTTTTCCGGCTCCTGCTAGCAGGACCCAGGAGCATTGAGCTCTACCCTTTTGGGTGGTTTTTGTGACTAAATTGGTTTTTTCTTGATAAAAGTTTGTTCATTCGACGTCTAGAGCCTTTCTCTGCTGCTTGGTGCAGTTTGGACTCTCTTTTCAGCATGGCTTTATTTGATAAATGCCCTGAGTGTGGGAGGAAAATGGCCAAGACGGACCCACATGATGTCTGTATTCTCTGCTTATCATCCTCACATGTCCCTGCTACATGTGACATCTGCAAGACCTTCTCCAAGAGGACCCTGAGAGACAGAGAGAAGATTCGCCTTCAGGGACAGGAGAAGCAGAGAACAGGTGGGACTTCGGGGCATGGAGGATCTCATTCCCCTTCCTCTGCCCATGCTTCAGCCACTGGAGGGACCTCCGGGCAGAAAAAGGAGCAGAAACGACACCTACCGGCTGGTAGATCGCGTTCGACGTCGAAGGCGAGAGGTAAAGCACCGGTGTGTTCGCCGTCGATCCAGGGCTCTGGATCTCGGCGTTCTCGACGTTCGACGTCGAGAGAGGGGCCGGCGAGACCTAGGACTAGGTCGCCGTCGAGGATTTCACAGTCGACGTCGACACACCATCGACGTCGTACCGAGCCCCACAGACAGCGCAGCTCGCCGTCGAGGCGAACCCGCTCGTCTCCTTCGCCGTCAGCTCATGGATCGGCGAATGTCGTCGAGACGAAGGAGATCGCCGTCGAGGCACAGATCGCCGTCGAGGCACAGATCGCCGTCGAGGCGAAGGAGATCGCCGTCGAGGAGACATCGCTCACCGTCGACGTCAAGAGGCTCTCCGTCGACCCACCGTTCGCTGTCGAGGGGCCACCGTTCGACGTCGAGGGGACGCCGTTTGCGGTCAACGGCGAGGAGAAGCCGTACGAGGTCGACGCTCAGTTCGACGTCGAGGACATCTGGTAACACTTCTTCGGTGATTACGATATCCAGTCGTGGATCTAGGAGAAGAGGGCGCTCCCCCTCGTTTACTTCAGCACGGTATAGGCACGCCAAGAAGAGAAGGGTGGACGGAAGTCCGGACAGTGCTAGTCCGGGTTCTCCTGCAAGGAGTGATGGAGCTCCGCAGCCTCTCCCTCAGCCGCTGCCTCAGAAGCCTCCTCCTCCTCCTCCTCCTCCTAAGCGACCTACGCCACCTCCGCCACCGCCGGTGCCACAGCTCCCGCCGTCTCCTCGGCTACCGGTGATTCCTAAGGCCCCACGCAGACTGAGATCACGCTCTCGATCTCACCGGAGGTCACGGAGCAGACACAGATTGTCCACTCACACAAGGCATGGACGACGGAGATATAGATCTCGTTCCAGAGGCACGAGGTATACGGACTCTTCTGGCAATGGACGGCTTTCCCCCTTGTTGTCGGAAACACCGCCTACTAGAATCTCGCCGGTGGATGATACTGCCACTTTCCAGGATGTACTGATGAGGGGGGCGGCGAAATTGGGAATCTCAGTGGCAGTACCGGTTCCCACTACCTCTGTGATATTTGAGACATTGCACAAGGCTCACCTGTCACGCCCCCTCCTTCCTTTGGTTCCAGGTTTGGAGGAACCAGCCATGGAGGTCTTCTTGACACTGGCCGTGGTGAAGTCTGCTCCCTCAAGGTTGCAAAAGAAGTACAGGGCCCCTGATTCGGACCCGGCGTTCCTCAGGGTGGACCCTCCCCCGGACTCTGTCATTGTGGTTGCGGCTCGGAAACAACACTCCACGACGCCCTCTTCCACGGCTCCTCTGGATAAGGAGAGTCTCAAGATGGACTCCTTGGGGAGGAGAATGTGCTCTATGTCGGCCACGACTATGAAGGCTGCTAGTGCCTCCGCTCTGCTGGGTCGCTATGACCGATCGCTTTGGGACTCCCTGCAACAGTTTGCTGCCTCCCTACCTAGGGATAAACGGGAGGACTTCCAGGAGGTGTTGAATGAGGGCATGATGGTCTCCAACCAGATCATCAGTGCAGCGGTCGATGTATCGTTGCTGACGGCCCATGGGTACTGTCATGGAGTACACATGAGGAGACATTCCTGGCTGAGGCTTACCTCTCTAAAGCCTGAAGCGCAGTAAAAGATTGCTAACTTGCCTTTCTCTGGCACGACGTTGTTCGGGTCTCATGCGGATGACGA
Organism: Triturus cristatus; assembly: GCF_964204655.1. Lineage (NCBI taxonomy): Eukaryota > Metazoa > Chordata > Amphibia > Caudata > Salamandridae > Triturus > Triturus cristatus. Next base: position 1,136,714,780 of record NC_140579.1, read on the forward strand.
AATGGCCCGCATGAAGGCCGAAGCAGAAACCCTGAAGGCCGTGGGGTTGGAAAAACCCAAGGAACAGAAGAGATCATTCCGTTCCTATGGCAGGCATTATTCTAAACAACGCGGCCAAGGGCGTCAGTCTGGTCAACAACAACAACACCAGCAACAACAGTTCCCGAGGCAGTCCTTTCAAAAGCGCCAGAGGGGCAGAGGCAGCATCAATCCTCGTCGGGGAACAAAGGCCCGGCCGGGTCGAAGCCCTGAAAGGTCACTTCCCCCTTACCCGTTACCCGCTCCGGTGGGGGGGGGGGGGGAAGTATTCAATACTACCTGGCAGAGTGGAGAACAATAACTCAGGACAAGTGGGTGCTGAATATTGTTTGCAATGGGTACAGTCTTCGTTTCACCAGCCCGCCTCCACAGATTCCACCAGTGCGCTCTCCCTACATGGTGCGAGAGCTCCAGTGGGAGGCGGACATTCTGTTAAAGAAGAAGGCGATAGAAACTGTTCCTTTGAGGCAAAAAGGAAAAGGTCTTTACTCAAGGTTCTTTCTCGTCAGAAAAAAGGACATGAACGAGGTCAGGCCTATTCTAGATCTGCGTCAAGCAAACAAGTGGATCCGCAGAGAAAAGTCCCGTATGTTGTCCCTGCATCAGATTTACCCTCAGTTGCATCGAAGAGACTGGCTGTGCGCCATAGATCTGCAGGACGCTTACTTTCATGTGCCGATCGCACAAAAGCATCGCAAGTTCCTGAGGTTTCTGGTAGGCAACAACCATTACCAGTATACAGTACTCCCGTTTGGTCTGAAGTCTGCACCAAGGACGTTCTCCAAGTGCATGGCAGTGGTGGCAGCACACTTGCGGAAGAACAAAGTGTTTGTGTATCCATACCTGGACGATTGGCTGATCAAAGCTTCCACGTACCAGGAAGCCCAGTGTCATTTCAACAGGACAGCTGCCTTGCTTCATCGCCTGGGACTGCACATCAACATGTCGAAGTCAGTGCCGATCCCTGTGCAGTGTCTCCAGTACTTGGGGGCCTCAGTCGATACTTTGAATGCAAGCGTGTGTCCTTCGGAGGAGAGACGCTTATCTATCCGTTGGAAGGCCCTGCACCTCCTCTCAGCTCACTCTCCTACAGTGAGGACGGTGTCCTCTTTACTGGGGTCGATGGCTTCCTGCATCTTTCTCACCCCCAATGCACGTCTGCATATGAGGCCTCTGCAGGAATGTCTGGAGGATCAATGGGACCAGAGGCGGGGGCGTTGGGAGGACAAGATTCATCTGTCCCAACACGCTCTACAGTCTCTGAAATGGTAGTGCTCCTCAGAGAATGTCTGCAAGGGGACTCCCTTTCACAAGGATATTCCGGTCCAGACCATAGTGACCGATGTGTCTCTCAAGGGCTGGGGAGCGCATTCGGGCCCTCTTCAGATTCAGGGGGATATGTTCACAGACGGAGATGACTTACCACATCAACTTTTTGGAACTCAGAGCAGTACACTTGGCCCTGAAGGCGTTCCATCCCTCCTTCAAGACGAACTCCCTGCTAGTTCAGACGGACAATACTACTACCATGTATTACCTCAACAAGCAGGGGGGCTCCCGTTCACGCATGCTGTCTCGGGAGGCACAGACGATCTGGAATTGGCTGGTGGCCAGGAACCTAACGATCACGGCAACCCATCTGCCGGGAGTGCAGAATGCCCAAGCCGATGCGCTCAGCAGGCTCGCTCAAGAAAATCACGAGTGGGTGCTAAACGACGACGTGCTAAGAGACTTCTTCGCAGAGTGGGGCACTCCGGATATCGATCTGTTCGCTACGGCAGAAAACAGCAAATGCCGCGACTTCGCGTCCAGGTACTACCAACCAGGGACACTGGGGAATGCCCTATGGATCAGCTGGTCCAACAGCTTTCTCTACGCCTTTCCACCCATTCCCCTGATTCCGGCTGTCGCAATCCAGAGCCAGGATGATCCTGATTGCTCCGGAGTGGCCGAGGCAATGGTGGTTCACCGACCTTCTTCACCGGTCTGTTCTGCCAAACCGGCGCCTGCCGTGTCGGCCGGACCTTCTCACGAAATTCGGAGGACAGATGGTTCACCCCAATCTCTCGTCCTTGAGTTTGGCAGCATGGCTCCTGAGCTAGTACAGTATGGACACTTGAACCTACCTCAGGACTGTATGGAGATCTTGAAAGAGGCGAAGAGACAGTCTACGAGGACTTCTTACGCCTATAAGTGGAAGAGATTCTGCTTATGGTGCACGGCAAAGGACATTGACCCTACATCCTGTAAAGAAGATGTTATTTTGCCTTATCTGCTGCAGTTAGCTCAATCTGGGCTTAATTTTCAGTCTATTAAAGTTCATCTCGCAGCTTTGACTGCGTATAGAAAGGGCCCTTCCCAAACCTCATTTTTTCAAATCCCTGTGATTAAAGATTTTTTGGAGGGTTTGCGTAAGGTGTTTCACCCTGTTAGACGACCTTCTCCACCATGGGAATTGAACGTGGTGTTGTCCAGATTAATGAGGGAGCCTTTTGAGCCTATTCATAAGGCTTCTCTGCAGCATTTGTCCTGGAAGGCTGCCTTCCTTGTGGCCATTACATCGGCCAGGAGAGTAAGTGAGATTCAGGCTCTGTGTTGTCAAGAGCCGTATACTGTATTCCATGCTTCTAAAGAGGTAATGCGTACTCATCCTAAGTTTTTGCCTAAAGTGATATCTGATTTCCATGTAAATCAAATGATAACTTTGCCTACATTTTTTCAGCATCCCTCCTCTCCGGCGGAGAGGTCTCTGCATTCGCTAGATGTGCGTAGAGTGTTGAAATTCTATCTAGATAAGACAAAAGACATCCGCAGGTCGGATCAACTGTTTGTAAATTATGGTTCAGTAAGAACTGGTCTAGCTACCTCGAAACAGTCCATCTCCAGATGGATTGTGTCCTGTATTCAGCTCTGTTATCAGAAAGCTAATAAGACGTTAGGGGGTAAGCCTACAGCGCATTCCACTAGGGGCAAAGCAGCGACTACAGCTTTGCTTAGGAATGTTCCAATTGCTGACATTTGTAAGGCTGCCACCTGGAAGTCGGTCCATACGTTTACAAAGCATTACTGCCTGGACTCTGATGCTAGGGCAGATGCGCAGGTTGGACAGGCTTCGCTGAGGAATTTGTTTGCACAGTAATTTGTTGGTGTTCGGTTTTTACTCCACCGCTGTTTGTTGGTTGGGATGGGCTTGCCATTCTATTTATAGATTATGACTATACACAGAGATCCCCTACTACAGAAGGAGTAGTTTCTTACCTGTAACTCCAGTTCTGTAGTAGGGGTATCTCTGTTATAGTCATAAGCGACCCTCCCTCCTCCCCGGTGGAGTAACCTGACAGTATCAGGCCTGTTGTTATACACCTTCAAAAAGAACTGAAAGTAACTTGCTTTGGCTGTGCATCCTGGGATACCGGGGGTCTCTGGAGAGTTCCTTAAAGGCACGGTATCCTTTTAGCAGACACATAATGACAGCCTATAGGGCTTGTCTGTCCACCCCTTCCTCTCTATTGTTTAAAGGGATTTTGGTGAAGGGAGTGTGATACAATAAAGGAACATGTCAGATGTGAAAAAAAATGACATTTAAACTTTATTTTGGCTTTTGTGTTCACTTCAGATGAAGTGCTGGCCAGTGCAGCCATATTGTTATTAGGCTGTATTATTTTGTCTGTCTCTTAAGTGTCTTTGCAGGTTTGCAAATGCAGGACAGCTTAAGAGATATTTTGATTGCTCCGGGGTCCCCGCACATGGGCGGGACTATTCATAGATTATGACTATAACAAAGATACCCCTACTACAGAACTGGAGTTACAGGTAAGAAACTACTCCTTGTGCTTCACCTCTCCTCCCCCACCTGAGGAGTCAAAGTACATCAGTTATTCAGGAAAAAGTGGGGGCAACCATGCAGAAAGAGGGCACTTTCTCAGTATCCTCCCACCCCCCCATGAAAGAGGACGACATTAACCTTTTCCTAGAGAGTTTTCATTTTCTAAGTAGATGAACCTGAAAGGTCCATCTACATTGGCATGGGCAGTCCCAGGTCTGTGTTCCACTACAAAGTCCATTCCCTGTAGGGAGATGGACCACCTCAACTGTTTAGGATTTTCACCTTTTATCTGCATTGGCCATCAGAGAGGTCTGTGGTCAGTTTGAACTAGGAAGTGAGTACCAAACAAGTATGGTCTCAACTTCTTCAGGGACCAAACCACAGCAAAGCCCCCTTCTCAATGGCACTCCAATGCTGCTCCCTGGGGGAAGCCTTCTGCTTATGAAAGCAACCGGTTGGTCTTGGCCTTCATCATTCGTCTGGGATAGGACCGCTCCTATCCCTAGCTCAGAGGCATCTGTCTGCACAATGAACTGCTTTGCATAGTCTGGAACTTTGAGAATTAGTGCTAAGCACATAGCCTCTTTCAGGGTGTCAAAAGCTTTTTGACACAACTAACTGTCCAGTTGACATTTTTGGGCATCTTCTTGGAGATGAGTTCTGTGAGGGGAGCCACAATGGGCCCATATCCCTTCACAAACATCCTGTAGTACCCAGTCAAGCCAAGGAATGCCCTGACTTGGTTTGGGTTGTTGGAGCTGCCCAGTCCAGGATGGCCTGGATCTTGGGCTGTAAGGGTTTGTACCTGGCCTTCACCAACAAGGTGGCCCAAATACACCACAGTTCCCTGCCCTATCTGGCATTTGGATGCCTTGATAGTTAGACCTGCAGTTTGCATGGCATTTAAAACCTTCCCAAGGTGGATCAGGTGATCCTGCCAGGTGGAGCTAAAGACAGCAATATCATCTAGATAAGCTGCACTAAAGGACTCCAATCCAGCAAGGACTTGGTTCACCAACCTCTGGAAGGTGGCAGGGGCATTCTTTAAACCAAAGGGCATAACAGTAAACTGATAATGCCCATCATTTGTGGAGAATGCTGTCTTTTCATATGCTCCTGGGGCAATGCCAATTTTCCAGTACCTTGCAGTTAAGTCAAAGGTACTTACACAAATTGGGTGCAGCCAAATTTCTATCAACTCATCTGCTCTTTGGGTAGGGTGAGCATCTGATTTGGTGACAGAGTTGAGCCCTCTATAGTCCACACAGAACCTAATGTCCCTCTTTCCACCCTATGGATGAGGTTTGGGGGCTAGAAACACTGGGCTGGCCCAGGGACTCTCAGAGGGTTCAATAACGCCTAACTCCAGCATCTTGCTGACTTCAGCTCTGATGCTTTCCTTGACTTGGTCAGACTGTCAATAGATTTTGGTTTTGACAGGTGAACTGTCACCAGTGTCCACATCATGGGTTTTCCAGTTTATCTGACCAGGGATCAGAGAAAAGAGCTCAGCATACTGCTGCAAGACTTGCTTGCAATCAATCAGTCTGCTGTTAGACAGAGAGGGTGTCTGAAAAGACAACTCCATCCACTGACCCATCTTTTGGGCTGTGTGAGATGAGTTCAGGGAGAGGTTCACTCTCGATCTCCTGATCCTCATCATTCGCATGGTGATGTCAGCCCTGTCATGGTAGAGCTTCAGGCGGTTCACATGGATAACCCTTTTGGGTGTCCTGCTTGTGCCCAGGTCAACCAAGTAGGTGACCTCACTCTTTTTTTTCTAGGATTGGGTAAGGGCTACTTCATCTGTCCTGGAATGCTCTTGGTGCCACTGGCTCCAAAACCCACACCTTTTGCCCAGGTTGAAATTCAACCAGTGCAGCTTTTTGGTCATACCAGTGCTTCTGAAGCTCCTGTCTGGCCTCAAGATTTTTGGATGCCTTTTCCCTGTACTCAGCCACTCTAGACCTTAGGTCAAGCACATAGTCCACAATATCTTGTTTGGGTTCTTGGAGAGTCTTCTCCCAACCCTCTTTTACAAGACCGAGTGGTCCCCTCACAGGATGTCAAACAGAAATTCAAAGGGGGAAAACCCTACTCTCTTCTGTAAGTGAAAAGCAGGCAGGGTAAGATGACATCCCATCTCCTTTTGAGTTTTTCAGGAAGCCCCATAATCATGCCTATCAATGTCTTGTTGACTCTCTCAACATGGCCATTGGTTCGTGGGTGATAGGGTGTAGTAAACTTGTACTGCACTCCACACTTTTTCCACATGTGTTTTAGGTAAGCAGACATGAAGTTGGAACCTCTGTCTGAAACCACCTCCTTAGGAAACCCTACTCTGGTGAAGACACCAATGAGGGCCTTGGCTACTGGAGGAGCTGTAGTAGTCCTAATGGGAATTGCTTCAAGGTACCTAGTGGAATGATCAACTACCACTAGAATGAATTTGTTCCCTGATGCTGTGGGAGGTTCAAGTGGACCCACTATTTCCACACCTACCCTTTCAAAGGGAACCCCCACCACAGGCGTTGGTATCAGGGGGGCCTTTGAGGGGCCACCTGTCTTGCCACTGACCTGACAGGTGACACTGGAGCTGACAAACTCCTTTACTTTTTGGTGCATCTCGGGCCAGTAAAAGTGTCTAACTAGCCTTTCCCAAGTCATGGTTTGGCTCAGATGTCCAGCTAGGGGAATGTCATGAGCTAAAGTTAGGATAAACTCCCTGTACTTCTGAGGCACTACCACTCTCCTAGTGGCTCCAGGTTTGGGGTCTCTGGCCTCAGTGTACAGTAGTCCCTCTTCCCAATAAGTACTGAGGGTACCACTGACATCTCCCTTCTCCTGTGCAGAAGCTAGCTGCCTCAGGCTTTCAAGAGTTGGACAGTCTTGCTGTCCAAGGCACAGCTCTTCCCTAGAGGGTCCCCCTGGGCCTAAGAGTTCAACCTGGTATGGGTCACGCTCCATGGGCTCAGTTCCCTCTGGGGTATCCAAGTCCTCTCCCTGATGAGAGGGGTTCTAATCCTTTTGCTGTACAGAAGCTGGTTCCCCAGTCTTCTTACCTTTTCTCTTGGAAGGTTGGGCCATACTTTCAGGCTCCAACACTTCTTTATCACCCTTTCTCTTGCTCTGTGCTCTTGTTTTTACACACACCAATTCAGGGATGTCCAGCATTGCTGCATGGGTTTTCAGTTCAACCTCAGCCTATGCTGAGGTTTCCATGTCATTGCCAAGCAGACATGTAGCTGGTAGCTTTGGAGAGACCACTACCTGTTTCTGGCCAGTAACCCCACATCACCCCCAGTCTAGTGTCACCATAGCCATTGCATTATTAGTGGTAACACTGTCAGCATTGGTGACTTGGTAAGTTCTCACAATCAAGTATTGCTCAGGGGAAACCAGTGTGTCTCTCACCATAGTGACATTGGCACCTGTATCCCTCAGAGCTTCTATCCTAGTTCCATTAATCCAAGGGTATTGTAAGTACTTTTTAGGTCTCGCCTGAGCCAGCGAATGCGCTGGTCTGACGAGACATTTAGTGAGTTGGGCTTTAGAAATCCGACCACAAGCTTTTGCTTGTGGCCTAAAGCTTGCGGTTACGCGCGCACAGCTGCCATCTGCCTTTCCTATCTCTTCCTCATTTCCTAGTCATGGCTCATTAACTTTCTCGTCATGGCTTATGCAGCTCTGCCTGGCATCTCTCATGACTCTGATGTTTCTTTCCCCCCTAATTAGCCTCCTGCAGCAAAGCCCTTATCAGCTCCTAGCAGACTGCAGGCCGGGCTCCCTTTCTGTCAGAAATCTCTGACACGCACGAGGAGCTCCTATTGCCACAAAGGACTGTTGCCTCCAGTACCCTGAACTTTTAACTGGCACTAAAGCATACAATTTGGAAAGAGCCAGCTCACTGTCTGCGCTCTGTAATACACAGTGTTTTATAGTATGTGTAGAATTTATACTGAGCCACACAGTAACACCATAAAATGCAGAAATAAAATAATTTGCCCTCATCATTTTAGTAACCTGCTTCTATTTACAGTCCATGATTGATAGTACTTTTAATACAGCTTTAAAGCATCCTAAAGGTGCCTTCAGCACAGCTTCTTTACAGAGTAGAACATTCTGCATGTGAACGTGCACCAGTTGTGTCCTTATGTGATGCTGGAGGACACTAGAGATCATAGAGGTGCTGGCATGCTGGAAAATAATAGCATTATGTCCTGCCATACTGATGTATCTGAAACACCTTCAGGTTGGGGCAGATTAGAAGAGATACAGGTGTCTCAGGTGTATGCCTAGCTCAGCCACAGTCCACTGGACCTTTCACAAGCATAAATCTTGTATGCAAGTTAGCAGCTTGAGCTATATTTGATGATGGGTCAGTGCATTATGAGCAGCCCTTTACAAGCTTGAGTCCAACTACTCTCCTTAATGACTTTAATATCTGGGTTTACAAATTACTTGGATCAGACTGCACATTTTTTACTTTACACTTACATATAATGCCTCATAATAGTTAACTGCTGAAATAAAACGGGGCCAACACTGCATCGCTCGGGGCCAACACTGCATCGCTCGGGGCCAACACTGCATCGCTCGGGGCCAACACTGCATCGCTCGGGGCCAACACTGCATCGCTCGGGGCCAACACTGCATCGCTCGGGGCCAACACCACAGCATCACTCAGCACCCCCACAGCATCACTCAGCACCCCCACAACATCATTCAGCGCCACCACAGCAACACTCAAGCACACTATCGCTCTACGCAACCACAGCAACACTCAGCATCACCACAACATCACTCAAGCACACAATATCGCTCTACGCAACCACAGCAACACTCAGCATCACCACAACATCACTCGGGGCCAGCCCAGGATCACTCAGCGCCACCACAGCCTCACTCAGCGCCACCACAGCCTCACTCAGCGCCACCACAGCCTCACTCAGCGCCACCACAGCCTCACTCAGCGCCACCACAGCCTCACTCAGCGCCACCACAGCCTCACTCAGCGCCACCACAGCCTCACTCAGCGCCACCACAGCCTCACTCAGCGCCACCACAGCCTCACTCAGCGCCACCACAGCGCCACTCAGCGTCACTCAGCGCCACCACAGCGTCACTCAGCGCCACCACAGCGTCACTCAGCGCCACCACAGCGTCACTCAGCGCCACCACAGCGTCACCACAGCGTCACTCAGGGCCAGCACAGCGTCACTCAGGGCCAGCACAGCGTCACTCAGGGCCAGCACAGCGTCACTCAGGGCCAACACAGCATCACTCAGGGCCAGCACAGCAACACTGAGGGCCCATCACTCTGGGCCAGCACAGCATCACTCTGGGCCAGCACAGCATCACTCTGGGCCAGCACAGCATCACTCTGGGCCAGCACAGCATCACTCTGGGCCAGCACAGCATCACTCTGGGCCAGCACAGCATCACTCTGGGCCAGCACAGCATCACTCTGGGCCAGCACAGCATCACTCTGGGCCAGCACAGCATCACTCAACTACCGCAGCATCACTTAGTGCTTCTTACACTTTTTAATTACAACTTCTCAACATGCTGCACAGCAGCCACACTTCTCTACAGCACAGCTTAGAAACATTGGCAAAGTCAATAGCTCTACCTAAACACTTATAAGGCCCCCCAATGCATAGTCAATAGGTCTCGCATTTGGGACAGTATAAGTGTTTAGTTATCCAGTACAATATCCTTCATTAAACAACATCAAGTGTTGCATGGCTAATCACTTATAAGGTCCCAAAAACGAGACCTATTGGCTATGCCAATGCTTGTTTAAGTTGGGTGGCCGCACAGCTACAGTGGCAAACTCAACTTCCCCATCTGAAACTAGAACTGCTTCAGTGTGCAACCAGATTTGCTCTTGGCACACTGTTGATCCCATCTGGAGACTTGCTACCCCAGGAGTAGCTGTAGTAGGACTAGGGGCATTCTTGTTTGGGCAAGCAGCATCTCCAGTTAAGTGTCCCAACTTCTTACAGTTGTTACACCAGGCCTTTGAAGGATCAAAGTTCTTTCCCCTGTACCTATTATTGGACTGGGAAGAGTCTTGAGACCCACTTCCCTGTGCAGGTTTTTGGGGCCCTTTAGAAGACTCAGGCTTTTTATCTTGGGGATTCTCACCACATTTCCCCTCGGTAGGTTTTTGTAACCCCTTTCTTTTGGTCACCCCCAGTGGTCGTTTTTGTCACCATTGTCTTGACCCAGTGGTCTGCCTTCTTTCCCAATTCTTGAGGAGAAATTAGACCCAGGTCTACCAAATGCTGATGTAACTTTTCATTAGTGCAATTAAGTAATATATGTTCTTTCATAAACAGATTGTAAAGTCCATTGAAATCATGCACATTGTGTCCAGTTAACCAACCATCTAGTGTTTTAACTGAGTAGTCTACAAAGTCAATCCAGGATTGGTTTTGGTTCTTGTGAGCCCCCCTGAATCTAATTCTATATTCCTCAGTTGTGAGTCCAAATCCCTCAATCAGAGTTCTCTTCATGAAGTCATAAGACCCAACATCTGCCCCAGAAAGGGTCAGGAGTCTGTCTCTGCAGTTACCAGAGAATAGTTCCCAAATGGAGTGCCCCCAGTGTGACTTCTTCACTTTCTTCATTTCACAAGCCCTCTCAAGGGCTGTGAACCATTTTGTGATGTCATCGCTCTCTTCATATTTGGGCACAATCCCTTTGGGAATTTTAGGATCATAAGATTGCTCTTTATCCTTATCTAGTAAATTGCTGACACCATTGAGGGGTGCTGGGCCCATCTCTGCGCTCTCTCTTTCTAGAGCCAGCAACCTGATCTCTAGATCCAGTCTTTTAGTCAGCCTTACTAAAAGGCTGTCCTCTTCATTGAGGCTGTCCTCAATGTCCTCAGATACCTGATCCACCTGTGTGAGATCTACCATTGTAGGAAGCTGGCTCTGTATATACTATACCGAAATGAGGTATAGTGTGCACAGAGTCCAGTCGAACCCCAGAGGTAAAATTAAATAGAACCTTACTCTCCATTTGTGGTAGAGTGGTTGAGCAGTAAGGCAGTATCAGGACAGTGTTAAGCATTTGTTGTACACAGTCAGTCAGAAAATGAATTCACATACTCAAAGACTGAACTTCAGACCAATTGTTTTTGTATAGGAATATTCTTTTAGGTATTTTATTTCTAGAACAAAGCAAGCCTGGCACAGGTAAGCAATAAATACTTTACAGTAATAACTGCTGAATGTTATACAGTTGTATTACAATTGTAAATGCACTTTGATTTCACTCACAGTATTGTTTCAGAGAAATGCAATCACTTGTAAATACATTACATAGACTTCAATGGGATTTTCAGTAAAATAGCAGGTAAGTTACTTTTGGATTACTTTTCTTACTCAGTGCTGTATGCTTGGATGCAGCACTGGGACATTTCCTGTAAAGAGGTGAGTAAAAGTGTTTTTGTTAAATCGCACAATTTTAAAGAATTTCTTTAGGTTTCCAAACTCCACACTTAGAAACTATTTGGTACTGGGAGTTAAGGTTCTGGGGGTAGACTCGGGGGTCCCCCAGGGTCAGTGATGCACTCTTGTTACACCCCCAGCGGCACTAGGACAGCCGGGTGCAGAGTGTTGAGGCCCAGTGTTGTCCAATGGGGGATAGGGGGTCTCCGATTGGTGGCTGCTGGCAAGCAGGCCACTGGGTTGTGGGAGCAAAGCTCCTGAACTTTAGCTCAGGGCAAATGGGGAAACAAATTAGCACCAAAGGTGCACCCTCAGTGGCACTTGGGCGGCAGGGTGCTGTTTCGACATCGGATACCCTGTTTCCAATGGAGAACCTGGAGACGAAGGGCTTCTGGTTGTGACCACCACTTTGAGAGGCAAGTTGGGAAGTTGGGGGTTGGTTAGGCACCGTTGGTTTGGGCACACAAGGCCGTGGGGCGTCTGGAGCACGGTTGCCTTCTGGGGTCGGATCTTCTTACCAGCTCCTGGTCGCAGTTAAGGAAGCCTTCTGGATTTAGGCTGCAGGCGTTGGCTGGAGGCTGGTCAGGGGTCGCCGGATCTCTGATCCGGATCGCTGGGGGGACCTCCTCGCAGTGTTTTCCCACTCGAGCTCAGGCCGTGGGCGTTTGGTGCAGAGTGGGGCGGATTCACGGTATCCAGCCGGAGCCAGAGGTTGCAGTTGAACAAATCCGGTGTTCACGGGAGAAGCAGTCTTTGGAAGTGAAGGCAGGCAGGTCCTCCGGTGTTTTTGAGGTTGCTAGCTGCAGGACACACCGGGATTTCGCAGGAGCAGGTTCGAGGGGGAGACAGGCTGGTAGGGCTGGGGCCAAGTGAGAGGGCGTCTTCCTCTTGTTAGCTGCTGCACGGCTGTTTGGTCCTTCTTCTTCATTTCTTCTTGTCTGGATCTGAGGAAACAAGGCTCAGGGGTGCCCCTAAATACTAGATGTAGGGGTGTTACAGGTAGGTAAAAGGCAGGGACCAATGGGTCCCTTCCCTGGGGTGAGTACACCCCCTATTATACCACCCTCCAGTGGGAGGGGGGCATGTGCCTGTCCCTGGTTGGCTGACTCCCCCATCTTCAAGATGGCGTGGACTGAGAGTTGTGCTTCACCTCGCCTCCCCCCCCACCTGAGGGGTGGAGTTTGCAGAGGTGGGCACACCTCTCTTCCTCACTTGTTTTTCCTGCCGCAATTGGCCTGGGGTAGCTCACAAAGGCGGCAAGCCTTTGAAGCTTTCCCTTCGTGAACCATGCCCATCCTGGGGGAGCAGGCTTGGCACCTCGTCCCAGGATGTGCATTGTTTTAGTCCTCAGAGAGCAGCAGGCTCTCGACCAGGGGTCCAGAAACATGTCTGGTGGTAGCAGCTGAAAGCAACCACTCAGCCTGGACACTAGTGGTGGATTAGTTTTCAGGGGGAATCTCTAAGATGCCCTTTGTGTGCATTTTACATTAAATCCCACACTGGCATCGGTGTGGGTTTAATGTGCTGAGAAGTTTGATACCAAACTTCTCAGTTTTCAGTGTAGCCATTATGGTGCTGTGGAGTTCGCAATAACAAACTCTCAACACCATATACTCTTAATGGCAGCACTGCACTTACAATGTCTAAGAATGAACTTAGACACTGTAGGGGTACAGGGCTCATGCACCTGTACCCTCACCACTGGTATAGTGCGCCCAGCTTAAGGGGTGACTGACCTATGCTAGGGCAGTGGGTTGTAGGCATGGCACACAAGATGTGTGCCATGTCGACTCTTCACTTTGTTCTGCACCAAAAAACGCAGCCTGCGTAGGCAGTGTGTGAGTTTAGTGGTGCAGGACCTCTAAGGGTGGCACAATAAGTGCTGCAGCCCTTAGAGGCCTTCTCTGGTCACAGTGCCCTGGATACCTGTGGTACCATTTACCAGGGACTGACCTGTGGCCACATATGCCAATTGGGTTTAGGCTTCAATGCAGTTTTAGGGAATGAACATAGGCCCTGGGTACCCGATTAGCAGGAGCCCAGGGCACACTCAGTCAAAGTACATCAGTAATTCAGCAAAAAGTGGGGGCAACCATGCAGAAAGATTGTACTTTCTCACAACATACACATATAAGTATATAATAAGTATATACTAAAGTATATACAAGAGATCTTGAATGCTCGACCTAAAAAAATGTAAGTATGTGTTCGAGGCTTGTGTGGCTGTAGATGCACATGGTGTGCATAATCCTACTCCCCAGTGTTGGGCCCAGATGTGTGCAAGTTTTTTTTTTTCTTGAAGTCCTTCACGTAACTAGGTACTGTGACTCCTCTTGATGATCATGCATATGATCATCAACTCAATTGTTAGATTTTTTTCTTTCTGCCGTCTGGTTTGGACATGTTCTCCGGGTCGACGCAGTCACGGTGCTCTTTTCGGTTCACACTGTTCCTTCCCTCCATTAGTATTGTACTTCAGTCACGCCGCCCTTACTTTCCAGCTCAGGCTGACTTTCGCTTACTTGGCTCGAGCGGGTTCCTGCTCAACTGTGGCCCCTCTTGGGCCTCACCCTACGGGGTTGCTCCTGTGTCTCCGTTGCTTCTCTACACCATACCTTGACTGATGGAACGCACTCAATTCTGGTTTTGTCCTTGTTGCTACACGAAATATTCTCAAACCGATCTCCATTTGGTCTGCAATCTGTGCCTGTTGCCAGAACACAACAGGGCCACCTGCGACGCTTGCCGCTCCTTCCACTCCAAAAAGACTCTTCATGACCGTCGCGCTCATCGAATGAAGAGGTTGTGTAGGGGCGGAGTAGACACCCCAGACCTCTTCGGTCCCGAGGACATTGAGGGGAAACATCACCTACAACTGTTGGCTGCAGATGAAGATGCTTTCTCCCCTGAAGAAAGTTCTGGCTCTGACCTGGAAATCGAGGACCTTGCCCCAGCCCAGCAGTCCATGAGTATGGCACTCTTCAACCTCAACATCACCCTCAACCCGAGCAGCCTTCAGCTACAGGGCACTCAGCCACTACCCTCTGAGTCGAAGACCTCAGTGCCGACCAGCAAGTCTGACACCGGCGCACTTGAACAGATTCTTTATAAGCTACAGGAGCAGCTCGAACCAAGGCAGAATATCTGGTCATCCACCCCCCTCACCCCCAGGCAGCATCCTTGCCCACTCTTCGGGCCCTGTTGCTCCACCCTCGAAACGTCAGCTGTCTTTCAAGGAGGCCTTGGACATTCCAATTCCAGCAAAACCAGGCAAGAAAGCATACAAGGCTACCAGACCCTTACCCCATTCATAACCCTCACCCTCATTTAATACCTCAGCCTTCACCCTCCCTGCCTCCTTCTCCAGGGGACCCTCTTGACATCACACATTGTGGGTCAAGTGAATGGGTGGGGTTATGAGGACATTTGACACACCTCTGCGGGGTGATCCATGGTAATCCTATGATGTAGACTCACCAGGAGACACAGACCCGACCTTTACCCTGCCCGCCTTATACAATCAGGAACTCATAAGTAGGGCCAAGGTAGAACTCCACACTTGAGACCTTAGAGGGAGACATCCTCTTTGAAATGCTCTACTACATTCTTCACTCAACTCGCTACCTGCCTATTCTCAAGGGCATGCTACGTCACACTCCTGACATTATCAACGACCCTGTCCAAGCTAGGGTTCTAACACCTAGGGTGGATAAAAAATATATAGCCTCCTCTTCTGACCCCATCTATATTCACGGTCCGCTCCCACCCAACTCTCTGGTGGTCACTACTGCCTGTAAGCTAGCCAACTCCCAGGCCTGTATGGATGCCTCGCCCTAGAAAAAGAAAGTAAATGCATAGATAAGGCAGGCAAAAGGGTGGCAGCACAATTGGCCAACCAATGGCATATAGCTAATTCGGTCAGTCTTCTAGCAAGATATGATCATGCCTACTGGGACGAAATGGAGGAGCTCCCTCAATACCTTCCAGAGGAGCATAAAGGGGACAAGAGATAGTTTCTGAGGGCAAACTGATATCTAACACCTCTATTCGTTGTGCCTTAGATACAGCAGACACCCCTGCCAAGGGGGGGTAATTCCTGTGTTCTGCTATGCAGACACCCCTGGCTCTGTATCGGTGGATTCAAGTCGGAAGTTGAGCAGAACCTGCTGAACTTGCCCATTGATGGTGAGCATCTCTTTGGTCCACAAGGGGACCAAACTTTAGAGAACAGAAAAAAAAATAAGGAAACGGCCAAAGCCATGGGTGCACATCCTATCAACACACCCAGGGCCAGCAATCCTCACTCAGGGATTATTTTAGAGGGTCCTATAAGAGAAACCATTCTAGAGGTAGAGGCAAAGGTAGCTCCGTAAAAAGAAATACAACTGCCACCAAAGCCGGACTTGCCTCTTCTTCCCCTTGAACACACAACACCTGTCATCTTTCCCACAAGGCAAATCATCACCTCAGACCAGTGGTTGTTGGATATTATCTGGAGCTCACTTCCATGCCTCCCACCATTGCACCTCAAGTTGTCCCATATCTAGACGACTGGCTCATCAAAAGTGCCACCCGCCAGCAGTGCAGAGAACACACATGTCACAATATACCTTCTTCATTGCTCAGGGTTTAACACCAACACCACAAAATCCCACCTCCAACCCCTCTAGATCCAACCCTACCTAGGGGCTATTCTTAACTCTGAGGTAGGCATAGCGTATTGAACACTTGCTAGGATCCATTCCTTTCCGTCACTGCTCTCTTTGTTCCAACCAAATCAACAACTCACAGGCAGAACAGTCATGCGCCTCCTAGGCATGATGGCCTACTGCATTACCATAGATCCCCATGCTAGGCTTTACATGCACCTGTTGCAAGAATGTTTTGCGCAACAGTGGTCTCAGGTGGAGGGTCATTGGGACAATCTAGGGTTGATCGGCCGCTGCACTTATCACTCTCTGCAATGGTGGATCACTGTCAACCTGTTGCAGGGGCGGCCTTTCCTCAACCCACTTCCGCAGAGGATTGTTACAATGGACGCCTCCCTTACGTGTGGGGCGCCCAGTAACAAGATCTGACTGTCCAGGATCAGTAGAGTGCCCAGTACTAGGGACTCCACATAAACTACTTGGAACTTCTAGCCATTCGCCTAGCAATGAAGGCTTTCCTACCTCACCTGATAAGCAAGGGTGTTCTTGTCTTGACAGACAATATGACAGCTATTTATTACCTAGAAAACAGATAAGTAATAGGGTCTGAGGGAAAAGACGACCGGCATGGACAAGTCCCCCTACTGAATCTGTACAAACATAGAAGTCCACGGGTCAGAAAAAACAGAGAACTAACAAAATTATTGAGATTGTGAAAAACTGTGTGGTATGGTACACCTGGACTACTGTCTAAATGAAGGATCCTCAAAAAGAGGACCTAATCCCATCACCCACCTAAGTGGCATGCTTCATCATATGGGATCTCCTCTTAACCGCAACCTGGTACGATTAAGGAGCTACAACTCCCAGCGATTGTCAAGGGGAGGAGCTCGCGCATGCGTGTTCGCAAATTTGTTCAGATCGCGCTTCTACTGTTATTTTAATGTTGCCATTTGGAGATTTGTATTAAATTATGTTTCCTCCTCGTAGTCCATTTTAACATCACCTTTAATTCACACTGCAACACTTACTTTTCACCACACTGAGGCTAGCTTCATCGATCTTTAGGAGATCTAGTCCTCCTTATATAGTTGAAAACATCCGCGAGCTCCTCCCCTTGACAATCGCTGGGAGTTGTAGCTCCTTAATCATACCAGGTTGCGGTTAAGAGGAGATCCCATATGATGAAGCATGCCACTTCGGTGGGTGATGGGATTAGGTCCTCTTTTTGAGGATCCTTCATTTAGACAGTAGTCCAGGTGTGCCATACCACACAGTTTTTCACAGTCTCAATAATTTTGTTAGTTCTCTGTTTTTTCTGACCCGTGGACTTCTATGTTTGTACAGCTATTTATTACCTTCAAGACAAGGGGGGTGGGGGCACCCTCTCCACAACTGTCTCAGCTGTTCCAGAATATTTGGTTTTGGGCGCTCTGCCACAAAATGAATATGCTAGCCGGAGTATCTTCCAGGGATGGACCCCGATTTTACCGACCGACCTCAGCAGAATGTGGCAACAAGTCCACAAGTGGAAACCCCACCCGCAAGTCCTCCTGTGCTACTTTCAGAGATGGGGGTTCCCTCAGATAGACCTGTTCGAAACAGCAGAAAACCCCAGATGCCCAAACTTTGCCTCCAGGTTCCCACAGTCCAGTAGCAGTGCACTATGGATGACATGATTAGGGGTATTTGCCTATGCTTTTCCTCCACTCCTTCCTTTTGTGGTTTAGAGGCTTTGGCAGACGTCCCTCATGCTCATCCTGGTAGCTCCCACATGCGCCCGCCTGCCCTGGTTCACAGTGCTGCTCGAACTCTCTGGATCCGCACGAGAGGCTCCCCAACAAGCCAGACCTGCTCACGCACAACTATGGAGAAATCAGGCACCCATATCCCTCAACCTTATGATCTGAGGTCATTGAATTTGGATACCTTAATATTCCACCTGCATGCATGAGCATTCTAAAGGAAGCCCACAGACCTACCACCCGCGCCTACTATGCAGCCAAGTGGAAGATTTGTATACTACTGTACCTCAGATACTTTGTATGAGGACTGATATTGTGATCTTTGTAGCCACCATGACACCTTTGTAGCCTCCCTTCTTATAAAACAAAGTTTGTACTCTTGTTATTTTGTTAATCTGATTTTTTGTTGTGACGTACAATTTTCCATGTTTGTAATTTGTGTTTTTTTCTTCTTTTTTGTATTTATTTTTGTTGCTTAATTGTACACTTATGCATTAAGATGTATCTCGGACGCCCGATCGCAACTGTCCTTATGATGATGCGCATATTATGTAGGATCGAAACATCGTCAACATTATATGCAGATCCTCCATTTTTTTTCTTATAAAATTTGAATGGGTTGCATTGCTATTAATTATATTGTGGCATAAATAATACACTGTTAAATCACAATTCCCACTTTTGGTTGCCTGAGGACATTGTCACGTTATGTCTGTTCACTACCCGCTATTATGGATGCTACTGAAAGTTTGTATTTTTG
The DNA here is from genome assembly GCF_964204655.1 of Triturus cristatus. Taxonomy (NCBI): domain Eukaryota; kingdom Metazoa; phylum Chordata; class Amphibia; order Caudata; family Salamandridae; genus Triturus; species Triturus cristatus. The sequence continues at coordinate 1,136,733,262 of NC_140579.1, forward strand.
AATAGCAATATATTGTTTTAAAAAATTCTATATTTTTGTGATCATTCATGATCAATTCCTTACGTGGGGACCAATGTCTCTTGAAAATATTAAGTCCTAATCTATTCACAGCATGTGTATCTACAGCCTCACATGCCCCAAATGGAAAATATTACATACCCTGTAAGCATCTGATCGTGGTAAGTAGCACTCTAGATTACCTTACGCCCTACCTCCTCCCAGGACCCCTGTGGCGGTATCCTTTACAATCTTTTTCCTCTTATGTTTGAATATATATATTTCTTCACTTTGCTTCATATTTCATCCTCTCCCGCTGTGCGGCAAAATAATCTAACAATGGAGTCGATTACCATGCGCATTATCATTTTAAGGAGGAGTCACAGTACCTAATAACTAGAATGACTTCTTCGGAGAAAAACAACTTGCACACATCCGGGCCCAACAGTAGAAGGCAGGAGTATGCACAACATGTGAATCTACAGTGCTACATGCCACAAACAGATACTTACAGGGTAAGTAACTTTTTCCTTCCAACACTGCTTGCAAGGTTGTTGCATCTTTTTTGTGTGTAAATGACTGCAGTGTAAGGAAAGTAAAATTAGCTGATGTAATGCTTGACCAGGATATTTGCCATTGCCTGAGATTAATAATGCAATTTAACTTTTGTGTACATGGTTTTCCTAGTGAGACATACTAAGTGGCAAGGAAAGGCCCAAATGTAGGTCGCTTAGATACCTTTGCCACAGGACACGAGCTGCACCTCCCTGATGATGCTGATCAAGGCCAAATTGGGTTTAGGGTTGCTGGAGTTTCAGTACAAAAGAGCCATAGCCTGGCCGTTCAGGCTTCACTCAACCTTTTAAAGAGGACACCATACTGATTGCATGATTGGTTCCTGCCAGTAATTGAACAGCTAACTGTTGACTGGAATGTGTCCCAAATTAATTCCCAGCGGCTGATGTTAATTCATGCATTTTAGCCATCACTTTTATCATCTTTACTGTTTAAGGAAAATCCTTAGTTCATAGCATTTGTTGCTGTAGATGCACATCATCTGCATACTCTTGCCATCTAGTGTTGGGCTCGGACATTTGCGACATGTTTTTCTTCTAAAAAGTCTTTCGAGTCACGACATATAGTGACTTCTCTGCTAGTTGACAATGCATCTGGGCATCAACTCCATTGTTAGATTGTTTTTTTTCTGTACATCAGGTCCAGACACACACAAATGGGGCTCAGTGATCTGTGCAAATAGCACGGTTAGTCGGACCTCTTCTTGCATCTCTTCGACCCAGGTAGCTTAAAAAAACCCTTATATGCTGGGCGATCCAGTTTTCTTATCTTTCAGTGTCGACAACATTACAAGAAACGTAGATCCTTCGATACCAGATACTTAAGGACCTCTTTGGGACCTTTTGCTCTTTCTCGTGAGTTTCCTTGATGAAAATGTGGTTGGAGTGATGGAAAGGACTCCTTTTCAATATTGGCCAGAGTGCCACTCCGAATATCTTTGGATTGACCACCACCCAGTCTGTTTCCTCTGTCTCTCCCTGGAACACGATGACTCGGTGTTTGGCCTACCTTACTTTTTGGTCTAAAAATCCTCTTTGATGCCAAAGCAAACCCAGGTACGCCCAGAAGAAAATCGGCAACAGGAACCAGAAAGGAAAGTGCCCCTTTTTGACATGGTCACCCCCACTTTTTGTCTGGTATCTGAAGCAACTTTGACAAAACTGCACTGATTTCCTGTTATCCAGGTCCGCAGTGCAAGATCTCTTTCCCTAAAATTGTACAATTGTTCCCCCAATAGGCATACATTTAGCACCCCCTGTAAGTCCCTAGTAGGTGGTACCCTTGGTACCTAGGGCAAGAAGGATAAAGAGGGTCCCTAAGGACTGCAGCATGTATTGTGCCACCCTAAGGGACCCCTCAGCACCAACATACAAACTGCCATGGCAGGCTGCGTGCTGCGGTGCAGAGAAAAGTGAAGACAGGACATGGCACACCTCCTAACAGCAACTGCATGCAGTATAGGTAAGCCACCCCTACAACCCTAAGGCAGGGTGCACTGTACTAGATGTGTGAACATATCTGCATGAGCAGATATGCCCCTGTCATGACTGTTGATTCTTATTACAAGTGAACAGGGAAGCCATTTTGCGAACATCTACTGGACACTGCTGTTTAAGAGTTCCCCAACTACATAACGGCTTTACTGAAAAATAGAGATGTTTGGTATCAAACATCCCTTATTAATAAGCCCACACTGATTCCCGTGGTGGATTTATTGATACATGCACCCAGAAGGCCCTTTAGAGGTGCCTGCTGAAAACTTCCCGACTACTAGTGCTCTGGCTGACTGGTGTAGACCTGCCTGCCCCACAGACCGGTTTCTGACCGCTTGCTGGTGAGATCCCATATTCTCTTAGGGCAGAAATAATGCCTGCTCTGGCCAGAGGTTTTGTCACCTTCAAGCAGGAGGCTTCAAAGGCCTCTGCCGCCTTTGATATGTGACCCGAGTCTTCCTTAGACAGGGGAAATGTCACCCTCTGTCCATTTGGCACCAGGACAGGTAGGAAAATTAGCCAGTCAGGAGGCGTGCCTCCCTCTCAGGCTAGTTCCACCCCTAAGGTGGGCTACCTGATGTGGACATGAATTTTACAATCTTAGTTTTGGTGGAACTAGGCTCTGGGTCATGGTTATGATCACTTCCCACGGGAAGTGGTCATATAGAGCGTGTGCATACCCTAATGGTAAGTAGCCATTGGTTACTACCGGTCACTCCTTGTAACGCCCCTAAATTGAGTATTTAGGTGGCAACCATGACACCAGAAACTTGTATTCGACGAATCAAGAAGAGGAGGACAAAGAAGAGCAGAGAGAAATGAAGACTTGCTAAGGAGTTTAGGTGTCAAATCCTGCCTTCCTGCACCAAGTCTCAACAATAGAGAGGAGCTACTCCCCTGCAGTCCACAGGTACCTACCAGCCTTACACAGCGGGCCCCCAGGAGATGTATTTGTGCTGCTCCTGACGGTCAGATCTGTCCCCCCCCCCCCACCACCACCAAGTGAGAAGACACCAGGAAAACCACTGCTTCCCAGGACCAATACCTGGTGTACCAGACCCCTTGCAGCAAACGGAGACTGTAAGAGTCCTGTCCGGACTCCAACAACACTGAGACTGAGGAGCCATCGAGGGACGTCGACACACCAGAGACCCACTTCCAGAGTGACCCAGCTGTCCTGATTTTGCTTCCTCAACCGGCAAGACTGATGACCTTAAAGCACTAGGACGCACAGAGCCCAGCCGAGCTTTCAGCTCAGCACCCCAGCTCGGGTACTGACGAGCCAACTGTGCTCTCTTGTTCCCAGGACCCTTGTGACGCGATCCCCTGTTGGGAGCTCACTGACTTGTCATCAAGTGCCCCTCTGCAGCCTGTATCTAGGTAGCCCCCCTTCTTCCTGCCTGTGTAGCGTGCACAGCTACCAACCCAACCCGCCTCCTCTGCACTCTGACGCCACAGGGCAGATGACGAGTAACTGCTGGTCCTACTTTGGACGTTGGCGCCCTGCGACCCTAAGTCCAGAAGATCCCATGAAACCGATCCCAAATAACTGCATGCAATATATCCCTTTTCTCCCATAGCAACGCATTGCTGCATAAAGACACATTTAACAGAACATTTTACTTACCTGCTAAAATTGATATTTAAAAAAAGTACTTACCTGATAACTAAGTTTTTGGTATCAAAATTTATATAAAAACAAGACTTATTTTTCTAAATTGGTCTTGGATTTATTCTAGAGTTTGTGTTTCATTTGTGTCTGAGTGCAACAAATGCTTAGCACTACACTCTGATAAGCCTAACCGTTCGCCTGCACCGCCATAAAAGAGAGCATTTGGGTTATCATTTGTGCCTTTGTAAACCAATTGGGGTTTGTCTGGACTCTTTACACAGTGTACCTTGTGTTAGTCCATTATATAAAGAGACCGCTTCCTACATTGGTGGTTCAGCGGTGGGATAAAAGACTTTGCATTTGCTGATACCACTTGGTCTGTAGGTGACTCCACAAAGTAGATCCACAGTTGGTAATAGTTAAAAATTGATTTTTGAATTTTTGTCAAATTATTTATTTTCCCCAATTTTCTAAAAACGTATATTGTTAGTGCCTTGGTTAAGTCTTCCAGTCCCTTTTGTATTAGAATTTAAAAAGTAGGCTGTTAGATTTTTTTTTTTTTGTTAAACTCTTTTTTAAAAAAAAAAAAAAAAAAGGTCCCAACTGATCTAAACACCATGTCTGAAACAGATTGTGCCACCCAGGCGCTTAACGGATGCTTACGTGAAATTTAAGTTGGTCAAACTTAAGAACCTTTGTATGCATGCAACCTTGCCATGGGGCCTAAACCTACAAAGGCTCACCTCCAGAACCTGCTTGCTGATCATGATAGGCCCTTGGCAATGAGAGCACCTCCAGATGACTCAGAAGAGGAAAATGTCAGTGAAGATGAAAACTCCTCATATTCCCTTAATGACAATACCTCTACTGGGAGTACTAATAGTAGTGCCTCAGAAAAAGTTGAGGAGGATGATCCTGAACTTCAGAAATCAGCTAGAAGAATAGCTGGAAGCTAGAATCTTAGCCATAGAAAATGAGAGACCTAAGATGAGCTTATCACTCATCTCTGGTGGCAGCAACATTTTAAATAGAGAGAAAGCTTTTTACTCTAAGATCCTATAGGAAGCTGACTCTTTTTAAAGTATACCAAAAAGTGATATAATTTGCAAAGAGTCCAGGAATTCCCTTATGAGTGGACAGGTGGCTTGCTGTAGCAATCCCAAGGTGCTCTTTTGGGAAGTAGTGTGGTCGAAGAGCCTTAAACTTTTTAGAGGGGGGTGTTAGATCTGGGCAAATACACATAGTCAATAAATGATTCATGCGACTCAATAAGGAGATCCACACCAATTTATAAAAATAAAACACATTTTTATATATATTTAGGCACCAGAATCAATACAATCATCTCAAAGGCGGCAATTTTATCCTATCAAGATAAAACAAATACAGCATACAGGTTCTTTGCAGCGACTTATGAGACCAATCTCTTAAACTTAAGGTGAGTAGGGGGCAAGGTCCAGGGCATCACCAATTGTTCACCTTGTGTGGTACTAGGGCATACGGGTGCAGTGGTGCAATATACAGTCGGGTGCTGTAGGAAGCTGGGTTTCTGTTGCCGTAACCATCCCACTTTTTGCCAGACTACCGATGCAATTTGACTTGATGTGCCCTGGGTCCCTGCCAATCAAGTTCCCAGGGCCTGTGTTCTTTCCCAAACCTGTATCTTGTACCCCCAATTGGCACCTCTCTGGCCACATGTCAGTCCCTTGTAAAAGGTACCATGGGCACTGTGGCCAGGGAAGGCCTCTAAGCGCTGCAGCACTTATTGTGCCACCCTTAGAGGCCCTGTAACTTTACACACACACACACACACAGACACACACACACACACACACACTCTGCCATTGCAGGCTGCGAGTTTTGATGCAGAGCAAAGTGAAGAGTCGACATGGCACACATCCCTGTTTGCCATGCCTACAACCCACTGCCATGGCATAGGTCAGCGACCCCTCTAGCTGGGTGCACGGTACCAGTGGTGAGGGTATAGTATATACAGAGCCAGCTTCCTACAAGTGCCCAATGCAAATCAATGGGGATCGATCCAGTTGGAAAAAGGCTGAAGGTTTGGACTGGTAGTCCATCGGGCTGAAACAACTGGGGGGGCTCATGCCTCACAGTGCTCGAGGACGTCGAGACACCTTCGGTCCACTTGCACTGGGACCAGGGGCAACAGGTGCTGAGGTGTCTGGTTTATCACAAGGGAAGTCACTCGCAGTAGGGGGACTCACAAAAAGGCTACAGGCTTTGTTGTGGGGTCCTCTCCTGGTAAACGCTCGGTGGGCTTCGTCTCTGAAGCACCGTACTGATAGTTATTACACTTTAACTCAGGCTTGAAGCGGCGGGTGCAGTGATGCTGGTTGGTGTCGGTTTTACGCGGTCTGGAATCCGCACAGTTCTTTTTTTAGTACCTGTAGGGTGCAGGGGAGCAGCTCCATTTGGGTTTCTGAGTCTTGGCAGAAGTGCTGACAATTCTCCCAGGCTTTTGAAGGCATAGTAGTTTGCAGGGCGAGTCGACTTTGGCGCAGTTGTCGGGAGCAACAAACAGGCCAGCAGGGTTGGCGCCAATTTAGTTGCTTCTTCCACAGTTATGGCTTTTCTTTTTTGTTTTAGGTCGACAAAATCGGATTTCCTGGTGCCATGGGATCCCCTAGTACTGGATTTATTGGCGTTATGGGACTGTAGGGTGGTGGCCAATGGTCAGTCAGTCAAAAAAAAATAAAGTCTTTATTACGATTGTTCATCTTAAAAGACATATATATACAATAAAACAATGTAAAATACTGCGACCATAGATTGGATATCACAGGGTATATAATTTATACACAACATACAATTCATTTAAATTAAAATGTCCATAAAATTCCATCTAAAAAGATAAAATTGGCAAAGTTTACTGTAGTCCACCATATCTTTCGCGAATAGCCCAAGACCAGCTTAGGAATTTGGCTACCCGTATGATAATAGTTCCATTGTCTCCAATTTTCAGAATCCTTTTAGCAGTCATAGCGGAGGTTGTGCAAAGAGATCTACTCAAGGGTTTGAGCCACGTGCTCCTAGCTAAATGATAGGCTGGACAAACATAGAGAAGGTGGCTTACATTTTCAATACAGTCAGGGCAGAAAGGACACCTGTCTCCCATACCAGTTTTCCATTTACTGGTAAATTTACTGAGTGGGAGCGTTTCTACCCTAAACTGGTGGTACAGCCTGCGATCTCTAGGTTTGGTAATCAGATCCCAGTAAATTTCAAGGGATGGTTCGTCCTTGAAATCCCAAAAAACTCTAGTCAGTGGGGATCCTACCAGAGTAGAATGTCTCCTAGATTATACTAAGCTCCAGTATGCAGCTCTTAAATCAGTCTTGGTTGGAGGGACGACCATTTCCGGGGATACCCAGAAATCCCTCATTCCCATATCAATAAGGAGGTTTTTGACAGTGTTTAGCCATAGAGTCTTATTAGAGTGGTCCAACCCCCTTACTTCAAGTAAGGCCTTTGCGAAGTGATGTAATTCTGGGGTAGACCACAACCTTCTCCAGAAGAGGACCATTCTAAGCTGTGCAATGTCCTCAATAGGGTTACAACCAAAGTCAAGCAATAGGGGGATTCGAGGAGTCGATTTTGGAAGGTCCACAATTGATCTTAAAAATTTATTTTGGGCCAGAGCTAAATCGGACAAGTTACAACAACCCCAGATCTCAGCACCATATAAAATAGCAGGGACTATTTTCAAGGAATACAGCTTTATTGCTGGAGCCACTGGCTTAGTTAGAGATAGCCTATGCTCCCTTAAAAGGGCTCCAGCTAGCTGTGAATGTTTCAGGGCTAGAAGCTTCACCTGTGGAATCCAGCTCAATTTTTCACCGACGGTAATGCCCAAATAAGTAAAAACTTTGGTCTGCTCCAGGGGCTTCCCACCCATGAAGACTTTTGCTGAAACGTCTCCTGCCCTGTGGAGCACCATAAATTTAGTTTTCTCTACATTAACCTCAAGCTCATGTTCGCTGCAAAAGGCCTCCAACCGGGATTAAGCCCGCTGCAGACCCTGCCGTGTTTTGGATAGAATCAGGGTATCATCAGCGAACATGAGCAAGGGCACCCTTTGGCCGGCCAGCTTTGGAGCATCCGTGGGGTAATTTTCAAAGTACTGTACAACCCCATTTATGAACAATGAAAACAGTGTTGGGGCCAGGACACACCCCTGGTGGACTCCTTTCTCTACCTTGAATCTTTCGGTGACCTCTCCCGGGTTCCCCCAGCGAACCTGAGCATAGTTAGAGCTGTGAAGCTTGATCACAAAGTCAACTAATTCCTTGGGCATCCCTAGTCTTAATAAAACATCCCAAAGTTTGGATCTTGGGACAAGATCGAATGCATATTTTAAATCCACGAACGCTGCGAAAATGAGCCCCTTACCCAGAAGGACCTCCTTCCAGTAAAGTAAAACAAACTTAAAAACCTGGTCCAGTGTTCCCATGTGTGCCCGAAACCCTACTTGGAGGTTAGATAATATCATTTTCGTCCATCCAGCTGTGGATTCTTCCAAGTATGACACTGGCAGTGATTTTTTGCAGCGCATCGGTGAGACTGATTGGCCTGTAATTGCCCGGTGCAGAACGATCTCCCTTTTTGAAAACCGGGATTATTTCTGCACCGGACCAAGAATTGGGGAATGGAGTCCCCCCTGCCAGTGAGTTCATCAGATTCGTTATGTAAGGGACCCAGAGATCGCGATCCTGCCTGAATAAATCCGCTGGGATACAGTCAGGACCAGGTGCTTTACCACTCGGGATGTTCTTCAGGACCACCTCAACCTCCTTAGTACTAAACCTTAAGGGAACATCTATCGATATAGGTGGAACGAATGACACCCGCTCCGAGTCCTGCTGGTATTGGGCTTCGAAGTGGGCAACCCAATGGTGTGGGTCCACGTTATTATTAGGACCTGCCGACCTATGTCCATTCCCCCACTTTATTAAATCCCAAAAATGGGACATATTCCTGCCTTTGCAGGCTTCCAGCAAGTCCTTCCAGCATCCCTCATCCCACTCTCTTTTAGCCTGCTTTAAGGTGGATTTATACAAAGTCCGGGCCTGTTTAATTGTAGGGTAAATTCTGGATTTAATAGCGGACAGAAGGGCTTTATGTGTGGACCTACAAAGCTCGTTATACCAGGAAATAGGATCGGGTTTTTGGTTAGGCCTCCTAGGCTTTGAATTAATAAAATAGGTCTTCAGCCTACTAGTGAGCTCCTTGTGAATCGATGGCACTTTAACATTAAGGATTTCCTGTGAGCTGCATTAGTTTTTCTCCAAGAGCTCTTGCAACCAGAGCCCTAATTTCTAGCACTTTGGTCTCATCAAGTGCCACCTTGGCCCATTTGACCCGCCTAAAGTCATTACCAAATGTTAATGGGACACCACAGCTTACTGTGTTTCCAAAGGCCAAGGGGTTGAAACCTTGGATATCTAAAGTGAGAACCAGAGGGTTATGGTCGATTTCGGTGCGGGTTTGAACTACCATATCTAGCACGGTGTGCCAGATTTCCAAATTTACCAAAATGTAATCGATCCTACTTTTCGTGCGACCGTTATCAAAAGTCGCTACACCCAGGACATCGGATTTGGTCCTACCATTTACTGCTCTGAGGCTCCCTTTTACCTGGAGCGCTACCTCAGTCCATTTCTTTATGGATGGTAAATTCAGCTGGGGCACGGCCCAAAAGGCGTCCTCCTCCTCACTCAATCCACCATCCTCGCTGTCCAAAGGTTCAAAGCAAGTATTAAAGTCCCCCATAATAATTAAGTTCTCATCCAGGGAATACTCATCAATAGTCATAATCTATGAATAATCCCCGCCCATGTGCGGGATCCCGGAGCATATAGAAAATACATATATATACATATATATATACATATGTGAAAACATATAAATGCAGCCTAATAATGTTCAAAACATGGCAATGCGGTAAATTACATATTTTTGCATAGTAGTGCCCCCGTAACCCGTAAGGAAAAAAGGAAGCATCAGGCAAATTATAACACAGCACTGCTTTATTGCCATAAAGCAACATGTAATTGTAGGCATTCGCCAGTAGGCTGCAGTAGAGTATCAAGAAACCAAGAAAACTGACACCCTGCCTTTAAGGCATTAGAGTAGGGGGACCGTGCCTTTAAGGCCTGCCCGTGACCCCCTGCTCCCATGATGCACTACAGGTGGCAGTTGGGCCATTTCTTTTTTCCGGCTCCTTCTGTGAGGATCCTGGAGCTTGAGCTCTTCAGTTTTTTGGCTGAAATTTTGAATTACAGCTTTTTCAAGCTTTTTTCGACGTTTTCTGGCTTTTAAGGGCTAATTCTGCTGGTTTCCAGTGAATGTTCCAATTTTTTCCAGTCAGAATGTCTCCTTTATTTAGGAAATGCCCTTCTTGTGGCAATAAAATGGCACTGGCGGATCCACACTCGGTGTGTATTGTGTGTTTACCATCAAAACACGATCCTGACCAGTGTCCCCACTGCCAGAAGTTCTCAAAGCGCACTCTGAGGGACAGAGAGCGCATTAAACTGCATGCAAGACTGGAGAAGGAACTAAGCCGTCGTGAAGGCGAGCATTCCTCATCAAGACCACCTTCTTCAGCTACGCAAGTACAGAAACGGCGACATACCAGCTCCCCGGGCTCCAAAAAGACCAGGTGTCCAAGAGGTTCGCCGTCGAGGATGCCGGCGAAAAGGCAGAGAACTTTGGTGTCGAGGGATTCATCCCACCATCAAGAGTCTCCGCCGCGCAAAAGTAAGTCGGCGTCGAGAGGCGGTCCTTCGGGCTCGAAGGCTGCTAGTCCGGTGACATCTGGACTGTCTCCGTCGACGTCGAGGCTTCCGTCGACGTCGAGACACTCTCCGCCACCCTCGAGGGGGTCGACGTCAAGAGATGCGGCGACGTACATTCCGCCGCGAGTGGGCCGGTCGCCGTCGATGGTTACCCCCACTCGGCGACATAGAAGGTCGACGTCGAGAGGAAGATCGACGTCAAGATCACCACGTCGAGAGAGGTCGATGTCGCCCAGTCGACGTCGAGAGAGGTCGACGGCGAAGTCGCCCAGTCGACGTCGAGAGAGGTCGAAGTCGCCCAGTCGACGTCGAGAGAGGTCGACGCCGAAGTCGCTCGGTCGACGGCAGGAGAGGTCGACGTCAAAGTCGCCTAGTCGACGTCGAGAGAGGTCGACGTCGAAGACACGGCCGACGTCGTGGTCATCTAGCCGACGTCAGGTGCCAGAGAAGAGGAGATCGACGTCGAGGTCTCCGCGATCGGCGTCGAGACCGCCGTCGAGACCAGAACGGCATACCTCACACTTGCCGATGGTGACGCAGACGTCGTCGACGTCAATGGATTCGACGTCGAGGGCGAAAACTGGAGCGCCCGCGGAGAGGTCCCCAGGAGAACAGACATCATCTCCGGGACTGCACATCGTGCAAATATCTCCGGAAGGATCACCCGAGGCTCCAGAGCGGATCGGACTGTCACCGCGCTGGTTACGAGATGTGGGCGCAGGCACATGTCTGAGTCCGGGATCGGACTACTCCCGCAGGTATTCCCCACCGCGCAGGAGTAAATCACCTCCGAGGGATCCAAGGCCAATTTCACCACGCCGGTCTCGTTCCAGGGACCGTCGCACCGCGCCAAAACGTCCAAGATCTCCGTTCAAGCGCAGATCAGGGTCAAAGGCTCACCATAGTGAACGCTCCCACAAGAGGCGACGCACCAGGTCGTCCACTGGGACTTCATCCACAAGATCATCAGTCCGGGACTACTCCTACTTTTTCATCCATGCCTCCATCGCGAGTGTCTCCGGTGGATGACATTCTAACTTTCTCGGACGTCCTGGGTAGAGGGGCGCAGAAGTTGAACATCGCACTGCACGTCCCTCAGGCACCCACTTCTGTGATCTTTGACACTTTACACCATCGGTCAGCTCCCAGACCTCTGCTCCCGTTGGTGCCAGGATTGTTAGAACCAGCTATGGCCACGTTCCTTACACCGGCTACAGCGGGCTCGGTTCCTTCGAGAATAGCAAAGAAGTACAAGGCTCCGACCGAGGACCCTTTATTCTTGAGGGCGGACCCGCCAGCGGATTCGGTGATCGTGGCGGCGCCATGAAGTCTCACTCAGCCTCAGTATCTGCTTCTGTCCCCCCTGAGAAGGACAGCAAACTGATGGACTCCTACGGCAGGAGAATGTGCAACACCTCTGCCTCGCACATGAAGGTCGCTAGCGCTTCAGCCCTGCTGGGGAGGTATGATCACTCCCTATGGGATTCCCTGGCCAGGTTCGTGGAGAAATTGCCTAGGGAGGACAGGCAGGACTTCACGGAGATCCTCCAAGAAGGCGGACTGGTGGCCAACCAAGTAATAAGCGCAGCGGCGGATGCATCAGACCTAGCTGCGCATGGCTACTCCCATGGCATCTGCTCCCGCCGTTCGGCCTGGCTCAGATTAACGGGCCTCAAACCAGATGCGCAGAAAAGAATTCTTAAGCTGCCGTTTAATGGGTCATCGCTATTTGGAGCTCATGCGGACGACCAAATGAGCAAGATGAAAACGGAATTGGACACCGTAAAGGCTGTGGGACTGGAAAAGCGCAAAGAGTTCCGCAAGCGCTTTCGCCAGGGCGACAAACGTGCCGTTCACCAGCGCGTTCAAACTCCCCAATGGTCCTCTCAAAATCAACAGAGGTCCCAGTTTCAGCAAAGGGGCCGGGGCAGAGGAAGAGGAAATGCTAAACAGCAGCAGTCCTCTAACAAGCAACCTCCCAAACAGTGAAAACGTACTTCCTCCGCGCTCGTTCGCCACTCCGGTAGGAGGAAGTATCACCGTTCACCTGGCAGAGTGGAATGCAATTACAAACGACAGATGGGTGCTGAGTATTGTAGAGCGTGGCTACTTGCTGAGGTTCAAATCTCCCCCTCCGCAGGTACCCCCACGGAAACAGCCACTCCCTCCCAGCCAAAACAAGCTTTTAAAGGACGAAGTTGCCACTCTCCTCTCCAAAAACGCCATAGAGGAAGTTCCAAACAGGCAGAGAAATCAGGGAGTATATTCCCGGTACTTTCTTGTTCAGAAAAGAGGAGCGATCGGGGACTACAGACCCATCCTCGATCTCCGCTTCCTCAACAGATTTCTCAGAAGAGAAAAATTCAGGATGCTAGCACTGCACCAGATCTTCCCACATCTACACCAGGGGGACTGGATGTGTGCCATCGACTTACAGGATGCATACTTCCACATTCCTGTCTCAGCGAAACATCGGAAGTTTCTCAGATTTCGCATCTTTCGCCAACATTATCAATACAAGGTCCTGCCATTCGGCCTCAAGTCCGCGCCACGAACGTTCTCAAAGTGCATGGCGGTGGTGGCTGCATTTCTCCGCAAACTGAAGATATTCGTCTACCCCTATCTAGAGGACTGGCTCTTAAAAAGTTCCACTCCGGCTCGACTCCAGAGTCATCTCTCGTTCTGCCTAAACCTTCTACACTCGTTGGTCCTTCAGGTCAACTACAGGAAGTCGATCCTCAATCAAACTCAGCGGATCCACTACCTGGGCGCCTCTCTAGACTCCTCAAGCGCAAGCGTGTGTCCTTCGGAGGAGAGGTTATCCTCCATGCTGCAAAAAAGCCGCACGCTTCTCAGCACGGAATATCCCACAGCCAGACTAGTGTCATCTCTCCTGGGATCCATGGCCTCGTGCATCTACATCGTGCCCAACGCACGTCTGCACATGCGTCCTCTGCAACAAGACCTAGAGGATCAGTGGTCGCAGAGGTCCGGCCGCTGGGAGGATCACATTACCCTTCATCAAGCCGCCAAAGATTCTATCCGGTGGTGGATGAAGCGCTCCCGTCTGCTTCACGGCGTCCCTTTCCATCAGGCGCCTCCGACACAGACAGTGGTCACAGACGCCTCCATGCAGGGCTGGGGGGCTCATATGGGCCGGCTTCAAGTACAAGGTCTCTGGTCTGCTACCGAACAGAGCTATCACATCAACTTCTTGGAGCTACGAGCAGTCCATCTCGCTCTCAAGTCCCTGTACCCATCCCTGCAGACCGACTATGTTCAGGTTCAGACGGACAACACCACAACTATGTTCTATCTGAACAAGCAAGGAGGGACCAGATCACGGGTCCTGTCTCTGGAGGCTCAGTCAATCTGGAAATGGCTTCTGGCGAGAAACCTGACGATCGTCGCTGTTCACCTGCCAGGGACCCTGAACGTGCAGGCGGACGGCCTCAGCAGAGATTTCGTCGAAGCGCACGACTGGGTGCTCAACGGAAGACGTCGCTCAAGACATCTTCCGCTTGTGGGGCATACCGGACATCGATCTGTTCGCAGACGCTTTTCCTCCTCTCCCTCTCATCCCGGCTGTGATTCAGAAGTTCTACAGGGCCAGAACTCGGATGATCCTAATAGCACCGGAGTGGCCCCGGCAGTGGTGGTACCCAGATCTACTCCAGCTGTCGGAGGTACCACAGAGGAGGTTGCCATGCCTGCCGAACTTGCTGACCAAGGACAAGGGGAGAGTGTTCCACCCCAATCTCCCCTCCCTCCGCTTGACGGCATGGCTCCTGAATTCATCCAGTACAGACATCTAGATCTTCCACCGGACTGTATGAGCATTCTTCGGGAGGCAAAGAGGCCCTCCACGAGGAAGTCGTATGGCTTTAAATGGAAAAGATTCTGCTTCTGGTGTAGAGATAACACCCTTGATCCGATCCGGGGTCAAGAACAGGTTATTCTCCCCTACTTACTGTACTTGGCGAAGTCTGGGTTAAAGTACTCTTCCATCAGAGTACACTTAGCTGCTATTACAGCCTATAGGAAGTCTCCTACCCAGACCTCATTCTTTCAGATGCCAGTGGTAAAGGATTTCTTAGAAGGGCTTAAGAAAGTTTACCCACCTGTGAGGTCTCCTTCCCCTTCCTGGGAACTGAACATCGTTCTCTCTAAACTGATGGGAGCACCTTTTGAACCGATTCATAAGGCCTCCTTGCAACATCTGACCTGGAAGGCTGCCTTCTTAGTAGCCATCACTTCGGCCCGTAGGGTTAGTGAAATTCAGGCCCTCTGCTGCAAGGAACCTTACACTGTGTTTCATGTGTTTCATGCTAATAGGGTGGTGCTCCGTACCCATCCGAGCTTCCTACCCAAGGTGGTCTCGGACTTCCACATTAACCAGGTGATCACGTTGCCCATCTTCTTTCCTCAACCGACTACTCCACCGGAGAGAGCCCTACACTCTCTTGACCTCCGGAGGGTTTTGAAATTCTATCTGGCTAAGACCCTTACTCTTAGAAAGTCAGACAGGCTCTTTGTGAACTATGGGCCCACGAATACCGGGCTGGCTGCATCCAAGACATCTATTTCAAGATGGATTGTCTCTTGTATAGCTTTGGCTTACCAACTATCCCACAAAGTTCTGCAGGGTAAACCTAGAGCACACACTACTCGAGGGAAGGCTTCTACGGTAGCACTCCTTCGCAACGTTCCCATGTCTGAGATCTGTAAAGCGGCTACATGGCGCTCAGTCCATACTTTTACGCGCCATTACTGCCTAGATTCAGACGCGCAGGCCGACGCCCAGGTGGGGCAGGCTTCTCTGAGGAACCTGTTTGCATAACTGTAAATGCAAAATGTGTTTTGCTGTTTGTTTTTTAACTGTTTTTTGCTCGTCCGCGAGACTTTGGGTATGGGCTTGCTACTCTATTCATAGATTATGACTATTGATGAGTATCCCCTGGATGAGAAGGATTAGTTACTTGCCTGTAATCCTAGTTCTCATCCAGGGGTATACTCATCAAAGTCATAAGCGACCCACCCACCTCCCCGGACGAGCAATGTTTTCTCTTTAAATAAGTGATGTATGGAAGGCAGATCTACTCAGGTGCGGAGGCACCGCCAAAAAGAACTGGCCCAACTGCCACCTGTAGTGCATCATGGGAGCAGGGGGTCACGGGCAGGCCTTAAAGGCACGGTCCCCCTACTCTAATGCCTTAAAGGCAGGGTGTCAGTTTTCTTGGTTTCTTGATACTCTACTGCAGCCTACTGGCGAATGCCTACAATTACATGTTGCTTTATGGCAATAAAGCAGTGCTGTGTTCTAATTTGCCTGATGCTTCCTTTTTTCCTTACGGGTTACGGGGGCACTACTATGCAAAAATATGTAATTTACAGCATTGCCATGTTTTGAACATTATTAGGCTGCATTTATATGTTTTCACATATGTATATATATATGTATTTTCTATATGCTCCGGGATCCCGCACATGGGCGGGGATTATTCATAGATTATGACTTTGATGAGTATACCCCTGGATGAGAACTAGGATTACAGGTAAGTAACTAATCCTTATTTAGCCTTCCGCTAGAAAGGTCTCGAGTGCAGTTATAACCTGTGAACTCCTGCCACCCACTTGGCCCCTGGCATATATGTTAAGTAAAAATAAACTGGGGCCACTCTGGAATCTGACTTTAATTGCCAAGATATCCGGGTTTTCAAGGGGAATCATATCAACTGCGACCCCCTTGGTTTGCCTAACCCAGAAGGTCAGACCCCCCCACCGGTCTCCCCTATGTCCCCTGATTGCAGGTTTTGAGAAGTTTAAATAACCTGCATGAAAGATATTCTCCACTGCCCATGTTTCTTGGAATGCCCAGATGTCAACTTCATTGAGTAATAATAACCAATCTGCTAGGCCAGTCTTAGATTCCAGCCCAGCGATGTTCCAAGAAGCAATAACCATAGGTTTCCCAAGTCCTGCGTTAGTCGGACACCCCTCGAGGGTTGATGACTCTACAAGAGGGCTACCTAAATTCGTTATGGACGGGAAGGAGATCCTAGTTAGGGCGTCGGGCTCTAGGGAATTGACTTGTTGGGCTGCGGCGGATTCGACTGTAATTCCAGTACTACCTTCCACAGGATACCCTGAGCCACCCGACCTCTGTCAATCAATATCTTCTAAGGAAGATAGGCCCTCAAAACGATTATTAAGCTCGATTCGGGGGTCTGGTCTATGGTCAGCTCCCTTATGAATTTGGACACCTCTGTGTCGCATTACCCCGTCCTGTTTGTAAAAGTAACCTAGCGGTAGAATGCTGATGGACAGCCAGTCGATGGAAGCATTGGCAGCAATCTCAAGTATATGGTTAACCAGTCCTGGCGACCTAAAACTTAAGACCACGCAATCCCCAGCTAAGATTTTATCAGAGTGGCCAACCCAGTCAATCTGTCTAACCATTTTGAAGTCCATATACAGCCTATCCCCAATGCCAGTCTTTTTGTTCAAATAATGTAGGGCCTTATTTCTGAGAGACGACCAATGCTCTTGTGAGTCCACTGGTAAGGGGGGAACGTTTGCCAGGACAATGGTGTAGGGTGTCGCTTGAGGGGGCAGGTGAAGAAAGGGATACCTCGAATGAACACCAGGATTATTAGCAATTTGCTCACAAAGGCTCCTAGGAGCCAAAGATGTTTGATTGGGAAATGCCTCTGCGTTAGGTCTTTCTGTTGGCATAATAGTTCTTACTTCCCCCACTTTCCTTGCCTCGTCCACCAATTTTTTGGGACATGTCGTGGCACCAATCTGATTGCTACAATTGTTATCTACCGTGGACAGAACAGACCCTACTGAGACTTGCATAGGGGGCTGTAACGTGGATACTAGGGATGTTCGATCAAAAGCCTCCTCCATCTTAGCTAACCTTTGGTCGACCAAATCCAAACGTTTATAGAGCGGCTCAAGAATGGCTGCTAGATTTTCCTCTAATAGTTTAATAAAATCCCTTTTGAGAGCAGTTTATGATAGGGGGATCACTAGGGTGGTTGTCTGTGGTTGGGGGGTTAGGACCACCAAGAACAGGAGCCTCAGTCGGGACTGGCAGGCGTGGATTTGTTTTTAATAGTACTGCGTCCCTTCTTTGTTTTATTCTGGGGATCCTTAGTAGTTCTTCCTACTGTTTTCATCCCCCTAGTCTTAACCCTGGCTGGACTAACCAGATTAATCTGTGTGGCCGAGGTGGAGGGATGCTCAGGGAACATAGGATCTAGGCTATGGGTAGATGTCCTGGGCTTGTCGATGGAATCAATAACTTTAGGTGACGGGCTAGGGGCATATACAGGGGCGGCAGGTGTAACCCCCCCCCCCTAGCAGCCTAGGGTCTAGAGAGAGTCTCCGCTCAGTAGCCTCGATTTCATGTACCAACAGGGATTCGGCTCTTACAAGAAAAGCATCCAAAGTGCCCACCACCTTATCCCCAGATTTCCATTTGGACATTTTGGATATTAGTACAAGAATACAGCCAACGAGCTTGACTACAACTCAGGAATCAGGCCCAACTCACCAGCCCAGTGTCAAATGCCGAAAATGAACAGCACCTGGCCCAGCCCAGCCTCCTTCGGCCTCTGACGGCCGTAGACGGCCCGCCCTTTGCCCGGGCTGAGCCCGCGACGCGGGTAGTATGTCCAGATTTAAAGCGCCTCCGGGCGCAAGAGGTGATAACGCTGTTTCCGGGGTGGTGACTGCCGGGGAGCCTGGGAAGTGTAGTCTCTCCCTCCCTCCTCACTGCGGCCAAGAGATTGCA
The DNA here is from genome assembly GCF_964204655.1 of Triturus cristatus. Classification (NCBI taxonomy): domain Eukaryota; kingdom Metazoa; phylum Chordata; class Amphibia; order Caudata; family Salamandridae; genus Triturus; species Triturus cristatus. The sequence goes on from NC_140579.1 coordinate 1,136,751,562, forward strand.
AACACGGCGGCGGGAGGGAGGAGGTGGCAGGAACTGCAGCGATGGCACCACACGAGGGGGACCCGGGAGTGAGCGCAAGACCCAGCAGAGCAAGTCAGGTAACCAGCAGATGTACACCCGCTCCACCGGGAGTATGTCCAGATTTAAAGCGCCTCCGGGCGCAAGAGGTGATAACGCGTTATCCGGGGTGGTGACTGCCGGGGAGCCTGGGAAGTGTAGTCTCTCCCTTCCTCCTCACTGCGGCCAAGAGATTGCAAACACGGCGGCGGGAGGGAGGAGGTGGCAGGAACTGCAGCGATGGCACCACACGAGGGTGACCCGGGATTGAGCGCAAGACCCAGCAGAGCAAGTCAGGTAACCAGCAGAAGTACACCCGCTCCACCGGGAGTATGTCCAGATTTAAAGCGCCTCCGGGCGCAAGAGGTTATAACGCTGTTTCCGGGGTGGTGACTGCCGGGGAGCCTGGGAAGTGTAGTCTCTCCCTCCCTCCTCACTGCGGCCAAGAGATTGCAAACACGGCGGCGGGAGGGAGGAGGTGGCAGGAACTGCAGCGATGGCACCACACTAGGGGGACCCGGGAGTGAGCGCAAGACCCAGCAGAGCAAGTCAGGTAACCAGCAGAAGTACAATGGTCTATTTACCCTTGAGGTCACTATGCCCCCTATATGATTACTTCCTGCGGGAAGTGGGCATAACCCTGTCACAGATTTCCTAAGCGTACTATCACAAAGATGACAGACTTCTGATTTTCGTATTCACTTCAGCTAACCCACCTTAGGAGTGGAACTAGCCTGAAGGTGAACGTGCTTCTACTACTACTAATTTTCCTGCCGGGCCAGGTGCCAAATAGGGCCTGGTCCAGGAGGGGTGGAGGGGAAGGGAGGTCTGCATGCTCTCCTGTGAGTGAAGCCAGATTTGCATACCAAAAGTGATGGGCTCTTTGAAGCTCATTGCCTTGGAATGCTAATTCATAGGTCATCTTGTGGGAGGGGATGTAAACACCCTCTGCCTGAGCAGACTTTGTTCCTAACCTCCTGAGAGCAAATACCCCTCAACCTTGGGAGTAAGAAACTTGTCTGTGGTGGCAGGTTGGCTAGGACCAGTCAGCCAGCCCACTGGTAGTTAGTAGGTTTTCAGGGGGCATTTCTAAGGTGCCCTCTGGGTGCATGTATTAATAAATTCATCACTGGAAACAGTGTGGGTTTATTAACACTAGATGTTTGATATCCAACATCTTGGGTTTCAGTGAAGCCATCATGTACTTGTGGACTTGTTTTCACCAATGTCCAGCGCATGTACTTAGAATTCCTTCTCTGGTCACTTGTACTGGCAGTAATTGAACTGACCAGCACAGGGGCATATCTACTCATGCAGATATGTCCACACATGCAGTATGGTGCACCCTGCCTTCGACCTGCTGTAGGGGTGGCTTACCCAGGCTGCATGCAGTGTCTGTGGGCATGACCCGCAGGGATGTGTGCCCTGTTGTGTTCCACTTTTGTCTGCACCAAAACACACAGCCTGCAATGGCAGTCTACCTGTGCTTGGTGAGAGTTCTTTAGGGTGGCACAATCTATGCTGTAGCCCTTAGGGACCCTCTTTAGTACCCCATGTCCTAGGTACCAGGCATACCTTTTACTAGGGACTTAAAGGGGGTGTTAATGGTATTGCCAATTGGGGTACATTGCACAGTTTTAGTGAAGGAGATCCAGCACAGAGGATCTGGTTATCAGGAACTCTGTGCACTTCCAGTCAAAATTACATCAAATATCAGGCAAAAAGTGGGGGTGACTATGTCAAAAAGGGGGACTTTCCTACAGATCTCCAAAGGGGATTTTCCCCAAATACGTAGAATGTGATGAGATAACCAAATGGTTTACAGCCTTTGAGAGGGCCTGTAAGATGAGGTGACTCAGCCAGAAGTATTGGGGCTCTCTACTCTGGGAGTTGTTTTCAGAAAAGAGTAAGAACAGACTTCTGACACTCCTTTTATGAGTCCTGTGACCTCATGAAAGATACCTTGATTGAGGGTTTTGGACTCACCACTGAGGAGTACAGGATCAGATTCAGAGAGACTCTCAAAACCTTGAGTCAGACCGGTGAAGATTTTGTTGACTTCTCAGTCAAATCACTAGGTGGCTGGTTAAAAGTTAACAAGTTGCAAGACTATGATGGACTTTATAATATCCTTATGAAAAAGCATCTGTTAAGTAACTGTGTTTCTGAAAAAATGTAACCAGTACTTGGTGGACCTTGGTCTCGTCTGTCCCCAAGAATTGGGAAAGAAGGCTGACCATTTGGTCAAAACTAGAGTGTCCAAAACGTCTTATGGAGGGGGTGACCAAAAGAAATGGATTGCTTAGTCCTCTCTGCCCCTCTCTACTCCCCAAAGGAAAGAGAGTGGGCAACCTTAGAATAAAAACAAAGTCCCCCCAAAAACCTGTTTAGGAGGGTGGGCCACGAGGCATTACACAGACCAAGGGTAGGTACCAGTGTAAGAACTGGGACGCCAAGAAGGCTTGATGATTTAATTGAAAAACAGATATGCACCGATCTGGAGACCCTATCTGTCCCAAAAAGAATCTCTCTACTGTACCTGCAGTTCCTACTGCAGTGGGGCGTCTAGAGATGGGATCCTTGGTGTGACCTGACCAGGTCAGAGAGCACACTGAACCCACTTTAGTTTCAGAGGGTGGGGTGGATGCAGCTGCCCTGGCTGTCTGGCCCCGTAATCTGGAAAAGTACAGACAACAGCCCCATATTAATGGGATTGGAGTGGAAGCAGTGAGAGATACATGTGCAAGTGTCACCATGGTGACTGAAAAACGGGTATCTCCAGATCCGTAACTGGACAAACCAGTCACCAATGCTGATAATGTGACCAAGTTTCATTTCACGGCTATGGTGTCCTTCAAGTGGGGCGGGTTAACTGGTCAGATAAAGGTGGTTGTGTTGGGGAATGATCTGAAGTCCTCAGCATGGACTGAGGTAGAGCTAAGATCCCATGCAGCCATGCTGGGAATCCCTAAATGGGCGTGAATAAAATCTTGAGCACAGAGCAAAACCCAGGGTGAAAAAGAGGTGTTGGAGTCTGAAAGAGTGTCCTGACCTTCCAAGAGGAAAGGTAGGAAGTCTGGGAAGGCAGCTTCTGAACAACCACATACTCTGGTCCTCTCTCCTCAGAAAGAAGACCTGTTAGCCCCAGAGGGAACTGAATCTCAGGAATTTGGGCCTTACTTGGCAGAGCTCCTAGATTCAGGAGGACCCTTTAGGGAAAAGCTGTGCCAAGGACAGAGAACCTATCCTACTTTTGAAAGCCTGAGACAGCAAACTGCTGCTTAGGAAAAGGGAAATGTCAGTGTTCGAGGCATGTGGGCTGCTGAATTCATATCTGTGCATAGATCGCCGCCTAGTGTTGGGTCCGTATGTTTGCACGTTGTTGTCCTGGAAGAGTCTTCGAAGTATCCTGAGATAGGTGACTCCTCCCCTGGACCACAGTGCGCATGGGCATCCTCTCCATCCTCAGATTGTTTTTTTCCGCCATTGGGTTCGGATGTGCTTATCTTGACTCAAGTTAGGAAAATTTAGTTTTCAGGCCAAAAGGCCTTTAGTTTTCGTCGGTACTGTTACCGATCGGTATCGACAGTTTACTTGCTAGTTTAGCGACCTTCACAACTTTTTCGGATCCATTTAATCCGTCCATCGACCCTACATCGACGATGGAATCGAGGACCCCATTCAAGCGGTGTCCTGTTTGCCATGCGAAATATCCACATATCGACGTCCACCCGGTGTGCAACAAATGCCTCTCACCGGATCACGACGAATCGAAATGTATGGCCTGTGCCCGATTCAGATCCAAGAAGACTCTCCGGAATCGACGAGCCGCGAGACTTGAAGCGCAACAAGCGGCACCGGCCCCGACCAACATCTTCAGCACCGAGGACGAAGATGTTGAAAGCGTGGAAAACATACCCTCCAGCCCCGCTTCCGAACACGGTTCCAGATCGGAAGACGTAGATGAAGAGCTTTTTCACAGGGAAGAAGCAGACGATGAGGTAGGAGACTACGATGAGGCCTTAGGGGCCGAAGAAGGTAGCTCTGGTGACGAGCAGGGCCTACCCGTCCAAACTCACAGTGCGTCAGTCTACGGCTCCGGTCGAGGGATCGCCTTCGGGCCTTACCCAAGATCAATCCCGCAGTTCTTCGGCTCCGCCCTCTGGCCCGGCCCCGGACATCCAGCGAGAGCCATTATTACCCAAAAAGACTGGTTTCCCTTCCATGAAACCGAAACCAATCGTCGCACCGGTTCAACAGAAACCGAAAGTGAAACTAACAATGGTCGGCTCGAGGACCACCACACCTTCGACGCCAGCCAAAACCGTCGACTCCGACCGCACCAAAAGGGACTTCGGTGCCGAACTCGCTGCAGCCGATGTCGGCGCCGACCCAAAGAGAAAGGCCATCGGTACCGCCAAAGCACCTCGGCCCCCGGCACCGAAACAATCGGCACTGACCACCAAGGTTAAAATGGCCGCTGCATCGCAATCCACCTCGAAAGCAGCGACTACGGTCCAATCATCGACGCCGTCGACAGCTACTACCTCTCCTCGACTCGATGACCCTGTGGCTCCAAAGAAGTCCACTCCTACCTCTACAGAACCACTCGGCGCCAAACAACCGTCGGAGTTCTCGGTGCGACAAGTTGCAGCGTCCTTGCAACGTATCAGAGAAAAGGCAGCCCTCCAGCCCACGTCGGGCTCCGAGCCGAAAAAGGCTCAAAAGGCACCTTCGGCACCAACCAACATCACCTTTGGTTTGCCGCCATCCACGGCGCCAAAACTATTCGAGATCAGAACTCGTGTCACCCACACAAGGTCCCCATCTACTGAACACTCTCCTACTGGGACATCACCGTCCCACTTCATCGACGCCGACACCGGCAGGCTCATGCTCCCCAAGCGGAAGATCACCTCCGAGCAGGCTTTCGACTCTTACCGAATCCCGCTGAAGCAAAAACTGCCGGCATAATCTGAACCAGTTCTTTATGAACGCCTCCACACCTCTTACCCAGATCCACAATCCTTCTCTCCGACGCACTCCGACACGGACGCAATAGAGGACTACATGGGTGACGACACCACCTACCCCAGGGATATGGACCCTGAACGCCAGCAGGACCCTGATCAAGCTTGGGATGACCCTGTAGACCCGGGTGCCGCTATGGATACCCAGGACACGCAGCTTTATGGCGCAAAAACATCTCCCACAGAGGACACTGCTGCATTCAACGCCCTCATTGAACGTGCCGCAGCCAATCATGGAGTGCAACTCCACTCAGACACAATCGAGGACGATTTCTTGGTGGACACTTTCGCATCCTCAGAGAAGACTATAAAGACTCTGCCCATGTTGAAAGGTGTCCTCAAGCCAGCAAAGGACATTTTCAAGGAAACAACCAGGGCACGGGTAATAAACCCCAGGATCGAGAAAAAATACAAGCCCGCACCTGGGGACCCTACGTACATTAGAGGCCAGTTACCTCTGGACTCCATCGTAGTTGCTAATGCTCGCAAACGGGCATACTCGCAGACAACTGGTGATGCTCCTCCCCCGGACAAAGAGTCCAAGGTGCTAGAGACCTCCGGCAAAAGGATTGCAGCCCAGGCGGCAAACATATGGCGCATTGCCAATACACAGGCGCTCCTAGCTCGCTACGATCGCTCACACTGACACGTTGGAGTCCCTACTCCAACATCTACCAGACGAGTACAAAGAGGCAGCGGAGCTCCTCATCAGGGAGGGACAACTTCTCACAAACGCATCCATTAAGTGTGCACTGGATGCCGCCGACACAGCTGCGAGAGCAATAAACACCAGCGTCATGCTACGACGACACACCTGGTTACGAATCTCCGGATTCAAACCTGAGGTTCAAAATAACATCCTCAATCAGCCTGTCAACCCCGACTACTTATTCGGACCAGAAGTTGACACCACCCTAGAAAAGATCAAAAAAGACACACTGCAAAGTCAATGGGGGCTCTGCAAACGCAGACATTTCGTAGTGGCTCCTTTCGTCGCCCCGGAAATAGAGGAGCGGGTAGAGGACAGGGGTCACAGCAAACCTACAATAAAGGGGGCACACAGAGTACCTACGATAAAAACACCCGAGGTGGATATCGTGGCTCCATTACCAAGGGCAGAGGACGCGGTTATGGCAATACCAGGTCCTCCCCCAAAAACAAACAGTGACGCCCTCTCCCTTCCCCCCGACCACATAACACCTGTCGGGGGAAGACTCCAGCGGTTCCTGTCCACGTGGAATACCATCACCACGGACAGGTGGGTCAAAGATGTTATCCAACACGGTTACTGCCTCGAATTAACCTCCACTCCACCCACAATACCGCCAAAGCACCGTCCTATGTCCTCAGAGCACTTAGCATTATTACAGCAGGAAGTGCTAAGTATGCTGCAAAAAGGCGCAATAGAGGTCGTGCCCGTCCACCAGCAAGGGACAGGGGTGTACTCTCTGTACTTCTTAATACCAAAAAAGGACGGGTCACTCAGACCTATACTAGACCTGAGACCCCTCAACCACTACATTCTCTCAGAGCATTTCCACATGCTCACCCTACAGCAGGTTCTCCCGCTGCTCAGACAGGGAGATTTCCTAGCCACGCTTGACCTCAAAGATGCGTATTTCCACATACCCATACAACCGTCACACAGAAAATATCTCAGGTTCACTATTCAGGGCCAGCACTACCAATTCAAAGTCCTTCCCTTCGGCGTGACAACAGCACCCAGAGTTTTCACAAAGTGCCTAGCTACTGTGGCTGCACATCTACGGAGGCAACACATTCACGTCTATCCTTACCTGGACGACTGGCTTGTTCAAGCAAAGTCAGCCCAGCAATGTGCCAGCCACATGTCCCGCACCATTCACCTTCTTCACAGTCTGGGATTCTCACTAAATTACCCAAAATCACATCTCCAACCCGCACACGTACAACAGTACCTAGGTGCGACCATAAACACCCTGGCAGCCACAGCTCAGCCAGTGAGGGTCAACGGCATGCAAATGCTGATCTCCAAGTTCAAACCCCAACACTCCCTTCCTGCGCGAGTGTTCATGCAGTTGATAGGCATGATGGCCTCCTGCATCTTCATAGTCTCGCACGCGAGACTACATATGCACCCGCTTCAGGAGTGCTTGGCACGTCAATGGAATCAGGCTCACGGGCAACTAAAAGACCTAGTGTTGGTGAGCGGTCGGGCATACAACTCTCTGCATTGGTGGAATCCACAAAACCTTTGCAAGGGCCGACCGTTCCAAGAGCCTGTTCCACAAATCATACTAACAGCGGACGCGTCTCTCCAGGGATGGGGAGCTCATGTACTCCATTACACAGTGCAGGGACTATGGACAATACAACAAAAGAAGATGCACATCAACCTTCTAGAACTGATGGCAATCTTCCTGGCAATGAAAGCCTTCAAGGTACACTTGTGCAACAAAGTCGTGTTGATCCGGACGGACAACATGACTGCCATGTACTACATACAGAAGCAGGGAGGAACGCACTCTCCACAGTTGTCTCATCTGGCTCAGAGCATGTGGAAGTGGGCCATTCAGAGGAACATATTCCTCATGGCGGAACACCTCCCCGGCAAGGACAACCAGATGGCGGATCTGCTCAGCAGACACAGCCACCAGATGCACGAGTGGGAGCTACACCCGTCAGTACTCCACCCGTACTTCCAACAGTGGGGTCATCCAGAGATAGACCTATTCGCCACAAGCGAAAACGCAAAATGCCAAAGCTTTGCCGCCAGGTTCCCACATCCACAGTCGCAGGGCAATGCGATATGGATGAAATGGTCCGGCAGATTTGCGTACGCTTTTCCCCCAGCGCCGTTGATACCGCTGGTGGCACGCAAACTGCGACAACACTCACTGACACTCATCCTGGTTGCTCCAACATGGGCACGCCAGCCATGGTACACCACCTTTCTGGAACTTTCCGTGGTGCCGCATCAAAGGCTGCGGATCAAACCCGCGCATTTGACGCAGAACCATGGAGAAATTCAGCACCCAGATCCGCAACAGCTGAACATGGCGATCTGGCTCCTGAAGTCCTAGAGTTTGGCTACCTAAACCTGCCACCGGACTGTATGGAGATCATTAAGGAAGCTAGAAGACCCACTACCAGAGCTTGCTATGCAGCCAAATGGAAGAGGTTTGTCATTTATTGCAATAACAATGACATTAACCCGCTAGACGCATCCATTCAAAACATAATCTGTTACCTCTTGCACCTATACCGATGCAATCTGGCCTACACCTCAATACATATCCATTTAACCGCAATAGCAGCCTATCTCCAAAACAGGCAGCACCTCTCTTTATTCAGAGTGCCTGCCATCAAAGCCTTCTTGGAGGGACTTAAACGAGTAATTCCCCCAAGACACCCACCAGCACCAGTGTGGAACCTCAACTTGGTCCTCACCCGACTGATGGGTCCACCCTTCGAACCTCTCCACTCATGTGAGATTCAATTCCTCACCTGGAAAGTAGCTTTCCTAGTGGCAATCACTTCGTTGAGAAGAGTTAGTGAACTCCAGGCACTGACCATTCAAGAGCCATTCATACAGGTTCACGCTAACAGGGTCGTACTACGTACCAACCCCAAATTCATGCCTAAAGTTATATCGCAGTTCCACATGAATCAAACGATTGAACTGCCCGTTTTCTTTCAGAATCCACAAAATGTCGCTGAAAGAATGCTCCATACACTAGATGTTAAAAGAGCCCTCATGTACTATATAGACAGAACTAAAAACTTTAGGAAGACAAAACAACTTTTCTTTGCCTTTTCCCCACAACACAAAGGCAACGCCATCTCCAAAGCAGGTATAGCCAGATGGATCGTTAAATGTATTCAAATTTGCTATCAAAAGGCTAAACGCACATTAACGATTCCCCCACGAGCCCACTCAACACGTAAGTTAGGGGCCTCCATGGCTTTCCTGGGAAACATTCCTTTACATGATATATGTAGAGCAGCCACATGGTCCACTATACATACATTTACCAAACACTATTGTGTAGATGTACACTCAAAACAGCAGGCAGCTGTAGGACAGGCTGTTCTCAAAACTCTTTTTCAGACCGCTGCAGCTGGCACTGGTAGCCGCCGCTAATGGGAGGTACTGCTATGTATTCTATGCACAGATATGAATTCAGCAGCCCACATGCCTCGAACTGAATATGCTACTTACCAGTATGCATCTGTTCTTGGCATTTAGGGCTGCTGACATTCATATCGCCCACCCTCCACCCCGGCGCCTGTAGCAGCTGCAGCTCTCAGAATTACTGTATAGCATGGTCATCACTTTCTGTATCTACTCCATCACTGCCACAATGGCAAAAAACAATCTGAGGATGGAGAGGATGCCCATGCGCACTGTGGTTCAGGGGAGGAGTCACCTATCTCAGTATACTTCGAAGACTCTTCCAGGACAACAACGTGCAAACATCCGGACCCAACACTAGGCGGCGATCTATGCACAGATATGAATGTCAGCAGCCCTACATGCCAAGAACAGATGCATACTGGTAAGTAGCATATTCATGCTCCTACATGAACTATTGGGAGAAGGGACTCCTGTACATTGGGGCCATAGACCCCAAACCTGGTGCCACTAGGAGAGTGGTAGTGCCTCAGCAGTACAGAGAGGTTTTACTCTAATTGGCCCATGACGTCTAGTCAGCCACTTCTTCACCTTTGGGACATGTTTGGCCAGTAGGAGTTTTGTAACTCCAGTGTTACCTACCAAGCCCGTTGCAAAGCAGGTAGCTACCCAAAGCCCCCTTAATTCCACTTCCAGTGGTTTAGGTCCTTTTTTAAAGGGTCGGGGTTGACGTTGGCCCCCTGGACCCACCAACAGCATCAGGGAACAGATTCATGGTAGTGGATCATGCCACCAGGTACCCTTAAGTTATATCCCTTAGAACTGGCACTGCTTTCAGTTGTCAGAGCCCTCAAGTATTTTTACAAGAGTGGTTTTCCTTAAGGAAGTAGTATACAAGGTAGTTACTACTTGGCTGCAAACCTAAAGGCAATGTAGAATAAATGTAGGGTGACTTACAAGTTTACTACCCCATATCTTCCACAAACCAATGGTTTAGTTTAGAGGTTCATCAAAACTATGAAAGTATGATCATGGGGCTCCCTGAAAAACTCAGAAGGAGATGGGATATCATTTTGCCATGCCTGTTTTTAGCTTACAGAAAGGTACCTCAGAAGGGAGTAGGTTTTTCCCCCTTTGAACGCCTGTTTGGTCATCCTGTGAGGGGTCTGTAGGAAACTGGGCTTTTCTTGCAGTACCCTCCCCCCCACCCCCTCCCCCCCTTCCACTTTTTGCCAGGTAATTGATGCAACTTTGAAGTGTACTCGGTTCCTCCTAACCCCAAGTCCCTAGTACCAGTGTTCTTCCCCTTAAAACTGTTCAATTGTTCCCCCAACTGTCAAAACCTTTTGCACCCTCTAAGTCCCTAGGAAATGGTACCCCGGATACCAAGGGCCTGAGGTACTAAAGAGAGTCCCTAAGGGCAGCAGGACGTATTGGGCCACTCTAAGGGACCCCTCACCAAGCACATGCAAGACTGCTATTGCAGATTGTGGGTCTTGGTGCAGACAAAATTGAAAGCACAACATCTCCCATACCCCTGTGTCCCATGTCCCCTACCACTGCATGTAATATTTGTAAGTCACCCCTACATCAGGCGTAACATCCCTAATACAGGGTGCTGAATAGTACTTGTGAGGGCATAACTGCCGTAGCAGATCTGCCCCTGTGCTGATCAGTCCTATTACTGCCTGCACAAGTGACAAGGGAAGCCATTTTCAAACGTACCGGACAGTGGTGAAAATGAGTTCCCCAGCTACATGATGGCTTCACTGAAAATAAGGATGTTAGCTACCAAACATCTCGCCTTGATAAATCCACACTGATGGCAGTGTTGGGTTTATCAAAACATGCACTCAGAGGACATCTTAGAGGTGCACCCTGAAAACCTAACAGCCTCTGGTGTGTTTGCCAAGTAGATTCAGCCAGCCTGCCACCCAAGGCAAGTTTCTGACCTCCTAGGGTGAGAGCCTTTTGCTCTCAGGAGGCCAGGAACAAAAGCCTGTCTGGGAAGAGGGTGTTGACCCTCTCCCACAGGATGGCCTGATGATTAGCCTCCTTGGGCAGGCAAGCTTCAAAGGAGCTGCCGCCTTTGGAATGTAAATCTGGCTACCCTCACAGGAGAGGAAGCAGTGTCTTCCTCCCCCCCCCCTCCCCTTCAACCCCGCTGCACCTGGACAGGTGGGAAAATTAGCTAATCAGATAGGCGTGCCACCCACAATCTAGTACCAACCCTAAGGGAGGCTAACTGCGAGGTGGACGCGATTTTTCAGAGGTAACCATCTTTGTCATGGCATACCTAGGAATTCTGGGACAGGGTTATGCCCACTTTCCGCAGGTAGTGGTCATATAGGTGGCATAGTGACCCCAAGGGACAGTAGCCCTTTGGCTACTACCCTACACTTTCCTATTGCAACTAAATTCAGTATTGAGGAGTACCTGGCACCAGAGAAGGAGATCCAGATGACCTAAAAAGAAAGAGGACACCGAAGAGCCTCAAAAGCAGAGAAGACTGGAGAGAGCACCTGACATGGCCCGAGCCCTGCCGGCCTTTCTGCAGCCTTTGTCGAAAACTGCGCCAAAGTTATCTCGTACTGCAGCTGTGACTCCAGAAACACAATACTTGGGCCCTCCTGTGAACAGTGGACCAGTTCAGCAGAAACTCCAAAAATTAGACTCTGGGGCCTCCGGAACTGCCAAAATCCAACACCAGAAGCAGCTACTGCACCCATTTCCTCCGGCCCAAGTAAAACTGGCCCACTGCTGCCAACAAGGTTCCCCACCTCTCTAGAGCTCAAGTTTATCTTGATTCCCCCCCCCCCCCCCACCCCCACCCCCCCGACTCCACGGCGTCACCTGCAGCCTCTGCATGCAGGGCCTCCTCTACTGTGACTGATCTGGTACGGAAAACCCCGTTTCCTAAAGGCAAATCTGCACTTGTTACCCCTGGCCCTTGAAGAAGAGGACCAAAGGTGTCCCCGAGTATTGCATGGCCTGAGCCCACTTGCTGGTTCAGCCCAACTGACTTCCTAGCCAGAGCCTGCAGCCCCTTTTTACAAAGACTGATCCCCATTGAAATGCATTGGGCTCCTGACGCGGATTTGCACCCTGTCGCCCGTGCCACTGGTGGTGTACTGTTGTTGTTGCCTTGGACCTTGTCCACCACTCATCTTAACTCCTGTAGATTAGTCCTATAAGTGGATATAGTGTACCTGTTTGCAGAACTCAAATTGCAGTGTGTCCACTTTTTAAAGAGAAAATAATTTATATTCAAAAACTTAATTACCCGAACGATTTTTCTTTGATGCCTAAACCTATATAAAGATACTTGCTATTTTTATAAATTGGTGTGGATCTCCTTCTTGAGTCAAGTGTGTCATTTATTGATCATTGTGTGTATTTGCAGATGTCTTGCATTCCAGTGTGTTAAACCTAAGGCTGCTCGACCACACTACCTCGTAATAGAGCACTTTGGAATTACATAGCAAGCCCTGTCCACCAGTAAGGGAACCCCAGGACTCTTTACACAGTATATCAGATTCTTGAAATATCCCATAAAGAACCAGCTTCCTACAATCTCCCAGATTAATATAAAAAATGAGGGGAAGACCTAGTAAATGAGGGAAGGCAGATATCAACTGTAACAATCAAATGTGCATTAGACGGAGCGGAAACTGCTTCAAGAGGCATCAATACATCCATCATGCTCCATAGACGTGTGTGGCTATGCATATCTGGGTTCAAACCTGAGGTGCAGAAGCATATTCTTAGTGTACCATTTGATAGGAAAACCCCACTTTGGCATCAAAAGCCTCTACCCCAGAAAACAATAGATATCAGTGCCAGCAACAGCAATATCACCAGCAAGGGTGTGGAATCTGTTGTGGGGGGCTACAAAAACATGGGCCCAGGTAGAGGTACCCCCAACAAGGGTTGGGGGTACCTATACCTGGGTTACTGACTTCTTTCTGCAGTCCCCTCTTTGATACCCCCGTTTATTATTTGCATTTTTCTGACCACTATACAAAATGCAACTACATAATTTTCTGCTCTCTGCTCAAACCCAAGCAGACCTCAAGGTCCCCTGCTTATCTCTGCGCTCACTTGAGAGGGTAAAATGTGTCAGTTCCCCAAATTGCAAGCATGTCCCACATCTCATTACTGCAAGCAGAGATTTGCAAGGTGGCCAAAAATAGCCATGGTCAGATTATCAATTGGGAGAACGGCTGGCTTATTTAACGCGGCCAGCCTGGGAGAAACTGTGACTAACCTTTTGAACAGATGATTTCATGTCAAATAGTAATCGTGTTTGCAGAATCTATTTGCTGGGCTGCAAACCTGAAAGTTTCGAAGGCGGGTGTTGAGCAGCTAGCTGCAGGAGCACTGGCTTCAACCAGAGTTGAGGTAGCTCCATGTGAGAGGGCTGCCCCAATATAGAAAAAACAAACCACCACAAAAACTATAAAGGGGACACTGCGTAAAAACAAGGCAAACGAAGGGCATAGCTTGGGGAGGGAGTAATAGCCATTAAAGTGACAGTGCGGCATGGGGCACTTTATAAAAAAAAAAAAATACTTTAAGGTAAATACAGCAAGCTGCATATAAAGAAAGGCGCACGGTCTCCATGAAACTGAAAGCGCAGGGTAAAAAAAAAAACAAGCAGGAGGGAGGGGGAGGCAGCTATAGCCTATGGAGCTTCTGAATACCATGCAGTACTCTTCGCTGTAGCAGAATCTGCAACTTCTGAACACGCAGCGGTGACCTGCCCTTCCCAGGCCACGGGAGAGCCGCTGCTGGTACCGCACACGCATATTGCTATTGTGGATCCGATCTCCTGCGATGAAAACGCTGCGGCAAGCCGTGAAGTGGCGAGGGAGTGTGAGAAAGTGGCTCTGTATATACTGTTCCCTAATAGGTACAGGGTGTACAGAGTCCACAGTCCCCAAGGGTTTGACAGAGGCTAAAGTTAGATATAACCTTACTCTCTAAAGTGGTAGCTTGGTCAAGCAGTAAGGCAGTATCAGAGGACAGTGTAAAGCATTTGTTGTACACACTCAGTCAGCAAATGGTCTCACACACTCAATAACTGAACTCTAGGCCAATGGTTTATATATAAAAAATATATGCTTGTTTTATTTTAGAACCAACACTTGGCATTAAAATATACTTTCTCAGAATGAGATGCTTTATATAAATACTTTTGCAATATGCAATTGACTTTTGTAAACAGTTACAAGTGGTTGCAATAGGCAACACTATTTCAAACACAACAATGCATTGAGCTCAATGGAAATTTCAAGTTATTTGCAACAGATTACTTTTAGGATTACTTTTGGAATTCCAGGACTGGATCCTAGATTCAGTCCTGGGTCAGTACTTAGAATCAAGTGATGAAAGTCGACTTAATTACTGTGATGATTTTTAAACAATATTTAGCTATTTTAAAAGTTGACACTTAAAAAATATTTCAAAGAAAACAGTCAATGATTCCCTATGGAAGAAAATTCAAGTTGCAGGTACAGTATGTTCTCGTTACTTTTGTATTTCAGTGCTGGGTACCTAGACTCAGTACTGGGACCTTTATCCAAAACAGGTAAGTAATTACATTTTCAGATATTATACGATTTTTAAAGAATATTTAAAGATTGCAGAAATTGACACTTAGAAGAAATTTCACAGAAAAACAGTCAATGATTTCCTATGGGATAAAATTGGGTTACTGGTAAGTGCAGTTGTAAGTATTTTTCAGAGTCAGTGCTGGGCACCAAGATCCAGCACTGGGAGCTCACCTAAGAGCAAGTGAGTATTTTCGTTTTCGTTACTCGGCTGATTTTTGGTGAATATTTTAAGATTTGAAAAGTCCACACAAATTTCAGGAAAAAGCCAGTCAATGTTACCCTATGAAGAAAATAGAGTTAGCGGTTTAAGGGTAAGTACTCGACTGGCTGAGTAGAGGTTCTGGGCATAGACTCAGGGGTCCCCCAGGGTCAGGTAGGTACAGTTGGTTCACCCTCAGCGACTCTAGGGCGGCCAGGTGCAGAGAGAGTTAGGCCCAATGTTATCCTATGAGGGATAGGGGGGCCTTGGTTGGTGTCTGCTGACTAGCAAGCCACGCGGCTGTGGGAGCTGGGCTCCTGGTCACTTAGGGCAAGTGGGGAAGTAGGTAGGTGTAGAGGTTGCACTGCCAGGGCCACTCGGGCAGCTGGGTGCAGGGTGCTTTTGAGCCTTCGGGCGCTCAATTGATTTCAATGGGAAATCTCGGTTTAGAAAAAGACTGCAAGCTCGGGGACGAGGATTCTTCAGGTGCCACCACCACTTCGAGAGGTAAGTTGGAGGATAGGTAGGTACCCCGGGATTGGGCACAGGGGGCCGAGGGGCGCCGCGTGCAGGGGTGCCTTTTGGTGTCGGGAAATCTTACCCTCTGTTGATCGTGGTAGGGGGGGCACCTTGTTCTGAGGCTGCAGGCTTCTACAGGAGTGTCGAGGGAGGTCCTTGGGTGCTGGACTCGGGGTCACAGTCGCCGTGGGGTCGTCCTTGTGGTCTTTGTTCACTCCGGCACTGGCCAGGCTTGGCTGGTGCAGAGTGTGCTGTGTTCGCGGTTCCGGGCTGCTGCCAGGGATTAGAGGTAGGTTTTGAGTAGAGCCTCTACTCATGCGAGTCCCAGGGGCTTAGAGCCAAAAGGTAGCCAGGTCCTCCGGGGTTTGTGAGGTTGCTGGCTACAAGAGATGCCGGGTTGGAGCAGGAGCAGGTTCGAGGGTCGACAGGCCGGTAGCGCTGGGGCCAAAGCAGTTGGTGTCTTCCTCTTCTTAGCAGCTGCAGGGCAGGTCTTCTTTCTTCTTGCTCTTCTTTGTATTTCGGAATCTGGAATCTGGGGAAGGAAGGTTCAGGGTGGCCCTAAATACTAGATTTAGGGGCGTTACAGGTAGGTGAAGGGCAGGGACCAATGGGTCCCTGTCCTGGGGTGGGTACACCCCCTATCCTGCCTCTCTCCTGTGGGAGGGGGGCAGTAGCCTAGTCCTGGTAGGGTAGGGCTTCCCATCTTCAAGATGGAGAGAGCCCGGAGATGTGCTTCACCTCGCCTCCCCCACCTGAGGGGTGAGGTTGGCAGGCTGGCACATCCCCTGTCCTTATTTGGGGTTTCCGGCCAAGCTTCCCGCCAGAGTGGGGGGTTGCAGTGGCCTGGGGAAGCTCACAGAGGCGGCATGCCTTTGAAGCTTCCCCCTGCCCATCCTGGGGGAGGAGATTTAGCACCTCGCTCAGGATGTGCATTGTTGCAGGCCCAGGAGAGCAGGGGCTCTCCCACCCAGGGGTCCAGCAACATGTCTGCTGTGTGGCAGCCTAGGCAGCCTCAGAGCAGACGTGGATTGTAGGTTAGGTTTAAGGGGGCATCTCTAAGATGCCCTCTGGGGTGCTTGGTACATTACATCCCACACTGGCATCAGTGTGGGTTTAATGTGCTGAAAAGTTTGATACCAAACTTCTCAGTCTTCAGTTTTGCCATTATGGTGCTGTGGAGTTCGTGTTTGACAAGCTCTCAGCACCATGTACTCTTAAATGGCAGCACTGTACTTACAGTGCTCAGGAATGGACCTGGGTACTGGAGGGGCACAGGGCTCCTGCTCCTGTGCCCACACCATTGGCATAAGGCACCCAGCTAGAGGGGTGGCTGATGTAGGCCATGGCAGTGTAGGTGATGGGCATGGCACACAGGGATGTGTGCCATGTCGACTTTGTTTTGTCTTGCACCCAGACACCCAGCCTGCAAAGGCAGTGTGTGTGTGTGTAAGGGTACAGGGCCTCTAAGGGTGGCACAATGAGTGCTGCAGCCCTTAAAGGCCTTCCCTGGTCACAAGGCCCTGGGTACCTAGGGTACCATTTACCAGGGGCTGACATGTGGCCAGGGTTTGCCAATTTGGGTTTTGTGTGTTTTAGGGAAGGAACATAGGCCCTTGGCACCTGATTGGCAGGAGTCCAGGGCACACTCAGTCAAAGTACATTCAGCAATTCAGCAAAAGTGGGGGCATACCATGCACGAAAGATGGCACTTTCTCACAGGGAGCATATTTGAAAGACAAAGCGCAGCGTCCATTTCAGGGGCGCAATGGCATAAATCACGTGATCGAAAAGTATAAAGCAGGGCGGCCGGATCTGAAGTAGCATAGTGCTGGAGTGTCGCACTGTGCAAAAGTAAAGAAAGGCGCATGGTTGCTTAAAGAAAAAGGAAGTAAAGTGGACACCATTGCAGGAAAGCATGTTGTGACTCCAATAGGATAAACTCATTGACGAAAATAGTGCTGACAGTCTGTAAATGAAAACTAATAAGTAACTACACAAGTAAAAGGGCCAGTCCTCATGGGAGGTTACAAAAGCAGAAAAAGCGGTACTAAGGAGGGACTACTAAGGAGGGACTACTAAGCCTATTCACGAATCAAAAGCAACCATATGGAATGGACAGTAACAGGAGCCAATTGAAAAGATGGACGGAAAATGGGTGGAGCTTTAAGTCCATACTTGAATACAGCATGTCTCGAAGAGACAGCGCAAGCGCTGCCTAAGAGACACCTAAAAAGGACCGAAGAATTCCAACCCTGTCACTAGATCGCGGAATGATGCACAGCTTGCAAATCCAGACACTTCTTCAAGCTGCAAAACTATCACAGGTAAGTAACCTTTTTGTTATTGCTTATTGTTAATCATTGGTATTAGACTTGTGCTCTCAAGGAAACATTCCATGCATTTACTAAGGTTTTTGTGGTAGAAGTTGTGTGTGATCGTTAGTAGGGGGTTTGTGAGATCATGTGAATGGTTGATGTGGTGAACAGATAGGCTAGAGGAGATTAAGTATTGTTGATTTGAAGGAGATGTGATCGATGAAATGAGGTGGCCCCAGTTTGCAGTAATACAATAAGATAGAATAAGGCAGACAGTCCTCCAAATTAAAGTATGTTTTACTGAGAGAGGTGGCATGCACATGATATATGGTTAGTAGATGGTCATTTCATAGAAAGATACGAGAGGAAAACAATAGGTAGTTTTAAGCTGAGGGCAATTTTGTATTGCAGGCTTTTAGGAATATAGTGGGAGGAGGCATTTTGAGTTAGCATAAAATATGATGGAAAACTGCATAAAGGGGCAACGGCATTCACATGTGAGATATTGTATTGTAGCGATTGTATAGAGCTTACTACCCTTCTGTGGGGTGGTGAAACATTTAGCCGTGTGAATAGCAGACTTCACCATGTGGGTGTGTGGTTGAAAGAGTGTTTGTCTTTGCTTTGAGCGTGTGCGGTGAATGATTCCCAAGATGTCATTGTCATGGCGATTTGATTGATGAGGGAGTGAGATAGAAATGGATTTTTATAGTTTGTTATAGTGGCAGCACTAATTAGCTCTGCAGGTCCCTTTTTTGTGTTGGTGTTTTGCTTTCTGCTATCAATCTGAATTTCTGTGCTGGTTGTGGCAGGTAGTCTTTTAGTCTGTGATCTTCATGATCTTATGGATATGGGGGAGGTTTATAGATCTGAAGAATGAGTGGGTGGGATTCTGAGACCTGCCTGAATAGACTGCACCTCAATTCTTATTTATTGTTTTGCCATTATGAGATGTCAATTATGAAGATTTGTTTTAGGGGAGCTCAGCTTGGTGTTAAGCCTAGGTTTTTTGTGCCAAGTGCATGTGAACATTTTCTACTTGCTTGATGGGCTTTAAGAGTCCTCCGGGAACCAGCAGTGTGTGGCAGATCTCCCCAGTCTTCACCGACCTTTCTGGCTATTATTGAGTAGCTATTTAGATGGACTGCTATAACCTTTATCTGGCCCTCCACACCTTTCATACATTATTTATATTCCTGCTCAGTTGAAGATGTTGCAGTGAATTTGTAGATGGTATTATAATGGTGCCTCAGATTAAGACAGTAAGGACTGTCAGAGAGACTGGAATTACTGTTCTCCATCTTATGTTTAAACTAAGAGTGGGCTGATCCTGGTGCTGGAGTCCGATAAAGGAGTAACCATCCCTGGGTGACTGTCTTCTTCCTGTAGAACTGTAGGTGCATCTATCTGGTGGCGGGCTGTACCCAGGGTGATAGGCTCCTAGAACCCAATCGGCCAATCTTCTGTAATCAGGAGTGATAATCACTAAGGGCACATAGATAGGCACTGCCCAGGGGTAATAGTGCTCTAGAGCCCAGTACAAGTCATCCTCATCCTGCAGGTGTATGTAAGGGTTTGTAACTAGGTGTGCTATTTCCCTAGAGCCCAATAGCAGTGATGCCCTGTTGTGATGAGTAGCTGCTTACCTGGTGGTCTGCTGGGGTCTCGGGCCAGAAACTCTGCCTTTCTACCAAGAGCCTTGTCACCCTTTACCTGGATGCTATAAAGGGTTTGTTAAAGTAGGGGGAAAGCCCTAGATGTCCGATAACATGGCTTCAATGACCGTCCTAGGAGTCACAGTCTGGGTGCCCCAAAGCTAAGCCAAGCCCAGTTTTAACCCATTAAGCATGCTTATCAAGTGGATCCCATTGCTAGGAATCGCGCCTTAGCTTTGAAAGGAGGTGAAATTGATCATGAATGGAACCAAATGCTCAAACACATTTTAAGCAGAACACCATGAAAAAAAACAGCCTAGAGTGTATTTCAACCACAAAAGTGTAAGGCAGAAGCCTTAGTTGGCACTATGAAATAAAGCTTGTTTCTAGTCAGGCAGGCTGAGTTCATAAACCAGTCCTCCTCAGCACAGCAGTATAGGCTAGGCTCTAGTTTCATTCAGTTTTTCAGTGTGTCGTATTTCAAGGTGAAAAGTCACTTAGCTGTGGAACCAGTCTCATATCCATTAATGGACAAGAATGATTTACTGGATTTACCTAATTTAGCATTGAAAACAGTAGACGTTATTTATTGCTAAAGTTTATTAAATATAACTAATTTCAGTCTCATAGAGTGCAGACATTGTGCTGGAACATTTGCATAAACTTGCAATTTCATTGTATTTACCACACACCTAAGCAACAAATATTCAGCCTTCCCCTTGATGTGAGAGTTTTATGGACTATTTCCATTTCCTCCTCTTGAAGGTGAAGTTACTGGCCCTGCATTAAAGCGAAGTCTGGCTGAGAGGCTTGGTCGGACGATCAAATCTTCGGAGTTGAGTCTAAATGAAGCTCAGAAGAAAGGTATTAAAAAATTATTTTTCTTTTCATTGTTTCCATATATTGCACCCCCACAAGCCCACCTTCTTAGGACACTGAGGGGGCAAACATTTGTGATTGGAGGTTCATTACCCATGGCATGTTTCTAACCTACAAAATAATGTTTCAGGAATACTTGTTTGCTGGGTTTGAGATTGTAGAACCCCTTCTGTGAATGTAGTGATATTCTTTTAGCAGGACAATCTCTACATTTATAATTTCACAGACCAAGTTTCAAAAAATTCTGTACACATTTCTGTAAATGTTTAGACAGGCAATAACACTTAAGTGTAAGTCCTTTTTAGGAATACATGTTCATTTTTTTCTTTTTCAGACCATTTTCCGAGGTCTATAAAAGAACGTTTGGGATTCCCCAATGAGCAGAGCACCACAGCGACCGGTATGGCACCTTCAAATATGTAGCTTTGTTGTGAATGGGAAATGTCTGCCAGGATTCTGAAGCCATTGGAAAGGATGAATCGTCAACTGAGAACTTTGTGTCCCTTTGAGATGACCGACAGGTTCTAAAATGTTTACCAAGACCATTTCTAATAGACCACTGCAGAAGTGAAATTATAAAATCTGTGTGAGATTTTTAAAAATGAAAAAAATGCCTGTATTCAAAGCTTTACTACCAGGGAGTTTGTATTTGTGTAGCACTCTTGCAGAAAGTATAGTTGCAATTTTTAGACTTTCAAGTTGATTTACGTCCAGCATTGAAGATCTTGGCTGCCCATCAGTAGTAGTCTGTATGGTGTGATGTTGCTGAGGGGCTGAAGTTGTTGATGAAGGGCCTCACAATGAAAGGCAGAAACAGTGGGGTAGCGCTCAGCTCGGTGTGAAACATACATTTTTGTTTGTGCCAAGTGCAAGGCTGCTTGCTGCATTGAGGACTCTTCTCTAGTTATATCCCTTAGAAGTTTGGGTCCTTTGATTGGTTGGTCTGTAGATCAGTATTTTGCCGCAGAGAATTTCATTGCTTGGTACTC
Source organism: Triturus cristatus (assembly GCF_964204655.1). Taxonomy (NCBI): domain Eukaryota; kingdom Metazoa; phylum Chordata; class Amphibia; order Caudata; family Salamandridae; genus Triturus; species Triturus cristatus. Next base: position 1,136,772,934 of record NC_140579.1, read on the forward strand.
TAGCCCAATCCAGTTAATATTCAATTTATAATTGAATTTGTAGAGCGCTTGTTCCACCTTACCAAGTGCAGAAGGAAGACTACATTGGCTGCATTGGCAAAGTGTTGTGACTTTTTATTCTCCTACATGGGATTTTTGTAATGCTTTGAAGGTTAAAAAAGTTTCCATGTGTTCTGTGGAATTCTCAAAGGACAGTCCCTATGGGTCCAGTGGGACTCCAAAACACTTTATAGAAAACATTTTTAGGACACAAACATGTTTCAAAAAGAATCATCTACAGTGTTAAGCACACAGACAGGAACTGCTCAGGGAACAAGACGCCGTCCTTTCAAAGCTACCTGCTCAGCACCACCCTGTGCTCTGCCCTCAGCCTGCCAGTTCGATTTTCCTCTTCACCAGCAAGGATCCTTCAACCCAGTGCCTTTTTTTTTCAGATTCTGATTTTCAGAGCAGACTGCTCAGTTTCTTGTGCATCTCTGACACTATGGTCCTTTGTCATCCTTGTTGCTACTTGACCTCATTTTTTAGGTCATTGGGGGTTACTCACCTGCTGGTAATTATGAACTCTTAATATTGGGACACTGCCATCCAGTATCCGGTGCATGTGCAATCACCCTTAAAACATGTTGAAATTGGCTTCTAACCTTATTAGTATTGTGAGAAAGTGCCTCTTTTTGCATGGTTATCCTCCAATTTTTGCCTGGTTTTGATGTTGCTTCAATTGTATTGCACAGGGTCCCTGCCAACTAGGTCCCCTGTGCCAGTGTTTCTTCCCTAAAAACATATCCACAACTGGTACTTCTGCTTCCTGTAAGTCCCTAGTAACCCCTTTGACACCATTCACAACTCACGGTGACACAAGAGAAAAAAATGACACTGGAACTACAAGAGATAGGTCTCCGCACCATGGGAGAACTCTTCCCTGATACGGAATACATATCGCGGGGTGCTATGGCTCTAAGCGCGGTTCAAACGTCCTTGAAAATGTTCGCATATCTGCGTTTACGCATGGCAATCTCACGCTTTGTACCCCTCCTTCCCGAGTGAACCATCAACGCGCTGCAGATACTCCTGACCTCTGCCACACGCCAACGTCTAGTCACTAAACTATACATTGCGTCACAACGTGAACAGTTGCGTGCTGCGAACAAACCCCTAGCTAGATGGGAGGCAACACTGGGCTTCGCCATTCCACAAGAAGACTGGGATTTTGGGTGTACCCAACTACAACTGCTCATGTCTAACTGCAACCTGAAAATCATACATTTCAAGTCCATACACCAGGTATACTACACTCCCAAGCAACTACATACAAATGGACTTTGGGTTGATGACCACTGTCACAGATGTCAGGCCCCCAGTGCCGATTTCCTACATATGGCGTGGGCGTGTTCCAAACTTCAGTCCTACTGGCAAGACGTCACTGACACTCCCACATATGCTGGGCGAATGTATCCCGAATGCACCTTTGGTATGTCTTCTGGGCATCTACAAGATTAAACTGGCACGTAGACGTAAGCTACTGGCGGTAGCACTATTACTGGCTAAAAGAAGAATAGCATTGAAATGGGGTAGTAAACTGACTCCGAAACACACAGATTGGATCAAGGACATGTCATACTGTAAAACTCAGCTAGATACTTATGCAGAAGACTTACCTCAATCCTCTAGACCACAAGAATTCTGGGACCCACTAGTGCAATATCTCCTATCTACGGACACAGAGGACTGATTGTAGTCAATGTTCGGCTAACAGGGAAGATGAGCTGCAGAGAGGGCAGGACTCATCCCACTCCATTGGCGGGTGGGAGGTGGCACCTAAATGCATGTATATTTTACCAGCTACCAGACCTATAGTCGCTACGCACTGCTTCCCTGTGTATTTAATGTAAATGTAACAGTTACAGCAGAAAATGGCCGCTGAATAGGAGTCTCCCGAAGGAGCTCCCGGTTTGGGGATTACCTATCAGGTAGTTATACCTGTTTAAACCGTCCTACCGGCCTTCCATCCCGACCGGCCTTCCATCCCGACCGCCACTGGTCTAGACTACACTCCCCAGGAAACAGTTTTTGAATCCCAACTTACTGGTTGGATTGACCGCCGAAGCCGCCCTGGTCCGTCCCGTACTCCCTGGACTCCAGCAGATCCCGAGACTAGTCTGTTTTTATGTGCAGAATTTCCTAGCAGCGAGTCCTTGGTTTTCTTTTTTTCCGATGCTGTTGGCGTCTCCGTTCTTCCGTGCTGCCTGCTTCCAGTGACCTGTGATCTCCTGGTACTGGCGGGTGATCTCCCAAGACAGGCGCCATTCTCGGAGTCCCTACCGCGGCCCGAATGATCAGACGACGCTTGGTCTGATGACGATCTCCGCCCATGGGGATCGGACTAGAGTCAGGAGCTGCTCCCGATTGTTGGGTCCATCTCCCCCACCTCTGATGGACCAACATTACACCTGAAGTCTACGCGGGGATCGGGGGTATCGGCTCTGACGCCATTTTCTTATCTCCAACGCTGCTGCTCCTCCGAGCTTCCCGGTGCCCAGCATTGCTCACCGCTTTCGTTGGAGTCCCGCCCTTCCGCCTCCGTGACGATTTCGAAATATTTTCACCGCCTTTATGCTGGATTGCTGCATATGGACGCGCAGGATACAATGGCTGCCTACATTCTTGCCGACGATGATTGAGGGATCTCTTCACTACACGATTCAAACGTGGTACTGTATCAGGAGGAGATTTTGCAGGTGATTCGAAAAGGCATACATTTAAGCCTTGTACTCTTAGCTTTTTTTAACTGTGGCATGCTGCCTGACTCTAAAATGGCGTCAATTTGAAGACATTAGGTTAGCCGCACATTGCCTGACTTTAAAAATGGCGGCGATTCAAAGACATTGTGAGTACTTTACCCCTCTAGTTAGTTTTGAGAGTGGAATTTGAGGAAGGTAATTAATTGTTGTCCTTGTAATATATTGTCGAGCCCACATGGGATGCTAAAGCCCTAAATACTGACTGACAGACCTGTTATTTGATTTGGTCGGGCGCCTTTCTGGACATTGCCTATATATAATCAATGGTCCTGCTGTTATACCGCCATCTCATGAGGATCTTTTCTCCACACTACTGATGTTACTACTTTGCTGTTTCCGTTCTCAAGCCTTCAATGACTCAAGAAGCCGTTGGACCCTACTGCATGTCCTGAAAACGGCGTTCACAGGGGTCTGTTTCTCTCTAAGTTCGCAGTTCTTGTCTAGATCATAGAACATAAACCCTTCTGCTCCCCGATTATTCCCTCATAGAGGGGCCTCCCAATGTCTTATGTAACGGCCAATGCCAGCTTTTAGAGATGAGTTAATTTACGAGATCCCTCAACGGCATTAACCTAGTGGGCCTTGGGTACTAGCTTTGCACAGCAAGATCTCATTGCCTCCCATCGTACTGCCTTTCCGCCCCCTCACCGTTCAGTTGAAAGAACCAGGATCATTGTCTTTTTCTCCCCCTCCGTATTCTCTTTTCTGCGATCCCACCATCTCTTGGATTCTACTTCACAATTTAGATAAGTCCCGATCCCCATGGTTCCAATGCCTTCATCATCAATTATCCAACTGACCTCTCTAAAAATGCGGCAAAAAAATACAAACACCGCATACTCAGAGCTAGTCCAGAAATCCTATTCACAGACCCCTACTTCTGCACAAACAAAGGTACCCTGGTGAATGACCTCATCTTCTATACCAGAAAACGGGCATGCTGGCGATCAGTGCTCTACTCCTTGCTCTGAATAACAGGATCTAAGACAACCCCACATGGCCTCAAACTAACATCTCCCTCATCCTCCCTCAAAGCCTCCACCATCACCCTCTACAACAATGGTATCATCCTAATCCAAGCTTCTAATATCAATCTAGCAAAGATGGCCAATTTTTACCCCACTCTTAAAAATGCTGTGTATGGCAACTCCTCTGACTCCTACTCAACCTCTACTTCTCCGCTGGGCTTAACTAGTACTCCCCCCTTAACAGTTGCGATTACCCCACTCTCCCCTAAGCCATCTTCTCTTAGATGATCCTAGCACCGCCTTGTTCCCGGTGGAATTATTTCAATCCATTAGAGCTCCCTTTCTGGTGGCTGACGGATCTATGGGCTCAATCTCATCACCGTCTGTCAGCCAGTCTCAGGGTCTCTCTCAAGCTGAGAGGTTCCCTCAAGACGTAGAGTTTCCTCGATTTACTTGACGAGGCCCTTTCCCCCACCCCTATAACGCTGCCACAGACTATGCCAAATTCTGGACAACAAGCCCCCTCACAGGCCTCAACTGACTTACACAGATACTCCCCATCACCGATTGTTTCTCCCTCACACCCTCCACCCCTAGACCAACACTCAGACCTGGCTGCACGCCTTGACGAGATTTCTAGTCAGTTGCTCCTAATCACTTCTGAGCTACACGACCTGAAATCCCTCTCAAATGATTTTTTTCCCAGTGATCAATTCTCTCTTCACCTCTTTGAATTGGCCCAGATTATCCACCAGGGATTGCGACCACATGGATCAGCCGCTAGCCCCGCCTTTTTGAAATCCTTTCCCATACCCAATGCCTCCGCCAGCCCCAGAGGATCTGGGACACTGCTGGTGTCCACTGATCGACTGGAAAGTCACAATTCTAATTCTTCTTGTTCCAAATCTAACATGGTCCAGCCGAGACAAATACATTCCATCCGTCCCAACCCAAACCGAGAACCTCCTCGCAATCCTAGAGGCAGCAACTCCAACAACCTCACCCCTGTGAACATCTCCCAGTCTCCTCCTCCCCCCCCCCCTTTATCCACTACGACTTAAATGTGTGCTACTTAATTGTAGATCAGCAAGTAAACACGCCTCCCTCCGATATCTTCGATCTCATCCAACACAATGAGTTAGACATTATCATCCTCACTGAAACTTGGTTAAATCCGGCTTCCACCCCTATCTTAGACCTCCTAGTACCCCCCACTCATAACATAATTAGGCTAGACAGAGTTCTGAAGCTGGGCAGTGGCCTAGCCTGTATCCACAGGAACTCACTCTTGATTTCTCTCTTGGAGTCCTCTGCGCCTTCCTCCAGTGAATACCTGTGTCTCAGTATCTCTAGTAGGAACAAACCGGTTTGCAAACTTCATACCTTTTACCACCCTCCGGGGATCTTCTCCCCCCCCCCTCCGGGGACCTTCTCCCCTTCATCGAGCATCTAATGGAAATCATCACTAGTAATGTCGACTCAGCGGTGGCTCAAATCTTCCTTGGTGATTTCAACCTTCATTGGTCTAATCTCAATGACTCCGCTGTATCCTGCTTGAAATCATTCTTAATCGATCAAGATCGGACTCAGCACTACGACCAACCAACTCACATTAAAGGAGAAACTCTAGACCTCATCATCTCTAAAGAGCAGACCATCGCCCTAGATTCCATTACCCCCTGTGACTGGTCCGACCATCATAGCATCATCTTTAACATTAACAGGGAGGTATTGATGAGGAAGGCTAAACCTTTGAAATTGAAGATATGGAAAAGGGACCTCAGAGCAATTAATTCTGATGATCTAGCTGCCCAATGTAAGTCTGCCCTCTCCGCCCAAGCTGATTTGGTCGCGGTGCAATCACTCACTGACGCCTACAATTCGACAATCTCCAACATCATGGATGACATTGCTCCACTCAAACACAAAAATGCCTCAACTAAAATATCCAAACCGTGGTATAATGACAACTTAAACACTGAGTGACGCAACCTCAGGGCAGTTTAACGGTCCTGGCGATCCAATCCTTCATCGGACCAACTAAAACTCCTTAGAGAAGTCAGGAGCCTCTACAATAAACAAATCAGGATTGCCAAGGCTGACTACTTCCGAAACCAACTGGATCAAGTGGCAAACCGCCCCAAGAAACTGTTCGAATTGGTCAAACAGCAATCGGTCGTTGGTCCAAACCAATCTGAACTTGATGGCTGCCCACCCTCATGCGATGATCTTGCCGCTTTCTTCTTGGTGAAATCAAGACTCATCTCTGCTGACCTCGCCTCTAAGAAGGCTCTATTGCCTCCCTCAGGGGCTGCCTCCCCCCTTGACCCCCTTTGATAAGGACAAACTGACCACCAAGAACACTAAGAACAAGGCGTTGTGGGGTACCTTTACCCCTTCTAGTGAAAATGACCTCCGCAAGATTCTTCAGAATATCAACCCCTCCAACCACTTCAGTGACCCGTTGCCCCCGGGTATCTTCAAAGAAATCAAGAATGCACTCATCCCCACCTGGACAAGGATAGTAAACGCTTCTCTCTCACAAGGCACGATCCCCAGTTGCCTAAAAGCAGCTCAGGTTACACCTATTCTAAAAAAACCTAATGCTGACAAATCTGATCTCAATAATTTCCGCCCCATTTCCAACATCCCCACCCTAGCGTAACTTCTAGAAAAAGGTGTTCAATCTCAACTTTGTGATCACATAGAGAACTATCAACTTTTAGACCCAACATCAATCTGGTTTCAGGAAGGGGCACAGCACTGAATCGGCTCTCACCCATGTTATGGATGATATTTTTAAAATGACAAAAACAAATCCTGCCTCTTGATTCTCCTTGACCTTTCCTCCGCCTTCGATACGGTTAATCATGACAACCTTCTATCCATCTTGCAATATAGAATGGGTTTTGCTGATCTGGTGTAACAATGGTTCTCGTCTTTCCTTCATCACAGATCACAAAGAGTCGAGGCAAACCACTCCCTCTCACAGCCCTCTCCTGTACTCATGGGGGTCCCTCAAGGGTCCGCCCTATCTCCCATTTTTTTGTTTTTTGTTGCAGAGTCTTATATAGCGCAAACTTGACCCGAATTCAATCAGGTATCAGAGCGCTTTACATAGCACCAGTTACGTTACATTAGTACACACATTCATTCTTTCTTAGGCACGGGGAGATTAAGTGATTTGCCCAGAATCACAGGATGTTCAGCGTCATTACCGAGACTCGAACCCAGGTCCGAGGTCGAGCACCCTAGCCGTTAGGCCAACTCCTCTCCCCATCCTATTCAACCTTTTCCTGGAGCCTCTCGCTAACTCATTAAACTCCATAAACATTCTCTTCCACATGTATGCAGACGACACGCAACTCTATTTGAAAATCTGATCCTTGGATAACATCATCTCCCTCAACACTACTCTAACGTCTACTCAAAACTGGTTAACGGAGAACCATCTCCTGCTTAACACTTCCAAAACAGAATTCCTGCTCATCTCCCCCCCGAACCACATCCCCAAGATAGACCTATGGCCGAGTCACCTCACTGCTTTCAATTGCACTCCTCATCATAGACTCAGCCAAATCCCTCAGAGTCACCATGGACAAGCACCTGAATATGAAAAATCATATCAGCAATGTATGTAAGGGAGCAAACTATTTATTGAGGTCACTCGGAAATATCAAACCTTTCCTTCCACTAAAGGACTTCAAGCAGGTAGTACAAGCGCTTGTCTTGCTGAAGCGTGACTAAGGCAGTGCTACCCTCTGTGGCCTTCCCAAATATGCCCTGGCGCAACTAAGGTCAACTCTGAACGCAGCGGCTAGACTGGTTACAGGCTCCAAAAGATACGATCATATATCCCCAGTACTAAAATCACTCAATTGGCTACCCTAGGAAGGCCGAATTCAGTTAAATATTGCCGTTCTGGCTCACAAAGCCCTTCACTTCAATACTCCCAGGTACCTAGCGCAAAAACTTGAACTATCCTGTGGTTCTAGAGCCTCGAAGTGCTACTACCTTCCTCCTGAAACCACTTATCCTGAACAAAAAAAGAACTTGTCACCGAGCCTTCTCCGGTGCTGCACCAAAGATTTGGAACTTTCTTCCACCGGAAGTACGCAGAATCTCTTCAACAAAGGCTTTCAAATTGGAAGCTAAACGATTCCTTATGAACAAATTCTTACCCTAAGAGGGATACGTTCTCCTGCTCGGATGTTGATACTGTTTTTTGTTTGTTATTCCTCCCATTCATATTGTAAAGCGCTCTGTTATCCTTCGGGATCTTGTTCGCACTATATAAAACTTCATAAATAAAATAAAAATAAATTCAAGGGACTAGAGATGTATATTTAATGTCACTTAAGGCGGTACGTCGTAACATGTTAATGTACAAACTCACTATGTGCTTTATCATCATTATGGTACGGATATACAATGTGTAAGTGTTCTGTTTGACTGACCATGGGGAAAAAAAAAGTCGCTTGTAAATGGTACCCTGAGTACCTAGGGCCTAGAAGCTTTAGAGGGTTCCCTGGGACCCCCTCACTGAGACCATGCCACTGCAGCTTGCATGCTTTGGTGAGGGAGAAAACAAAAACGTTGACATGGCACCCTGCCTGGGTGCCATGCCAGCCAGCACTGCCTGAAGGTAGAGGTAAGTCACCCCTCTAGCAGGCCTTACAGCCCTAAGGCGGTATACCACAGGTGAGGGCAGATCTGCATGAGCAGATATGCCCCTACAATATTAGGGTCCATTCCTTAATCTTGTAAGTGCAGGGGAAGCCATAGAGAGTACAGGGGCTGGATACTCAACAACTCGAGTTCCACAGCACTACGATGACTTCACTGAATCAAGAAGTGTTTGGGACCAAACTACTCCTCTCAATAAATCCACACTAATGCCAGTGTGCAATTTATTGTACCATGTACTCTGGCACCTCAGAGGTGCCCCCTGAAAAACTACCAACCCTGGTCAACCTCTGTGGTGCCTGCAGTATGAATCCCGAGGCTCACAGCGACCGGCTCAGATAAGAAGACTCCGATGTCGAAAGGCAGCCTTGCACCCAAAGCCCCTGGGCCTTGGTTAGCTGAACAGACGGTGCCCCTACAACCTCCTACATCTCTCCCTACCTCTGCTGTCATTGGTCTCCCCCTGCAATCTCCAGTGCCACGCCTGCAGCCTGTTTGCCAAAAGAAGAATCCCTATTGAAAAGCATTGAGTGCCCAATGTCGAAATTTCACCCTGCATCTGGCTGCCCCTGTGAGGCTGGTGGTGTGTGTTTGGTGCTGCTTTGTGGCCCCCTCTGTGCTGAACCTAACTTCCAAAGCTTGGCCCCTGCAACTGATCTTACCTGCAAGCAGCGTGGCATTGAGCGCCCAAGGTCTCCATTGAAAATCATTTGGCCGAACTCGGATTTTGGCCTCTGCAACCGGCCGTCCCATTACCGCTGGTGGTGCTGTTTTGATACTCAACTGACCCTTGCTGACTTCTGGCTCCGAGATTGGAATTGTAAGTGCCTTACTTACCTGTTAAACCACAATATTGGTTTCCGAATAGGATAACATTGAGCTGTTCTGAAAAGTTTCTAAGTGTCGATTTTTTTTCAGAGTGAAAATTATTTTAATTTAAAATGCACTTACCTTATTGCGAAGATCTTGGTCTTAAAATAAAATACAAAGTAAATTTTTCTAAAATGGATCGGTATCTCCTTCTTAAGTCGTGTGTCCATTATAGGTCAATGTTGTGCAATAAATGTCTTGCACTCCTCTGTGTTAGGCCTAAGGCTGTTCACCCACACTACCACTAATAGAGCACTTTGGGTTTCACATTGAGCCCTGTACACTTTGGGGAAACCCCTTGACGCGGTGCACGGTATAACCACCTTGTGGCAATACCATATACAGAGCCAACTTCCTACAGGTAAATTTAACTTTCCTGTAAGGCCATAGTATATTGTGCAGGAATGCCCCCATAACATGAAAAGTTTAATGCCACGTGTCTACTGCAGTACCTATTAAGCCATCCACTACAGTGGCAGTGAAAGCGTGCCTTCGGGCCTTCCATGTGTAGTCTGACAGCAGCAGCAGCATGAATCCTACTGCACACACACCCTTTTGACATATAGGAAAACCTGATTTTAACTAATAAATGTCACCCCTAAACACTGCTTGCTTCCCACAAGGCATAGTGCACAATATTTAAGAGTGGAACATGTATGACATTAGAAATGGCATGTTCCCCCAGTGACTAGGCCATTACATTAACTACATTGTCACTGATCAAGATGTTACTGGTACATGGTAAAATTCACACTTTATTCTATAATTTGTCATCTCTACCAGTTGCAGACTCCATTCCAATCTAACGGTGAAGTGAGATTGTTATTAAATATATGGGAAATATTAACTTTTAGAAAGTTATCTTTACCCTGCCTGAAGGTGGTGAAGACTAATCTGAATTAGTTCTCCAGCAGCTGCCCAGCCTGTTTTTGGCTGAAATTAGCTGGGAAAGAGGTGTGAAAGCTACTTCCAGGGCAGGAGCAATGGCCTATGAGTGGAGTGTTTTCGTCCTCTGGCTGGAATTAATTTACTTCCTAGGGGCCTTCCCTGCCACAAGGAAATGTTGAGTGACACCTGGAAAGGCTCAAGAGTTTGTCTCCCTTGTCAGGCTTGCACCAAACACAGTGGGAGGAAAACTACTTTAAGGAATGGTTTTGAGTGACCAAATTAGAGGGGGACTGCTCGTTACCCATGCCACACCGCTGGATGGGCGCACAGGCTCTAAATGTTTGGACTAGGGCACACAGTGGGATTGTTTGCAGTTAGGCCAACAGGAACAACTGAAAACGTATGTGGGCAAAGCCTGTGAATATTTACTTCATGGGTTGAAGAGGGACTAGGAGGGTCTAGGTGTCCCCCCACACACAGGCTGGTAAAAAAGCTGGAACGGCTGTGTCCTGAGAGGAGTCCTGAAGTACTAGACCTACTTTCTCTTGTACCCAGGACAAAGAAGTGGACAGTTGACTGACCTTCTGTGTAACTTAAGGGAGCCAATCTACTGCAACAGACCTTTTTCTGGAAGTCCCCAGCTGACCAGTGGCAGATGGACTTGGACTGGACTTTGCTTTGGGCCTCTTACTGACATTCGGAGAGTCTCGGAGTGCACTCCCCTGAGGTCCCGGGTCCCTTAGAAGTGTACTCTTGTGCTTGTTGGGGCACCAGAAGAAAGAATGTAACCTTCAAAAACTTATTGTTCGAGGCACTCCAGTCTTTCAGGGGGACCTTACCCTTAACAGCAGTTCCAGCAGTTCCATGACATTGAATGAAATTTCAGCTTAATCCCGGTTAAAGCGCCAAAAGAACGACTAAGTCCCAATCTGCGTTGGGATTTAGAACATTTTCAGCAAGAAATTTCTACAGGTACCACAGGTCCAACCACAAATATATAGCCTTCTGCTCTACTGCAGCAGCTACAATACCAGCAGCAGCAGCCTGATCACACAGGGTTTTTCTCTTACAAAAGGACTTGGTTCCTTTCGGCATTTAGAGTTAAAAAGCTTTTTATTTTTTAATTAACACTTGCATACTTTCACCTGGACAAACGCACTTGTATCCAGCCAGATCTCCATAGTGATCAGCCTCAAATCACACCTAGGTCTCGATCTACCCCTTCTATGGACTAACATTGGCACTATGTGCTTTTTGGAACTGTTTTCACTTAAATCTTTAAAATTCATATGTCCAGTTCCCCTTGCTGTATTTTTGTTGTTTTGGTCTTCTTCTATTCATAAACCGTTTCTTATTATTTTAAAATGGGTTGTGGAATTCAACTGAGCTTTGTGACTTGTCTACTGTGTAAATACTCTACAAGTTGCCGTTAAGACCAATTGCTTTATTTCACATTAGCAGGGATTGATCACAGGTTTATTTTGTTTAATTTGAGTAACATCTAGCAGGTGGTTGCCTTATCCTTCGAGGTGGGCATTTTTTCATCCCAAATATTAATCTACATCCCTACAGTGCTGTCGTCTCTCCTTCAAAGGTGGTTGTGAATTGGCCCCTAGACTGCAAAAGGTTTTTCAGAAAGATACTCAAACTTCAGATTACTTCATCTGTGGATGATTAGCCCTAGGATGCCCTTATTACGTGCATGTCCCAACCCTTGCTCTGCTTTAACAACTGTCCCTGCCTTGTACTTGTTATCCCTGCCTATAAGCAGAAGAAAGGACATTTATTTCCTTGTGCTTCACTTTTTTGGGCCAGTGTCTTTACTTTTTCCATCCACCCCACCCCCGTTTGAATGACATTTTTATTTGTTGTACTTAAATTAGCCTCCCTGTCTCATCTGCCATTAAAGACGTTCTAGCATTACATGTCGTGCAAGCCTCTTCTAATCATCTGACCTTCACAAGGTCATTATGTCCTACATGGAGAGAGTTCCCCCTCTTCTCTGGATACAAAACCTTTCAGAATTAGGCTGAGACTCACATGGATGGCCAAGGTAGCACTGGTGCCAGTACTAGGTGCTATCTTCATGACCAAGGGATTTGGGGTTAGTCTGTTTACATCACTCCTTATTACTGGTTGGAGTGTCTCCTTCCCTGTCCTGAAGGCCAGCAACTGTCCAAGGAGATGTAAATCCTTTATGTACATATACCTGATGGTATGGATGCTTTCCTAAGATTTGGTCCTCCATGTACTGTGAATAGGTGTTCCTGCCTCTGAGCATTCTAGGTTTGATCAGAATTCCCAGAGTAAAACCTCAGAAAATTCATCTGATGTTGAAAGTAACTCCTGCCAATTTGCCACACGCATTTTTATCTGTGCTGTTCTTGGGCCTCACAGCAAACAAATGATGGACGGAATGCTGACAATGCAAACATTCTCCCCCAGTCAAAAGATCTGGGTTAAATCCATTGTTCTTTTGCCCACTACGCCACCCCAGTTTGGACCCAGCCATATGCAAATCAGTCTTGACCCTGTGCCTCATGGGAACAGTCCAGACCGAACTGCCAGACCAGGTCCTCCCTGGACCGGAAACAAGCATCCTGGGACCGGTTTCAGGGTATGTCCCCCTTCTTCAGCCAGACTAGCTTGAATCCAGTGAGCAAGGGACCCACGTCTGGGCATACCCATCCCACTTAGGTCTGTGATTGCAGCTTTCAGCTTTTTTTAAATTGTGTTCTTATATCTATGGTTTCATTCATTTAGCTCTTGCTGAGTGATTATCTCACCTCTTCTGGTTACATTTCGGGGGGACTTGGGGGTCTGTTTTTGGGGCATTCTTTTGGGTCGTGTGCTCTGTTTTCATGCATATTATCTGTGTTTTGCACCTACCTGATTACTGCCGAGTGACTTCCACTCTCTCCTGATCTCCGCCCCGTTCCGCCACGGCTGTGTACCGCTTGAGCGGAGGGCGTGTTCTTTCAGGGTCAGCTGGGCTGGTGTGCACGCGTGGCATTTCCGGTTTGGGGCGTTACTTAAACCAATACACTGGCAAGCGCGCAGCGGACACGCCTAAGGCAAGCCCGTCTGCGCCCGTCCGCGCCTGTTCGTCACCATACGCCAGACATGCTGCTGGTCCTCACAGAGGTAAGGTCACCTACTCTGTTGTAGATCTTGAGAGGGGCATGCGCCTCTGCAGTCATCCTCGTTGTACTATCCTGGAGGGCCCTTTCTTTTGTTTGCACTGTGGCTTCAACTCTTGGGTGTCCCCTGCCTCTGCCCCCGTAGTCCCTGCCCCCAGCTCGAGCCCAAAAATAAAATTGCTTAATCTAAATTGTCGCTCCCTAGTGAAACATCACGCTGATGTTTATGACCTGTTACTGGATGAAGACCCTAATGCCCTCTTTTTGACTGAGACATGGCTGTCTGGCGATAATGTGGCAGAACCTGGCCTGGCACTCTCACTGGGTTTTAGTATTATGATGCTTAATAGAGGGTCCAGAGGGGGTGGCATTGCAGTTATTTTTAAATCTTCTCTTATGTGCACCTTTGTGAGGGAGCCTCTTGCTGGTTGCGATGCTGCCTACTTTAGGATTTCCTTTAATGCTAATTATACTCTGTCGGGCTTACTGATCTATCGTTCACCTGGTCCCTCTAAAGAGTTCAGAAAGGCCTTGATTGAGGCTGTAGGGCCTTTAGATATGAGAGCAGCTAATTTTAGTATCCTTGGGGATCTGAATTTGCATTTGGATAATCCTTATGACGCCGACCTGGGTAATTTTCTGGCCGATCTTGCGCATGCCAACTTCTCCAGCTGGTGCAAGGGCCCACGCACTCTGCCGGTCATTTGTTGGACCCTGTTTTTACCAATCTTGCTCTTTTGACTGTTCACTTTCCCTCCCCGATGTGTTGGTAGGATCATTACCTGATAACAATGACACTCCCTGCGATTACACCTATGAGCAGAGCGCCACAGTAGCGCACACTTAGGCGCCCGCCGGCATAAACTTAATATTACGCAACTCTATGATCTTCTTTCCTCACCCCCGCCCACTCTTTTAGCAGACCCAGACTCTGCCGATAAATCACTGTCCGACTGGATTTGCGGTGCTCTCGACTCTTATTCCAGTTAAATGGTCTAAAGGCCTCTGCACAAAATCCAGTCCTTGGTACAACACTGAGCTTGCTTGCGTGAAGAATTTGAGGTCAGAGAGAGGATGGAGAAGGAGCTGTGACCCTAATCTAAAGAAGCTCTATAGTACAGCTATTAAGCAATACCATAGATCCATCCAGTCTGTACGGGCCACTTACTATGCATAGAAGATCAAGAGCAGTGCTAATCCATCTAAAAGTATCTTTTCAATACTGAAGGAGCTGAAATCATTCACTGCCCTAACTGCCACTCCGATTTCATCTGTTGAACAATGTGACGCTCTGGCCTCCTTCTTTGTGGAGAAGGTTGAGAAGATTTATAATTCCTTCCCTCAGAGCGCGCCTGTTCCAGATCTTGTGCCTCGTTCCCCCACTCCTTACACTCTGACTACTTTTCCTGCCATTTCCCATGAGATTCTGTCTGTTATGCCGCAAAGTCAAGTCTGGCTCCCCATCTGATCCTCTCAAGCCGGCCGATGCGTTGAAAATCTTACCTGTGCTCATTCCTCCTTTGAGCCATGTGATCAACTTATCTCTCTCTACGGCTGTTGTACCGAGTACTTGGAAACACGCTGAGGTGGTCCACCCGCTAAAGAAGCCCAACATGGATGCGGCCAAATTGGAGAGCTTCCGCCCCATCTCCCTCCTGCCCTGGGTCTCTAAACTCTCTGAGGTCTATGTCAATTCCATCTTGACGGGGTATCTAGAGGAAAATAACATACTGGACCCTTCTCAGAATGGTTTCCGTGCTGGTCACAGCACACAATCTGCGCTTCTTGCTGTTACCGAACATCTGAGATGGGCCTTAGATGAGGGCTGGACGTCGGCACTGATTCTGCTTGAATCTCAGTGCCGCGTTTCGATACGGTCTCCCATCAGATCCTGCTGAGGCGTTTGGAGGAGGTGGGTATAACGGGCTCCGCCCTGGATTGGTTTGCTACCTGTAGGAGAGTGGCATCGACTGCATAGTTGCCCCCAACTTTTTGCTGATGTTTTGACTGTTTTATGACTCTAACCAGGCTGTGGCCCTGCTATCCAGGACCCCAGCCTATCTGCTTCTTCTCTAAACTGATGTGAGTACCCTAGTTCTCTTCCAGGGGATCCTCATCAATAGTCATAAGCATTAGAATATTCCCGCCCATGTGCGGGATCCCGGAAACAGTATATTATATGTGCCCCACATATACATATCCATACATATATACCTATATGTATACACAAGCAAATGCAGCCCCTAACACCCTAGAGCTGAATCATGCTGTAAGGAATTTCCACTACACATTAGAAAAATAGCATTATAAACATGAGAAACAACATTATAACTTGTTTGGAAACTGTTTTAATGCTTAGAAAACAGCAGAAATTCTTAGAAAACACTGAAAGCATAGGAAGCTCCCAGGCTGCATTGCAAATACCCAGTCTAAAAAGACTGAAAAGCTAACTCATAGCTGTATAGTAAAAACTGACACCGTGCCTTTAAGGCACACCTGACCCCCACCTTCCCATCATGCCTCAGGGGTGACAGTTAGGTCAGTTGTTCTTTCCGGCTCCTTCTAGAAGGATCCTGGCAACAGAGCTCCACTTTTTTTCTGAGTTTGTCAGAAAATATTGTCTATTTTTTCAATTCTTTTTCCCTTACTTCGACGTTTCACAGCTAAGTCAGTAAGAGGCTGCCTTTTTTTAGGCTTTTTTGGGCATTTTTTCCACTTAAAATGCCTTCTCTTTTCGATCCTTGCCCTGCCTGTGGCAAGAAAAAGGCCGCGACTGACTCTCACAGGGTCTGTATCCTGTGTCTGCCGGAGGACCATGATTCCAGCACATGTCCTCACTGCCAGGGCCTGTCCAAAAGAACTTTGAAGGACAGAGAGCGAAGTCGCGCTTATGGCCTGGCACAACCATCTAGAGGCCGATCTCCGGTGAGGAAGGGCTCCAAGAGGCATAAAAAATCATCTAGAAGCAAGTCCTCTCGTCCTTCCGCCTCAGCGTCGGGCTCGGCGCTGGGAAAAGATGTTCCGGTAGGTCATATTTCGAAAAAGAAGTTCTCGACAGCGGGCTCGCCGTCGAGAGCAGGTACGACGTCGACGTCGAAGTCCAGACCGCCATCGTCAACTCGGCGACGATCGGCGTCGAGATCCAGAGCGGCGTCGAGATCCAGATCCTCTCCGCCGTCGTCAACCCGGCGACGTTCGGCGTCGAGAGACACCCCCCCTCCGCCGTCGTCAACCCGGCGACGATCGGCGTCGAGAAGCAGGGAACCTCCGCCGTCGTCAACCAGGCGACGATCGGCGTCGAGGAGCAGAGAGCCTCCGCCGTCGTCAACCCGGCGACGATCGGCGTCGAGGAGCAGAGAGCCTCCGCCGTCGCCAACCCAGCGGCGTTCGGCGTCGAGGAGCAGGGACCCTCCGCCGTCGACATCTCGACGTCGATCGGCGTCGAGGAGCAGGGACCCTCCGCCGTCGTCAACCAGGCGACGACCGGCGTCGAGGAGTGTCACCCCTCCGTCGTCGAGGGCACCATCCCCACCGTCGTCGAGGCTTCATCGACGTTCGACGTCGAAGCAGCAGGATCCTCCGCCGTCGTCCTCCAAGCGGCGTTCGGCGTCGAGGTTGGCATCGGTATCGACGTCGAGAGTGGCATCTCCGCCGGCGTCCCCGCGGCGTCCGGCGTCGAGGGAGAGAGAGCCTCCGTCGTCGGCTTCACATCGCCGCTCGACGTCGAGGCGGCAGGCTTCGCCCACGGAACATGGCCGCCGGTCCACGTCGAGACGGCGTTCGACGTCGAGAGAGTCCCAGCGAGACAGGAGAGGACACCACGGATCGTCGTCAAGACCGCGCTCGACGTCGAGACAGGCCTCAGACAAGTCGGTGGTCCTGGTTACGGAGTCGGCTTCTCGCCACTCCTCCTCCCACTCAGAGGCCTCTCCACGACCAGCAAAGCCACGAGAACCTGCAGCTCAACCCCGTAGGTCTTCTCCTCAGACTCAGACCGTTACTCTGTCGCCCAGATGGCTACTACCAGCACATCATTGGCTAGACTCAGGACCTACAAGGAGGATGCGGGAATACATCAGCCCAGTGCATGATTCTCCGCTGCAACGCCTGGTGGCGGCTGTGGACAGAGCTAGTCCCCCCAGGCCAGCACGTCCGAGATCTCCGGACTACAGGCGACGCAGATCGCGCTCCCCCAGACGGGAGGAGCGTTCACCTGGGTCAAGGGCGCGTGATCATCACCGGAAGCGCAAAAGGACTCCATCATCGTCCTCTTCCTCGTCCTCCAAGTCCTCCATCAGAAACTATTCTCCCACGCTCACGGACAGCCCAGTGTCCAGGGTCTCTCCCGTAGACGACATCAACACCTACCAGGAAGTGTTGCAGCGGGGAGCACTGAAGCTGGGGATTGAGATGTCAGTCCCCCAAGTCACAACCTCGGTGATTTTTGAAACACTTCACCAAAAGTCTGCCTCTCGTCCGCTGCTGCCTTTGGTCCCAGGAATCATGGAACCAGTCATGGACACTTTTCTCACCCCGGCGACTGTCAAAGCCGTTCCGGCTCGTATCCAAAAAAAATACAAGCCAGCTACCTCTGACCCCGTCTTTGTAAAGACAGACCCACCTGCGGACTCCGTCATAGTGGCAGCTGCCAGGAAGGGTCAGACGGCGTCGGCCTCCTCCTCCGTCCCTCCAGACAAGGAGAGCAGAACCCAGGACTCATGGGGACGCAGGACCTGCTCTTCGGCGGCGGCAGCCCTCAAGATCTCCAGCGCGGCGGCGCTTCTGGGCAGGTACGATAGGGCCCTCTGGGATTCGATGGAACGTTTCAAATCCAAGCTGCCCAAGGAGGACCAAAAGGACTTTGAGGAGATTGTTACTGAAGGGGCACTGGTGGCTAATCAGTCGATTAGCACAGCGGCGGATGGTGCGCTAATCTCAGCCCACTCTTATACACACGGCGTCTGCGCCAGGAGGTCGTCCTGGTTGCGTCTGACAGGGCTCAAGCCAGACGCACAGCAACGGATTTTAAACCTCCCGTTCTCTGGCAACTCCCTCTTCGGCACTCACACGGATGAGGAGATGGGGCGCATGAAAACTGAGCTGGACACTCTCAAAGCCGTGGGCTTGGAGAAGAAAAAGGAGTTCAAGCGCCGTTTTCGACCCACCCAACGCAAGGGGCCTCAACAGAGGGTTCAAACCCCTCAGTGGTCTCAGAGCAAAACCCAAGGGAAAACCCAGTTTCGAGGCGGAAAGTCTGGCAGAGGCAGAGGTGGACACCAACAACAGTCCTCCACTGCCACAAGAGGAGGAAAGTCATGAGCTGTGGCTTCCTCTACGACCGTTGCCCACTCCAGTGGGAGGAAGTGCGTCGCAACATCTAGCAGAGTGGGTCAGCATCACAAAAGATCGCTGGGTGCTGAATATACTGCGTCATGGATATGCGCTACGTTTTCGAGCGCTTCCCAGAGACATCCCGCCAAAGAGGTCCCGTCCTCACCACCTAAACCTACTCAAGCAAGAAGTGAGGTCCCTTCTGCAAAAGCATGCCATAGAAAGGGTTCCTCCTTCACAGGTCGGAAAAGGAGTGTACTCCCGGTACTTCCTGGTGCCCAAGAAAGATCAAGAGCACAAGTTTCGGCCGATTCTGGACCTTCGTCTCCTAAACAAAGTCATCGTCAAGGAGAAGTTCCGTATGTTGGCGCTTCACCAAATATGTCCACATCTGCAAGTCGGAGATTGGATGTGTTCGGTGGACCTCCAAGATGCGTATTTTCACATTCCAATAGCAAAGCATCACCGCAGGTACCTGCGGTTTGTGGTTGGAGACAAGCACTACCAGTACAAAGTGCTTCCATTCGGACTCAAGTCGGCCCCGCGAGTCTTCACCAAATGTATGGCAGTGGTGGCGGCCTGCCTACACAAGCAGGGTCTCTTCGTCTACCCGTACCTGGACGACTGGTTACTGAAGGCTCCAACCCAGCAACAGGTGAAGAAAGACTTCCAAATCTGTCTAAGGCAGTTGCACGCTCTCGGCCTTCACGTCAACATGGCGAAGTCCGTGCAGCGGCCTACTCAGTCCATCCACTACCTTGGCTCCGTTCTGGACACAAGCGTGGGAAGAGCGTATCCTTCGGAGGAGAGACTGTCTTCAATGAAGAAAAAATGCAGGCTTATGCAGCAGATGCGGAGGCCGTCAGTTCGGCAGGTAGCATCTCTGCTGGGTTCCATGGCGTCCTGCATTTTTCTGATTCCCCACGCCAGGCTGCGGATGAGACCTTTGCAGCAAGCTCTGGAGGATCAATGGGATCAGTCCACAGGTCGTTGGGGAGATCGGATCTCTCTCCCCCAGGTAGCGAAATCTTCCCTAACATGGTGGACTCGTCAGAACAATCTGTTGGTGGGAGTCCCGTTTCACCAGCCACTTCCGGTGCAATCAGTGGTGACAGACGCGTCGCTACAAGGATGGGGAGCCCACATGGGGTGCCTCCAGATACAAGGTCAGTGGTCTGCAAAAGAACAGGGCTACCACATAAATATGCTAGAGCTTCGGGCAGTCCACCTTGCTCTAAAAGCGTTCCTCCCAGCAATCGAGACCAACTCAATCCTGGTGCAGACCGACAACACCACGACCATGTTTTACCTGAACAAACAGGGCGGGACTCGGTCACGGCCCCTCTCCCTGGAGGCGCAGGCGATCTGGCACTGGCTGCTTGCCCGGAACCTCTCGGTGGTGGCAGTACACCTTCCAGGGGAATTGAATATCAAGGCAGACGCACTCAGCAGGCATTTCGAAGATCAGCCCGACTGGGTGCTGCACGACGACGTGGTGGCGGACCTGTTCCGTTGGTGGGGTCGTCCAGACATCGATCTGTTTGCAGACGACGAAAATTCAAAATGCCACGCCTTCGCGTCCAGATTCCACCGTCCAGGGACCAGGGGGAATGCTCTTTTGATGGACTGGTCAGGGGCATTTGCCTACGCCTTTCCGCCCCTGCCTCTGATTCCGAAGGTGGTATCCAAGCTGCTCAGATCCGACATGAAGATGATCCTCATAGCTCCGGACTGGCCGCGCCAGTGGTGGTACCCGGACCTTCTTCATCTCTCGGTTCGACCTCACAGGCGGCTGCCTTGCAGGCCGGACTTGCTGTCCAAGATGGGCGGGAGGATTCTGCATCCCAACCTTCCCTCACTGAACTTAACGGCATGGCTCCTGAGGTCCTGCAATACGGACATTTAGGTCTACCTCCTGACTGCATGCATATTCTCAAGGAAGCGAAGCGACCCTCCACAAGAGCGTCTTATGCGTTTAAGTGGAAGAGGTTCTTCATTTGGTGTAGGGAGAATCACCATGATCCTACAAAGGGGCAGGAGGACGTCATCCTTCCGTACCTCCTTCACTTAGCTAGATCAGGCTTGAAGTATGCATCCATCAGGGTCCATTTGTCTGCCATTACAGCTTACAGGAGGTCTCCCAGTCAACCTTCTTTTTTCCAGATGCAGGTGGTCAAGGACTTCTTGCAGGGGTTGAAAAAAGTTTACCCCCCTGTTCGAAACCCTTCACCTCCGTGGGAGTTGAACTTAGTGTTATCCAAGTTGATGGGCCCACCTTTTGAGCCGATCCACAAAGCTTCTTTACAGCATCTGTCGTGGAAGGCGGCATTTCTGGTAGCCATTACATCGGCACGCAGAGTAAGCGAAATCCAGGCTCTGTGTACTAAAGAGCCGTACACAGTTTTTCACCAGCACAAAGTGGTCTTAAGGGCACATCCATCCTTTCTCCCTAAGGTAGTGTCTGATTTTCATATTAATCAGTCCATTTCTCTGCCATCCTTCTTCCCGAATCCAGCGACCCCGGCTGAGCGGTCGCTCCACTCCTTAGACCTCAAAAGGGTACTTAAATTCTACCTGGCAAGTACCAGAGGCATTAGGAAGACGGACCAGCTGTTTGTCAACTATGGCGCCATGAGAACAGGCTTCCCAGCAGCTAAGCGATCCATTTCCAGATGGATTGTTTCTTGCATTACCCTAGCCTACCAGCTGGCGAAAAGGCCCTTACCTTTGGCCCCTAAGGCCCATTCTACTAGGGGGAAAGCGGCCACAGTAGCTTTCCTGCATGACGTTCCTATGGCAGAGATCTGCAAGGCGGCCACTTGGAAATCGGTCCATACTTTTACCTGGCACTACTGCCTCGAATCCGATTCCAGGGCGGATGCCCAAGTAGGCCAAGCCTCCTTGAGGAACCTGTTTGGGTAGCTGAGCTATCTGAGCATACTGTCCCTTCTCTGTTTTTTCTTTCCTTTGCCCGCAGGGAGATGAGGTGAGGCTCGCTATTCTATTCTAATGCTTATGACTATTGATGAGGATCCCCTGGAAGAGAAGGATTAGTTACTTACCTGTAATCCTAGTTCTCTTCCAGGGGTATCCTCATCAAAGTCATAAGCAACCCTCCCGCCTCCCCGGGCAAAGGTATGATAGTTTTCAGAGATTATTATTTTCTTTGTGCCATGACTTTTCAGTCTCCGCAAAGAACAACTGACCTAACTGTCACCCCTGAGGCATGATGGGAAGGTGGGGGTCAGGTGTGCCTTAAAGGCACGGTGTCAGTTTTTACTATACAGCTATGAGTTAGCTTTTCAGTCTTTTTAGACTGGGTATTTGCAATGCAGCCTGGGAGCTTCCTATGCTTTCAGTGTTTTCTAAGAATTTCTGCTGTTTTCTAAGCATTAAAACAGTTTCCAAACAAGTTATAATGTTGTTTCTCATGTTTATAATGCTATTTTTCTAATGTGTAGTGGAAATTCCTTACAGCATGATTCAGCTCTAGGGTGTTAGCGGCTGCATTTGCTTGTGTATACATATAGGTATATATGTATGGATATGTATATGTGGGGCACATATAATATACTGTTTCCGGGATCCCGCACATGGGCGGGAATATTCTAATGCTTATGACTTTGATGAGGATACCCCTGGAAGAGAACTAGGATTACAGGTAAGTAACTAATCCGTACAACCCAATTGGATACTGAGGATACCCTGTCAGCCCTTGTAGATGGTACCCTAGGTACCCAGGGCATGGGTCCCTCAGAGGCCTACCAGGGCTGCAGCACTTGTGCCACCCTGGGACAGCCATACCAAATGACACCACCAGACCACTACTGTAGTCTGGGTAAGGTAGTGCTTGCACCCCCTTACAGGGATACAGGTACCCTGTATCCCACCTATGTACAACACATGTATTCTCATTGGTCACCCCTCAAGCAGGCCTTGCTAATCCTACAAGGCACGGTGCTGGGATATGTGTGAGGGGGGACCCCTACCTGAGTAGGGCCCCTCTGCAACCCTCGTAAAACCATTGCTGGGTTGTTTGTAGTGTAGCCATACCATATACTCTTAACCGCATTATAAGTCTATCGCGATAGCGTGATAACTTGAGAATGGCTACACAGAACCATATTGTGTTTGGTGTCAAACATGTAGGAATCATACCCCCAGTCCAGTCATGGGCATGAGGGCACGATTCCCCCCTGCTAGAGGGGCGATATGGGAAAAGCGGCAGAATTGAGACACCAATTTAAAAGTGCACACGTATTACAAAGTGGATGCTACTCACCACCCACATGACTCTGGCTGCCTGTTGCTGGGCAAAACCCCAGCCTCGGCAGCTGGACAATAGGGATCCTTTTGCAGGGAGGTGCCAGCACCTTCCCAGACAGGCTATGTGAATTGGAACTGGGTGGGTGCACCATAGGATGCCTTTCAGAGTTGCACGTAGGCTGCTACAGCGCCTACATTCTGCATACACCGCCTGGAACCGGTTCAGGGGCATCCTGCCCCTCGCCCAGGCAGGAAACACACAAAGGGGAGAGGGTGTAGCCACCCTTTCCCGCCTCAACTCCCATTGGTGGACACTGATCTGGACACTCCCCTAATCTTGTGGGTAAAGGTGAATAACATGTCTCCAGAGAATCCGATTAATCTTGGACTTCACAGACTTGACCTTCGACGAGCTGCTGCCCAGCTGACTGAAGAAATCTCCCTTGGGGTAAAGGAGTTACCCCCCTGCTTGGCAGGCACCTGAAACACTGCAAGTGACCCAGTTGGAACTTTGCTGCTCCTTCGGACATCGACGACTCCTCTCAACCTTGAGGTGGGTTTCCTAGCATACCAGAGGCCAGTGAGCGTGCCCAGCAAGTCTGAGCACCGTGGACTGCGTGGGTGCCGAGATCCCCAATACCCCAGGACACCGGCCACCTTTTGCGTAGCACACGACCCTGACCAGTGGGGAAGTTGTGCTTTGGCCCAATATTGAGCCAACCTCTCAGCAGCAACTGTGCCAAAGATCAGCGCCCTAGCTCACTCTGGTGGCCCGTGGGCACCCTTTTACGCACTCCAAATTGCTGCCTTCCGCGGTCCCTTGTCTCTCGACTTGTGGGCCCTGGCGGAAGACAATCCTTACTTTTAAGAGTTCCCCTGGTTGCTCCAGGCCTGCTCTACAGTCTCCTCGAAGGAGACCTCTCTCAGACCTCGTGGGTCTGCACCAGTAGCTGATTTGTTCATCTTGCGGGGGTTGCGGTTGCCAAGGCTTAGTGGATCCAATTAAGACACTAACACCGCAGCGACCCTCATCCTTCGTGGGACAGTCGCCCTCCAGAAGCTGGCCTTCCTTGAAGCCTCCCAGAGCCCGTGGCTGCAGATCCAAGCTACACCTTTTCCACTTGAAGCACCCGACATTGAAGGGCTCTTTTCCTTGAGCTCCCTGGTCACTGTGCCGTGACCCAGACTCTGTCCCCACAGCTTTCAGGTTCTTCTCTACAAGATCTACAACTTCATTCTTCACGGCATCATCAACGCTTTTGGCTAGCAGCAGTTTTGTACATTTTCCCATTGAAAATCAGCCCGCGACCCGACATCGAAAACGACCTATGCACCCGGCTTCCCTGGGGCAGGTAACAGTGGTACCCCGGTACTCTCGTGGTAGTGGGCTCCTCAAAAGCTTAACTCTAAGTTTTTAACTTTAAACTCCTGCTAGAAGTGTCTTTAATCTGTTTAAATCAAACCACGACATTCTCCATAGGCTTTAATAGAGATCCCGATAGCAGCTATTTCCACTGCACGCGCCTCCCGTGGGTCCCCTTGCTCATCACCTGGGGTGGATTCTCAAGGGGCCAGCGATCCTAAATGCCCTAGGCATTGTCTGTAGAATTGTCGTGGTTCTTATACCACTTTTTTAATATATGGTTTGGTCCCCCCCCCCGGGGCCCTGTGATTCCAGTGCTATTTATTATATCTATAAATGCTTGTTTGAATTGTAACTTTACCTCTAGCCTCATAAAGAGACTTGTGGGATTCTTCTTAGAATAAATACATATCTTTTATATATACCTGTGTGGACTACTCTTTCATTTGGTCATTCAAGAGGTTATCTATGGAAAAAACAATAAGCTTAACACTCCTTCAAGACTTAGCCTGAAGGCTGCTCTCCACAGCTACCACTAGGATAGCTTTCTTTAAAGGTTGTCTTTTAAACCTATCACCATAAGAGTCGAATTGGACTGGCGCAAGGTGGCCACTATAACTAGTGACCAGCATATGCCAGGCCAACTTCTCACACTACCTTTCTCTCTAGAAGGACCTTCCAGGTTGCCACTCCTCCCTTTACCTCTAGAGTTATCGCTTTCAAGCAGGGTGTACCACAGGGCTCTGCTCTGAGCCCTACCCTTTTCAATTTGTACGTTCAACCGCTGGCGAGAGTGGCTAAGTACAGAGGGCTTACGATAGTGTCGTATGCAGACGACACTCGGTGGTCACACTCTCTGATGACATTACCCGGGACGCTTGTAAGTTTCGTAGTGATCTTGAGGCCATTTCGGAGTGGATGACTGCCAACTGTCTCCAGCTCAACGCCAGCAAGTCTGAAGTACTGCTGGTGGGAAGGGATGGAGAGCTGTGGAGTGAGCACTGGTGGCCTGCCACAATGGGGTCAGCACCTGTTCCCAAGCAGATTGTAAAAAACCTAGGGTTCTGGATAGATTACCGCCCTCTGCTTTCAAACCCAACCAAGAAGGTGGCAAGGACTTGTTTTGGGCTATTGCGAGGGCTTAAGCCCCTGTTGGGCTTCTTTGATCCCCCTATCAGGCAAATTATCATCCAGGCCTTGATTCTGTCTAGACTGGACTATGCCAGTTCCCTCTGTTTGGGGGTCAACCAGTCTGAGATTGTCAGACTACAAAGGGTTCAGAATGCAGCGGCTCGAGCTCTCCTTGGTCTGCCGAGGAGGTGCCCTACCTCTAATGCCATCCACCACCTTCATTGGCTGCCCGTGGCCAAGCGTTCAGAGTTGAAGGCCCTCTGCATTACCTTTAAAATCCTTAATTTTTCATCTCCTTGTATCCTGACTAATCTTCATACCTTCTATATCCCCTCTCGCCAACTTCATTCCACGGGACAGAATCTTGTGGCTGTTCCTAGGGTCAGGAGGGCTTGTGCTGGTGGGCGCTCCTTTCGTGTGTTGGCCTCGAAGCTCTGGAATGCGCTCCCCATCTCCATTCGCAGTATAAAGTCCTACCTGCCTTTTCGGAAAGCTGTGAAAACATACCTTTTCCCTCCATTATAAGCTGTCTTGTTCTGTGACTTGCTTTGCAGTTTTCTGCTCTCATAACATAACTTAGGGCGAAAAGTGTTACAGCAAACAAATGATGGATGTAATGCTGACAATGCAAACATTCCCCCCCCAGTCAAAACATCTGGGTTCGGAGGAGGCTCCACCTGGCTCCACTCAGACGGCTCCGGCCTCCGTGCCAGTGGGGTCTCATGGATCCGATTATGGGTCGGCACTGGCTGTGCCAACGTGACCTTCCCTGGCGCAGGGCCCGAACTCTGTGCTCCCAGCAGCGCCAGCCCCATTCTGATACCCGACGACTGAGTCGGGTCAACTCCGACGGACCCCAGGGGTTCTACGTCATTGCCTGTTCATTTTGAAGAGGTTTACGGCATGGGTGAAGAATGAGTGGTCTCTGGCTGGACCCTTTAGAACACCAGTTGGACACTCCTTGTGAGGAATTGGACTGGTATGAGCAGCCTGAAGAGGCCAGTGGACTGGGCACTTCCCAATAAACTGGCATGCTCTCTGCCTAATGGGGCTACAGAGGAGGGGGCATCTTGTGCTATGGTTGTGAAAAGGGCAGCTGAGTTACTTGACCTGGAACGGCCATCAGTGCATGTCAAATCTAATATCTTGATCGAAGTGCTACAACCTAGGGCTTCTTCATACGAACCTCTTTTGCCCTTCAAGGAGGCTCTAACGGATGTCCTTCTAGGCACTTGGTCCAAGCCTAGCACAGGGTCTCCTATCAACAGGACAATCCCACGCCGCCATTGCCCTGCATCTATTGATCCAAGTTTCCTCAGCCAGTACTCCACACCTGAGAGCTTGGTAGTTTAGGCTTCAACATCCCATGGTGCTTTCCCTTCCGCACCCTCGGACAGGCAATCCAAGAGGCTGGAGATACTTGTAAGGAAGATGTTTTCTTCAACCAGCCTTGTGATCAGTAAACACTGCATGCCTATTGGACCGTCTCTCGCACAACCTTTGGGAAACGGTTGCACAAGTGCTGCCACAGGTCCCAAACACAGGTCCCGAAGGAGGCCCAAGCTGTGCTCTCCCTAGCAGTGAAAAATGAGAGAGATGCGTCAAAGTTCACCATTAGGTGTGGTTTGGATACAACTGACTCACTGGATAGAGCGCTTTAGTTGATAGTGTCCTGGCGATGCTACGCCTGGCTGAGAACATCTGGCTTCTCAGGTAATGTCCAGTCCAAATTATGGACATGCCCTTCAATGGGACTTGTCTCTTTGGACAGAAAGCAGACTGGGCTGCTTCGCGGAATCTTGGGTTATGGCCAGGTCCTTGGGCCCCTCGTTAACATCTTGTCCCATTCTGCCTTTCGTGGCAGTGGAAGGGGTTTTCAACCACGTCAGCCTTACCCCAGTCACTGCCCTGCACGGACTCCCAAGTAGTGCGAGGACATGGCTGCAGTACATTCCGACCTCATCGGAATGTTAGCCAGAAGTAGTCCGACACCCATTCCTCTGCACCGCAGCCTCCAAGCCTTTCTAGTTGGGTTCTGCAAGACCATGCCAGTCCAGTAGGAGGGAGAATTCAACATCATCTCCTCCACTGGCGGTCCATAACATCAGACAAATGGGTTTTGTAGGTCATTTGGGATGGTTACTCTTTCCCTTTTCTGTCTTTTCCTTCTTCTTTACCGCCAAATCTAAAACTTGTGGCGGAGGATCATCTGTTATTACTCAGAGAGGAAGTTACAGCTCTCCTGGTCAAGGGGGCTATAGAGAAGTTTCTGATTTCAGAAGTAGTCAGTGGTTGTTACACCCTCTACTTTCTGATACCAAAAAAGAACAAGGGTTTACGTCGTGTTCTAGACCTTTGAACCGTCAATCTCTTCCTCAAAAAGGAACCCTGTTGGTTTCAATGGGGATCCTCTGGTTTGCAAAGGCACTGCAGGCTTGGGGACGAAGGTCTTCTGGGTGCGACCACCACTTCGAGAGGTAAGTTAAGAAGTTAGGGGTTGGTAAGGGACCGTCGGTTTGGCCACCCAAGGCTGTGGGGCGTCGGGTGCATGGGTGCCTTTCGAGGTTGGATCTTCTTACCAGCTCCTGGTCGCGGTTGGGGGGACCTTCCGGATTTAGGCTGCAAGCATCGGCTGGAGGCTTGAGGCAGGTCAGAAGTCGCCAGATCTCGGGTCAGGATCGCCGGGAGGACCTCCTTGTGGTGTTTGCCCACTCGATCTCAGGCCGTGGACAGTGGGTGCCGAGTGGGGCAGATTTGCAGTGTCCGGCTGGAGCCAGAGGTTGCAGATAAACAAATCCGGTGTTCACAGTAGACAAAGTTTTTGTGTTTGAAGGCAGGTAGGTCCTCCGGGGATTTTGAGGTTGCTGGCTGCAGGACTCACCGGGATTTCGCAGGAGCAGGTTCGAGGTGGAGATAGGCCGGTAGGGCTAGGGGCCAAGTCAGTGGGCATCTTTTTCTTGTTAGCTGCTGCACGGCTGTTCGGTCCTTCTTCTTCTAGTTTCTGTGGGGAAGCAAGGTTCAGGGGTGCACCTAAATACTAGATTAGGGGCGTTACAGGTAGGTAAAAAGGTTGGGACGAATGGGTACCTTGCCTAGGGTGGGTACACCCCCTATTATGCCACCCTCCAGTGGGAGGGGGGCATGAGCCTGTCCCTGGTTGGCTGAGGCCCCCATCTGCAAGATGGCGGGGACTAAGAGTTGTGCTTCACCTCGCCTCCCCCACCTGAGGGGTGGAGATGGCAGGGGTGGGCACATCTCTCTCCCTCACTTGTTTTTTCTGCCGGTTCTCCCGCCCAAAGTGGGGGGTCAGAACCAGTGGGGACCTGTTGCTGAAAGCAGCAAGTGGCCTGGGGAAGCTCACAAAGGCGGCAAGCCTTTGAAGCTTCCCCTTCGTGAACCCTGCCCATCCTGGAAGTTGCTCTTGGTGGCTGTGGGGTCGCCGGTGAGGGAGAGAATCAGCTGGGTGTCGTCAAATTTGGAGATGATGTTGAGTCCGTGGCTTCTGACGATGGCTGCAAGCAGGGCCATGTAGATGTTGAAGAGGGTGGAGCTCAGGGAGTATCCCAGAGGCACTTCGCTGCGGATATGTGGGTTCAGAGTAGAACGGTGAAAGTCTGACTCTCTGTTCAGCCGGTGAGAAAGGAGCGGGTCCATTCTAGGGCTTTGTCATGGATGCCGGCGTCGTGGAGTCTTGCGCAGAGGGTGTGGTGGGCGACGGTGTCTAAGGCAACCGAGAGGTCCAGGAGGATGAGGGCTGCAGTTTTGCCTCGGTCAAGGAGGGTGCGGATGTTGTCTGTAGCGGCGAAGAGAGCAGTCTCAGTGCTGTGGTTGCTTCTGAAGCCCGATTGGGAGAGGTCCAGGATGTGGTTAATTTAGAAGTACTCGGAGAATTTGGCCTTGATGGCCTTCTCGTTGATTTTGGCTGGGAAGTGGAGCAGAGAGAGATGAGTTTGAGGTCCGTTGGGTCAGCAGAGGGTTTCTTCAGCAGTGGGTTGATCTCCGCGTGTTTCCAGTCTTCAGAGAAGGTGGCAGTCTCGATGGAGCTGTTGATGGTGCAGCAGAGTTCAGGGACGAGGGAGGCTCTGTTGAAGATGTGGAGGCAGGGATCTGAGGTGGCTCCGGAGTGGATGCTCTTCCTGATCCTGAGGGTATAGTCCGAGGTGAGGGTGGTCCAGTTGGGCAGGGTCTGCTGGGCGCTTGAGCCATTTGGTGCGATGTTTGGGGTTGCAGGGTCTTGAGTTGCAAAGCTGTCGTAGATCTCCTTGATCTTGCAGTGGGGGAAGGTGGCGAGGTTGTCGCAGAGCTCTTGAGAGGGGTGGTGGTGTCTGCTGTCTACGTGCTGAGTTTGGCAAATTCTTGAACCACTGTTGGACTTGGCCCTTTTTCCAGAACTTTTTCGCTTTTCTGGGAAAATAAATGTGTAAATGGAAAGACTGAATGTGTGCAGACTGAGTTTCCCCATTTTAAAAATGTAATTTAAGATGGATGCCAAAGCTGTGTGGTTGCGCCGTTTGACTGAGCTAGGTTGACAGTCTAGGCGTTATTTCCCAGCAGCCCCAGCTTTTGGAGGGAAGCCTGGCACCCAGGGTGCTCTACCCCTCCCCCTAGGCCAGTTAGAGCCAGTTTCCCCAGACGCTTCTAGAAGCTTCTGGCACTGTCTGGAAGGTGGGGTGAGGGGCGTCTAAAGGGAGGAGCTGGGTTGCCTTGCAGTCAGTCAGAGGGTGGACCTGGGAGAGAGGGGACCTGCTGCCAGGGGTTACCGCCACATAGGCCTGTGTGCTGGGCCCTGAGCCTACCTACCCCCCCCTACCTACTGTCCACAGGGCGAGGGAAAGATATAGTTGGGGCAACGCAAACCTGGAGAAGCCCTCGCAGGAGTTTTAGGCGGTAGGATCAGTCAGGGACCTATGCCTCTGAAGGTGACAGGGTTGAGGCACTACCCTTTAAGTGAGTGAGGGATCCTGAACTACCCACTGATCTGGCCCGGCGAGAGGAGAATCCAGGGACGACAGGCAGAGACTGAGTAGTCCGCCTGCAGCCACCAACGCAACTCCCCCCCCCCCTCAAGAAACCCTCAATCAAGGGGCAGGGACCAGAGAGCGCTATTTACAAGCTGCCTGCAAAGAGAGAGCGCTAGTTACAAGCTGCCTGCAGGGAGAGAGCGCTTTATTCAAGCTGCCCGAGGAAGGAGAGCGCTATATCCGGTGAGCGCTACATTTGAAGTGACTGTGTTCTGCTGGGGGGCGCTGTCTGTCCACTCCCCTGTGATGTCGCCATATTATTGGTAAAGCGACGCCAGTGGGAGCCCACCCCGCGTGATACCGCCGTGGGCGCGAGTGCCAACTGCCTCGGCGCTTATTTACATCACCGGGAGCCCACCCCGTGTGTGTGCCGCCACGCGGTGTTGGTGACTTATACCAGCGGGAGCCCACCCCGTGGTTTGTATGCTAAATCCACGGGAGCCTACCCCGTATTGCCCCCGCGAAGAGAAACTGACTAAAATCACCGCCGCGACCCGAGGTAGCGTTGGAGGCCGCCGCGCTGCCTGCAGCGACCCGGAAGGTTTGTGGATTGCCAGGCGTGGGCGGAGCCAAGGCAGGAAGAGATCGTGTGGTCGAGCGGGGCCCCCGAGAGTCTGGGAGAGCCCCGCGGTGGTGAGGGGAGGAGTGCGGAGGTCGCCGGCTCTATCCGAAACCCTGGGTCCCAGGAGGGGGCCCGGGTGAAGATCGGAGGAGCGCTGCAGGGGACGGGGCTCTCATGTCCTGAGGAGAGCCCCGCGTGTGTCGACGGAGAGCCGAGGCCCCGTGTGAAGCCTCGCGGTGGCTTCGAAGTCCCGAAGTAAGAAGAGTGCCGGTGAGTGGGGCCTTGGTCCGCGCGTGTTGGGGGAGGCATCGGGGCATAGGATCGCTGCTCGCCTTCCCCCCCCCCGGTACCGCCTGTATCCGCGAGTGCTCCACCGCCCGAGTTCGGGTGTTCCTCAGCTGCCCCACTTGACAGCGGGCAGCTGCATCGGGCCCCCCCCCCCCAGAATCGATTTAAAGCACCTGGAGGGCAGGCGCCCCCACGGACTCTCCAGCGGCCCCGCCTGACAGTGGGTCGCTGCAACTACAACGAAGGGGTCTGCCTGACTGGGGAGCCCCGGAGAGGGGGACCTCGCCTCGGATGGAGGCACCGGGACTCGACTGCCCCACCGGACAGTGGGCAGTTGCCACCCTTGGGCATGTGAAAGAGGGTACTATGGGTCCCCTGTAGTTTCTAGGTGCAGCTCTGGGAACATGCATAGTTGAGGCGCTAATGAATTTCTCTAGGCAGCTATGTTTGGTATGCCATGTTTTAAAGTGCCATTGCAATTGCCAGGTGTAGCGCTATGCTGAGATGCCATATTTTACAGCGCTAGGGTCAATGCTAGTTGTGCAGCGCTATGTGGAAGGTTATGACCTAAAGTGCTATTCACATGTCCTGTGCAGCGCTATGTTTCAGATGCCAGGGTTTGATGTATTGATGCTCTGCCTAACCTAATTTCCTGCCTCAGGGGAGGCCCAGGACGGTCATGTTTATTGTGATGCTGTGAGGTTTCCGTTACAGGTGTTCCGGCCTAATGTCTCACGTCATGCCCTGATGTATTTTATTGCAGGATTAATGTGGATGGATGGGAGCTTTATTTCTCTCGTACAATTATTTTATCTGTAAATCGCAATGATTCCGGCAGGGGCCCGATTGGCCCTGCACTGTACATAATTCCCCCCTGTAAATTGGAACCGAGCGCCAGTTGGCGCAGTGTAGAGATTACCTGACACCTAGTGGTTTTGACAATACAATAGTTCTTTTACCTAAACTGGTGTAGTGTCTCTTTTTGTAGTGTGCCTTGTGTGTCGCCTGTGGGTACTGCGTGGATGCTTTGCACATTTCCTCCGGAGTTTGGCCCGCCCGCTCTGCACCACGCTACCCGTTTCCAACAACCACGGTGAAGAGTTCTTTGCTGTTGTGTGCATTGACGCTGATGTGTTTCTGTATGGCTGCTGTCTTTGTTGTTCTGATGAGGTGGTGGTGTTCGGTGTCGGCAGTTTTGAAGGCTGCATGGTCTGCCAGGATCTTGCTGCTCCATTTTTTCTAGAGCCTTCTGCTGGTGCACCTGGACTCTTGAAGGGCGGGAGACAACCAGCTGGCTTTCTTGGGGGGTTTATTGCCTGAGGGTTTCCTGAGGGGGGTCAGTGTGTTGGCACAGTTGGAGATCCACAGTTGGAGATTGTGTGCCAGGGAGGTGGTGAGCTGGTCTTCGATGACCTTTTTTCCAGCATCTGCAAGGATAGCCGTAGGTGTGATGGTGTACGGCGGATTTAGTGAAGGAGTGGACGCAGTGGTGGCCGGTCCAATGTAGCTCGGAGGTGTGGCTGACGGAGATCTTGCTTGCGGAGGAGATTGGGTCGAGCGTGTCTCATGCTGAGTGGGTTGGTGAGGTGACCAGTTGTTGGAGTCTGATGATGGTGAGGCTCTCCAAGTGTGATGCACTGTTGTGGTCGTCGAGGTTGTCCAGGTGGAAATTGAGGTCGTCCAGGAGGATGAAGTCCATTGAGGCGCGAGCGTGATGTGCGATGTAGTCGGCAATGGCTTCACTGAAGGGGGGGCGGGATCCGGGAGGTCTTTAGACAAGGGTATGCGTGGTATGGTAGCGTACTGCCATTAAAGATAACCCATCTTTATTTGAAATTACCATTACATTTGCAATCGCATACAATTTGGAAATGTATTCACCCAATGTATTGATTTCATCATCAGCGCATTTAATTTACAGACATTTAAATTTTGTTGTGTGCTAGAAAGAAAAAATAACATCTGTACAGCCTTCCTCAAGCAAACCCCCCAGTAGCCAGCATAATTGTCACATAAATCCTCCTACTTTGAAGTCCGAGAAAGAAAAATAAACCAGCACCCTGGAAGACGCACCCTGACCTCTGCCTTTGAATGCACAGCAAATGTAACAGGATAAGAACAAGATTTAAAGGCCTGTTTACAGAAAGCGAGTTTGTGGAAAAATACAGTAAAGACCGTTTAGGCAACAGGAGGCAGAAACTGAACCTGGAGAGCCTAAAGCAAATAAAGTCAGCAAACAGGAAGCCAGAAAATGTGAGCTACAAATCGCAAAGCCAATGGTAATGAATGGGCACAATGCATTCCTTGGTCAATTTTCTGAAAGTCCCCAAGATGTCTTTAGCAAATGCAGACAGCTGGGCTGTCTGTTAGGTTGCAACCTATAAACTAGTACTTTAGGGCTATAGTCTGAGTGAACAGTTGATGTGCAGTGAGGCGCAGTTCTAACACTGCACTGAATGAAATCTCTGTATTTGCTGAGTAAAAATATTTAAACTAAAACATTGAACGAATTTTGACCTTTGAAGTAGGGATAGCATTGGCTGTGTGCTAGCAAATTTCTGATACTTTCCACAGTAACAAGACTTTTAGAGTTGAGTTTCTTAATGAGATAAAGTTGCTGTGCATAATCCCTACATCCTTGATAGAACAATCCTGTTCGGGCAAGGCTGGAGACCACCTCTCTAGGTGTGGTAGCTGCGAATAGTAATTCTAACTCTCTACTTCCAGGCTGTTTTAGTGCTAACTCTATTAGAGGATGAGGAACTACGACCGCAAATTCAATTGCGTGGACTATATATCCAATATAGATTCTTAGTAAGGCAGACCTCTCTTGCAATTCTGTTTCCTAGCAGTTGTTTATCTCCCTTATGATGGGATGTGTATTATTTTACACTAGCAGTTGTCACATAATGAACATCCAATGACAGACCATTAGGTTTGAACTGGTATGTATAGTGATCAACAAGTTTACTGCGGCTTGAATAGATATGCATGTTGTGTACAATTTGAATTCAAAATTGCTTTCTGTCGCTGTTTATTCATTTCGGATTTTCATCCATTTTTGTGTTCCTTGTTGTTAATATCTGTAGATACTGCACACCCACCAGGAGAAATCTATATCAAGACCTTAGAAGAAATCCGCCTGGAGAAGCTCAGTCAAAAACAGGAGCAGGATGCCTATCCTACGAAGGATGGTGCGATAGAAATGGAGGACCTTGCGAAAAAAGCCCAGCCAGGCATCCACATCAAATCCTTTATTGAGGTGTTGGCTGAGAGACATAAAGTAAATACAGAAAGCAGCGAAATGGTGAATAACACAGGGAATGATTCCCCGAGCCTGCCGGTCCAAGTTAACCTTAAAAGCAGCGATGATAACGTGCAGACATTTGAGGCAGCAGAAAAAAGAAGATCTATAGGACGAGTGCGGGTGAAGACCCTGGAGGAGATAAAGCGTGAGAAAGCACTACGGCTAGGGAAGAGTGGCGAGAGTGCCAGGAATGGAGCTCCACAAGCAGAGCCTGTCACGAGAGGGAGGAAGCTACTGCTAAGTAACAAGCCAGCTGGTAAGGAAAGGGTAGAAGGGTCCTTGGTCGCAGGGCTGTTTCTGAGAATTCCCTGCATCTGGGCTAGCTCCAGCCCACTTGGGTAGAATTCATAACCGTTCCGTCTCTGCACTTCTCCATAGTCTATGCTCATATAGCCGCTGTGCTTTTTCATTTCTGGGCCATTAGCACTGGTCATTTTTTGTCTATGGTGTACTTTCCAAGAATAGTTACCTCTATTGCATGAATCTGTTCTCATGTTTCTCATATCCTGCCTTATAGTGGTTGGTCGAGAAGGTTCTCCAGCATGTGATTTTCATGAAAATACGTAACAGAGCTAATCTTGTTCATCCACTGAATAGTCAAATCCGGACATATTTTCAGGGTATCCACATTGAACCTAAAAGAGGATTTTGCATATAGTGAATTTCAACAGAGATTTTCTGTTTAAGTGACTATAATTTTGCTGTTCTGTGGATTAACAAACTT
The DNA here is from genome assembly GCF_964204655.1 of Triturus cristatus. NCBI lineage: Eukaryota > Metazoa > Chordata > Amphibia > Caudata > Salamandridae > Triturus > Triturus cristatus. The sequence goes on from NC_140579.1 coordinate 1,136,808,280, forward strand.
AGCTTTGATTCATAAGCACAGTAATATCTCTACCCATAGCTGGATTCTAAAACACTTTTTAAAAAATGAAAAATCTTTTCAGTCCTATTTTTTAACATCTTTAAAATTTTCTTTATTTTTCTTTTGAATTCAAATTTTAATTGAAACCAGAATTAATAGTGTGGTAGTCACCAGGATCACCGACAGCTACAGCATGCATTTATGCAATGTAAGAAATCCTTGCATGCACAGAACAGTTATAAAGCGTAGGCAGCCAATGTTCAAGGTACCCTCAAGCATACTGTTAGAATCCGGGATCTCTGGTTGGCGCAGGTATGCACTTGCGACAAGCAGGGACCCTTTCCTCTAAGTCAGGGCAAAGGATTACTCTTAGAAAATAACCCCTGCTCACCCTTTAGTTAACGTGGCGCGAGCAGTCAGGCTAGATTCTAGAGGGCATTAGGTTAAGCATTTAAGGCGTCCCACAATAACCACCAACCCACCACACAGAGACACCAGACTGTATTCTGTAAAAATATAAAGTTCTTTATATAAAACTCTGCAGGTAGGCTTCAAATACAGTCTTTCACTTTAAAATGAGGTTCCAGTTACTTGTTATCACTTTTCAGGAGGCCACAGTTCTTAAAATGGTCACTTTTGGTGCAATCAGCACTCTTTGGGGGTCTGTGCGCTTCGTAGGGCCCTCCGTACGCTTCGTACCAGCTTTAGAACGCTTCGTGCCGTTTCTCACGCTTCCCGCGTGACCACGCGTACTGGGACTCAAGCCGTACCTTCGTAGGTACGCGTCGTACGAGGTTCTTCTTGGCATAAACAGGATCGGATTTCTTAGGAGCAGGGCTCCTTCTTTTATACACAGTTTCTTTTGTTCTTTGTCGCCAGGGGGCCTGTGCCTGGCTCAGTCCGGTTTTGGAGCACTTTGTTGTGGTGACTCTGCTCTTTCCTTTCAGTGCACAGGGCAGAGACATCAGACGCTCCACAGGGGGCGGAGCCACCATTGTGGTGGCAGAGCACAGGTCTATTCAGAGTCAAGGTGTACTCCTCCCACCCATCCTGGTGTAATCTCTCTACCCACCACCTGGCAGCCAGCCTGTCTCCTGGAATTCCCCAGCCCTGCCCCTCACTGAAACTAGGCAGCACACACACACACAAGCAGAGGCGGACTGAAATGGCTAAGCAAGTAAATACTAACTTTCTAAAAGTAGTATTTACAAACACAGGATATTAAAATAAACTTTACTAAAAGAAGTATTTTATTATTCTGAGTTCAGGCATACTAAACTTGACTTTCTACCATGCTCTCGGAGTCCGCTGGGATTATAGCGTGTAATAATTTCAGCAGCCGAATCTGGCCTATGGAGAGCAGGTAGCCTTCAATAGTGAAAAACGAAAATGGCTGTAGTTCACTATTAGGACATGCCACACACACCAGGGCATGCCCTACCTTATGCTTACAATGCACCCTGCCCTTGGGCCTACCATAGGGGTGACTAATATGCAGTTAAGGGAAGGTTTAGGGACTGGCAAGTAGGTGCATTTGCGCAGTGAGCATGGCAGTACCAGACTGCACGCAGGTTCTGCAATGGCAGACCTTAGACACATTTTACTAGGCTGCTTCTGTGGGTGGCACAACCAGTGCTGCAAGCCCACCAGCAGCATTTGTATTTACAAGCCCTGGCACTCCTTGTGCACTTTACTAGGGGCTAATAGTAAACCAAATAAGCCAATCATGAAATCCAATGAACATCAACATTTTACCATAGGGAGAGCATATGCACCTTAGCACTGATCAGCAGTGGTAAGGTGCCCAGAGTCATAAAACAGCCAACAACAGGTCAGAAAAAATACAGGAGGAAGGCAAAAAGTTCAGGGATGACCCTGCAAAAAGGGCCAAGTCCAACACATACCAAAGGTGCAGCATATACAGAAGCAGTGAAGCTTTACTCACATACCAATACCTTATCTAGCAGCAACAGTGCAAATTATCCTCACACTCAAACCTGTGCAGCAGCGTTGTAAGCTTCCCTCATATGCATGACTAGTAAGAACATGGTAACCAGCACTGCAACATACCATATTCTTAAGCATTGTGGAGTTTTTTTTTATTGGGTAGCTTTAAAGTGCCTCCACAGTGAAGGCAATAAGAGCATTCCTATAATGAGGAAGATTTATAAGCAGTGTAACGTGGAGTTGTCTTACCTCTGTATATGCCACGTTGTTAAGGTACCATTTGGAGTATTGTGTTTCTGAAGGCGGCACTAGTATTGTTGTGCGTACCCCATAGCCATCATTAGGGTTTTCTAAATGCCTTAAAGCATTAACGTATTACTCAGACAAAATAGTTTATGAATCCTAAATGTCAGTATTCCAAAGAAGAGCATGCCCATGTAAGAAGTCAGGCCTAGCAATGTGTGTGTATGTAAAGGTATGTATTTAGTGCAAACTTAGCTAGAAAGCAACAGAGCTCTTAAATCTCGACTTATTTTCCAAGCATTTCCCCCTGCTCTTCTAGTTAGTGGTAGTGGCAATTTTCTTTTGTATACTTCTGTTATTCAAAGGCTTTGGGCCTTTTTTAAGTGCTCATTAGCTTCCTATTTTTCATATTGTATCTTGATTCCCCAAATGGTAGTCTGGCTAAGAAGTAACAGCTTAATCTCATAATGTGTTGAATGTTAGAAACTCTAATACAGTATGACAGTTAATGCACAGGGATGAGGTGTAACCCTACAAGTACTATCTCGTTTGACCTTGAGGGTGCAGTAGGTCAATAACATGGGGAGTCTGATACTCTGCTAACCTATAGGGAAGACTGGTCTCAATCCTCTTATCACCTCGTTGTTTACATCCCCCAGTCAGTGGAAAATGTGTGAGGCTGAATCGTCGAGAATGTTGTGGTCCGTCTGACGCACTTTCTCAGCATCCCTGAGTACAGGGGTAGGTATGTCTATATTAGATGAGAATCTGCTAGGAATTACAGTATAGGAAGCTGGCTCTGTGTATACTGTACAAAAGTAAGGTATAGCGTGCATCGAGTCCAGTGGAACCCCAAAGGTAGGCAGAGGTAAAAGTAGATAATACCTTACTCTATTTGTGGTAGTGTGGACAAGCTGTAAGGCTTCCTCAGAGGGTAGTGTTAAGGATTTATTGTTCACACTCAGGCAAGAAATGATGTCACACACTCAAAGACTGAAGTCACAACAATTATTTGTATAAAAAATATTTCTTTAGTTGTATTTTAGGTTCGAGGCATATGAGCTGCAGATCACACACTGAGGATAAGATCGCCATCTGGTGTTGGGCTCGGATGATTGCAGGTTGTTGTTGTCTTCGGAAGAAGCCTTTGGTCACGAGGTTGGTGACTCCTCCCCTGGACAACAGTGCGCATGGGCATCCACTCCAGCAGAAAACTTCCAGCAATCGATTTATCTCTTTAATCTTCATTCCATCGACGTCGAAATCAACTCGGACCGGTTCCGGAAGCGGCTGATGGACAGGACACCCTTCAAAAAATGCCCCCAGTGTGGAGCGAAGTTCCCCCACAGTGACCACCACGAGGTTTGTAACCTCTGCCTGTCGCCGGAACACAACAAATCGACCTGTCCAGCTTGTGCCGCTTTCCGTTCGAAGAAGACCCTCCGGGACCGAAGAGCTCGACGCCATATTATGGCCAAACCAGCTCCAGAACCGGAGGACATCTTTGCTCAAGATGTTCCTGAAGATGACACCGAAGATCTCGAGATCGTGTCCGAGGCCGACGATTCCGATGACCTCATCACTCCAGGGCAGCGTGTGAGTACCACCCCCCCTGCCCCTGCCCCATCCAAAAAGACAGTGGTCAAGACTCCGCCAGCTGGGCCCAGTCGCGACCGGAAATCCTCTTCAGAAGCCCCACCGTCGGGCCCGGCTCCGAAGACATCTAAGCCTGTAGGTGGCTCGGGCTCGAGCAAACCTCATGTGATTGTGCCTTTAACACCCTCGGCACCGAAAAAACCACTGTCGGCACCGAAACAGGCTTCAAGACCGAAATCTCCTTCGGCACCGAAACGTTCCTCGGCACCAAAGTCTCCACCGGCGCCGAAACGTTCTTCGACATCGATGCCTAAAAGTCCCTCGGCACCGAAGCCATTGGCACCGAAACATACATCGGCACCGAAAACTCCATCAGCTCCGAAAAATCCATCGGGACCGAAACATCCTTCGGCACCGAAAACTTCATCGGCACCGAAAACTACGTCCACACCGAAAATAGCTCATAAAGACCCGAAACGGCCGTCGCCGCCACCACCTTCGGAGCCAGATGAACTTTTTCGCCCAGATCCTACTCAAAAGCGGATCTACATCAATCCCGACACTGGACATGTGACTGCCGTCCCATATAAGAAACGGAAGCTGGACATCACACCTCCTCCTTTTTCCCATACGGAAAAAGGACTGTGCCACTTCACCACTTCGTCCTTCCTCTCCTGTATTACCTCCTAACCCATCCCCCCCCTCCTCCTCCTCCTTTACCCTTACCTTTACCATCTCCCTATCATTCACCTCCTCCACAGGATGATAATGATGACTTGGGGGGAGGGGCGGACCCTGATTTATTTAATGATCCTGTTGATCCACACGACCCTTTTACATTTCCAGGCACAGCACCAGTAGATGACTGGTCTTATCCAATGCCTGACATGCCTGACCCCACTACCTACCCCTCCAAGCCCTCCCCTCCTGATGACCATTTGGGGTTTGGCCAACTAATAAATAGGGCAGCAACATTCCATGGTGTCACTATGCACACAGACCCCCTTGAAGAGGATTTTCTCCTCGATACTTTTGAGCAGTCACAAAAAACTGTTCACATACTGCCCATGATTAAAGGGGTTATAAAGCATGCCACTGAGGTCTTTAAAGACCCTGTTCGAGCGAGGGTTCTCAACCCCCGCATCGAAAAAAAGTACCGACCAGCCCCGCAGGACCCTGCATACATTAAAGCCCAGATCCCTTTAGACTCCTTGATCGTATCAAATGCCAGGAAGCGCGTTAACTCACAGACAACTGGAGAAACGCCTCCCCCGGACAAGGAGTCTAAGCTTTTAGAGGCCTCAGGCAAACGAGTCGCCGCACAGGCGGCGAACCACTGGCGTATTGCCAATACCCAGGGCCTGTTAGCCCGGTATGATAGGGCGCATTATGACCAACTTGAGGACCTTATGCAACATCTGCCTGATCCCTTTAAATCCCAGGCCGCTGACCTCATTCAAGAAGGCAAGTTAATATCTAATGCCTCCATTAAATGCGCCTTAGATGCGGCAGACACTGCCTCTCGGGCGGTCAATACTAGCGTCTTACTCAGACGACATGCCTGGCTCCGTATTTCCGGTTTTAAACCAGAGGTTCAAACCGCAATTCTAGCTCAACCTTTCAATCAAGAGCAGTTATTTGGCCCTGCAGTGGACACTGCATTAGAAAAAATGAAAAAGGATAATGAGACTGCCAAGTCTATGGGAGCACTGCAGTCTCCTCAAAACCGGGGTTCCTTTCGTCGCTCCTTTTATAGAGGAGGCTCCAAAAACACGGCAACTGAGACCACGTCCACCTTTAAAAATTCTGGACAAACATCCCCTAACAGAGGATATTTCCGGGGAGGTTATAGGGGAAACAATAACAAAGGTCGAGGGCGGGGCAACAACAACACCCGCACCTCCCCAGCCACCAAACAGTGACTTGCCACCAGTCCCCCCAGACCATTCCACTCCGGTCGGGGGGCGACTCCAACAATTCCTACCTGTCTGGACTTCCATCACCACAGACAGATGGGTAAGACAAATTATCCAGTCTGGCTACTGCCTAGAACTCATACAATCCCCCCCAAACATACCACCCAAACAACGTCCAATGTCCTCACATCATCTCTCTCTCCTCAAACAAGAAGTTCAATCCCTGTTACAAAAACATGCGATAGAACCAGTCCCTCTTCAACATCAGGGAACAGGGGTGTATTCTCTATACTTCCTCATTCCCAAAAAGGACAAAACATTACGGCCCATACTGGATCTCAGACTGCTAAACCAGTATATACATTCAGATCATTTTCATATGACCACCCTCCAACAAGTCCTCCCACTGTTACAACAGGGAGACTTCCTTGCCACATTGGACCTCAAGGACGCGTACTTTCACATCCCTATGCATCCCGCTCACAGAAAATATCTACGATTTGTGGTAGATGGGCAACACTATCAATTTACAGTTCTCCCATTCGGGGTAACAACAGCACCCAGAGTGTTCACCAAGTGCTTAGCAGTCGTGGCAGCGCACCTCAGAAGACAACAGATCCATGTCTTCCCCTATCTGGACGATTGGCTCATAAAAGCCGATACTCACCAAAAATGCGTTCTCCACACTCATCGCACGATTCAAACTCTCCACAATTTGGGATTCACTATCAACTACCCCAAATCCCATCTACAACCTTCCCACTTACATCAGTATCTAGGAGCAACCGTAGATACATCCAAAGCCATTGCTTATCCCAGCACTGCCAGGATAGCCAGTATACAAAATCTCATCTCTCAATTTCAAACTCATCCATCTCTTCCAGCAAGAGTGTTCATGCAGCTCCTAGGCATGATGGCGTCATGCATCTCCATAGTCCCACACGCACGACTTCAAATGCGTCCCTTACAGGAATGTCTAGCACAACAGTGGAACCAAGCTCACGGACAACTTACCGATCTGGTGTTGGTGGACAGTCGCTCACTTCGCTCACTGAAATGGTGGAACACCATCAACCTGTCCAAAGGGCGACCGTTCTTAGAGCCTCTTCCACAAGTTGTGCTAACTACCGACGCATCTCTCACAGGGTGGGGAGCCCACCTCCTTCACCATACCACTCAGGGCAGATGGACCAGTCAACAGAAACTGCTCCACATCAACCACCTGGAACTCTTAGCAGTGTTCCTAGCACTAAAATCCTTTCAGGTTCACCTAAGGAACAAAACTGTCCTCATACGCACAGACAACATGACGACAATGTATTATATACAGAAACATGGAGGGACACATTCTCTCCAACTGTCCCAACTGGCACAGCAAATCTGGAGATGGGCAATTCCACAAAACATCTACCTGTTAGCAGAACATCTCCCAGGGATCCACAATCAAGTGGCCGACCTCCTAAGTCGCCACACGCAGCAGATCCACGAATGGGAATTACACCCCAAGGTTCTACTCCCCTTCTTCCAAAAATGGGGACAACCAGACATAGACCTGTTCGCCACTCCCGAAAACACAAAATGCCCAACCTTCGCCGCCAGGTTTCCACACCCACAGTCGAAGGGCAATGCCCTATGGATGAACTGGTCAGGCAGATTTGCGTACGCTTTTCCGCCTCTCCCACTAGTTCCATTTGTGGTACGCAAACAAACAACAATCGCTAACGCTAATACTAGTAGCTCCCACTTGGGCACGTCAACCGTGGTTCACCACACTTCTGGAACTATCTTTAGTTCCTCATCAAAGGCTACGCCTCTCCCCGGATCTATTAACCCAGAACCATGGAGAAATCAGACACCCAGATCCTCAAACACTGAACCTAGCGATCTGGCTCCTGAAGTCTTAGAGTTCGGATACCTCAATCTCCCTCCAGACTGTATGAATATCATAAAGGAAGCTAGACGACCTACTACTAGGGCGTGTTATGCCGCAAAATGGAAACGATTTGCCATCTACTGCGCTAATAATGACATACATCCATTGGATGCTTCCATCCAAAACATCATTTGCTATCTACTACACTTGCAAAGATGCAATCTAGCGTATTCCTCTATACGTTTACACCTGGCAGCCTTGGCAGCCTACTTGCAAAATAGGCAACAACTGTCCCTTTTTAAGGTACCAGCCATCTAAGCGTTTATGGAAGGTCTCAAAAGAATTCTTCCCCCAAGATTGCCACCTGCCCCAGTGTGGAATCTCAATGTGGTTCTAACAAGACTTATGGGACCCCCATTTGAACCTATGCACAAATGTGAATTACAATTCCTAACATGGAAGGTAGCTTTCCTTATCGCAATCACTTCCCTACGCAGAGTAAGTGAAATACAAGCCCTTACACTAGAGGAACCTTTCTTACAACTACACCGTAACAAAGTGGTTCTTAGGACAAACCCTAAATTTCTTCCAAAAGTGATTTCCCCTTTCCACCTTAACCAATCAGTAGAGCTACCAGTCTTTTTCCCAAACCCAGACTCCGTAGCTGAAAGGGCCCTACATACCTTAGATGTCAAAAGAGCCTTGCTTTATTACATCGACAGGACAAAACCTTTTCGAAAGACGAAACAACTCTTTGTTGCTTTCGCACCACCACATAAAGGCAATCCAATCTCCAAATCCGGTATAGCCCGGTGGATAGTTTTTTTTTTTTTTTTAAATTCTTTTTATTTGCAGTTTTCAAAAACAAACTTAAAACAACATCACTCACTATTGTGTACATATGACAAGCAATGACGATACGCCTCCACATCGAGCAGCTCATCACAATTTGGGTACCATCACACGTACTCAGTGCTACATTATCAAGTGCGTGGCATACAGGAGCCGATCGACCCATCCCGCCCGCATGCGGCATCATAAACCAGTTCAGCACCCAAAATAGTCCCCCCGAGAAGTACGGTCATCTCCATCTTGCGTCCGCCTTAGGGAATAGTATCGAGTCACAGCGCCTGCAGTGTAGCTTGCTCCAACCATTGTGTGAAAGGCCCCCAAATGTCCTTAGGTCGTGAACGCAGCGGCATAAGCTCCCAGTACAGGGCAAGTTGTGTCTGACAATAGACTGCGCTCGTGACCCACGCACGAATGCTAGGTGACGTAGCAACTCCCCAGTGCATCGCAACTTGTCTTCTAGCTAATAACAATAGCATCGCTGGCAGCTTGCGGTGCTTGGGCTTAATCATGTGCAAAATACCAAGCAGCGCAGCCTGCGGGGTGCACGGGATCTGTAGGCCAGTGAGTTCGCATATAATCTCTACTACCCTTTCCCAGAATGACGACAATGTAGGGCAGTGCCATGCCATATGCAAAAAGGTGGCGCCATGAGTGTAGCAGCGCCAACATTCATCCGTGTCTCTTAAACCCATTCGGTGCAGTCGACTAGGGGTACGGTAGGTCATGTGTATATATTTGAAGTGGATCAGGCGCAGCCTGTAGTTGGGGGACAAAATCTCAAGATTCTTACAGCACAAGTCCCAATGTTGTTCCGAAATATCCATACCCAACTCCGCCTCCCACAAGCCCCGCGCCGCAGGAAGAACCACGGGATGGCAAGTCTGCATTTGCACATACAAGCGGGATATAAGTTTGCGCCCGGACTCCACAGCTAGTACATTTTCCAAGGCAAGCAGGGCCGGCGGCGGCGCCGGGAACGCAGGAGACAGCCTCCGGCACGAGTGACGGAGCTGATAGTAAAGAAGCGTGTCCAGCATCGTCGGAGCCTCTGCATTACACATCTGCTCCGTAGTTAGGAAGGTGTCTCCCGGAAACAAATCGCCCCCAGTGCGGAGACCCAGCTCTTCAGCGCGCTCCCCGGTCTGCATGCTGCGCAGCGGCGGCCACATCGGATTCCCGCGCAGGGGCACAGAAGGTGAATAAAGAAGGTCAAGTCTGGCCCTCCGCCGCAGCCCATCCCATGCCCACCTGAGTGCGTGTACCGGGTCTATGTCCGCGCATCTCCGGGTGTGTGGCACGTAAAGTGCCACATTCAGCAGCAGCGGTGCTACTCTGTCCGTCTCTATCGCCACATGTGGTTGAAACGGTGTGGGATGCGCCCAGTAATGCAGGAATTGAGCCTGTGCACAGTAAGCATATAAGGAGAAGTCCGGCGCTGCCAAGCCTCCCTGTCGCTGTGGGAGAGTCAGGGTCTCCCATGCCACCCTCGGTTGCTTACCCCCCCAGGCAAGCTCCACCATCTGCGAGCGTAGCCGCCGCAAAAAATGTGCAGTCAGGGGTAGAGGAATATTCCCAAACAGGTAGAGGAGTTTGGGCAGGATCACCATTTTGGCCACCGCAATTCTGCCAGCCAGCGAAAGGGGCAAGTGCTTCCAGCGGTCGACCCTCTCCTCCACCCAATTCATCACCCGTCCATAATTCTCCGTCCATATTTGCTGTTTATCCGTGCTAATCCAAATCCCCAAGTATCGCACCGGGCCAGTGGCCCATTTCAGCGGGCAATCTGGAGTAAAGCGGGGAGTCCCGGACGTCAGGGGCATAATTACCGACTTCTCCCAATTTATATTCACCCCCGATAGTTGACCATAATGCATCAGTTCTCCTGTCAGAGGGGAGAGGTTCGTCTGAGGATCAGTGACATATAACGTGATATCATCAGCATATAGTGAAATCGTCAGTGCCCTCGACGAGAACCCAATGCCTCTAGCCGCGTGATGCTGCCTGATGCGAGCAGCCAGAGGCTCCACGGCGATGGCAAAGAGCAGAGGCGATAGGGGACATCCCTGCCTGGTACCCCTCTGAATCGCAAAGTGTGCCGAGACGAGCCCGTTAACTCTCACCCTGGCAGTGATGCCAGTATAAAGCAGCCTAATGTAGCTAATGAAGGCTGCACTCACACCCATGCGCTGCAGCAGCGGAAACAGGAACCCCCATTCCAGGGAGTCGAACGCTTTGGTGGCGTCCAATAGCACCGCCGCAGCCTTAACATGTGGGGCCAAATAGTGTAGTACCCCAAAGAGGGTACGGAGGTTGTGAGAGGTCGATCTGCCCGGCACAAAGCCAGACTGGTCCGGACGGATCATGATGGGCAGCACCGGCTGTAGCCGAGTGGCCAGCATATTCGCAAAAATCTTTGCGTCAGTGTTAATTAATGACAGTGGCCGGTAGGAGTCGCATTGTTGGCTATCCTTGTCTGGTTTCAGGAGGGTGACGATGACAGCCTCTCTAAGCGACCCAGGGAGCACACCTGACTCGAACGCCTCCGCATACATCGCCAACAGCCGGGGGACCAGGAGATCTGCGTACTCCTTGTAGAACTGCGCCGGCAGTCCATCCGGGCCCGGCGCTTTTCCGGCCGCCAACGAGCCTATGGCCTCCCGCACATCATCAGCCTCAAAAGGCCGATCGAAATAGCCTTGTTGGTGCGCATTGAACCAGATAAGCTGTACAGTATCCAAATATTCAGCAAGCTCCACCGGCGTGCGGGCCACCCGCGACCTGTAGAGGTCTTTGTAGAAGGTCCGAAACGTATCCAGGATTTCAGGGGGAGTGCATACAGTGTCCCCTCCCTGTGTCATCACTGAGGATATGAAGGGAGATGGTCTTTGAGCGCGCAGGAGCAGGGCGAGCGTTCTACCCGGGCGGTCCCCCTCACCATATCTACGGGCCACAGCATGCTTAGTCAGGAACTTAAGTTCCCTGTCAGCCTCCTCCTGATATTCAGTGAGCGTTGTGCGAGTTTCGGCCAAAGTGGCCGTCGAGGGGTCCGAGCAGTATTGCACCTCTAAGGAATGTAGGCGATCCTCTAATCTGCCTAGCGAACACCTGATAGTCTTTAGGACCCTGGCCTGCCCCGCTATGCAGTGGCCTCTTATCACCACTTTAAAGGCGCCCCACAACGTGCCTAGAGAAGCGACAGATCCCTCATTCAGTTCAAAATAGTCAAGTATTTGCTGATGAATCTCTTCCCGAAACACCTGATCTGTCAGGGCAAGTGGTGGTAGCCGCCACGTGAAGGGCGTGATGTATGGTTTGGGGACAGTCAGAGTTAGTTCGACAGGAGAATGATCAGAGAGGGTACGTGCCCCGTGAGTGACTGCGGAGACCCATGCATGCACCTGCGGGGTTAAGAGCCAGTAGTCCAAGCGGGACCAGGCACCTCTGTGCGGGGTAAAGCAGGTGCCTTCCCGAACCGCGGGGTGCAGCACGCGCCATGTGTCTAATAGAGTGTAATCCGTCATTAGGCCCCGGATGATGCCAGCCGCTAGCGGATGATGTGTGCGTGCCACCCCCTCCCTATCCAGCTCCAGTGAAAGTACAGCATTGAAATCACCACCCCACAAGCAAGCACCCCCACCCAGGGATTGCGCCAGGTGCCAGACATTCCGGAAAAAAACAGGGTCATCAGAGTTGGGGCCATACACATTAATCAAAGTGATCGGCATATGAAAGAGCTGTCCGAGTAATATGATGTATCGCCCATCCGAATCAGCTTGCACTTTGAACGTCTGCCAGGGAAGGCCTTTACGGATAAGAATGGCCACTCCACGGGAGTAGTTGGAGCAACCCGATGTGTGTACCTCTCCCCATCGTGCATGTCTGAGCTTGTCCCCGGAGGCACGGGTCAAGTGGGTTTCCTGTAGGAAACATATATCGATTTGGTGTCGCGTCAAATGTGCATGGGTCAAGCGTATTTTGCGGTGATCGTTAAGACTACGGATATTCCAGGTAAGGCAGCGCAGTGCGGTCAGGGCGGCCTGTGCGTGCATTTCTCATGGAAGCGTGTGGTCACCGAGGGACCCAGAGGAAGGGCCCACCCGCAGGTATCCCGCCCTCCCGTCTTGTGAGTCTGCAACCACAGTAAGTCTGCCCGTGTCTGGACTGCATCGTCATGTAGTGGTGTAGCCAGAAAGTGTAGTGATGTAGAACCAACCAACAATAACCCCATCCCCCCCCCACCCACTCCAACCCCCCAATCAGGTTGAGATAGCATCCCCCCCCACCACCCCCCCCAACTGGAATTGTCTTTCAATAGTATCTCGGGAATCATCCCACAGGGGCGTGGGGTCACCGGCTCACTCCCCAGTCTATCAACGACCGGGTGGCCGGACATTTCCGCCTAGCATTGAAATCAGTATCTCAAGGTACAGCCTGGAAGTCCCTGCATGCTTCTCATCACAGGTTTCCGCACGGTACTAGTAGCGTTAATCGTGCATGAACAGCCCAGTCTCAGGGGCGGGCCCATCACCCTCTGCAGGTCTCAGGAACACCCAGCGTTGGGCAGAGGGCGCGTGTGCCCTTGTATCATATTATTCAATGTCACTTAGCTGTCCCATCGGCGGATTCTCATGGTCATCTCTCTTCTCCCGTTGCGAACGTTCCGTCTGTCTCGCAAACTTGATCGCGTCCGCCGCCGTAGTGAATACCATGGGCTTCCCTTTATGATGGATACGCAGCTTGGCCGGGTACAGCATTGCATACTTAGTCCCCACCTTCTGGAAGATTTTCTTGGCCGGTATGAATTCGCGCCGGGCGGCCTGCACAGCCTGCGTAAAATCCGGAAACAAGGAGATAGCCATGTTTTGAAAAGTTAGTTCCCCCTTTTCACGTGCCAACCGCAGGATGGTATCTCTGTCCCGGTAATTAAGAACCCGGGCCAGGATTGGCCGCGGCGGAGCCCCCGGCACCGGCCGTGGCCCCAGCGTGCGATGTGCGCGTTCAACCAAGAACATGGCCGACAGTCCCTCTCCAAAAAGTTCACGGAACATGTCTTCAACAAATAGTTCCATATTGCCAATGTTAGTGGATTCGGCAACCCCAATAATTCGTACATTATTTCGGCGGGAGCGAGCTTCCAAATCTTCGTTGCGCCCACGTATCACCTCCAGGACCCTGTCCATGCGGAGCAACTTCTCCTGGGTGTCTCCGTGGCCTTCCTCGCAGTCCGCGATCCTCGCTTCCATCGCCGTGATACGCTCCTCATGTTTGTCGACCCTGTGCGACATGCCATCCAGCCGCTGGGCCATGGAGTCGAGTTTTCCGTCAATTTCCTTAAGGCAGCCCTTAAGGTCACGGAACATACTTTTGACATCATCGTCCGGTGTTGGGTCCAACTGTGTTTCAGGGACCACCGTCTGCGACTCCGGCACCGCATCGGTGCCGCGGGAAGGCTGTTTCTCGAAGGGGAGCTTCCTCTGCTTCGCGTCCGATTTCCCCATGGTTCTCCCCCTAGTGTCCGCCACTTATCAACAATGGCGGTGAGGGGTAACAAGCCACAAGCAGGCCACCAAGCGCAAGGTGGAATGGTAACCACACAGGCACCCCCTCCGCACGAGGAACACCGCCAAGTAGGGAAGACCAGGCCAGCATTCGTCCCATTCAGGGCGCGGGTCTGCGTTAGTCAGGGAATAATGGCGGCCTAACCGTCCACTCGCCCAGTAGGCCTCTCCAGCGCAGTGTCTCCCCGGCCTGCAGGCACACGATGGTTAGAGCAGGTCGTCGGCAGGTACCGGTAGCCGGATATCACCTTCTGCGGGCGGGGATCGGGCCCACCCAGCGGGCGCCACGGCTTACTTCTCCCAACTCCCCACTCCAGCAGGCCCATCGGCCCAGTCACCGGATCAGGGCGTAGCCACGCCGGGTAGGCCTAGTCATTCAGTCCGCCAGCTCGGCCCCCTCCAGTCACCAGTTCTCCAACAGTGGCCAGGTCTCAGCACGTCCGGAAGTCACCGCAGCCGCTCGGGCGCCAGTCGCTGGGTTCACCACGTCTCAGTTGGGTCCACGATAGCCGCCTCGTATCTGCCCGATCTCGGCCTTCGACCAGGGCCTCGCGTATGAGAAGACTCCGCCCAGCTCGGCGCCCAAAAAGCCGCTCGGCCAGCCCGGCCGAGTAGCTCCGGATCTCCGAGGCCGATTTCAACCGCAGTGGCCCCGCTAGGATCACCTGCACCAGGGCACTTCCCGCCGTGTAATTTGATGGTCAAAGAGCAAGGCAAAGGTCGGATTGTCTGACGGATTAGGTGTCCGGCCGGCAGAGCCCCGTTACACGGCGGCCATCTTGCAGCTCGGCTCGGCCACGCCCCCTAGCCCGGTGGATAGTTAAATGCATCCAAATATGCTACCTAAAGGCTAAACGTACACTTACAGTTCCCCCTAGGGCGCACTCCACGCGTAAAATAGGGGCTTCTATGGCCTTCTTAGGTAACATCCCCTTAGAAGACATTTGCAAGGCAGCCACGTGGTCTACCACGCATACCTTCACTAAACACTACTGTGTTGACGTGCAGGCCAAACAACAGGTCTCAGTGGGCCAGGCTGTCCTAAAAACTTTATTTCAAGCTGCTGCAACGGATACAGGCGACCACCGCTAAGGGGAAGCACTGCTGTATAATCTATCCTCCGTGTGTGATCTGCAGCTCATATGCCTCGAACGGAATATGCTACTTACCAGTTTGCATCTGTTCTTGGCATGTAGAGCTGCAGAGTCACACACGCCCGCCCGCCTCCCCGGGACCTGTATCTGTTCCAGCATCCGTCTTACTTAGACATTACACATGGACATCCTTTCTTTCATTCCTATACACTCCATCTTTTCCCATCATGGCGAAAAAACAATCTGACGATGGAGTGGATGCCCATGCGCACTGTTGTCCAGGGGAGGAGTCACCAACCTCGTGACCAAAGGCTTCTTCCGAAGACAACAACAACCTGCAATCATCCGAGCCCAACACCAGATGGCGATCTTATCCTCAGTGTGTGACTCTGCAGCTCTACATGCCAAGAACAGATGCATACTGGTAAGTAGCATATTCCTTTTAGAACCAAAATGGACTTGGTAAAGGCAAGTAGAATTGTTCTTTTCAAGACCAGTTGATCAAAACAAGCACGCTGGATGAAATTGACTTTGTTACAGGTTTGTAAAATATTTAAAGACAGTAGTTTTTTGTAATTACTTTGTGATTACTTTTCAGATTGCTCTTTAGAGTACTTTTTAGATTCCCTTTTCTACCCAGCGTGATGTGCCTAGATATCACATTGGGACATTTCTTAGACAAGGGTAGTAGAACAGTTTAGCATTAAAACACAGTTGCTTAGGTTTCCATACAAACACAACTCAACGCTTAGAACTTTTTCAGAGGAAAACAGTCAACCTAATTTCCTCCGTAGAATTGCATTATCGGTTTTTACGGTTGAGTTTCTGGGGTTAGAACAAGGGTTCCCCAAGGGTCAAGGATGCACTCACAAAGCACCCTCAGCGGTACTAGGGCAGCCGAATGCAGAGTGCTGAGGCCCAATATTTGCCTATGGGGCAAGGGGGCCGTCGGTTGGTGGCTTTGCTCGGGCAAGCCACAGAGTTGAGGGAGCAGAGCTCCTAGTGTTGAGCTCAAGGCAAAGGGTGCTGCTTTGGCGTCTGGTGCCTTGTTGGTTTCAATGGGTCGGAACAAACACTGCAGGTTCGCGCAGGGAGGTATGCTGGAGGTATGCTGGAGGTATATACACAGTACACCTTAGCACACCCAAAAAGAGTGACTATAATCCTAAGTTTGTCAAAAGAACAACACATGCACAGTAAACAATAGTCAGTATTTCAAGTGTCCATAAACACAGTCGTATGACAAGAAACTCTCCAATCAGGTCCGGTTGCAGATTTTTTAATGATCAAGCAACAACGCAGAACAGCAGCAGCCAACACGCGAGTTGCCATACGTTTCTCACCAGATTTTCGCCTTGAATGAGGACTTATCAAGGTCCAGTGGGTTTACCATGACGACAAACCGCTTTTGAGAACGTGTCTCGGCCGCATACATTCTCATGTGATACGGAGAGTAATATAGGTGGCGGTTATTCGGGAACTAATTTTCCAAGTTATAATATATACTCTGCGACTTTGAACTAGCTAGGAGCCATAACCTCGACTTTCAAGCCTTGAAAAAGCCCAGAGGGCGAAACGCGCGTCGGCTGCTGCTGTTCTGCGTTGTTGCTTGTTCATTAAAAAATCTGCAACCGGACCTGATTGGAGAGTTTCTTGTCATACGACTGTGTTTATGGACACTTGAAATACTGACTATTGTTTACTGTGCATGTGTTGTTCTTTTGCCAAACTTAGGATTATAGTCACTCTTTTTGGGTGTGCTAAGGTGTACTGTGTATATATATGTAGCATTTGGGTTTGTCCTAAATGCGTTGATACCCTGATGGGTGGGTATTGTTGACACCGTTGAGCACCTCTATATGTGAAATTTAAGATATACATATCGATGAACTTCAAACTATTGTTGTGGATGTGCAGATCCTAAAGCAAATACCCATGTCTTTTGTGATTATAGGTATGCTGGAGGTGACCACTGGTGGGAGAGGTAAGTTGGGATGCAGGGAGTTGGCTGGACAGTCAGTTGGGCCACCCAAGGCCGTGGGGTGTTGGTGGAGGGGTGTCTCTATGCATCGGGTTACCTTACCAGCTCCGGTTGCGTTTGGGGGGACCCTCCAGATAGAGGCTGCAGGTATCATCGGGAGGCTTGAGGTAGGTCAGGGATCACGAGATCCCAGGTGAGGATCGCTGGGGAGACTTCGTGGTGTTGGGCCACTCGGGCTTTGGGCGTCAGGTGCTGGCTCGCGGATTTGGGTAGAGCCCGAGTCTGGTTCTTGAGCAAGTACGTTGCTCACTGGAGACAAAGTCTTGTAGGGAAGGCAGGGCAGGTCCTCCGGGTTCTGGGGGGTGCGGACTGCAGTACACACTGGGATTCCGCTGGAGCAGGTGGAGGGCGGGACAGGCCAGTAGGGCTGGGGCCAAGGCAGTTGGTGTCGTCCTCTTCTTCCTTCAGCATGGCTCTTCAGTCCTTCATGCTTGTCTAAGGAGGCAAGGTTCGAGGTTGTCCCTAAATGCCAAATTTAGGGGCGTTTCAGGTAGGTACAGGTTGAGACCAATGTGTCCCTTCCTTGGGGTGGGTACACCCCCTATTATGCCATCCTCCAGTGGGAAGGAGGCATAAGCTTCTCTGGTTGGCTGGGTCTCCCATTTTCAAGATGGCAGGGACTGAGAGTTGTGCCACGCCTCCTCCACCCGAGGGGTGGAGTTGGCAAAGGTGGGCACACCTCTCCTCCTATCTTGGTTTTCCCACCGATTCTCCCTCCCAAATTAGGGGTTAGAACCGGTGTAGGCCAGTTGCTGGGAGCAGCAAATGGCTGGGTCACCTCACAAAAGCGAAAGGCCTTTGAAGCTTCCCCTTCGTGGACCCTGCCCAATCTGGGGGAGGAGGCTTGGCACCTCTGCTTTGCTTTGCTTCAGAACCCCAAGACCGGGAAGCCCTCGACCCAGCGGTCCAGAAACATGTCTGGAGGTGGCAGCTGGCGAGCAGCCACTCAGCCAGGACACTAGAGTTAGGTCATTTTTCAGGTGGCGCCTCTAAGATGCCCTCTGAGTTCATTTGGCATTAAATCCCACACTGGCATCGGTGTTGGTTTAATCGGCTGAGAAGATTGATACCAAACTTCCCAGAATTTACTAAAGCCATTATGGTGCTGTGGCGTTCTTAATGACAAACTCTCAGACCATATACTCTTTATGGCTTTTCTGCACTTACAATGTCTAAGAATGGACTTAGACACTGTAGGGGTGCAGGGCTCATGCACCTGTACCCTCACCAGTGGTATAATGCACCCAGCTAGAGGGGTGTCTTACAAATACCACAACCAATGGGTTGTAGGCATGACACACAGTTATGTGTGCCATGTTGAATCTTAATACTTCTCTGCACCAAAACATGCAGCCTTCAAGGGCAGTGTGTGTTAGTGTTAGGCTACAGGGCCTCTAAGGGTGGCACAATATGTGCTGAGGTCCTTAGAGTGTTACAACAAACAAATGATGGACGGAATGCTGACAATGCAGACATTCTCCCCCAGTCAAGAGATCTGGGTTAAATCCATCGTTCTTTTGCCCACTACACCACCCCAGTTTAGACATGGCTATATGCAAATCAGTCTTGACCCTGTGCCTCATGGGAACAGTCCAGCCCGAACTGCCAAGCCATGTCTTCCCTGGACCGGAATCAAGCATCCTAGGACCGGTTTCTGGCTATCAGCCGTCATCAGCCAGGATAGCTTGACTCCAGTGGCGTAGTGAGCACGGGTCCCACGTCTGGGAATACCCATTCCACTTAGGGCGAAAAGTGTTACAACAAACAAATGATGGACGGAATGCTGACAATGCAGACATTCTCCCCCAGTCAAGAGATCTGGGTTAAATCCATCGTTCTTTTGCCCACTACACCACCCCAGTTTAGACATGGCTATATGCAAATCAGTCTTGACCCTGTGCCTCATGGGAACAGTCCAGCCCGAACTGCCAAGCCATGTCTTCCCTGGACCGGAATCAAGCATCCTAGGACCGGTTTCTGGCTATCAGCCGTCATCAGCCAGGATAGCTTGACTCCAGTGGCGTAGTGAGCACGGGTCCCACGTCTGGGAATACCCATTCCACTTAGGGCGAAAAGTGTTACAACAAACAAATGATGGACGGAATGCTGACAATGCAGACATTCTCCCCCAGTCAAGAGATCTGGGTTAAATCCATCGTTCTTTTGCCCACTACACCACCCCAGTTTAGACATGGCTATATGCAAATCAGTCTTGACCCTGTGCCTCATGGGAACAGTCCAGCCCGAACTGCCAAGCCATGTCTTCCCTGGACCGGAATCAAGCATCCTAGGACCGGTTTCTGGCTATCAGCCGTCATCAGCCAGGATAGCTTGACTCCAGTGGCGTAGTGAGCACGGGTCCCACGTCTGGGAATACCCATTCCACTTAGGGCGAAAAGTGTTACAACAAACAAATGATGGACGGAATGCTGACAATGCAGACATTCTCCCCCAGTCAAGAGATCTGGGTTAAATCCATCGTTCTTTTGCCCACTACACCACCCCAGTTTAGACATGGCTATATGCAAATCAGTCTTGACCCTGTGCCTCATGGGAACAGTCCAGCCCGAACTGCCAAGCCATGTCTTCCCTGGACCGGAATCAAGCATCCTAGGACCGGTTTCTGGCTATCAGCCGTCATCAGCCAGGATAGCTTGACTCCAGTGGCGTAGTGAGCACGGGTCCCACGTCTGGGAATACCCATTCCACTTAGGGCGAAAAGTGTTACAACAAACAAATGATGGACGGAATGCTGACAATGCAGACATTCTCCCCCAGTCAAGAGATCTGGGTTAAATCCATCGTTCTTTTGCCCACTCGATTCAAGCAAGCCTGGCTGAAGACGGCTGAAATGCCAGAAACCGGTCCTAGGAAGCTTGTTTCCGGTCCAGGGAAGGCATGGCTTAGCAGTTCGGGCTGGACTGTTCCCATGAGGCACAGGGTCAGACTGATTTGCATATGGCCATGTCTGAACTGGGGTGGCAGAGTGGGCTAAAGAACGGTGATGGATCAAACCCAGATCTGTTGACTGGGTGTGAGTGTTTGATTGGTTCTGATGCTCCGTCCATCACCACCCCCTTTTGTACCGCTTTGTTCGCCATAAGTTGGCAGGGTATGCTCAGACGTGAGTCCCTTGCTCACTTTGCCACTCGATTCAAGCAAGCCTGGCTGAAGACGGCTGAAATGCCAGAAACCGGTCCTAGGAAGCTTGTTTCCGGTCCAGGGAAGGCATGGCTTAGCAGTTCGGGCTGGACTGTTCCCATGAGGCACAGGGTCAGACTGATTTGCATATGGCCATGTCTGAACTGGGGTGGCAGAGTGGGCTAAAGAACGGTGATGGATCAAACCCAGATCTGTTGACTGGGTGTGAGTGTTTGATTGGTTCTGATGCTCCGTCCATCACCACCCCCTTTTGTACCGCTTTGTTCGCCATAAGTTGGCAGGGTATGCTCAGACGTGAGTCCCTTGCTCACTTTGCCACTCGATTCAAGCAAGCCTGGCTGAAGACGGCTGAAATGCCAGAAACCGGTCCTAGGAAGCTTGTTTCCGGTCCAGGGAAGGCATGGCTTAGCAGTTCGGGCTGGACTGTTCCCATGAGGCACAGGGTCAGACTGATTTGCATATGGCCATGTCTGAACTGGGGTGGCAGAGTGGGCTAAAGAACGGTGATGGATCAAACCCAGATCTGTTGACTGGGTGTGAGTGTTTGATTGGTTCTGATGCTCCGTCCATCACCACCCCCTTTTGTACCGCTGAGGTCCTTAGAGGCCTTCCCTGGTCATAGTGCCCTTGGCACCCATGGTACCTTTTACAAGGGACTTGCATGTGGCCAGAGAGGTGCCAATTGGGGGTGCAAAGGTACAGTTTTAGAGAAAGAACACAGGCCCTGGTTAGCAGGAACCCAGTGACACTTAGTCAAAGAGCATCAACATCAGGCAACATGGGGGAGGCAACCATGCAAAAAGGGGCACTTTCCTACACAGAGCATAAAAATATTATAAACCCAAAAAAATCCACTCCTTAAAGTGAACAGTGGTTCCTTCCCATGTGAAATGATTGTTTCATAGTGCCCAAATGGACTATTTGCTATCCAGTTCCAGGATGCAGTTAATGGGTCTCTCGTGGTTGTTAAACGTATTACAACGTTAAATGGCTACCAGAGTTCAAACTGGGCACCACTTGTGCTGAAAATTGACTAGTAATCACTGTAAGTGTACCAGTTTCTTGTGAATGGCTGTCACGGTCAAAATCCTTAAGTAGCATGGGAATTAATTGGACCTGGGTCACTCCCTTAAGCCATACACTCCCACTTGTAACTGGGGAACTTGAAGGTCCCGGTGTAAATGCATCCTCAAAATGTGATATTTCCAGATTCTTAAAACATATTGGGGTGGTACAACTATGTTCGAGGCATGTGGGCTGCTGAATTCATATCTGTGCATAGATCGCCGCCTAGTGTTGGGTCCGGATGTTTGCACGTTGTTGTCCTGGAAGAGTCTTCGAAGTATCACGAGATAGGTGACTCCTCCCCTGGACCACAGTGCGCATGGGCATCCTCTCCATCCTTAGATTGTTTTTTCCGCCATTGGGTTCGGATGTGCTTATCTTAGCTCAAGTTAGGAAAATTTTGTTTAAGGCCAAAAGGCCTTTAGTTTTCGTCGGTACTGTTCCCGCTCGGTATTGACTGCTTTCTTGCTTAGTTTAGAAACTTCTTCCAGTTTTTCGGATCCGTTTAATCCGAACATCGACCTTACATCGACGATGGAATCGAGGACCCCATTCAAACGGTGTCCTGTATGCCACGCCAAATACCCACACATCGACGTCCACCCGGTATGCAACAAATGTCTCTCGCCGGATCACGACGAATCGAAATGTATGGCCTGTGCCCGATTCCGATCCAAGAAGACTCTCGGAATCGACGGGCAGCGAGATTAGAAGCGCAGCAATCGGCACCGGCCCCGGCCAACATCTTCAGCACCGAGGACGAAGATGTTGAAAGCGTGGAAGAAGTAAACTCCAGCCCCGCTTCCGAACACGATTCCCGATCGGAAGACGCCGATGAAGCGCTTTTTCACAGGGAAGAAGCCGTCGATGAGGTAGGAGACTACGATGAGGCCTTTGGGGCCGAAGAAGATAGCTCTGGTGAAGAGCCAGGCCTACCCGTCGAAACGGAGGCTATCAAAGTGCGTCATTCTACGGCTCCGGTCAAGGGATCGCCTC
This sequence comes from Triturus cristatus, assembly GCF_964204655.1. NCBI lineage: Eukaryota > Metazoa > Chordata > Amphibia > Caudata > Salamandridae > Triturus > Triturus cristatus. The sequence continues at coordinate 1,136,830,623 of NC_140579.1, forward strand.
CGGGCCTTACCCGAGATCAATCCCAAAGTTCTTCGGCCCCGCCTTCGGGCCCGGCCTCGAACATCCAGCACGAGCCTTTATTACCGAAAAAGACTGGTTTCCCTTCAATGAAACCGAAACCAATCGTCGCACCAGTTCCACCGAAACCAAAAGTGAAACTGGCAGTGGTCGGCTCGAAGACCTCCACTCCTTCGACGCCAGCACAGACCATCGGCTCCGAAGGCACTACGAGGGATTTCGGCGCCGAACTCGCTGCAGCAGATATCGGTACCGACCCAAAAAGGAAGGCCATCGGTCCCACAAAAGCACCTTGGCCCCTAGCACCGAAGCAGTCGGCCCCGACCACCAAAGTCAAAATGGCCGCTCCATCTGAGTCCACTTCGAAGACAGCGACACGCGTCAAGTCATCGGCTCCGACGACCGCTGATACCTCTCCTCGGATCGATGACCCTGTGGCTCCGAAGCAGTCGACGCCTACCTCTACGGAACCACTCTGCACCAAAGAACCTTCGGCGTTCTCGGTGCGGCAAGTCGCGGCGTCGTTGCAACGCATCAGGGAACAGGCAGCCCTCCGGTCCACTTCGGGCCCCGACCCGAACAAGGCTCCAAAGGCACCCTCGGCACCAACCAACATCACTTTTGGTTTGCCGCCATCCACGGCGCCGAAGATGTTCGAGATCCGAACACGTGTCCGCCAGACAAAGTCCCCATCTACTGGACACTCTCCTACTGAGCCTTCACAGTCACAATTCATCGACGCCGACACTGGCAGACTCATGCTCCGAAAACGGAAGGTCACGCCAGAGCAGGCCTTGGACTCCTACAGAATCCCTCTGAAGCAGAAACTGCCAGCAGAGTCGGAACCGGTTCTATACGAACGCTTGCACACGTCCTATCAGGATCCCCAGTCCTTTTCTCCTACGCCCTCCGACACGGACGCAATGGAGGATTACATAGGTGATGATACCACCTACCCTAGGGATATCGATCCTGAAGAGCAGCAGGACCCAGATCAAGCTTGGGATGACCCTGCAGACCAGGGTGCCGCAACAGATACCCAGGACACGCAGCTTTACGGCGTAAAAACATCTCCCACAGAGGACACTGCTGCCTTCAATGCCCTCATAGAACGTGCTGCAGCCAATCATGGAGTACAACTCCACTCTGACACAGTTGAGGAAGACTTCTTGGTGGACACTTTCGCCTCCTCCGAGAGAACTGTCAAAACTTTGCCCATGTTGAAAGGTGTTCTCAAGCCTGCAAAGGACATTTTCAAGGAAACAACCAGGGCACGGGTGCTAAACCCCAGGATTGAAAAAAAATACAAACCTGCGCCCGGGGACCCTATGTACATTAGAGGTCAGTTACCTCTGGACTCCATGGTGGTTGCTAACGCTCGCAAACGAGCCCACTCGCAAACAACAGGTGATGCTCCTCCCCCAGACAAGGAGTCCAAAGTGCTGGAGACCTCAGGCAAGAGAATTGCAGCTCAAGCAGCAAACATCTGGCGCATTGCCAATACACAGGCCCTCATGGCTCGCTATGATCGTTCACACTACGACACGCTAGAGTCACTACTCCAGCATCTGCCAGACGAATACAAAGAGGCAGCGGAGCTCCTCATCAGAGAGGGACAACTTCTTACCAACGCATCCATTAAGTGCGCACTAGATGCTGCCGACACAGCTGCAAGTGCGATAAACACCAGCGTCATGTTACGACGACACGCTTGGTTAAGAATCTCCGGATTCAAACCAGAGATTCAAAACAACATCCTGAATCAGCCAGTCAACCCCGACTACTTATTCGGCCCAGAAGTTGACACCACCTTAGAAAAAATAAAGAAGGACACTGACACTGCGAAGTCAATGGGAGCTCTGCAAACGCAGACATTTCGTAGTGGCTCCTTTCGTCGCCCCGGGAATAGGGGAGCAGCTAGAGGCCAGGGGTCACAGCAGCAATACACTAAAGGGGGCACACAGAGTACCTACGATAAAACCAACAGAGGTGGATATCGTGGCTCCAGCACCAAGGGCAGAGGACGCGGTTACGGCAACACCAGGTCCTCACCCAAGAACAAAACGTGACGCCCTCTCCCTTCCCCCCGACCACATAACACCTGTCGGGGGGGAGACTCCAGCGGTTCCTGTCCACGTGGAAAACCATCACCACGGACAGGTGGGTCAGGGATATTATCCAGCACGGTTACTGTCTCGAATTAACCTCCACTCCACCCACAATACCGCCAAAGCACCGTCCTATGTCCGCAGAGCACATAGCATTATTGCAGCAGGAAGTGCTAAGTATGCTGCAAAAAGGTGCAATAGAGGTCGTGCCCGTCAACCAGCAGGGGACAGGGGTGTACTCTCTGTACTTCCTAATCCCAAAAAAGGACGGGTCGCTCAGACCTATACTAGACCTGAGACCCCTCAACCACTACATTCTGTCAGAGCATTTTCATATGCTCACCCTACAGCAGGTTCTCCCGCTGCTCAGCCAGGGAGACTTCCTAGCCACACTAGACCTCAAAGATGCGTACTTCCACATACCCATACACCCGTCACACAGGAAATATCTCCGGTTCACTATTCAGGGACAGCACTATCAATTCAAAGTCCTCCCCTTCGGCGTGACAACAGCACCCAGGGTTTTTACCAAGTCCCTAGCTACAGTGGCTGCACATCTACGGAGACAACACATTCACGTCTACCCTTACCTGGACGACTGGCTTGTTCAGGCAAAGTCAGCCCAGCAATGTGCCAGCCACATGTCCCTCACCATTCACCTTCTTCACAGTCTGGGATTCTCACTAAATTACTCAAAATCACATCTACAACCCGCACACGTACGACAGTACCTGGGCGCGACCATAGATACTCTGGCAGCCACAGCTCAGCCAAATTTAGTGAGGATCAACAGCATGCAACTGCTGATCTCAAAGTTCAAACCTCAACACTCCCTTCCTGCGCGAGTGTTCATGCAGTTGATAGGCATGATGGCCTCCTGCATTTTCATAGTCCCGCATGCGAGACTACATATGCGCCCGCTTAAGGAGTGCTTAGCACGTCAATGGAATCAGGCTCACGGGCAATTAAAAGACCTAGTGTTGGTGAGCGGTCGGGAATACAACTCTCTGCATTGGTGGAATCCACAAAACCTTTGCAAGGGCCGACTATTCCAAGAGCCTATTCCACAAATAATACTGACGGCGGACGCCTCTCTCCAGGGATGGGGAGCTCATGTACTCAATTACACAGTGCAGGGACTATGGACAACACAACAAAAGAAGATGCACATCAACGTTCTGGAACTGATAGCAATCTTCCTCGCCATGAAGGCATTCAAAGTACACTTGTGCAACAAAGTTGTGTTGATCCGGACGGACAACATGACTGCCATGTACTACATACAAAAGCAGGGAGGAACACACTCTCCACAGTTGTCTCACCTGGCTCAGAGCATGTGGAAGTGGGCCATTCAGAGGAACATATTCCTCATGGCGGAACACCTCCCCGGCAAGGACAACCAGATGGCGGATCTGCTCAGCAGACACAGCCACCAGATGCACGAGTGGGAGCTACACCCATCCGTACTCCAACCGTACTTCCAACAGTGGGGTCATCCAGAGATAGACCTATTCGCCACAAACGAAAACGCAAAATGCCAAAGCTTTGCCGCCAGGTTCCCACATCCGCAATCGCAGGGCAATGCGATATGGATGAACTGGTCCGGCAGATTTGCGTACGCTTTTCCCCCAGCGCCATTAATACCGCTGGTGGCACGCAAACTGCGACAGCACTCACTGACACTCATCCTAGTTGCTCCAACGTGGGCGCGCCAGCCATGGTACACCACCTTTCTGGAACTTTCCGTGGTGCCGCATCAAAGGCTGCGGATAAAACCTGCACTCTTAACGCAGAGCCATGGCGAAATTCAGCACCCAGATCCGCAACAGCTGAACCTGGCAATCTGGCTCCTGAAGTCCTAGAGTTTGGCTACCTAAACCTGCCACCTGACTGTATGGAGATCATCAAGGAGGCCAGGAGACCCACTACCAGAGCTTGCTATGCAGCTAAATGGAAGAGGTTTGTCATTTACTGCACCAACAATGACATTAACCTGCTAGACGCATCCATTCAAAACATAATCTGTTACCTCTTACACTTATACCGATGCAATCTGGCATACACCCCAATCCGTATCCATTTAACCGCAATAGCAGCCTATCTCCAAAACAGGCAGCACCTCTCTTTATTCAGAGTGCCTGCCATCAAAGCCTTCTTGGAAGGACTTAAACGAGTGATTCCCCCAAGGCACCCACCAGCACCAGTGTGGAACCTCAACTTGGTCCTCACCAGACTAATGGGTCCACCCTTCGAACCTCTCCACTCATGTGAGATTCAATTCCTCACCTGGAAAGTAGCTTTCCTAGTAGCAATCACTTCGTTAAGAAGAGTTAGTGAACTCCAGGCACTAACCATTCAAGAGCCATTCATACAAGTTCACACAAACAGGGTCGTACTACGTACCAACCCCAAATTCATGCCTAAAGTAATATCGCAGTTCCACATGAATCAAACTATTGAACTGCCTGTTTTCTTTCAAAATCCACAAAATGTCGCTGAGAGAATGCTCCATACACTAGATGTAAAGAGGGCCCTCATGTACTATATAGACAGAACTAAGGACTTTAGAAAGACAAAACAACTTTTCGTTGCCTTTTCTCCACAACACAAGGGCAACGCCATTTCCAAAGCAGGTATAGCCAGATGGATTGTTAAATGTATTCAAATTTGCTATCAAAAAGCTAAACGCACACGAACGATTCCCCCACGAGCCCACTCAACACGAAAGTTAGGGGCGTCCATGGCTTTCCTGGGAAACATTCCTTTACAGGAAATATGTAGAGCAGCCACATGGTCCACTATCCATACATTTACCAAACACTACTGCGTAGATGTACACTCAAAACAGCAGGCAGCTGTAGGACAGGCTGTTCTCAAAACTCTTTTTCAGACTGCTGCAGCTGGCATTGGTAGCCGCCGCTAATAGGAGGTACTGCTATGTATTCTATGCACAGATATGAATTCAGCAGCCCACATGCCTCGAACTGAATATGCTACTTACCAGTATGCATCTGTTCTTGGCATGTAGGGCTGCTGACATTCATATCGCCCACCCTCCTCCCCGGCGCCTGTAGCAGCTTCAGCTCTCAGAATTACTGTATAGCATGGTCATCACTTACTGTATCTACTCCATCACTGCCACAATGGCGAAAAACAATCTAATGATGGAGAGGATGCCCATGCGCACTGTGGTCCAGGGGAGGAGTCACCTATCTCGTGATACTTCGAAGACTCTTCCAGGACAACAACGTGCAAACATCCAGACCCAACACTAGGCGGCGATCTATGCACAGATATGAATGTCAGCAGCCCTACATGCCAAGAACAGATGCATACTGGTAAGTAGCATATTCATTCTGAAATCATAGCGACAATCTTCATCCACAAAATTTCTATCCATGATCCAGTATGGATAAAAAAGGATGTGAAAAAGGGATAATGTCTGGTCCAACAAAATTGGGGAAAGTTAGTGGGTGCTGTGGTGGAGGGGTGGATGGGAGGCACTTATAATGGGTACATTAGTTAAATTTATCCTGCACATCCTTGGCCATCTTGATGTCTAGATGTCATTCTTTGTTCAAGGACAGCTGGGGTTTCAGGTATCCCAGGTTCCTCATCCGCTCACATTCTTTAGCATCTGTCACATACATCTTTAGTAGGGTGGCCTTGTTCTTTTTTCTTCTGGTCACTGCTGCTCCTGCCCTCACCCAGGGCTCAAGCATATCTTCTACTGTGTCATGGCACGATGCTGGCGGGACGTTGTGTCCTAGACTTAGTTCCGGCATTGAGAGTAAGAGAAGAATAGATTGTGGTCTTGGACACATGGTTTATTTCAGGTTTAACGGCAGAGCTTTCCGATGCTAAAGATAATACAAGGAATCGATTGTGAAAAGTTGGCCCTTATCCATTTGTCGGACTGTACATTTGGAAAGCAGTCATAGCAAAATTGTACTAACTACCAGTGCACTGCAGGGTATCTTTTCCTGAACATTTCTATAACGAGAAGAGGTTGTGGTCCGGCAACAAATGGTCTAAAGAGTATATATTCAAACAGGCAGGTCAGGCTCTCAAAGTGTGATCTTAAATGTTTAGACTACCTTCCGATCAGGACAAAAGAGAAGGTCACACATGATGTGGATTGGGCTCCTACAGATATGTCATCATTGGACATGCAGCAGTTTGTGACCGAACCCACTCACGTCGCTGGTCACACTCTAAACACCATCTTTTCCAATAGCCAAATCTCTGTACTTTGTATAAGATCCCTTGTCTGGTCTGACCACGCCGTCATCTACTTTCACTGGACATTGGGCCATGGCCACGCAAGCGAAGGACGCATTCCTCTCTATACCACCTAAATTGGGTGATTGTCTCTCCCTTGGAGTTCAGCCTTGCCTTGAGCGAGCTTACTCCTTAAATGAGCGGGTACATTGAGGTCAATGCTCGATCGGTCTACACCTGGCTTATGCAGGCAGCCGACTGCAGAGTGCCCATTAAACAGTGAGATATCATGCCCTCAAGAAAACGACACTCAGACCCTTGGTTCAACAATGAGCTCAAGGAGCTCAGAAAGTACTGTAGGAAACTAGAAAGGAGCTGACGGCATGAGTTCCTTCCTAATGACAGATCTATATACAAGAAGCTTTGAATTCGTATCACCAAGCAATCAAAAAAGCACACTCCGATTTTTTTCATAGCTCAGATTGACACATCCCACAACAAACCTGGTGAGGTATTTAAAATCATTAAAAGGTTTACTCACCTGGACACCCTGCTGCAGCCATTAACACCCTCTATCAAATTCTGCACACAACTCTCCAATTTCTTTTATTCTAAAATCAAAACCATTGTGGAATCCTTAGATGTCACAAACGCTGTCTCCATGGGAATTAGTTGCGCCATGGCTCGGCTGGAGGTTAGATCGTCCCAGTGTGGCCAATTGTTACAGGAATTTGCCTCTATCTTGATGGAGTCTGCTCATGCACTGTGAACATCTAAATCTGGGTCGCCTGATGACCCTTGCCTTCCCCATATTCTGTTCTCCAAAAGCGCCACCATTAATTACTAGAGAAGCACAAAAGTTTACAGCTCTCTGCCTTCTTAGAGCAGAACAAGTTACTGCACCCCTCCCAGTTGGGCTTTCTCCCGGGCTTCAGCACTGAGACCACACTGCTGAAGGTGGCTGATATAATAAGACTAGCGGTGGGTTAGGGGAAGCAGGTGGCACTGATTCTCCTTGATCTATCCTCTGCTTTTTACAAGGTCTCTCATTGGACACTCCTGCAGCGCCTCAGTTCTATAGGCTTTTGTGGCTCAGCCTTGGCGTGGCTCTTCTCCTTTCTGGCAGACAGGTCCCAATCAGTTTAGGTGGCCCCAGTTGCCTCAGAACCAAATCCCTTTGGGGTTTCTCAGGGGGCTGCATTGAGCCCCACATTATCCAATGGTTATATGATCCCTTTTGCAACCTTGATAGAATCGTTTGGAGTGCAAATAGTATCCTATGCTGATGATACGCAACTGCTCCTCACCCTGGGCAGAAACGTACCCAACACACTGAGCAATTTCCAGGCATGCTTGATAGCTGTGTTCCAAGGGATGCATGACAGTTGCCTTCAATGCAACACCAGCAAGACAGAAATCCTGCTCTTTAATATTCCACCACCCAGCTGGGACAACGGCTATTGGCCAAATGATGTCCTGCCGCTACCAGACCCTACTATGTTGGCGTGTAATCTTGGAGTGAATTTGATAGTGCTTCTTTCCTTTTCCCCACAGGTGAGAGGGGTAATAGCTACCTGTTTTGGTCTGCTAAAAATGGTAAAAAAAAGTTTACTCCAGTATTGGCTCTTTCATAGATTCACATGCCTGAATCATTCCCTGTCGTCGAGACAGGAGTCTCTGCTACATAAAAAAGCATTGCTTAGTAGTATAGCAAACTGAAAAAAGGCCTAGGCCCATTTTCCTTTGCAACCCATAACCTTCGTTATGTAAAAAAGGACCAAACTTGTCTCTGAAACAATCAGAGCCTGTCACCCTCTAGAGCACTCCTGAGAGAACCTTCTGCCCCTCAGATTTTCTACCGCACGTAGTGCTAGGGAGTCTCCTTTGAGCTCTGCTCAAATTCTACAGTTGGTTCTAGATTGAGGAGATTTTTCAACTGATTTTTCTACATCAGCTGTTGGAGAATGGCTGATAAGGAGAAGGGCTTGTTTAGAGCCTGTGCCACCTGTTCAAAGAAGAGGTTATATACTGACGACCCTCATAAAGATTGTATATACTGCCTTTACCCACACCATCAGGCGAAGGAGTGTAAGGTATGTCGTACCTTTTCTAATAAGACTCTGAGGGATCGTGAAGGCAGACTGTTAATTTGGCTCCAAAAACTTAAGACCAGGAAGGACGTCGTGTCTAATGACAGTGATGAGGCGTCAACTGTATCAAGGAGGTCTCAGAAGAGAGGTAGATCTCCTCAGGCTCATACCTCAGGGGAGAAACCTGAGATGCTGTTAAAAAGATCACATCTAGGTCTTCAGAGCGCAGTCCCTCAATCTCCTCAAATTAAGGAAAAGGAGAGTAAGGGTCGTGCTTCAGGGGTAAAGCATTCAAAGAAGACAAGTTCAGAGCCTTCAATATCAACCCTTAAAATTAAACATACGCTTAAAAAACCAGCTTCTACTTCGCCTGAAGAAAAATTAGAAAAATCTTCATCGCCGACGGGATCGACGACGAAGAAAGTAGGTTCGTCGACGAAGAAAAGTGAGATAAAGGTCATTATTAAACCTGTAACCTCGTCGACGATGGCATCGGCAACAGCAGCGACGACGACAGTGACGACGACCACAACTACGTCGTCGACGGCACCGTCGACGACAGTGACAACTGCATCGTCGACAACGGCAACGATGACTACAGCGTCGACGGCTTCATCAGCGACGACGGTGTAGTCGGCGGTTACTATGGCAATCTCGTCGACGGGCCAGAAAAACTGGATTTTGCCAGGAAAAAAAGGATTACCCCGGACATTACATCTCCTAGTAAGGTAACGCCTCTGGTTCCATCCCACTTGTTGGAGGAGGAAGACTCGCAGGAGGAAGATAATGAGGGTCCTTTTGGTTATGCAAGTAGCCCCGCTCAGTTACACGTTAAATGTCAGGAAGATGACTGGGAGGATGATTATGGGGGTTATCAAGACCGCCCCCGACAACATGATCAGGAAGAGATGGTGAGTGTTCCAGCTTCTCTACTGACTGATTTGCAGTTCATGTTGGACGACTATAAGAGGAGGCATCCTTTACCTCATACTACCCAAAGGATTCCAGTGGCTACGTCGCACTCTGTTCAGTGTACACCGGTGCGAAGACAAGAGGTACCGGTTCCTGTGCCAATATCACCATTGCCGCAACCGGTTCTAGACACATCTGACGATGAGGAGCAGGAGGAGGGGGAGATAACGGAACCTAGTAAGGAAGGGATGATTATCTAATTCCGTCCCCTTCATCTCCTTCACCGAGGCCTGTGGATTCTCATCCGGAGGACATTGGAGGGTTCCATAAGCTGATGGAGAGAGCCACGCAGAGATTTGCGCTCAATATGTCATCGGATAAAGCAGAATGCTTTTTATAGGATTACAAAGAGCCGTTTCGCAAGACTGTTAGATCTCTTCCAATTGTGAGTCATCTATGGGAAGAAGGTCTCAAAGTTATGGAGACGCCGGCAACGGTTACTCCAGTGCATGCTAGACTGGACAAGAAATACAAAGCACCTTCGGATGCTCCGGCTTGTTTATTAGGTCACCCCAAACCGGACTCCGTTATAACTCAAGCGGCGCAACAAAATTCGAGGAATCTGTCCGCTCCAATTTCAGCGCCACCGGACAGAGAGGGTAGGCGCTTGGATAATGCAGGGAAGAGGTTTTCGCCCATGTCTGCCCTTCTGGTCAAGGCGGCAAATGCCCTAGCCATCCTGGGCAGGTATGATAGGCAAATGTGGTGCGACCTATCACCATACATAGACAGCATACCTGAGGCTGACAGACAGGAAGCCAGGAAAATCTTCCAAGAAGGTGAAAGGACTTCGGCTGAAGTCATAGATTGCGCAATGGACATTGCGACCACGGCTTTCAGATCTTTGGGAGGAGCAGCTGTTTTGCGCAGACAAGGATGGTTAGGAGCAACATCTTTTAGGCCTGAAGTCCAGAATAAGATCTTGAATCTTCCGTTCAATGGAGAAGATCTGTTTGGGAAGCATGTTGATGAGGCCTTACAGAGTATCAAGAAGGATACGGAAACAGCGAAATCTCGGGGAACATTACAATATAGAAAAGTTCCTTTTCGTGGCTCAAGAGGTAGGGGCCAAACCTCTTATAGAGGGGGTTACCAACAAGGCCGGTATTCTTCCTACTCCACATCATCTCAGCCATATCGTCAACAATATTCACAGAGACAAACAGGAGGTCGCCAAGGGAAAGACACCAGCCGGAGGCAATGACAGTCTGGTGACACCTATTCCTCACATGTCGCATATTCCCCTGGGTGGAAGAAGTTCCTATCATCTTCAAAATTGGCAGCAAATAACGACGGACCAATGGGTCCTCAACATAATACAATACGGTCATACTCTAGAGTTTCAGGAAATCCCCCCCCCTTGTACACCACCAAGATATCAAGAGGTCACGTATTTACATCAGATGCGTCAAGAAATTCGGACAATGGTCCGAAAGGGAGCAATAGAACCGGTACCGAATTCCTAGAGAGGAAGGGGATTTTATTCCCGTTTTTTTCTGATCAAGAAAAACGTTCTTCAATGGCGCCCCATCTCAGATCTCTAAATACTTACCTCACGGATCAATCCTTCAGAATGATCTCCCTCCAGGATATTCTGCTGCTATTAAACCCAGGGGATTATATGACCAAACTGGACTTACGAGATGCGTATTTTCATATCCCAATCTATCCTTCACACAGGCAGTACCTTCGGTTCGTGGTGGCCGAAGATCATTACCAATTCAAGGTGCTTCCTTTTGGTCTGAAATCAGCCCCGAGGATTTTTACAAAATGCCTGGCTCCAGTGGCAGCGGTTCTAAGGAGACAGAAACACCAAGTATTTCCTTACCTCGACGACTGGCTAGTCAAGGCTCCATCGGCAGCGTCAGCCCGGTTGTCAACAGGGGCTTGCGTGGAACTATTTGCCAGATTAGGCCTCACTCTAAACGAGGAGAAGTCAGCTCTGCAACCGTCAAGAAATATCACTTTCTTGGGACCAATTCTGGATACGGAGGTAAACAGAGCATTCCCCTCCGAGGAAAGACAGCGGGGAATAATAGCTCTATCCCAGGCTTTTATAAAAAGAAAGTCTCTTTCAGTACGCAAGTACAAGTCATTGCTGGGAACGACATCATCTTGCATTCCCCTCGTACCTTTCTGCAGACTACGGATGCGTCCGTTACAAGAGCACCTGGATCTTCAGTGGCATCAAGCAACAGGATCCTTCGAGGATATACTCAAAGTGACGCCGATCATGATCCACGCGGCAACATGGTGGACCCGGAATCGAAACATCTCGCAGGGTCTTTCTTGCCTGACTCAACCAGCTCCTTTAGTGGTTACGACAGATGCGTCCTTGGAGGGCTGGGGAGCATTCCTTCAGGATCTGCAGGTCAGCGGTCGCTGGAAATTGAACAAACAGCAATTGCATATCAACCTCTTGGAGCTCAGAGCCGTCCGCTTAGCGTTGTTGGCGTTCCTGCCAAGGATTCAAGGTGCAGCCGTGTTGGTAAGAACAGACATCACAACAGCAATGCACTATTTGAACAAACAGGGAGGAACAAGATCACTCTCCCTGTCTCGAGAAGCCCAGTTTATATGGGAATGGGCTCTATGACACGAAGTATCCATTACAGCGGAACATCTTTCAGGGGACCAGAACACCAAGGCGGATACTCTAAGCAGACTAAAGTCTGTCTGTCACGAATGGGAGATCGACAACGAGATTTTGAGCAACATCTTCCAGAAATGGGGAACTCCGACAGTAGACCTTTTTGCGACAAGGGAGAACAGAAAATGCCAGTTCTTCGCAAGCTGGCTTCCCCAATGGGCATCTTGGGGGAATGCGTTTTTGATGGCATGGTCAGGCATCTTTGGCTACGTCTTTCTTCCAATTCCCATCCTGCCGCAGGTTCTTATGAAAATCAAGAAAGAACCATGCAGGATAATCCTGATAAGTCCGTGCTGGCCCAGACAGCATTGGTTTGCGGAGCTTCTTTTACTCAGAGGAGCGCCCGATTTGCCTGCAGCCGATACCGTCTCCTCTGACGATGAGCCAGGGGGAAATTCTTCATCCGGATCCGAAATCTCTGCATTTAGCAGCCTGGCTCCTGAATACTGCGAATTTCAACATCTGCACATCCCTACAGAGTGCAGGGAGAATCCATCTAGAGCCAGAGCGGATAGTACAAACAAAACATACCGGATGAAGTGGAAGAGGTTCTGTGTATGGTGCAAGAGGTCTAACATTCATCCGTTGCTTTCGGAATCTCACAAGATTATTCCATACATCTTGCTTTTGGCTAAGTCAGGTTTAGCTCCTGCATCTATAAAGGTACACCTAGCTGCAATTTCTCGCTTCAGAAAAACTGCCTCTGGTCCGTCTCTGTGATCTGCTAGAGTCATCAAACAATTTATGAAAGGACTGTTCCGAGTTTTCCCTCCAATAAAACCTCCACCACCTCTCTGGCAATTGAACGTTGTTCTTTCCCAGTTAATGAAACAGCCCTTTGAGCCAATTCACAGGGCAGAGCTGAAATTTCTATCGAGGAAAGTTGCGCTTCTCATTGCGCTCACTTCAGCCAGGAGAGTGGGAGAGATTCAGGCTCTCACGGTCCAGGAGCCTTTCTTGCAATTCAAAGAGGACAGAATAATACTCAGGACTAATCCAAGATTTATTCCAAAAGTTCCAACTGACTTTCATCTGAACGAACCATTAATTCTCAAACGATTTTTTCCACAACCATCAACAGCGGCGGAAAGAGCTTTCTATTCGCTGGATGTCCAGCGTTGTTTGAAGTTCTGTTTGCAGAAAACTAAGCCTTTCCGCAAGTCTTCACAACTTTTTGTTGCCTTTAGCGCACCCAGGAAGGGTTTCCCTTTGTCAAAAAGGGGTATTGCCAGATGGATTTCCAGTGCCATAGAGTATTGTCATCAGGCAGCTGGTCGACCTCTGAATGCACGAGTCCGTGCACATTCGACAAGAGCAGTCTCCACCTCTACTGCTCTATTTGCAGGAGTACCGATCCAGGATATCTGCAGGGCGGCGACCTGGACGAGTACGCACACCTTCACCAGGCATTACTGCTTGGATGCGGCCACAGGGAGAGATGTGGCGGTGGGAGAAGTGGTGCTGAGGAACCTTATCCAGTAACGGTGAGCCTTCTCTACCATCCCTCCTTCCTTTAATATCTACTTTTGCACATTTTATTGTTGTTTATTGTATTGGATGCCATTTGCAAGGGATTTTGGATATGTAGAATTTGATTTTACGGATACCATCTTTATCACGCTATATAGGTTCCCTTGTTTGAGGTTCTGGGTAACAAAAATTGTGCATTTATTTACTGCTCGCTATTCTGATTCAGGCATGTGAATCTATGAAAGCTCCAATACTGGAGTAAGAAAACAAGTTACTTACCTGTAACTGTAGGTTCGAGGCATGTGGGCTGCTGAATTCATATCTGTGCATAGATCGCCGCCTAGTGTTGGGTCCGGATGATTGCACATTGTTGTCCTGGAAGAGTCTTCGAAGTATCCTGAGATGGGTGACTCCTCCCCTGGACCACAGTGCGCATGGGCATCCTCTCCATCCACAGATTGTTTTTTTCCGCCATTGGGTTCGGATGCAACTATCTTAGCTCAACTTCGGAATACTTAGTTTTAGGCCAAAAGGCCTATAGTTTTCGTCGGTACAGTTACCGTTCGGTGTCGACTACTAGTTCTAGTGCTCCACACCCTTTTCAAAATTTCGAATCGAATTGGTCCAAACTTCGACGCTCCATCGACGATGGAATCGAGAACTCCGTTCAAGAGGTGTCCGTTGTGCCACGCCAAGTACCCTCACATCGATGTCCACCCGGTCTGTAATAAATGTCTCTCGCCGGATCACGACGAATCAAAATGCATGGCCTGCGCGCGGTTCCGATCCAAGAAAACTCTACGGAACCGACGGGCAGCGGGGCTCGAGGCGCAGCAGGCAGCGCCCGCACCCACCAACATATTCAGCACCGAGGACGAGGACGCCGAGAGCGTGGAAGAAATACTATCTAGCCCCGCTTCGGAGCATGGTTCCCAATCGGACGACGATGACGAAGAGCTCTTTCGACGTGAAGAAGCCGTCGACGAGGTAGGGGACATCGACGAAGCCTATGGGGCTGAAGAAGACAGCTCTCCCGAGGAGTTAGGCCAATCCGTCGAAACGGAGGCCGAAATTAGTCGTCAGGCTCCGGTCGAGGGATCGCCTTCGGGCCTTACCCAAGACCTAATCCATGGTTCCTCGGCCCCGCCTTCCGGCCCGGCATTGAACACTATGCAAGAGCCAATGTTACCCAAGACGACCGGGTTGTTAAACCCTAAAACATCCATCGCTCCAGTCCCTTCCAAATCGAAAGCGAAACTGGTGTTGGTCGGATCAAAGGCGTCGAAACAGTCCACTGCCTTGGCGCCGACGCCGAAGAAAGTCGTCGGCTCCGAACGCGTACAAAAAGACTTCGGCGCCGAGCTCACCGCAGCAGACGCGGTAGACGCACTGAAGAAGCGCGCCCCCGTGCACCACAAGGCACCGACACCTTCGGCGCCGACACCGAAGCCCGTCGCCTCCGCAGTCAAAATTGCCGCCTCTGCTACGTCGACGCCTAAAGCACCGATGCCGAAGAAGTCCTCGACTACGTCGACTATCGATGCATCCCTTCAAGCCAGTGACCCCCTTCCGACAAAAAAGTCGGGGTCGGCCTCCACACCTACTACCAAGATGCCCACCAAACCACCATCTCAGTTTGCTGTGCAACAGGTCTCTGCATCTCTCCAACGTATCCGGGACCAGGTAGCCCTCCACTCTACCTCGGGTCCCCACGCTACCTCACACGGTACAGTGCACTCTGAGCCCACCAACATTACCTTTGGGCTGCCACCGACATCGGCACCGAAACTCTTTCAAATTCGGACACGTGTCCTCCACACACAGTCCACCACCTCTGGCCTACCAGAACACGACCCTTCAGGGCCACAGTTTATCGACGCCGACACTGGCAGGCTCATGCTCCACAAGCGCAAGATCACTCCACTCAGGGAAGAGGTGCCATACAAAATTCCTCTTAAACGCAAGCTACCGGCGGAGCAGGAACCAGTGCTACAAGAGCACCTCCATCCCCTCCACTTAGATCCGCAGTCCTTTTCTCCTACCCCTTCTGAATCGGACCCAATGCAGGAATATGGTGGGGACGATACCATCTACCCCGGGGACGCAGATCCCGATGAAACACAGGATCCTGATCAGGCATGGGATGACCCCACAGACCCAAGTGTCACGCCACATGCTCAGGACGCGCAACTCTACAATATTAAAACTTATCCTACAGAGGACACGGCCGCATTTAATGCCCTTATCGAGCGGGCTGCTGCTCATCATGGGGTGGAACTGCACTCTGACGCCATTGAGGAGGACTCCCTGCTTGACACTTTCGCATCTTCGGAAAGAACTGTCAAGACTCTGCCCATGCTTAAAGGGGTTCTGAAGCCTGCCAAAGACATTTTCAAAGACACCACAAGAGTCCGAGTCTTAAACCCCAGGATTGAAAAGAAATATAAGCCTGCACCTGGTGACCCTAAATACATTAGGGGTCAGTTGCCATTAGACTCTATGGTGGTTGCCAACGCTCGCAAAAGAGCCCACTCACAGACAACTGGTGATGCTCCTCCCCCAGACAAAGAGTCAAAGGTCCTTGAAACATCTGGCAAACGTGTGGCAGCGCAAGCAGCCAATATCCTGCGCATTGCCAACACACAAGCACTCCTGGCACGTTATGACAGGTCACATTATGACACGCTAGAGTCACTGCTCCAACACCTACCAGAGGAGTATAAAGAGTGAGCGGAGCTCCTCATTAGAGAAGGACAACTCCTCACTAACGCGTCCATAAAATGCGCCCTAGACGCAGCTGACACAGCGGCCAGGGCAATAAACACTAGTGTCATGCTGCGACGCCATGCCTGGTTACACATCTCAGGCTTCAAACCCGAGATCCAAAACAATATCCTCAACTTACCGGTTAACACGGAATTTTTATTTGGCCCAGACGTTGACACTACCCTAGAGAAAATAAAAAAAGACACAGATACTGCCAAATCTATGGGGGCGCTACAAACCCAACAATTTCGTAGTGGCTCCTTTCGTCGCACTGGAAATAGGGGAACATCAAGAGGCCAGGGGTCACAACAACAGTATGCCAAAGGTGGCACACAAACCACCTACGACAAAAACAGGGGTGGATATCGTGGATCCAGCGCCAAGGGCAGGGGACGTGTATATGGCAACACCAGGTCCTCCCCAAAAAACAAAGTGACTCCCTCTCCCTACCCCCCCGACCACTTAACACCTGTCGGGGGACGACTCCAGCTGTTCCTGCCCGCATGGAAGAACATCACCACGGACAGGTGGGTCAGGGACATCATTCAACATGGGTACTGTCTGGAACTAACTTCCACTCCACCCAATATACCACCGAAGCACCGTCCTATGTCAGCCGAACACTTACATTTACTCCAGCAAGAAGTGCTTGCTATGCTCGCAAAAGGGGCCATAGAAGTAGTGCCCACCGCCCAGCAGGGCACAGGAGTGTACTCTGTACTTCTTGATCCCAAAAAAGGACGGCTCGCTCCGACCTATCCTAGACCTGCGACCCCTAAACCTATATATACTGTCGGAGCATTTCCATATGCTCACCCTCCAACAGGTTCTCCCACTACTCACTCAGGGGGATTTCCTAGCTACACTAGACCTGAAGGATGCATACTTCCACATACCAATACACCCTTCACACAGGAAATACCTCAGATTCACCATTCAAGGGAATCACTATCAGTTCAAAGTTCTCCCCTTCGGAGTAACAACAGCGCCCAGGGTCTTTACCAAGTGCCTGGCGACAGTGGCCGCGCATCTGCGAAGACAAAATATTCACGTCTTCCCTTATTTGGACGACTGGCTAGTTCAGGCCAAATCAGCACAACAATGTGCTGCCCACATGTCCCACACCATTCACCTTCTTCACGATCTGGGATTCTCACTAAATTACCCAAAATCAAGTCTCCAACCTGCGCACGTACAACAGTACTTAGGCGCGACAATCAACACTCTGGCTGCCACAGCTCAGCCAACTTTAGTGAGAATCAACAGCATGCAACTGCTGATCTCAAAATTCAAACCTCAACACTCCCTTTCGGCGCGAGTGTTCATGCTGTTGATAGGCATGATGGCCTCCTGCATCTTCATAGTCCCACACGCGAGACTACATATGCGCCCGCTTCAGGAGTGCTTAGCACGTCAGTGAAATCAGGCTCAAGGACAGTTGAAAGACCTAGTGTTGGTGAGCGGTCGGGCATACAACTCTCTGCATTGGTGGAATCCACAAAACCTTTGCAAGGGCCGACCGTTCCAAGAGCCTGTCCCACAAATAATACTGACAGCGGACGCGTCTCTCCAGGGATGGGGAGCTCATGTACTCCATTACACAGTGCAGGGACTATGGACTACACAACAGAAGAAGATGCACATCAACCTTCTGGAACTGATGGCAATCTTCCTGGCAATGAAAGCATTCAAAGTACACCTGTGCAACAAGGTCGTGTTGATCCGGACGGACAACATGACTGCCATGTACTACATACAGAAGCAGGGAGGAACACACTCTCCACAGTTGTCTCACCTGGCTCAGAGCATGTGGAAGTGGGCCATTCAGAGGAACATATTCCTCATGGCGGAACACCTCCCCGGCAAGGACAACCAGATGGCGGATCTGCTCAGCAGACACAGCCACCAGATGCACGAGTGGGAGTTGCACCCATCAGTACTCCAACCGTACTTCCAGCAGTGGGGTCATCCAGAGATAGACCTATTCGCCACAAGGGAAAACGCAAAATGCCAAAGCTTTGCCGCCAGGTTCCCACATCCACAGTCGCAGGGCAATGCGATATGGATGAACTGGTCCGGCAGATTTGCGTACGCTTTTCCCCCAGCGCCGTTGATACCGCTGGTGGCACGCAAACTGCGACAGCACTCACTGATAATCATCCTGGTTGCTCCAACATGGGCACGCCAGCCATGGTACACCACCTTTCTGGAACTTTCCGTGGTGCCGCATCAAAGACTGCGGATCAAACCCGCGCTTTTGACGCAGAACCATGGAGAAATTCAACACCCAGATCCGCAACAGCTGAACCTGGCAATCTGGCTCCTGAAGTCCTAGAGTTTGGCTACCTAAACCTGCCACCTGAATGTATGGAAATCATTAAGGAAGCTAGGAGACCCACTACCAGAGCTTGCTATGCAGCCAAATGGAAGAGGTTTGTCGTTTATTGCACCAACAATCACATTAACCCGCTAGACGCATCTATTCAGAACATAATCTGCTATCTATTACACCTATACCGATGCAATCTAGCATACACCTCAATACGTGTCCATTTAACCGCAATAGCAGCCTATCTCCAAAACAGGCAGCACCTCTCTTTATTCAGAGTGCCTGCCATCAAAGCCTTCTTGGAAGGACTTAAACGGGTGAATCCCCCAAGGCACCCCCCAGCCCCGGTGTGGAACCTCAACTTGGTCCTCACCAGACTAATGGGTCCACCCTTTGAACCTCTCCATTCTTGTGAGATTCAATTCCTTACCTGGAAACTGGCTTTCCTGGTTGCCATCACTTCCTTAAGAAGAGTTAGTGAACTCCAGGCACTAACCATTCAAGAGCCATTTATACAAGTTCACGCAAACCGGGTCGTACTGCGTACCAACCCCAAATTCATGCCTAAAGTAATATCGCAGTTCCACATGAACCAAACCATCGAACTGCCTGTTTTCTTTCAAAATGTCGCTGAGAGGATGCTCCACACACTAGATGTAAAGAGGGCCCTCATGTACTATATTGACAGAACTAAAAACTTTAGGAAGACTAAACAACTCTTTGTTGCCTTCTCTCCACAACACAAAGGCAACGCCATTTCCAAAGCAGGTATAGTCAGATGGATCGTTAAATGTATCCAAATTTGTTATCAAAAAGCTGAACGCACATTAACGATTCCACCACGAGCCCACTCAACACGGAAGTTATGGGCCTCCATGGCTTTCCTGGGAAACATTCCTTTACAAGAAATATGTAGAGCAGCCACATGGTCCACTATACATACATTTACAAAACACTACTGTGTAGATGTACACTCAAAACAGCAGGCAGCTGTAGGACAGGCTGTTCTCAAAACTCTTTTTCAGACTGCTGCAGCTGGCACGGGTAGCCGCCGCTAATAGGAGGTACTGCTGTGTATTCTATGCACAGATATGAATTCAGCAGCCCACATGCCTCGAATTGAATATGCTACTTACCAGTATGCATCTGTTCTTGGCATGTAGGGCTGCTGACATTCATATCGCCCACCCTCCTCCCCGGCGCCTGTCGCAGCTGCAGCTCTCAGAATTACTGTATAGCATGGTCATCGCTTCCTGTATCTACTCCATCACTGCCACAATGGCGAAAAACAATCTGAGGATGGAGAGGATGCCCATGCGCACTGTGGTCCAGGGGAGGAGTCACCCATCTCAGGATACTTCGAAGACTCTTCCAGGACAACGATGTGCAATCATCCGGACCCAACACTAGGCGGCGATCTATGCACAGATATGAATGTCAGCAGCCCTACATGCCAAGAACAGATGCACACTGGTAAGTAGCATATTCATTCTCCAGTATTGGACCTTTCATAGATTCACATGCAACCCACCCTCCTCCCCTGAGAGGCTCACCTCAGATTTAGCACAAAGAGTGTTATTGCACAAGTGCACGAAAATCTGAGGGGCAGAAGGTTCTCTCAGGAGTGTTCTAGAGGGTGAGAGGCTCTGATTGGTTCAGAGACGAGTTTGGTCCTTTTTTACATAACGAAGGTTATGGGTTGCAAAGGAAAATTGTCCCAGGCCTTTTTTCAGTTTGCTATACTACTAAGCAATGCTTTTTTATGTACCGGAGACTCCCGTCTCGACGACGGGGAACGATTCAGGCATGTGAATCTATGAAAGGTCCAATACTGGAGAACTACAGTTACAGGTAAGTAACTTGTTTTCTTCTTTGCCTTCTCCCCTTTCTGCTGCAAAAAACAGTGATCCAAGCCCTCATCGCTTCAAGGTTGGACTATATAATCTCTCAGTACAGGTCAGGAATCCCACCTGTTATACATATGCCCACTCCTAGAGTTTTGACCGCTTACAAAACTTAATTTGTAGCAACATAATCTCTCATTTGTAGGAGGGCAGCAATGTATCCTTGTTCACATTGAGCATTTCAAATTTCATTCCCTTGTTCCCATTGAACATTTCAAATTGTATTCCCTTGTATCTGTAATCACTTTCTCAATTGTTTCTATCTTTTCCTACCACTTCTTTCATTTCCTTTTATTTATCCAGTAGTAGGGTATCTTTCAAAGATGCCTGAATCATTCCCCGTCGTCAAGATGGGAGTCTCACTGTGAAATATTCAAGCAGCGCTATAAAAGTTGCATAGGTTATAATGGCCCTAAGCCAAATCAATAGTAGCCCATCTATGTCCTTTTTAAAAAAGGACCTAATGTTGGAACCCAGCCAATCAGCTGTCAGCACCCACTAGAACACTCTCAGCAGAGGCAGATTCTCTCAGAATTACACCGCATGTCATGTGGAAGGGTGTCTCCCTGAGTGCTACTCAGTTTTCTATAACTTTTACAACGCTTGGCATCGAGTCAGACTAAGACTTTTTCAGCCCATGTAAGACATGTGGCAAAAAAAGAGTATATATGGATGATTCACATAAGGAGTGTATTTACTGCCTTTACCCAAGGCATGAGGTGAGAGAATGCAAAATTTGCTGCATCTTTTCATCTAAAACCCTCAAGGATAGAGAGGGAAGTTTGTTGCTGTGGCTTCAGACGACTGATCACCAGACTCATTCTTCGGAAGAGGATATTGAGAGATCCACCACCTCTCATGAGAGGGGCCGGATCTAAAGACAGTATCTCAGATGAAGGTAGGAAACATCATAAGACTTCCCAGGACACCAAGAGTTCAAAAAAAGACAAGGGAGCTGAACACTCCTCTGAACCGATGTGGTCTGTGCCCTCTACGCCCTCTAGAAAGGAGGGAGATAGTCCAAGTGCCTCCTTTTCAGATCCAGTGAGGAAGAAATCTCTTAAAAAAACATTGTTGATGACGTTCCCTCACTCGTCGACGACTATAAGTATTACATCTTTGACACCGACGGCAACAATGACAGCGGCAATCCAGGCTCCGATAGCATCCACGACTAGATCTCCATCGTCGATACTCCCCCCGTCGACTAAGACACCGTCGCCGAAGTTCCCGTCGGTGAAGATCCCATCATCGACGACTACTCTTCTGTCAACGACGACCCAGTTGACGATGGAATTTTCTATCACTGTTATGTCTGCACCATGTACCCCACAGTGAGGGTTATCCAGGTCTCCAGAGTGACCAAGATTTTCCTACGACCAACCATGCAGGGATTCAGTAAGGTTTCACCTTTACTCCCATCGCGTCTGCTGCATGGTTACGTGGAAGAAGATAATGATGATGACGATGATGGTCTTTATGGTGTGGCTCACAGTCCATCTGAGCTCCATGTAAAATGTCAGGATGATGAGGAAGAGGACTACCATGACTAATCGCAATACTATAATCGGGGGTATGTGGGTCCACATCATCGTTACCTTGCAAATGGTTTTCAGCCAGAGCCGCGCCCCAGAGACATGGCTCATCTATTACCGTCACTGAAGCAGGATCTGCAGACTATGTTGGCTGATTACCGGGAGAGGTTCCCGCTGCAGCAGAATCAACCAGACAGGCCTGTGCCTCAAACAGATCCTCCAGGTACACCAACCACTCAGCCAGCAAACATGCCTGTAGAAGCTCCTGACCCTGGAGCACCGGTTACCTCCTCTTCAGACGAGGACAGAGTGGAAGGTGAGCTGCCTGATCCAATCTCTGCTCCTGATCCTTGGGAAGATTGTTGTTCCAACTCCTTCCATTCCTCCATATCTCCCATCAGATTCTCCTCCGGAGGACATTGGAGGATTTAATGATTTAATGGAGCGGGCAGCCAACAGGTTTCATCTGCCTAATACGGTCAGCTGACCAAATGATTTTTGTTTCATTTTTAAGGAAGACACCAGAAAATTGGTACGTTCCGTACCAATTATAGATCATATATGGCAGGAATGCATCCAGATTATGAAGACACCTGCATCCATACCACCGGTGTTACCTTGTATTGAGAAGAAATATAGGGCTCCAGAGGACACTCTGTCTTGCCTCATTGGGCACCCTAAGCTGCACTCGGTCATTTCTCAAGCGGCACAAAGGCGTTCCAAAAACCTGGCTACTCCTATCACCATTCCTCCTGATAAGGAAGGGCGCAGGATGGACATTTTAGGGAAACACTTCTCTTCCCTGGCGGCAGTTACAATCGGGGCAGCAAATGCATTAGCCATTATTGGCCGCTACGACTGCCAGATGTGGTCCGACATGGCAGGTTTAATAGACCTTATACCTGACTACAAGAGGCGAGGAAGATACTTTTAGAAGGAGAGCTTACAGCTGCAGAAACAATTGACTGCGCCCTCGATGTGGCCAACACTGGCTTTAGGCAACTCGCAGGAGCTGGTGTGCTCAGATGGCAAGGATGGCTGAAAGCAACCACCTTTAGACTGGACATGCAGACGAAGGTCTTGGATAAGGCTTTCGATGGTGAGTCCCTATTCGGAAAGCACATTGATGAGGCATTATTGGCGATTACGAATGATAGACACCACAAACTCTTTGGGCACATTGCAATACAGAAAGGTTTCTTTCAGAGGGGCAAGAGGACGAGGCTTTGCCCCTTACTAGGGAGACAACCAGAGGACTCCGCAATATCGGCCATACCATTCAAAATACCGGCAGTCCTACAATCCTCCCATCTTAACGTCTGTCCTCTACAGCTGGTTTCTCTCCCCGGGGAGGCCGCAAACAGGTGCCTCAACAAGGTTGTGACTCGAATAGGAAGCAATGATCATGCCCGGATACCAGCTTCCCTCCCTTCCCAACCTGTGAGTGCGAAGATTTCCAGCTGCGTCCACCAGTAGCGTAAAATAACTACAGATCACTGGGTGTGAACCTTGTCACCAATGGTCACCCTCTAGAATTCACCCAACGCAAGAAAGAAAAGGTTTTAATTCTCATTTTTTCCTATTAAAAAAGAAATCAGGAGAATGGAAACAGATTTTGAACCTGAGGAATCTCAACAAGTTTCTCAAGAAGCAGACGTTCAGAATGGTAACTCTTTCTGAGATCCTACGCCGGCTAAACGAAGGAGACTTCATGACCTCGCTTGGCATGGAAGACTCATATATTCATATCCCTCTCCATTCGAAACATTATTCAGTTTCATGGTGGCTGGTACCCACTATCAGTACAAGGTGCTTCTGTTTGGTCTCAAAAAGGCACCAAGTATCTTTACCCAGCGCCCATAGCGGCAGCCCTGCAATCTCAAGGGCTACAAGTTTTTCCTTACATCGACGACTGGCTGCTCAAAGCACCAACAGCGCAAAAGGCCAGTCAAGCTACAAGCACCTGCATTCAATTGTTCAGAAATTTGGGACTCACTGTAAACAAACAACTCTTCTTTCCTTCCAGGTCAAATCATATCCTTCCTGGGAGCATTTATCGATACCATCCAGTGCAAAGACTTCCTGTCACACGAAAGGCAGATATGATTGCAAAGACTGTGGAACAACATATCAAGAAAAAAGTCGTTTTCTGTGCGAACGTACAAGTCGCTCCTAGGGATGTGCTTTTCAGCACTAGATCTAGTGCCACTGGCCAGGCTGAGAATGAGGCCTCTTCAGGAAGAGCTACAGAGGCAATGGCAACAAGCCTTGGTATCCTTTGCGGATGTAATAGAGATCACAGCACGAATGGTAGAGGCACTGCAATGGTGATTTCAAGTGCCAAACCTCGTAGAAGGCCTCGCTTTCCTTCACACTGTCCCGGACTTCATACTGACGCCTCCTTGGACAGCTGGGGAGGCCATCTGCAAGAGTTACATATTCAGGGCAAATGGTCCCCTGCGCAGAAACATCAGCACATCAACAGGCTGAAGGTGAAAACCATTTCTCCATCTCCCCAGGCTTTCTTACCAAGGATAGCAGGCTCCACCGTGCTAGTTCGGACAGACAACACGACCAGCATGTACCATGTCAACAAACAAGTGGGAACAAAATCCATCACGCTATCTCAAGAAGCGCAGGAGCTATGGGATTGGACGACACAGGATGGGATCGCACTCAGGGGAGAGCATGACAGAGGTCTGCACAATACTCTGGTGGATACGTTGAGCAGAACGCAATCCAGTTGTCGCTAATAAGAACTTGGGCAGTCCCAACTCGACAAGGTGTTTCGACTGGGGGGAAAAACAGAGTTGGACCTCTTCACAACAGCAGAGAACGCCAAATGCCAGTATAATGCTTGCTGCGTCCCTCTACCAGGGTCGAGGGGATTGCCCTTTTAATGTGATGGTCCAGGATCTATGCTTACACTTTTCCCCATCCCGTTAATTCCCAGGGTGTTAATCAAGATGAAGATAGAAGACAGTCGGTTGATCCTGATAGCGCCACGATGGCCCTGGCAGTACTGGTTCCTGGACCTTCTCTTGCTTTCGGATTCGAGGCCCATACGCCTACAGCGATCTCCATCTCTGCTGACCAGAGAGAAGGACCAGGTGTGCCATCCAGACCCTCAATCTCTTCATTTGGACGCATGGCTCCTGAGTTCCTAGAATTCAGAGACTTTGATATCTCGCAGGAGTGCATTAAATTATTGTAAAATCGAGAGCAGACAGCACTATTAAAACGTATCGCCTAAAATGGTAACAATTCTGTTTCAGGTGCCAACAAAACAACTTGTGCCCATTTCAAACGCCTCCTAAACAGATTTTGCCATATATCCTATCAAAATCCGGTCTCACTGTCTCGTCTGTAAAAGTTCATATGGCTGCGATTTCTAGTTATAGGAAAACTCCTCAAGTTCCCTCTCTGTGCTTCTAGTCTCGTAAAGTAATTCATGAGGGGTCTCTTCCGCACCTTTACCCTGGTGCACCCCTGTGAGAAAGTGGCTCTGTATATACTGTTCCTTAATAGGTACAGGGTGTACAGAGTCCACAGTCCCCCAGGGTTTGACAGAGGTTAAAGTTAGGTATAACCTTACTCTCTGAAGTGGTAGCTTGGTCGAGCAGTAAGGCAGTACCAGAGGACAGTGTAAAGCATTTGTTGTACACACTCAGTCAGCAAATGGTTTCACACACTCAATAACTGAACTCTAGGCCAATGGTTTATATATAAAAAATATATGCTTGTTTTATTTTAGAACCAACACTTGGAGTTAAAATATACTTTCTCAACAATATATGTTTCATATAAATACTTTTGCAATAGATTTTAGTAAACAGATACAAGAGGTTGCAGTAGGGAACTCTATTTTTAAACACAACAATACATTGAGCTCAATGGTAAATTCAAGTTATTTGCAACAGATTACTTTTTAGATTACTTTTGGAATTCCAGGACTGGATCCTAGATTCAGTCCTGGGTCAGTTCTCAGAATCAAGTGATGAAAGTCGACTTTGGTACTGTAATGATTTTTAACTAATATTTAGCTATTTTAAAAGTTGACACTTAGAAAATATTTCAGAGAAAACAATCAATGATTCCCTATGGAAGAAAATGCAGGTTACAGGTACAGTATGTTCGCGTTACTTTTGTAATCCAGTACTGGGTGCCTAGACTCAGTACTGGTACCTTTATCCAAAACAGGTAAGCAATTACGTTTTCAGATATTATACGATTTTTGAAGAATATTTAAAGATTGCAGAAATCGACACTTAGAAGAAATTTCACAGAAAAACAGTCAATGGTTTCCTATGGAAGAAAATTGAGTTAAGGGTAAGCACAGTTGTAGAGATTTTTCAGAGTCAGTGCTGGGCACCAAGATCCAGCACTGGGAGCTCACCTAAGAACAGGTGAGTAAATTTGTTTTTGTCCACACTTAGAAGAAATTTCAGGAAAAAGCCAGTCAATGTTGCCCTATGAGGAAAATAGAGTTTACGGTTTAAGGGTAAGTACTCGACTGGCAGAGTTGAGGTTCTGGGTACAGACCCAGGGGTCTCCCAGGGTCAGGTAGGTACAGTTGGTTCACCCTCAGCGGCTCTAGGGCGGCCGGGTGCAGTGAGAGTTAGGCCCAATGTTATCCTATGAGGGATAGGGGGGCCTTGTTTGGTGGCTGCTGACTGGCAAGCCACGCGGCTGTGGGAGCTGGGCTCCTGGTCACTTACTCAGGGCAAGTGGGGAAGTAGGAAGGAATAGAGTTTTCACTGCCAGGGCCACTCGGGCGGCTGGGTGCAGAGTGCTTTTGAGCCTTCGGGCGCTCAATGGATTTCAATGGGAAATCTCCGGTTAGGAAAAAGACTGCAAGCTCGGGGACGAGGACTCTTCAGGTGCCACCACCACTTCGAGAGGTAAGTTGGGTAGTTGGAGGATAGGTAGGTACCCCGGGATCGGACACAGAGGGCCGTGGGGCGCCGGGTGCAACCTGTAAATATTTTGCACATAAACTTTTCAACACTATACACCTGACTAGGAGCCGTGTCCTTTGTACTTAGATACCACGAGTCCTGCGTTGAAAAACTCACGAACCCTGATGAAGACCTCCTATTAAAGAAGCGCCATACAGAAGGTCGAAACGCGTTGGTAATTTCACGGTGGAGGCGAGCCTCAAAGAACCCAGACAGAACCATTGTCAAATTACTTTTGACTATTTTCCCCAGAAAATAATCCCTTCTAATCTATAGGGCTGCGGATCTGGTTTCCATTATACGAGGCCCCCTCACCGTTCCTTTGGCACTAAATAAAAGATGTCCGTACTGTGAGGACTCAATGACAAATGAGTTCCCGTACCTCTATTCAAAGAAATACGTAGGACTGCCTTGATGTACTCTTATCTATTGATTTGTATGAGTTTACTTGTATAAGTACTGTTCAACTGTTTCTTCACTTTGTGTCTAATTGCAAGTGCGTACAGATGTAAATATCGTCTATTTGTGGTTGTTCTTGTCCTGTATTGATTGTCACCATTGTATGTGAAATTGTTTGAAACACTTATTTCTAAGCATTAGCTGTCGCTGCACAGGAACCAAAAGTCTTGATGAAAGAGTTCAAATTAGTTCTGTTCTGTATTCAATTACTGTCCAGGGATAAATAAAAAATCCACCTGGCTTATACAAATATGTTAAATTGATGGTGTCAGAGGTACCCTTGTTTTTTACTTTAGCTTTAGATTCCAACCTCTGTACTCCTTAATAGAATCATTCCCCTGTTTGTTTTTCGGGGTGCCTTTTGGTGTCGGAAAATCTTACCCTCTATTGATCGCGGTTGGGGTGGCACACTGTTCTGAGGCTGCAGGCTTCGTCAGGATTGTCGAGGGGGGTCCTTGGGTGCCGGACTCGGGGTCAGTCACCGTGGGGTCGTCCTCGTGGGTTTAGTTCACTCCGGCACCGGCCAGGCCTGGCTGGTGCAGAGTGGGCTGGGATCGCGGTTCCAGGCTGCTGCCAGGGGTGAAAGGCCTCTACTCATGGGAGTCCCAGGGGATCAGAGTTCAAAGGTAGCCAGGTCCTCCGGGGTTTCTGAGGTTGCTGGCCACAAGAGATGCCGGGATTGGAGCAGGAGCAGGTTCGAGGTCGACAGGCCGGTAGGGCTGGGGGCCAAAGCAGTTGGTGTCTCCCTCTCCTTTGCAGCTGCAGGGCAGGTCTTCTTTTCTTCTTGCTCTTCTTGTAATTTTGGAATCTGGAATCTAGGGAAGGAAGGTTCAGGGTGCCCCTAAATACTAGATTTAGGGTCGTTACAGGTAGGTGAAGGCCAGGGACCAATGGGTCCCTGTCCTGGGGTGGGTACACCCCCTATCCTGCCTCTCTCCTGTGGGAGGGGGGCAGTAGCCTAGTCCTGATAGGGTAGGGCCTCCCATCTTCAAGATGGCGAGAGCCCGGAGATGTGCTTCACCTCGCCTCCCCCACCTGAGGGGTGGGGTAGGCAGGCTGGCACATCCCCTGTCCTTGTTTGGGGTTTCCGGCCAAGCTTCCCGCCAGAGTGGGGGGTTGCAGTGGCCTGGGGAAGCTCACAGAGGCGGCATGCCTTTGAAGCTTCCCTTTCCTCATCCTGGGGGAGGAGATTTATCACCTCGCCCAGGATGTGCATTGTTGCAGGCCCAGGAGAGCAGGGGCTCTCCCACTCAGGGGTCCAGCAACGTGTCTGCTGTGTGGCAGCCTGGGCAGCCTCAGAGCAGACGTGGATTGTAGGTTAGTTGTAAGGGGGCATCTCGAAGATGCCCTCTGGGGTGCTTGGTACATTAAATTCCACACTGGCATCAGTGTGGGTTTAATGTGCTGAGAAGTTTGATACCAAACTTCCCAGTCTTCAGTGTTGCCATTATGGTGCTGTGGAGTTCGTGTTTGACGAGCTCTCAGCACCATGTGCTCTTAAACGGCAGCACTGCACTTACAGTGCCCAGGAATGGAGCTGGGTACTGTAGGGGCACAGGGCTCCTGCTCCTGTGCCCACACCATTGGCATAAGGCACCCAGTCAGAGGGGTGGCTGATATATGCCTTGGCAGTGTAGGTGATGGGCATGGTACACAGAGATGTGTGCCATGTCGACTCTTTGTTTTGTCCTGCACCCAGATACCCAGCCTGCAAAGGCAGTGTGTGTGTGTAAGGGTACAGGGCCTCTAAGGGTGGCACAATGAGTGCTGCAGCCCTTAGAGGTCTTCCCTGGTCACAAGGCCCTGGGTACCTAGGGTACCATTTACCAGGGGCTGACATGTGGCCAGGGTTTGCCAATTGGGAGTTTGTGTGTTTTAGGGAAGGAACATAGGCCCTGGGCACCTGATTGGCAGGAGTCCAGGGTACACTCAGTCAAAGTACATTCAGCAATTCAGCAAAAAGTGGGGGCATACCATGCAAGAAAGATGGCACTTTCTCACAACCCCCTCCCGAATGGAAGCTCAACTTAGTTCTCTCACAGCTAATGCGGCAACCTTTTGAACCAATATACAAAGCAGAACTCAAATTTACCTTCAATGTAGCCCTCCTACTGGCTCTCACTTCTGCAAGGAGAGTTAGTGAGATCCAGGTTTTCACTGTCAAGGAGCCTTTTCTACATTTTACTGATAACTGTGTAGCTCTGAGAGCGAACCCGACTTTTATCCCAAAAGTCCAGACGCAGTTCCATGTCAACGAACCACTGATACTTCAATCTTTTTTTTCCAAGCCCATCTAGTCCAGTGTTATACACGATGGATGTTAAAAGGTGTTTAAAATTCTAGCTGCATAAAACAAGACATAAGAAAGACGGATCAGCTGCTGGTGGCCAACGGAAAAGGCAGAGAATTGTCAGCCGTAACTAAAGCAACTGTGGCCAGATGAGGGTCTCTTCTGCAATCTAATTCTGCCATGACAGAGCTCACAAGCCGGTAACTACAAGGACTAAGGCAGACTCCACCAGGGCCATTCCTACATCAGCAGCTCTGTTCGCTGGAGTGATTCTAAAAGAAATTTGCTGTGCTGGAAAATTGTTATCACTTACATGGGATTACTGTCTCCAGTCTACGCAATGTGAGGATGCAGCTGTGGGCCAGGCAGTACTGCGTCATCTCTTTAATTGAGGTGGGCCTCTTTGTTTGATAAAGAGGAATTTTACATATTCTACTTTACATACGTATCTTGACTTGCTATCTGTCGCTAATGTATGTTGTTTGTATAACACGAAGTTCTTCAGTATTTTAAATAGTCTATGTTATTCTGCTAATAACTTTATTGGATACATATTAAGTATTATAAGTTTTGTTACTGGGCATCTTTTTAAAGCTGTCCAGAATTTGAAACCGTATATACATAGTTACAAATGTCACTGTTACATTTCAGTAACTTGGGGGGTTATGATTTGCATGTCTCCCTCCTTCCTCTAACGCGAGTATGTTTTTGAGTACTCCTTGCGATTCTGATTCAGGCATGTGAATCTATGAAAGATACCCCAATACCGGATAAGAAAAAAAGTTACCTACCTGTAACTATGGTTTTGCAGCGCATTATTCCACCATCTAGTGGTTGGGTCCGGAATAGTTTTTAGTTTTTTTTTTTTTTTTTTTTTTTTTTTTGGTCGATGCCGACCACCAATTGGTGTCAGGTACTTTCCCTGTGTGACTTCAGACAGCAATCTGGGGGTCGACTTGCGTGGTAGCCATCTTCAGATTCTTATTTCCTCTGTTGGGTCTGGAAGCAAGTTGGAAAGCTCCAAAGATTCCCCCCCCCCCCCCAAATCATCAAGAAAACCGAAAAAAAGGTAACCGCTAAGCTAGTCTCTCAGCGACGTCGGTGACGTTCCGGTGAAGTTCTGGGAAAGATACCACGGAGGACTTCACCGGTCCACAAATGGTGAGGTAGGGGACATGGAAAACACCCCTTTCAAATTTTGTCCCAATGAAGTACTGGGTATTTTAGACCCAGCGGTGCAGGGGCACACACCCTATGACTTCTGGGTTCACCCTGTTCCAGACCTACAGAAACACAGAGTCTTCTGGGTGAAGTCAAAGATTCATTTATTGGCTGCAGACCAATTACAGGTATCCTAGAAGTACAACACCGTGTATGTTCTCAGGAGACTGCTGAAAATCATAGAAACGGACTACATCTTAAATACACTTTTCCCTGCCTCAAGCATACATTCCTAGGTTTTATGATACGGCAATATACAAGTGTACATTACAAAGAAAAGGCAGAGTCATGATGACCATCCCACATTCCAGTTCGGCCAGCCCACAATGATTTACACAGTAAGGTTCAGATCCCACATCGGATGTCAATAGACCCCCCAATAAACATGAGCATGTCCTGTTTTGGGAAACAAGTCGTAAAGCAGGAACAAGCAGGTGTGAAAGAGATTAGCCGGAGGATTGTGTAGAATGAAAGGGTTTTATGATGGGTCAAGCCCTGATGCTAATCACAGGTGGACGGAGGAAGGGGAGCTCGTGAGACCGGTTTGACCTGGGGCAGCAGAGCCAGCTGCCCAGGTCACAGAGAAGTCAGAGGAGAAGCCCATGTACTGTGAGGCCCGTATTTACTCCATTATAGCCTATGTGAGGGCAATGACAAGATGGCCACTGCTTCCAAAATGGAACCCGCGTAGTGAAGCAGAATAGCGTGTACACAGTGCATTCATAGCTAGAACGATATATAAAGCACTTGTACATACCGCATTTACCATTTGCGGTTTGCTAATACCAAGATAGACAGGGGTAGGGCCCTGTTCCCTACGCGGTAACAAAGATTAAAGTACGACACCAAATGCCACTACAAATTCGCATAACGCGATCCGCACCTCGTCTGTAACCTCTGCCTACCTGAAGACCATCAGGACAAAGACTGTGAGGCCAGCGCGGAGTTTCAGCCGAAAAATCGAAAAACACGCCATAAGCAGAGAGAGGCGCACTACGCCATAATGTCACAGACAAGCAAGAAGACGCCCCTCAAGGATCTGGGTTTCTCCAGCAACGAGGACAAACACGGAGTACCAGCAGAATCGACACACGAGGGTTCGGACGTTGAAATTCAAGAAGTGGACACCGAAAAGGCACACACCCAGAAAAAGACAAGCGAGCCAATGAAGAAGACGGATTAGGTAAAGCACCACACACATCCGTCGGAACCGAAGGGCCGCGAACACAAGACGCAACCCATGGCAGCCCAGACTCCGAGCAAAAAGGTGATCGAGGGTCAGCCGCGATCAAAAGAGACCCACGGAACACATCCAAAGGTTACCGAAGAGGTAAGATCACACAAGATGCCGAAACAAAGGTTCAGAGCCGAACCCACAAAGAAGGGCACCACGCAGTCGAAGTCGTACGCAGGCGCAAGCAAAAAGAGAAATTCCCCAGCCTCCGATGCTGAGAGGGGCCTCTAGGTCAAAAGGAAGAGAAAAAGGCTTGAGGAGGAGATGACGGCTATTCTTCAAAAGAAGAGAGTTTGAATCCCCAAAACAGTCCTCAAACAAAAGAACGCTTCGGTCGTCGAACCAGAGAGCATCAATGCCGAAGAGGCGGAGGACGCTGAAGGAGGAGAAGACGATATATCCGAATCACCTCTCACACCAGAGCCTCGAGGCGAAGAACCCGAGGAATACAAAAACCTTCCAGACGAGGAAGAAATCTCCGAACATTTCGAGGAGATATGGAACTACGCCGAACGCCCAGAAGAAGAGATATGCAGTTATCCTTCGAGGGCTTCGCCTCCAGACGACATAGCCTCTTACAATGGCATAGTCAAGAGGACAGCAGACCGGTTCGGAGTCTCCCTCGAGGAAGAGAAGGCTTACACATGTTTCCTATTAGAAAGTCTGGCCCCTGCTACTAAGGGAGTTCAGTATCTACCTATGCTCCCCAGTATCCTGGATCAAGGCAAAGAAGATTCAAGGAACCAGCCTCAAGCAAGGGAATTACACCTAGAGCAGAGAAAAAATACAAGGCATTCTCAAAGGACCCTAAGTACATCCAGGGGAACACAGTGCCAGACTCCATTATTGTGACCACAGCCAGAAGTAGAGCCAACGCTGTCTCCAATACTTGGCCTCCACCAGAAAAGGAGAGTGAAAGAATGGATATGGTGGGGCGAAAAATGGAAAAAGAAACCGCTAAGCAATTGCATATTGCTAATTCTAATGCTTTGCTGAATAGATACGGCCACCAACAGTGGGAGGACATAGAAGAGCTTCCTAACAAGCTCCCAGAAGAAGACAATAGGAGTGCAAAATCCATCATCCAGGTGGGCAAGAATGCAGCAAATACTTGCCTTAAATCGGCTCTCAACGCAGCAGACACGGCCAGCAGGCAAATGTGCAGAGTACCATCCTAAGAAGACATGCCTGGCTCAGGATATCCGGTTTCAAGCAGGAAGTTCAAACTTCCATCAACAGACCATTCACTGAAGATGCCCTCTTCGGAAAAGGAGTCGATGAGTCTCTGCAACAGATTAAAAAAGATAATGAAACGACAAGGGCAATTGGAGCCCTACAGCAGAGAGGTTCATTTAAAAGAGGTGGCTTCAATAACAGGAAAACCACAGGAAGAGGGGCATTTGGCCAGGGCCAACAAATGGCGCAAATGTCAGTCAAGGCTCGACACAACAAACAGGGCAACAATCAAGCTACCAAGGATGGCAGCAACAGCAGAAGCAGCCCTTTCAAGCATGATGCAGAGGCCAAACCTCCAGAGGACGAGTAAACAGTTCAAACTGACTTGTTTGTAAAAGAAGACCCGCACAAAACACCAGTGGGGGGGAAGAATATAATTTTACCTCAAAGAATGGCAAAACATCACAACGGACAATTGAATATTACAATTGGTAAAATACGGGGATTGCATTGAGTTGACTAAAACACCTCCAGCAAACTCACCAAAGGCAAGAAAATACCAGAAATCAGAACAAACCTTGCTAAATTCAGAGATCAAAGAACTATTGCAAAAACACGCAATAGAATTGATTTGTCTCTAAGACCAATCCTGGACCTAAGGTTCATAAACAAGTTCATAC
This sequence comes from Triturus cristatus, assembly GCF_964204655.1. Lineage (NCBI taxonomy): Eukaryota > Metazoa > Chordata > Amphibia > Caudata > Salamandridae > Triturus > Triturus cristatus. Next base: position 1,136,864,704 of record NC_140579.1, read on the forward strand.
TAACACAACACTTCAAAATGTGTACCCTACAAGAAATAATTCCACAAAAATGAAAGGGAGATTACATGTCAACCATAGACCTCAAGGATGCATACTTGCATATCCCTATGAACAAAAGACACAGAAAGTACCTGCGATTCCTACACAACAGAACACATTATCAATTCTAAGTTCTTCCTTTCGGAATAAAATCAGCACCACATGTCTTCACAAATTGTCTGGCTGCAGTGGCAGCACATCTAAGAAGTAAAGGAATCCATGTCTATCCCTATCTAGACGATTGGCTCATAAGGGCACACTCAAAACAAACATGCCACAATCATGTTCAAACAGCTGTACAAACGCTTCAAAAACTGGGTTTCTCAATAAACCACAAGAAATCATCTACAAATCCAGCAAGGGAAAACACTTTCTTAGGAGCAAGATAAAACACAATAAGTTCGAAGGTGTATCCAACACAAAAGAGAATACAAGCTATCCACCTCGAAGCGACCCTTTACCCGAAGGGATAATCTCTTGACAGTGAGGAAAGTCATGAAACTGATGGGCATGATGGCATCATGCATCCCGCTGATCCCTCACGCACGCCTACACATGCGCCAATTACAGGAATGGCTCACCAACAGTTGGTCTCAGGAAGTTGGGAAGATCTAGGAGTTGTTACACAAAGGGTGTAGGCACAGAACTAATGGTGGGCATCCAAAAACATAGCACAGGGAAGACCTTTCAAGGACCCAACTCTATCTGTGACAACCACGGACGCAATCCCTCAACGGTTGGGGAGCACACTTCAACTAACTCAAAGTACATGGCCAATGGAACCAACGGAATTCCGTGAAACACATCAACTATCTGGAGATGAAGACTGTCTTTCTGGCGCTGAAGGCATTCCAGAAATACATTCAGGGGAAAACTGTGCTGATCCAGACAGACAATACCACAACAATGTTCTACCTCAACAAACAAGGAGGGACAAAGTCCTTTCCACTAAGCAAACTAGCACAGCACATCTGGCAGTGGGCACTAATTCAGAACACCAACCTACAAACGGTGCATCTGCCAGGAGTAGACAACATTATAGCGGATCAGCTGAGCAGACAGAACAACTGCTCTCACGAATGGGAGTTGAAACAGACAGCAGTTCAACACCTGTTAAATCACTGAGGAACTCCAGTAATAGATCTGTTTGCTGCAAAACAGAACAAGAAATGCCAATCCTTTGCCTCGAAGTTTCCACATCACCTGTCAAAGGGGAATGCGCTTTCACTCAACTGGTCACAGACATTGGCTTACGCTTTTCCACCGATACCCCTAATACAAAGATTACTAGGAAAGGCAAGACACACGGGAACAAACATGATTCTCATTGCCCCTCAATGGCCAAGACAGACATGATACTCAACCGTACTGGAACTATCCAAAGGGAACATGACAAGGATCAAAGCAGACAAGGATCTACTGACAATGCAACAGGGCCAAATTATTCATCCAGAACCAGCAACACTGCACCTGGCAGCTTGGCGCCTGAATACATAGAATTTGGCCACCTCAATATGCCCCTAAGAACTATGGAAATTCTAAAGGAGGCAAGAAAACAATCAACAAGAAAATGCTACGCAGCAAAATGGAAGCGATGCACCACATGGTACACTGCTAATAATCACTTGGGTTCAATCAACATGCAGGAGACAGTAATCACTTATCTAACCTATCTCCTAGACAGCAATGTCAATTACTCAAGCATAAAGGTGCATCTAGCTGCCATTGTAGCATATACAAGAGGAAGAGCATGCAAATGTTTTTTTACAAGGCCTCTAATCAAGAGATTCTTGGAAAGGAACAAAAAGGATTGCCCCACCGAGGTCAGCTCCTGTACCCGCATGCAGTCTAAATACCGGCCTACCCTAAAAAGAAAACAAACAGGTGGGAAAGCAAATGATTACATCACTTATTTAATTACCATCTAAAGGACTACCAATAGAAAGAAGAAAAAAGAATCCGAAGATGGCTACCACGCACGTCGACCTCCAGGATGCCGTCTGACTTCATACAGGGGACATACCTGACACCAAATGGTGGTTGACAGCGACCCAAAAAAATAAATAAAAAGAAAACAGACTATCCCGGACCCAAACACTAGATGGTAGAATAAAGGACCCAGCCACTAGATGACGGAATAATGCACAGCATGTGAATCCAGAAAATTCTTGAAGCTGCAAAACTACTCCTACTGGTAAGTAAACATTTTGTTATCCAGTATTGGTATCTTTCATAGATTCACATGCAACCCACCCTCCTCCCCGGGGATGTAGTTCTGTTTAAATTCGGGGATCCTTACTTCCCACTTGCTTAGAGAATCTGCCTCTGCTGAGAGTGGTCTAGAGGGTGCTGATTGGCTGGGTTCCAACCTTAGGTCTTTTTTTAAAAAAAAGGACATAGGCTACTATTGACTTGCTTGAATATTTTACCATGGGACTCCCATCTCGACAACTGGAATGATTCAGGCATGTGAATCTATGAAAGATACCAATACTGGATAACCGTAGTTACAGGTAAGTAACTTGTTTTCTTAATTAATCGCCAAACGTTGGTGTCTTTTTCATATTAAAGTTCTTTTTATTAGATATCCAATTTTCAATAGCACTGAGATACCCAGCTCCTTGCTGTTTATCATTCCTTGATTCAGAAGGAAAAAGTGGGGCGGCAGCTCTTACTCCTATCTGGCCACTAGGAAATTGAATGCCCTTCCACAACCGCTCCACGTCACCATGAACATCCAGTAAGTGACTCCTCGGGACCTGGCTCTTTGGGTCTGCTTTCTAGCACCACATTTTAGTATAGTATCAGGCTTTGCTGCCAAGCACCGGGACTCTCACTGAGTAGCTGTTGCACTCTATAAATTCCAAATAATAGCATACCTGTCCTCCTCCCCCTCAGCTTCGGCCTGAAAGGAGTAGTAATCTATCACCAAGCAGATCATTAAACAGATCTACCTGTTTTGCTAGGTACACATAGCTGGTTCTACATTTTACTCAGCGATTCCATACATACCAAAAATCCGGGACCAGTTTCTTTAAAGTTTCACTGTGTCTTCCTCTTGTAGTATCAGTTTTGAGGCCTCCACACTCATGTCTTCAATAAACAAAATATACTACTCTTCCTAATATAATCATAGCTCATCTTGAGGTCAATAGAAGTAGCTTATTTAGAACGAACTCAGAACATTAACACCTCTGCATTGCACTGCGGTTCCACTGAGGCGCATTAGTACTGCCCTCTTCTAACAGGTCAGCGCACTCTTCTGATAGTTTTTAGGTCTCGCCTGGCGTTAGCGCGCATGCGCTGCACTCGCCATGCGAGGGCTTCTTGGAATAAATACGATTCCAGAAGTCGTATCGCTGCTCCCCCTGCAATTTTGATTGGTGCACGTCATTTTGCGTCATGGATGATGCAAAACACAATGTAATGATTGCAACGGAGGCAATCATTACACTGAGGGTTGCCACCCTGTCCGCTTTTGGCCCAGCCCACCGGGATTGGATCGTTTACTTGCTGAGGTACGCGGCCTCCTTCAGTTACTCTGTAAGAACGCTTTGATTGTCATTTTCAGTGCGGTACTAATGACAGTGCTCTTGCTTTCAGTTTAGCCGCCACATTTATTTTCCTTTCAAAGTTTTAAGCTGCATTGCTCTTTAAATCATTTGCTTGTGTGGTTTCAGCGCGGTACTAATTACAGTGCGGTCGCTTTCAGTTTCGCTCATTTATTTTCATTTTCAGCGCGGTACTAATGACAATGCGGTCGCTTTAATTTTCGCGGCCACGTTTATTTTCGTTTGTTTGTGGCATTTTTACTTACCCAGTGCCTTTACTTTCAGGTAGTATAAACTCTTTATTTTACTGGCCCAGTCAAGGCCAACCTTTTACTTTCCGACATTTATTGTCGACTACTCAAACCCCGAAATTAGATCAACGAATGCCTCTGCAGGGTGTTGTCCGCAGAAGCGCTTTCCCTGTAAATCCGTCAAGCCTCGTATGACATGCTGCAAATGGAGCTCGCACAGGCTAGCTGTCGGCATCGCGAGGACACGTGAAATGGAAATTAATTTAAACAAGAAATGTGCTTATTAAAGTCGGTGTCCGTTCAGGGAGGTTCTTACACTGCTTTTGGAACTGAATATCTTTGCGTGGCCCGAATTATTTATTTATCTTACTTATTAGCAGGGCTTTAAAAGGGATGAAAAAACTGGGGGGGGGGGGGGGGGCTCTCAAAGGGGCGTGACCTATGTAATTAATGGCATGGCTTAAAAGCACCTAACCTAAAAACCTGTGCTTAGCATAGTGCGCCGCCTGACTATATTTTGCTCTTTTTGTCATTGCATCCAGATATATAATACAGCAAGTAACATTACATCTCCAACCAGCCAGGACTATTGGCTTTGCCAATGGTTGTTAATTGCATAAGATAAATAAGCAACAACTATGGCTTCTACTCCAAGCTATCTTGGCACTAAACCCAGTAAACGGGAAATAAAAACAAGGGGATAGCAAGATGCGGTCTGCAAAACAGATATACGGGGTTGGAAATATTTAGTCTAGATACTAATATCTATGGTACAGGGAAAAGATACGAATACAGCCTAAGGTACAGGGAAATCAAGGTTTTACCCGTAATTAGATGATTATTTTTCTGTGTGTCAACACTGGGTGCAGCCCGCAGGGTCCATAGTTCGGGAGCTGGCCACTAACCTATATATATATATATATATATATATATATATATATATATATCTGTCTCTGTCTCTGTCTCTGTCTCTGTCTCCCCCTCTCTGTCTCTGTCTCTCTCTGTCTCTCTCTGTCTCTGTCTCTCTCTGTCTCTCTCTGTCTCTCTCTGTCTCTCTTTGTCTCTCTCTGTCTCCCCCTCTCTCTCTCTCTCTTTCCCTCTCTTTTTCTCTTTCTCTCTTTCTCTCTTTCTCTCTTTCTCTCTTTCTCTCTTTCTCTCTTTCTCTCTTTCTCTCTTTTCCTGGCTTTTTGCTGCACTCCCCAGCGCCTTGCACTCTGTCCATCTCTCCTGTCTCCTCTACATCCGTCCCCAGTGTCTTTGTTCCCTTTGGAGTCCTATCGCCTGAGTGCTATTCCCTCCCCCTCTCTTTCTTCCTCTCTGTCCCCCATTCCCTCCCTCCCACTGGCTCTCTCTTCTTCCTTCATCTCTCCTTACTTCTCGGTCTCTTTCCCCACTGGTTCTCTCTCTCTCTTACTTCTCTATCTCTTTCTTCCCTCTCACTTCCCACCATATCCGTCTCCCCGCCCCCCACCAAGTCTTCCTCTGTATCCTTTCTCTCTTCTTCCTCCTCCTCATCTCTGTGTGGTGATAAGGAGCCCCGAGATCCACTCTGAAAATGCGAGCTGGAGGTGACGTTGAGTGTGAAAGCACCAAAGTGTGAACCGAGAGAAGAGGCGGGCGCGGGATGGGCGGCAGGTAGAGGGTCAAAGGGGGCACTGGCTCTCAGAGGTGAGAAGGGGCGGGGAGCAGTCTGAGCACAAAAACACCAGCGCAAGAGGCAGACGCTCCGCGGGGAGCCTGGTGCAAACTGAAGAAACGTACACTTAGCACTACAAAGCAGCCAAAGTGCGCCTTTCACTAGAGCCAACAAGCGGCTGCCATTGCTGGCTTAACAGACGGGGATTAAAGAAATAAAAAAAAGCCATGCTCACTTTCACTTTAAAAATACCGGCCGTCCCATATACTTAGCACTACAAAGCAGCCGAAGTGCGCCTTGCCATTGCCGGCTTAACAGACGGGGATTAAAGAAATAAAAAAAAGCCATGCGCACTTTCACTTTAAAAATACCGGCCGTCCCATATACTTAGCACTACAAAGCAGCCGAAGTGCCTTTCCCTAGTGTAGTGTAGTTCCTATTTCCCTAATAGGCTCTGCGCATTGGAATAATATCCCCTATAGATTTGGCGTAGGACTGAGGTCAGTATGCCTCTATTGAGTATTTTAAACTTAATTAATTTGTACCAGCTAACTCAGAGGCCACTAGAAACTCCTTGTAAACAAGAAGGGAGTAGTTTCTGGCAACCGCATAAACATGACCACTTTGTTTCCCTTTAGAATCGGAACACTCTCAGAATCGTGGAAACAATAGATAAGTTTCACTCAGTAATCGTGCATGCTTAGTTTCTTCAGAGTTACACAGAAAGAATAGACGGGCGTTTCAATAAAAGGATGCTTCTCTAACTAATTCTACCCCAGTGTACCTAACCTAAGTGTAGTACTATGTAAGAAGTAGGTGCTGTATTCTATAGGATGTTATTCTATAGTTTAGTATAGTATGCTAAGTCTGGTATGCCAAGAGTCCCTCTAGGTTCTAGTCCGCTCCATACCTTGAGAATGAGAGAGGTGGGAATCTCTTTCCGGGTCTCGAACTCCAACACCCCGCGAAGGGAGTCAGAACACTGGAAGCTGGATTCTCTGCGAGCAGGGATGACAGCGTCTCTTGTCAGTGCGTCAGGCCGGGACACATGCTCCTCTAGAGTTGAGGTTTCCTCTTACCTGCTTGGGCAAGGGAAGATATATTTATACCTGGTAGGTGCCTTGGAATGTTAGCATTGACGTAAAGTCGGGCATGAACCCTTAAGGAATAGCGGTTCATGCATAATAAATAAGTTCTTGGAGAAATCAATAATCCTGGGCAAGGGAAACTCCCAGGAGCTTAAGGGTCTGGTTTTTAAGAACTCGTTGTGACGTTGGGGTGGACGGATGTAGGTGACCATGCCTGTATTTGGATAGCATGGCTAATGCCTAAATAAAAACTGGGATTTTATGCCTATATAAGGGCAATGCAAATTGTGCTTATATAAGGACATGTTTCATGAAAACCTATATACGGACACCTAAAGCGGAATATTACACCCACTCCACTTTCAAATGAACGGTAATACTAAATGCTAAACATAAAATGCTAAACATTAAACTGAGTATCACATGTTGCTCAAAACATTTGTAAAAGCATACTAAAAGAAGTCTATTAAAAAAAAACTTTGGTAAAACATGTAATGCAAAGGTACTGTACATTTTAAAGCAGTTTTTCATTCTAAGCATATATCAGAAATAAATGCAATAGGAATGAATAGAAATACATACATATGACGAAATGGTCGACAAATTCAAAAAATCTAAGCCATTTCATAACATGGTACTAAATGAAATTGTGGTAAATAAGGTGACAGTGTGTCCCTGGAAGTATTCAAGGAAGTCCGTTCTATATGAATAGTTCTACTGTTAGCAGATTGATTTGCTATGTATTTTCAAATTTAGAAAAAAATCAATTTTAGGAAGAGTTTCAAGTTCTGTTCTGTTATGAAAATATGGAGGCCAAATTCATTGCTTTCCTGGTACACTGTGAGCCAAATCAAAGTCAGTGTATGGGTCTGGTGAAAACATGAAATCATCTACTCTTGTAGACAAAAGATTGTCTACCGATGTCGGTGATAGTTGGAACACATCGTTTAGAAGGTTATCTGTACAGAGATGTGGAGCATCACCTTCAGCATGGGATGCCGCAGCAATGTTCCCGTCCGTTACCTGTATGCCTGCTGATCCATCTCGTACCTCAGCAGCAGGAAGCATCTGTGAGATCTCAACGAATGCCGCCATCAGGATTGGTAGCCTCTGGGGACAACACAGAGCATGGGCCGTTATCGGGTCCAGCAGAGTATCGATATCCGTTGGCATGACTGATGGGAGTGTCAGACATTTATCTACCACGCATTCTTAACCGCAAAGCAGGCAGCGTAGAACAGGTAAGATGAAATCTTGTCAGATTGGTCTATATGACAGAAACCATGTTGTATTAAGTTCCCGTAGGCGAGGTATGCCCAAAAGTTGCACTATGCGCTCACGGCCCTTCCGTTCTAGGAGAGCTTTCTCCAAGTTGCTGGGAGTGACGCCGATGGATAGGCTTGCCATAGCATAGCAATAGGAATAGAAACAAGATTCCTGCAATGAGTGCTAGAACTAATGGCAGACCACCAAACACCGAATGCACGAAGTTTGGAATGATTCCGAGGACTGCCTGAAAAGGTGTTAACAGTCCTGAACATATGTTCTTAAATACATGTACAACCCCGCTCGTATCAGACATGTTTAAGATACGTCCAATCATTTCTACGAAATGTATAGGGCAGTTTGTACGAATTAGAGCTTGTGTCTCAGCCGAAGTCCTTGCAATTTGTAGATCATAGGTTTCTTTGACCGAGGTCAAAGGCACGGTCTGTTGCAAAAGCATGCCTTTCATTTTGCTTAAAGTATTAAAACGTATAAAAGAAACATTCAATGAAGGCCATAGAGGCGACTCCCTGACTGTGTCTATTGGGGGGAACAATACTTGCATACAACAAGTAACCCTGGAGCTAACCGTTACCAGATATGGGATTCCTGGCAACATGCCACAGCAACCTTGATCATCCAACATGAGGTAACTCCCGTTAGAAAGTTGGCCAAACGTTGGATTAATCACAGCAGCTGGTGCACCCTGTAGTTGGCAGGACAAGTTTGCCACAGAACCATTACATGCCCCTTGTAAAGAAATGTCCTGACATATGAGAGATCCGCTCAGTGCATTTTAACAGTGTGTACCGCTTAGAAACACTTCATGATCCCCACTCCAATATCTGTATTCGTAAGGCAAATCCCAGGATGTCTTCATGTATTGTAGGAGAGTAGGGTCTGCTATCCTATGGTCACCCCAAATTTTTGCTTTTTGCTTCACTGGTTTTTGACATATTGAGGCTGTGGGCCTGCCAATCAGACCCCCAGCCTGCTGTTCTCTCTACTAAATTCACACTATGCACCCTAGGTGCATAACCAATTGGAAGTGGATCACCCTGTGAGCCCCTGTACCAATGTACACTAGGTACCCAGGGCATTGGTGTATCTAAGGCCTACCAGGGGCTGAAGCATGTATTGTGCCACCCCTGGCCTGGCCTAACAAATTTGACACAACTGGCTGATCACTCAGCTGGGGTAAGTTGGTGTAACCACCTCTTACTTAGGTGTAGTATACCTATACCTAACCTTAAATGGGACACCTGGTAACCTATAAGTCACTCCTATGGCAGGCCTTAACAATCCTGAAGGCAGAGTGCTTGGTTCCATGTGAGATGGTGCTCTGGCATGAGCTGAGCCTGTCTGCAGTGGTCGGAACCACTTCCTTCTACTGTTTCCAGATATCGTGATACCATATACTCTTAAGTGCATTATGAACCTCGCGGTTAAATGCTATCTTTGGTTTGGCTTTATCAAAACATGTCGAGTAAGGTGTCATACGAATTGGAATACTAACCCCTCGCCAATTCTGGCGACGGGGTTAGCATTCCACCCTTCTAGAGGGACACGACATGTACAGTACCTGAAACCCGGGTAAAATCAGACATAGCCTCAGCTCCACAAAATGGATGCTGCCACCACAGGCACAAGTCTGCCCTCCTGCTGCTGGGAGTCCTTCCAGCTTGGGAGGTGTGGACAAAGGGTTTCCTGCCAGGGGAGGTGCGTGCACCACCCCAGACAGGATTTTGTGTATTGGTCAGGTAGGGCTTGAAAGAAACCAGACATGCCTGAGGCTCACAAGGAGCCTCGGTGCATATGCCAGTTCAATCCGGTCCTGGGGCACACCAGTCCCGGGCCTGGGGCGAGCTGGACAAAGGATTGGGGGTGTAACCACCCCCCTTCCTGGTCCCACCCTTAGGGAGGGACCTAGCAGGTAGTCCGGCCCCTAGAATCCGCTTAAAGGTAGGAGCTGTGTCCTAAGACTTCAGACATCCTGGAATCGACTTGAAACTAAGAAGAAGACGGGAACTTCGACGCTCTGCCGCACAGAGGACTGAAGCCAATCTCCCCTGTGGTCAGGGAGTGACCACCTTGCTAACGCAAGCACCATCCAGCGAATCAACGTCTGCTTTGCCGCCGCCTCCCGCCGGAGCCCGAGCCCAGAGACTGACAAGACCTGGACCTCCAGACCTCTCACCGCCCGATCCACAGTCCCTGAAAAGAGGAGACCCGTGGAGGCACCGAGACACGTGGAGCCAGGCATCTTAAAAAGACCATGACAAGCTGCAAGCGCAACAACCGAGGCTCCCTCCAAGTTGTGCTTTGGGATCTGAGAAGCCCAACACCCGAGCAGCATCTGCACCAAAGGTGAGCCCTCCAGCATCTCCACGATCTGCGTGGGGCCCTTCTGCATTTTGCCACTCGACGCGCCTAACCGGTTGCTGGCCCGCTGGCTAGTGGCCATCTTGGCGACGAACTTCAAGAAATACACCGCTGGTCTGGTTGCTCCAGACTGGCCCTTGCTCCCCTCCAAAGGAGCAGTCCCTCTGACCTTGCTGGTCAGAACCATCAGCTTATTTCGTTTTCCACAACAATTGCTTTTGCCAAGGCTTGTTTGCTTCGACCAAGTCGCCGACACCGCCGACAGCGAGAGCCTGCGTGGGACAGCTCGTGAACCGACTCCTGGACGTCGTCGACCTTCAGGGACCACGTGGCTGCAGAGACAAGCTACACCTTTCTTCCTCTTTGCACCCGACATCGCCTGGTACCCACCTGGTGCCAAACTGGTCACTGGCTAGTGACTGTGAACACTGTCCCCTCTGCTTACAGGTCTTCTACAACTCCAATCCACTCTTGGATCCACCGCATCCCTTCCGGACCGACCGCCTGCAGCATCTTTGTCCACAGGCTCCATTGAACAGATAGAAGAAACCCGACGCACTTCGAGGCCTATGCACCCGCTTCCTGTGGGTGAGGTAAAGCTGGCACTCCGGTGCCCAAGTGTAGAGAATCATCTCTAGTGTCTGTGTTTCCAATCTTGAGTTTATAGTCCATCCGGAAGATCCTTTTTGCAGTAACGTTGTAACTTTTACGCACCCATTGAAAACCTATGGGAGCACGCGTGTGACTATTTGCTCTGCACACGCAACCCGTGGACCTCCTGGTCACTAACTAAAGTTAGCTCCTTGTAGGCCCAGTGATTCTAGAGGCCCTAGGCCTTTTCCCTTTTCTGTTCGTGGTACTTATACCACTATTTTAGTATATGGTTCGAGCGGCCACCAGGGCCTATCCATATAAAGTGCAACTTCTGTGTATTCTAACGTATTCTTGTTTAACGATTTGTGCTCCTGTGCTCATAAAGAGTCTAGGGGATACTTTGAGAAATAAATACATATATATTTTCAATATATATCTGTGTGGTGTCCTTTCATTGGTATAAAGAGGGGTTACATTTGGTAAAACAGCCTGCTTAACACGTTTCACGAGTTTAGCCTCAAAGACTGCTTAGCCTACGCTACCACTAGGGCAGCTTGTCTGAAAAGGTTTACTTACAACCACACCATAAGGGTTGCTTGGCATGGTACAAGGTGGTCACTTTAACTAGTGAACATCATATACCAGGCCAACTTCTCACATGTATTCTTCACCCAAACTTTCATATTTGCCTGCTTGCATTTGTTTGAGGCAATATTGAAAATGAAAAGTAGTGCCAGGCAGTTATTTTGCCATGGATAAGCCATTCTGTAGCTGGTTTTTCTGCTACCGTAAATGATAGTTTTTCAATGCCCAGCACTGTATACTTTGCTCCCCTTTGTGCCATTTTGATCTGTTTATCTGTGAGATTGTATTCAGGAAACGGAGACGACGTGTTGATAAAACGCCAAGGCACATAGCCTGCACACAAGGATTGCAGCTTCCAGCCTAATAACATAATAGAACATAACTGAGATTGGCCTTGTTGTAACTAAATGGCTAAATCTTGTTCCAGTATGTCAATAGCAGAGGATACAATGTTGTCCTGTGAATATATTCTGGATGACAAAGTTAACCCATTGTCGACCACAGTGAGAGATTTCTCTAAGTTAATACGATCAAGCTCACATATTCTTTCTGCGGCCTCTGCCCGTGAAACCTTCCATATTTCATTATAAGCAGCATAAATGCCGCAAACATGAAACGTTTTTGTTGTGGTTTTCTCGGTTCTAGCAAGAAATCCCTAAGGTCTGCGTCTTCTTTAATTAAAGATAAGTGTTGTTTCACATCCTCGAGTGTAGATCTTTGTAGCCAGTCGAGGCACAATTTTCCTATACTGTATGTTGTTACTACCCCCGGATGCTGTCGTTGAATATAACGTGGGTCTGGTCTGTGGATAGTAAAGCCCTGGATTCTATTCAGGAATCTTTCTTGACAGATGTTTGTGTCTGTGGGCCAGAGCAACCATTTTTCCCAATCTGATCTGTTGGTTTGTAGTATTGTGTCTACTGTGACCGCTCCCTGTGTAGTGTCATAACTTGCAGGTGTTGGTACAGAAGGTGTGTTCATGTCTTTGATCTTGGCTAATCCAAGGCAAGACGTTTGTTGCACAGTGTCATTCAAAAACATTATTTTCTGAGGGATGATACAGGCTCATCCCCTGCACTTGCCAATCTTTAGAACCCCAGACAGATTTTGTGTTGATTGTGTCTTTCCAAAAGTCAAATCCTTGTCTAGACAGTTGGGCATTAAAGACTGCAGAATAAATCTGTTTTGTATTAGTTAACATATTTTTCTGTCCTGTTGTGTTCACATTATTATAGAAAAATGTTTCTGGATCAGATATATTGTACCCTGAAAAATATGGAACCTTATTTGCAAACGTTTTTGAACTACCCTTTGGTGGTGTAGGACAATGTTCCCATTGGTTAAACATAAATACATTTCTAGGTGTTGCAGATCTATGCAAGAAACGATGACCATAGTGGTTGTAACAAAAAAGCTGTTTATAGTCTAATGAACCCTCGTAAGTTTTCATTGTTCGAGAACGCAGCAGACCTTTCTACATCAGGCATCATGTTATTAACAGTCTCAAAGTCCCAGTCATCAGAATAGGTATTGGAGGTAATAAAGTCACTTAATGACATTTTAAATAAATGTGGAATCTTCAGAAGTTCCGTCGGGCCGAGTATGTCAAAATCGGTTTTGTCCCAAACTATACCATCCTGTATAGGAACGGCGGTGATGTTCACTGCTGACCAGTCTCTTGCTTCACGATGGGAAGATTGGTGTGGTTTTAAAAAGTAAGTTCACATTTTTATTTTCAGTGTCCATACGAATATATCTGCCATTCATAAGCACGTTAAGAGTCATTACCAAAGTTAGCCAAAGCAGAAAGAAAAATATTGCAGGAATAATCCATGGTGAAACCAGATGTGTCTTTCAGAAAACGAAAACAATCTTGTACTTGTTGTATGAAAGTTTTTAGGGATGGCGTCATTTCAGCCTCACTTGGATCCTCAGAAAATGTATCAAAGTTAATGAAGTAGCCAGAAGCAATTCGGTCAAATGTTGGAATTGCATCAGGATTCATCGAAATTGCTGGAACCAGTTGGTCCTGTGTTACGTTTGTGTAGGCAGGTGTATCTGGACGAACTGTTACTTGAGTTTCAAGAGGGATGAGTTCCATAGCATTGTAGCTTACTCCTTCATCTCCTACTGCTGAATTCTTGATAGTTATGAGTCTTTCAGTCTGAACCTCTTGGATAGTAGCGAGAGGAGTGCGTCTGCTACTAGGTCAGAGTCCACGAGGCCTACTATTTAGTGTCGACCACAGTGTGGTTTGATGAGGTTGATTGACACAAACCTTTCTCCTTTTTTCCAGCAAGGGGCAGCGGAAGTACTGTTCTTGTTCCGTGGATGGCTTGGACAGGTACTGGATGTCTGTAAGAAGGTCCAAATTCCTTCTTGTCCGCTATTTTCTCCCTGACTAGATCCCCAACTTTCGGGATCCAGACAGGCCTTGCTGGGACTGCCGGTTTTTCCCCAGTGTTGGTTGGCTTCAGGAACACGTTGCTTTGTTTCGATCTCAGTTAATTTAGATCCTGTTAAACAGCCAAACAATCTTTGATATCAAAGGGTTTATTTTCCACCACTGTGCCTTTATATTCGAGATCAGGAACCCACATTCTTGTCCCAAATAGGACCTCATATGGAGTGACCCCCCTGCCCCCCCTTGACAATGCTTGGCAAAATATTTAATGAGCGTTGTACCCCATAAAGATGTTTTACCCACCCATCACCCAAACCTAATACTCTAGCTGTTATAGACTGCTTTATGTCCCGGTTTTTCCTTCCACAACAGAATTTCCCTCAGGATGAAACGGAGAGGAGTACCGCAATGCTATGCCCAAAATGGCCATGGCTTCTTTGTAAGCCCGAGAGCTAAACGCAGGGCCCTGGTCAGAATGTAGTGTGCCAATGGCGTATGTGCCGATAAAGACTCGCAAATCTTTTGACAGTTTGTGCGTCAGCCGAGCGCTGAGGCCACATCCATCGGAACCTTGAGCACGAATCCACTGCGACCATTATATATTTATAGTTACCGTCCCTTTGCAAGGGACCGCAGTGGTCCAGGTAAACACAAGCTAATGGTTTGTCGGAAATCAACAGGAGTGTCTGCGCAGGACGTTTCACTGCGGAGACTTTTATCTGTTGGCATATTTCACATTCCAAAACATAGTTTTTGGTCTGTTTCCTAATGCCAGGCCACCAATATATTTGCTTTAGTAAAGATACTGTTGCAGAAACACCTGCATGGGCAGAGGCTATACCTTCATGTGCTGCTAGGATCAGTCCTAATCTACGTTCCATGTTTGGAATCACCCTATCCCCCACTCCAGGGATTCGAGCAAAAGGAACGTTGTTTGCATCAATTATATAAGAGTACTTGAGTGGAAATTTCTTTGGTAACGCTGCACCACTGCCTTTGGTTGAAGCATTGACAGCCAACAATATCTCACTGTCTTTTCTCGTTTTTTAACGAGTGATCGCAGCTACGGAAGCCGTTTGTACAGCCCCCTTTGCGGCTTCATCAGCCAATGAATTCCCTGTAACGTGAACGCCATCCCGTTGATGACTCAGCGTTTGTATCACGTAAGCTTTTGGTAGTTCGTTTCTCAACTGAACTACTTGTTCCCAAAGCGTTTTATGCTTTATTGTGCCACCTTTTGCATCTTTGAATCAGTTTTGAAGCCAATTCTGTAAATATTCATTATATGACTGGACACAGTAAAAGGAATCGCACACTATAAGTGTGGCTAATTCGCGATCTGTATTTTCAAGTGCCAGTTTGAATGCTTGTAGTTCAGCTTGCTGAGCTGTACAATCTCCTAGAGATTGAGTTTTTGTGACCATTGGTCTGAAGATACCATCGCGCATGCGACATTTGACGATTGCGCACGCTGCACTGTAAGCTTGCTTACTCGCTGTAACGGGTTGTGCTGATCCGTCAGTATAAATTATAAATTTGTACTGATCGAGAGGCAGAATTTCAGTGGGTAGAGGACACTCCTGTTCATATTGCAGGAACGCTTTTATGTTTTTAAATCCGGATCAAAAACATATTCAACATCTGTTGCAGCAAGCGAATTAACCCATTGTATCCATCTAGGATGTAAAGCTTTTGTATTCAGAATGCTTGCTTTTGTAACCGCCTCTAAGGCTGGTACTGGAGTCACAACATTAATGCGTTTCCCCTGAGCTAGTGCTCTTTCTTTTGCTACAGCGGTTTGAACTGCTGTCAGTATCTTTTCTGTTGCAGTGAAGCACATTTCTTCTTGTGTATACTAATGTGATTTGTATGCTATTGGTATTTTTTCACCCTCATTAAATGTTAAATAGGTGAATCCGCATTGACTCTAAATTATTCGGATCACTAAATTGCATTTATTTACTCGTGTTTGTAAATGATTTGTTGCTAACATGTTAGCTTGGAGTGAACGCAGGATATCTGTGAGTTCCTGTGTCCAATGCTTTGTTGAAAAATAAGGTTTAATTAATTCATAGAGAGGTTTAACCCTTTCTGCGTAATTTAGAATGTAAGTTCTTTCAAAATTTAAGAAACCGAAGCTGGATTGTAAATTTTTCAGTGTTTTTGGAGGTTGGAGCAGCGCACACTTTTCTAAAAAGTTAGCTGCCAGGCTCTTGCCTTCAAAGGACATTGAGATGGGCAATTCTGGATTTTTTTAAAGTTGAATTTATTGCTCTCAGAGGCGAAGGCCAGTATAATGGTATTCACCCTGTTTAAGTGCCTATCTAGGTCATCGTCTGTCAGATAGATGTAATCGACATATGACAATGCCTCGTTATCATAAATTTGTAGTAACTCTGTTACCCTTGCTTAGAATAACCCCGGGCTGTTTTTGAACCCTTGTGGGAGTCTACAAAATTGACGCTGGGTCCCCGTTATTGAGAAAGCTGTTGCGTACCTGCTTTCAGGTGCTATGTTTTGACAAAAGAAACCATTTGAAATGTCCAATGTGGTTTTATATTTTTTACGCACAATGTTATTCATTAATGCTGTACTATGTGCATTTTGCACTGCAAATGTTTTGGAACAAGTGTTCAAGTGTCTGTAATCCAAAACTAGACGATATGTATTCTCTGGTTTGGATACAGGAAACAACGGATTGTTCATTGAGGTGGTGCATGTTTCAGTCACCCCTTGGTATTCAAGTTGATCTAGGATCTCCCTGACCTGTTTATTAGCTTCTTGCTTTATTGGGTTGATTA
Source organism: Triturus cristatus (assembly GCF_964204655.1). NCBI lineage: Eukaryota > Metazoa > Chordata > Amphibia > Caudata > Salamandridae > Triturus > Triturus cristatus. The sequence goes on from NC_140579.1 coordinate 1,136,881,301, forward strand.
TTTTTTTAGCTGTATTTTGTGGTGAGGTGAGTCCTCATCCCATCCTACATGATTTTTGTATAATGCTGGGGCCTGGGCTACTGCCCATTTCCTGGCATAAATATATTATTGTGAATTTAAATATGGTTGGAGAAAGCTGGCATAATGATGTCCTCGCCATGTGGGCACTCCCTAACAAATTTTGGTGGCCAGGCCTGTTCTGCTAGAAGTATATCATAACCACTTGAAAGTTTCTCCCAAAAGAGTGCTTTCACATTTCTTGGTATGTCTCCCTCCATTTGGAGTGTTATTTCATATAACTTTTGTGGAGTACTAACCCTGGTGTCTACAGTCGCTACTGTGATGTACTCATTCAAGTCCACTATCTCCAGAAGTTCCTTCAGGTTCTGGTGAGCTATTGTTACTTCTGCTGCACTGTCCAGCATTGTCTGAGCCCATTCTCTGTTCATGAGCTGTGTTCGCAGTATTCTCAGCATGTCTGATCTTCAGACCTGCTGCCATCTTTTTTGTGAATTGAGGTTTTGATTTATTTTTCTGAACGTGTTGATAGTCTTTGGACTTCACGCGTTCTTCTTTGTGATCTGACCGTCCTCTTCTTTCTGATGTTGTGACAATATCTGAAAGGTACGAGAGGAACGTGTATCAGTATCTTGATACCTGTCAGGTTTTCTTAAAGTATCCCTGTGAGGTTATACCTCCTTTCAGAGGGCTCCTTTTGAGGAGACCTACCACGGGATTGAGAACGTCTCTCTTTTGGATTTTGTTTTAGTTTCCCACTTCTTTTTAGAAGATGTAGGATTTTGAATATTAGAGTCCTTCTCAGGACCTTCAGACAGTTTTGGCTTCAAAGGTTTTCCACCCAAACTGTCTCTGCCTAATGATTTTTCTATTATTCTGGGTAGTTCATGTTGATGATCTGTTACATCAAGTTCCCTTAAGCGTTGGCGGATCGCCACTGATGCTGCCTCCCCTTTAATATTAGATAATATTAGTGTTGAGCGCTGGTTGAAGTTTTTCAGTAATATCATACCTAAATTCAGAGCAGGCTCTGCCCCGTATTCATTTTGAATTTGTTTCAGGACATCTGGTATTACTGCAATTGACGGAACACCATCTGTTTTAGTATAGATGGCAGCAAAGACTGTGCCCCAAGTGGTGCAGTCTTCCAGTTGTGGTGTGATCCCTATTGGTAAACAAATTGTTAGAATTCTGTGTTTCTCATAAGTGCTAGTATTAGGAAATATTGCTTCGATTTGAGTAATTTTTTGAGCTATCCAGAATGGAATTTGTTCACGTTTTGTGGGCATTTTACCCATGACTGCGTGTAAAGTCTGTGGAGTAATTTTTAGTGTATACCCTTGTTGAAGGGTTTGATTTGGAATGGTTATTGGTGGTTGGACTGTGAAAGTCCGCATGACATATTGGATTAATTGTCTGTAAATTTTTATTAACTCTTGTAGTTGAGTAAGTAATTCCTCGTCTGACATCTTTTCGATGTCAGGATGAGGTGTGTAGCTGGCTAAAATCGGCCATGTTACTCCTGGTCTACCTAGTGGACCGAGCCTGGTAATGTTTTTGTGATGTTTTAGGGCGCCTTTAAACCAGAGATTATGCTCCTGGTTTGTGAGTGGCATTTCAATTCCATAGAAAGGCATATATTCCTCAAGTGGTTCATCTTCTTTAAAGAAGTGAAATACTTTTGTTACTGGATTTGATTCTGGGAGTACAATCCATGAATAGAATACCTCTGTCTGAAAAGATTTGTGTGCCTCTATCACGAAAACTGCTCTACCATCTCTTGGTGTTAGGCCGTGTTTTATAAGTTTTAGAGTGATGGCTCTCCTTAGGTTTGGAGTGATGTTTATAACACTCTCATTGGTTTCATTTAAACCTGTAAAATTAAAAGCTGTTACAACTGGATCAGTCTCAGCATTATCCCCGTTCTGAGACATTGGTTTTGTAAAATGTAGAACAAGTTTCAAGGAAACAAAGATAATGTGCACAATATTTTGGAACACTGTATCCTTCAACGTTGTACAAACAAAAAAGCTAATATATAGGATTTTTGTCCTACTCAACTTTGGCGGATACTTAACCCTGCCCACTCCAGACGTCTTATGGAGTATGTGAGTAAGGATCTCTGAGAAAAACACGACTGAGTTACTTAGCGTTAAATTAGTGCCTTACCAAACGTTTGGGCGCCATGTAGGGTAGTTTCTATTTCCCTAATAGGCTCTGCGCATTGGAATAATATACCCTATAGATTTGGCATAGGACTGAGGTCAGTATGCCCCTATTGAGTATATTAAACTTAATTGATTTGTACCAGCTAACTCAGAGGCACTAGAAACTCCTTGTAAACAAGAAGGGAGTCGTTTCTGGCAACCGCATAAACATGACAACTTTGTTTCCCTTTAGAATCGGAACACTCTCAGAATCGTGGAAACAATAGACAACAGTTTCACTCAGTAATCGTGCATGCTTAGTTTCTTCAGAGTTACACAGAAAGAATAGACGGGCGTTTCAATAAAAGGATTTATTGAACAGTCTTGTTTCTCGTGTAAGAGATATGAGCTGTTATAATCACAAGACAGTATGCGAGATATATTATGTACAGCGTAAGCAGTAGAAAGAAACATTACTGCGCTAGCATTCTTTTAGCTATGACACATATATTCATATACATTAATAACACAGGCTAAAAATGAGAGTACTCATAAGATGCTTCTCTAACTAGTTCTACCCCAGTGTACCTAACCTAAATGTAGTACTATGTAAGAAGTAGGTGCTGTATTCTATAAGAAGTTATTCTATAGTTTAGTATAGTATGCTAAATCTGGTATGCCAAGAGTCCCTCTAGGTTCTAGTCCGCTCCATACCTTGAGAATGAGAGAGGTGGGAATCTCTTTCCGGGTCTCGAACTCCAACACCCCGCGAAGGGAGTCAGAACACTGGAAGCTGGATTTTCTGCGAGCAGGGATGACAGCGTCTCTTGTCAGTGCGTCAGGCCGGGACACACGCTCCTCTAAAGTCGAGGTCTCCTCTTACTTGCTTGGGCAAGTAAGGTATATTTATACCTGGTAGGTGCCTTGGAATGTTAGCATTGACGTAAAGTCGGGCAGAGGAAGACGTCGGGAATGAACCCTTGACGAAATGAATAATCCTGTGCTAGGGAAACTCCCAAGAGCTTAAGGGTCTGGTTTCTAGGAACTCGTTGTGACGGTGGGGTGGGCTGATGTAGGTGACCATGCCTGTATTTGGATAGCATGGCTAATGCCTAATTAAGGTACTTGGATCTTATGTCTACATAAGGGCAATGCGAATTGTGCCTATATAAGGACATGTTTCATGGAAACCTATATACGGACACGTAAAGCGGAATTCAACCCCAGAGCCAACAAGCGGCTGCCAATGCCGGCTTAACAGACGGGGAGCAAAGAAATAAAAACAAGCATTGAAAATGCAATAGGTCTCGCCTTTGATTAAGTTAAAGCGATTTGGTTTGCTAATGGTATTTTATAGCAAAGCAAATGACTTTAACTTAATCAAAGGCGAGACCTATTGCATTTTTAATGCTTGTTGATGATGCTAATGTCCTACCAGCAGCATCATCATCGTCACAGAAATAATGTTTGAATGACATAATATAGTTCTAGCAGTGATGTACAAGGATGCTAACTCGCGTGTAGGTCATAGCAAATCCCTCATAATGCAGTTATACAAATTAATGAGGAAAGGAAAAAAATGTATCCAAGATTTTTTTTAATTACATCCACCAGGTAACTTGTAATAAAGGGATCATGCAGGGAGAAGCAACTTTCCGTTCTCAGCTGCGATTTGCATTGACTCCATATAATTAATCTCCTATTTTCCCTGGCTAAAGCTTCTTGATGCGCACTAGATCTCCACATTTATGCAGTCCCACCTTTGAACATTTGTCTTCTTCTTCCTACTTCCTTTTATAACTGGTTTAAAACTTTACACTCTCCTTTAATATGGGAGGTTTCTCCAGATATTCCCCCCCTCCCCCACCCCTTAAACAAAATGGGGACAATTTAAGGCTCAGTAATTTTATTCCAAACCATATATTCAAATACCCTGACTCCAAGAACACAAATGAATTAAAAGTCACCAAATGAAAGATTTATGCATCATCCTCAGTAAATATGTGGTCAGAAAAAGAACCAGCTCTGTTTTCAAACACACCAGTTTTTATAAATTATGTTTTAAAATCCACATTTCTGTCAAACTGGTATTAGGTTGATCTTCCTGCATGCCACGAAAAGGACCCGGTGGAGCCCAGTCTGCCTTTGCTATCACAAGTGAGGGAATGTTTTTAGCAGTGAGAATGCTTATATTTAAACACCCCTATAAGATATCAGCTAGAGAGTCCTCTCTTGTTAGGTGCCCTTATCTTGTCCTTAAATATTTACTGTGATTCTATACCTGCCAAAAACCTTGGACAGCACTAGTATCTAGAAGTGGTCAAAGTTGATGGGTTCTGGGGTTGAGAGGTAAAGGAAGGGGAGAATATTTTAGACGTATGGGTTGTGGAGAGAAGGGTTATTTTTGGGTTAAGGGCTGGTAAGAGGTAGAGAGAGGTAAAGGGATTTTATGGTCTCGGAGTGGGTAGAGGGAAAGGGAGATAAGTGGGGTTTTAGGTTTCAGGGGTGGGTAAAGGGAGGTCAGGGTAATTTTAGGGCTATGGGTAAGAAGAGGTGCAGATAATTATGGGGGTCAGGGGAGTGGAGAAGTAAAAGGTTAGGAGTAAAAAAATATATTTTTTAAAAAGGTGGGGGTGAGTTGAGGGATTCTCTCCCCCCCCCCCCCCCCCCAAAAAAAAAATTGTACAAAATATATAGATATTAAAAAATGGGACAGATATCAATCTATATATATCTATACCTATCCATCCATCCAAAGATCCTTTGATCTCCAAATCCTGCCCAGGACAGAATGGACACAGACCGCCAATTGATGTGCACAGGTATTGGGTTTATTGTGGATTGTCCTCCATTACGCGGTTCGGCCGCCCACGGCCTTGATTTGTTATATAATATCAGGGTCACGTGAGGTGTCATGGCATGGAGTGTGCTGAATTAAACACACAGAAGCAAATAGTGGATTTCATGCCTGAGTGTTTTTTCGAAGGAAGAAACGTAAGGGATTGTGCATTTTCATATATATGTGTGTGTGTGTGTATATGTATATATATATATATATCTATATATCCACAACAATATATGGGTAAGGTCCACAATGAATTGCCTTGTGTAGTAAAGGTTAACATGCGGTATTGCATGCGTGGTAAAGGCATGCTTTGTAAAGACATACATTCAAATCTGTTAGCTCTCGATGGCGTGATAATTGGCATAACTCGTTTAGATTCTTAATCTGTCAAATTTCAAATTGTCACTTCTAACTGAAGGAGCATCTTGTAGGCTGGCCTACGTTCTTTCACTCTGACCTGTCTAGTGAAATGTTCCCAGTCAATGAGATGTTGTTCAGTTAGTATGTATGCTATACTTGCTGTTTGTTGTAAAGACCGTTGCTTGTGAACTTTGGCAATAGTTTTTATGTTGACAAAATATTGAGTTCTTTGCCTTGCCATTGTGTAGCAACCCGAATCATCTGACATTCATGAAATATTTAAAACGTTGGTTGTTCTGACACTGATTGCTGTGCTTTGACCTTTATTACTTAGTAGTGATTAGTTCCAGGATGCCTGAGATATTAACTGCTTTCTCTGTAAAACCCATAAATACATTTTAAAAATGTGTATTTTAGTTTTGATGGTAATAACTTTGCCACAGCGACTACCCATGCTTTCTCCAAAATATCAAAAGTTTCAGGTATGTTCATGAGTGGTTGTGATTTGACCCATATGCCTTCTGCCGCGAGACCTGTGGATCAACTACCATGCTGAGTCTGTGTTCTTTTGTTCCCAGTATTCGCCAGCCTTTCTAGCACTGCCTTCAGTGGGCCCTTCACAAGATAATCGCTGGCTTCACCTTATGAACTACTGGACCCACCTCTATTTTAAGGACTATTAATTCAGACCCTTGTCGCTGCTCATTTCAAAACACTTTGGGAAACTTCCTCAGAATAATTGCCCCCTCTAGAAATCTTTGAAGTAGTATCACTTGCTCCTTTGCACCTGGGTCTAATGCTTTTCTCGTGTCCTTTTGATGCTTTCAACCTAACAGGTTATCTCCTTTCTTTTCCAAAAGTATTTTATTCACCATCTTTCTCCCTTTGAATACAATTTCAGTGCGAACCACCCCAATTATTTTGTCATACTCTTAAGCATATGTATCTGTTTCAATTCATTCGTCCATGCATTTCCCAAATATTGTCTTGAATTCCTTGAAACCTCCCAAAATGAATAGGGGCCCTGAATCTGTTAGCACAATGTCTCTTACTATCCATTGTTACCCCATATAGTGGCATTTTCACCACTTATTTCACACTGCCAGCTTACTCCATGCTTATAATATTTTCCTTTCTCATTTACTTGTTTCACCTTCTTCCATCCTACACACAGTAGTGAGATGATCCACTGTGCCACATTTCCTTGAAGCAGATTTCTTTGAAAGACATTTCATACAGTGTTAAATATTAACACCTCACCCCCTTACTCTCTTCTACCACAACCTTTCCTAAATCACTTTGCCATTGGCAATATTATTTAATAGAATCTGCTTGTTTCAGTTTTTTCACAGCCCTCACCCAATATGCATGCCCATCTAATACTTATCTTCACACAAATAGCCGTTTGTTCCTCATCTTTCACTACACATGCATTCCCATCTCCGCTCACTTCACACAAACAGCAGTGTCCCACACCTTCTGCCATGACAGTCGTCTCTTTAAATCTGGATTTTTCTCTAACATCGTTTTTTAAACTCTAGGACAATTGGAGCATCTTATCAATTTGTCACCCATTGGTGACTCCACCAGTTTAACAAACGCACAGATTCTGCGGAGTTTCTCAATTACTTCACGTAAATCATGTGTGTATGCTTACACATATTTTATTGTGCAAAGTATCTCTAGTACTACATTCTCAGCCCAAAATCCATTCTTACAGCTATTTAAGTAATTTCTCCTGCTTCATCATCTCCAACTCCACTGTCAATACAGGAATGGTTTTGCAATATTGTTGACTTAATGTAACACTACAGCAAAGCAAGCTTTAGAAGTTAAACTGCAACCCTATTGTGTAAGTATACAAACAAATTGCTATTTACATTCTTCAATTTGTTTATTGAGGTTAGGCTCATGTGTTTATAGTTAAGCACACTTACAACCCCTATGCTTACAGCAGCCTTATTTAAAAATCACAATAAACAAATACCTCTCTGAAAGTCGTCCATGCAACATGACTAAATTACAACTCGCTAAAGGTACAATAGCTGCAGTTCCCCCAGTTGAACCTCTGCAGTCTTCTGAACCGAATTGGACGATGGAATCCCCCAAATGCTCCAGCATTCACACTGCCATAACTCGTCTCTCTTCCTTCTACTCCGCGTTGTCAAAAGCAGCAGTTCCACAAATGAAAATGCCATGCTTGCAGGTTGAAGTGCTGCTCCCACCGTCCCAATCCTTGGCCACTTGCAGCATTGTATAAAAAATGAGGTCAGAAGGTTCTTATGATTACCTGCACATGGATGGCTGTGGCTATTGGGGCATTCCCAAACCAAGACACTTATCAACATTGTGCAGTCTGATCTCAGTGTATTGACCTACACATTGGGTGGTAATGAAAATAACTGGTAAGACAAGTCCTTTCCAACCCTGACCGAGTTCCTCTCTTGGACTGATATTTATAGTCACTGCAAAAGCCAACTCCCTGGAGTGCCCCTAACTTGTGTTCATCAGCTGCCTGCTACCTCACAGCCTTTCTACATTTACTACCTCAGACTTTTCTCATCTCCTGTACCTCACCGTAAGCAAAATTAATACAGCTAAATTTAACAAATCACTTACAACATGGTGCTTCAGGTTAGGATGTCAGAATTCACAACATCTTTATAGAGCAGCACAATTTCTGGCTTTTCTGCAGAACCTTCACAAAAGGTCAGCAATTTGGACTAGCAGATTTTGCTCCCTTCAGTGCCCATCTACTTGTCAACAACACCATTTGTTGCAAAGATGATAGTTCTTCAATATAATATAATTAGATAATTTAGAATAAACTCACAGCACTGACAAAGTTGTCCTTACATCAGCATCTAAATGTAACTGAATTAATTTTAAATATTAAGAACCATAGCATGATAGTTGTGCATCTTCAATAGTGATAACTTCACATGGCACTCATTGAGCTTTTTGCAGGTCATAAAAAGTCTGGTTGTTAGATCAGGCACAAAAAAAACCAAGGTGTAGACAAAAAGGGCATTGTGAGGCACATACATCCCATTTGAAACTCCCACAGTGATACTAGCCCTCAACTAAAATCCTTGATGAAAACCATAAAATCTTTACCAACGAAAACGATAGGTGAAAATAGCATGCTCAGCACTTGAATATATAATTACTCATTTTGCAGGTTCTAGGTTTTACAGCATGAATCCTTTTCTGGATTCACATGCTGTGCATTATACTGCCGTCTAGTGGTTGAGTCGGAATTGTCATTTTTTTGTTGTTTTTTCTTTTTGGGCGTCGACGACCACCATTTGGTGCTATGCTTGCCCCTGTGGTGATGTCAGACAGCACCCTGGATGTTCCTGTGCGTAGTCACCATCTTCAGAGTCTTTTTTTTCTGCCGCTGGGTTCTGGATGCAACAGAGGAGCTCTGAAAGTTTTTTTTTTTAACTTTCTTTTTTTGAGGGGGGAAGAAAATCGAACGATTCGCCAAAGACTGTGAGAGAAATGACGAAAATGAGGGGGGCCCTTCTCTTACTTCTGATGGGGGATGTCGTTGGTATCAGCCACGTGGTCATAGAATGAGGGCAGGTAGGGGACGTGAAAAATACCCCCTTTAAATTCTACCCCAGCCTCCACCACAAATTTGCGCAAGGAGATCCCCACGAGGTCTGCAACCTCTGTAAGACCATCAAGACGAGGACGCATGTTTCACCGAAGAATATCGCCCTGTCTAGCGATGTCAGTAAAAACGTTGAGGAAGCAGACCGGACACGGCGAAGGATCAAACGCTAAAACATACGCGACCGACGTTGAGAAGAAGCAGACGCCGAAGAAACCAGAGAAAGGCGCAGAGAATGACAAAATGTCCAGTATTTGTAAAGCGCAAACAATTACCCGAAGGTGTCAAGGCGCTGGGGGCCGTCGGGAAGATTAGGCGAGCTATTGCCCAGAGTCACATGGTCCTGGGCTGATCTGCCACCAGTTCCGGGGATCAAACCTTGAGCCCCCAGGTTTCGGAGTCAGTCGCCTTGGCCGCTGCGCCTCACCTCTTCCACACATATGGTAATAAAGCTGCCGAAAGGCCCTGAGCCTAAACACTCAAGACAATAAGTCCCACAAAATAACCGCGACGCCAAAACAATCGTCGACTGAAGGTCAGCCAAAAAAGGAGCTGCCGCATGGGACCCAAGCAAGGGATACTGATGCAGGAAAAAGAGAAGGAGCGCATGAAAGAACCAAGGCTTCGGAGACAACAGAACCGTTGACACTGAAGAAGAGATCTTCGCTTGCACTCGAGGCAAAAGAGAATGCGCTGGAGATCGAGAGAAAGAAAAGACTCAAAGCTGAAATGGCAGTACTCTTGGAAAGGATTTTCAGATTCCGCCCAAGCCATTGATTCACGACACTGAGGAAGACTAGTCTACCTTGAAGGCTCTAGCAACACCAGAGCTCCATGAAAGACAAGAGGAGTTCTACAAACTCGAAGTAGCAACAGGGTTCAACGAAGAGCCGTGACATGATCTCGATGCTGCATCTCTCAAAGAAGCAGTAGACACCTACCCTTTAAGCCAGCGCCCACAGACGGTCTCTCCATGTACATTATCAAAAGAGCTGCTGAAACATATTGAGTCCACCTGGAGTAAGAAAAGGGAGACCCTCGTTTTCTCCTCAAGACTTTAATGCCAGTCAGCAAGGAGAACCTACATCTTCCAATGCTACCCAGCTTATTTGATCAAGGGAAGAAGGCATTTTGGGAACCTGCCACTGCAATGGTTGTATCCCCAGAGTAGATAAAAAGTACAAGCCATCTACTCAAGACCCGAAATACTTATTGGGAAACGCTCCTGCGGACTCCATCATTGTAACTACTGCAAGAAAGCAAAACAACTCCCACACTTGCACAGGTCCACCACCTGAAAAAGAGAATAAGAGGCTGGATATGGTGGGGAGGAAGATGGAGAAGAAAGCTGCAACTCAGTGGCGGATTGCCAACCCTAATGCACTGTTAAATAATTACAGCCACCAACAAGGGGACGAGATGGAGTCCCTTATGCAACACCTCCCTGAAGAATACTAGAAGAGGGCCAAGGCAGTTATTCACGAGTGGTGAAACATAACCAATACATGCCTGAAATCGGCCTTGGACGCTGCTGACACAGCCTGCAGGCAGATATGCATGGGTACGACACTGCTTGGCAAAGAGACCCCTCGGGTTCAAGCCAGAGATACAAGCCTCCATAATCAACATGCCCTTTACAGGAGATGCCTTGTTCAGCCAGGTGATCGATGAGTCCTTACAACAACTGAAGAAGGACAGCGACTCAGATTAGACATTGGAGGCTCTACAATACAGCGGTGCATGTAGGGAAGGAAGGAAACGCATCCCAAAAACCCACTGGCAGAGAACTTTTCACATTGGGGCAGCAATAGCAGCAAACACAAGGCAGCTCTCATCAATCCGCACAGCCGACCACGTGCGAACAGTGGCAGCATCCAGATGGACAGCCATTTCGTGCATAAGGAAGTGAGAGAGGACAAACTCCAGAGGGGAGGCGCAGCGGACAAATGACTTGCCCAACAATCCCGGCCCCCACATAACATCAGTGGGAAGCAGAATAGCAAATTACCCGCAGGAATGGAAAATAAAAATCCCCTTAGACAAATGTATTTTTAACATATGTCACAAATACTATATAGAACTAATCCATGAACCTCCTCAAATACTGCCACAACCAAAAAGATTTCATGGGGAAGAGATCATACAACTAAGGAAAGAGGTGAAAGAACTCCTACAAAAGAAAGCCATTGAAAGAGTAACCACAAGGAAAACAAAAAAACTATTCTCCTTACTTCCTGGTCCCAAAATGGAATCTAACTCTAAGACCAATCCTAGGTCTCCGATTCTTAAGCAAATTCATTCATACTCAACACGTCAGGATGACAACGCTCCTAGGAGTAATACCACTGTTAAGGGAAGGGGATTATATGGCAACCTTAGATCTAAAGGACACCTTTGCACATCCCAATGAATTAAGGACGCAAAAAGTACCACAGATTTGTATTAGATAAGGTTTACTACCTGTTCACAGTGCTACCATTCAGCATAAAATCAGCACCTCTGGTGTTCACAAATTGCCTCTCTGCAGTTTTAACATGTCTAAGAAGGGGGATCCATGATTACCCATACTTAGGGGACTGGCTAGTAAAGGCAAAATCAAAACAAAAATGCCAAAAGGACATTCAAACAGTAATCATCACACTAGAACATTGGGCATTCTCAATAAACCACAAAAGGTAGTCACCACAACCGGAGCAGGAAAAGGTGTTGCTGGAAGTACAACCCTAAACTCAAGGACAGCCTGAGCATACTCTGTTCCGAAGAGAGCAAAGGCGGTTGCAGAGCAAGTTCACCTATATCAGAAGGGGCTGTCTCGGGCAGTGAGGACGCACATGGTGACATCATACATACCACTCGTAGCACGCAAGACAGCACATGCAACCTTTTTAAGAATGGAGCTGCAACAAATGGTCAAAACCCACCAGGAATTGGGAGGATCTAGTGGTTGTCAAAGTAAAGGTACAAAAGGAAGCACAATGGTGGAAATGCAAGAGCGTGACAGTAGGGAGACTATTCAAGACTCCAATTGTGAACATCACAACAGATGCATCCAGCAAGGGTTGGGGTGTGCACACAGGCAACCTGAAGGTGTGGGGACAATGGAACAGCATTGAGGCGCTGAAAAACATCAACTACCTGGAGATTAAAGGTTTTCCTAGCCCTGAAGGCATTCCAAACACACCTCACAGGTCAAACTGTACTAATGCAAACAGACAAAACAACAACCATGTTTTATCTCGCCAAAGTGGGAGGAACAAAATAATTTACTCTGAGCAAGTTAGCCCAAGAGATATGGCAATGGGCAATACAAAGGAAGATCACACTGCAAACAGTCCACGTACTAGGAAAAAAAACATGGAGGTGGACACACTAAGCAGAGAAGAAAGCAGTTCCCACAAATGGGAACTGAAACAACAGACACAGGAGAAAATATTCAGAGCCTGGGGGAGACCAGAAATAAGCCTGTTCACAGCATCAAAAAACGCAAAATGCATAAACTTCGCCTCCAGGTTTCAACCCAATCAATCAGAGTTGAATGCCTTGTTAATAACCTGGTCGGGGAGATTTGCTTACATCTTTCCTCCAATTCCCCTAATACCAAAGGTATTGGTGAAAGCCAGACTACGAGGGATACACCTCCTCCTCCTAGCACCACAGTGGGCCAGACAAACGTGGTAGTTAGTCCTACTAGAGATGTCCAGAGGACAAATGATGACAATCAAAGCAGAACAGGATCTGCTAACAATGAAGGAGGGGAGAGTGTACCACCCAGAGCCAGCAACACTTAGCCTAGTGGCCTGGTTCCTGAAGATTTAGAATCTGGACACCTCCAGCTGCTGCCCAGAGCAGTGGAAATCCTTAAGGAAGCAAGAAGGGCTACTACATGAAAATGCTATGCAGGAAAATGTACATTTATTGGTGCACAAATAACAGATATGGAGACCATGACAAAACACTGTGTTAACGTATCTCACTCATCAGATAGATGACTGACACATTCATCCTTAAAGGTACACCTGGCAGCAATAGTATCCTACACCAGGGGCACTTCCTGCAGCAGATTCTTCACATGCCAAGTGATGAAAAGAATCCTAGAAGAAGCTAAAATAATTGCTTTGCCAAGGCCAGTTTCAGCACCGTTGTAGAACTTAAATACCATGCTAACGCAGTTAATGACAAACCCTGTGAACCTATGCACAAGACCCATCTAAAATCACTAACGCTCGAGACAGTATTTCTAATCGCTATCACATCGCGCTGCAAAGTAAGCGAACTGCAGGCAATAACAAAGCAGGAACCATACCTACAGATACACAGGGACAAGCTGGTTCTCAGAACTCACCTACAATTCTGGCCCACTTTCATGTTAACTAAAGCATACAACTACCGTCTTTCTTCAAAGACCCACAAACTGAGCCAGAAAGAGCCCTACACACATTGGATGCAAGGAGTGCTCTAATGTACTACTTTAAAGAAACTAGAAGATTTTGTAAGGGAAACCAGTTGTTTGTCACCTTCGCCAAAGCAACCAAGAGCTCACCAGTAACCAAGATGGATCATAGAAACAATGCAAATTTTCTGTTCTAAGGCAGAGGTAACACTGCCCGCGCACCCAAGAGCCCATTCAACATGGAAAAAGGATGTGTAGGAAGCGGACTCTGAATATAGTGTACCAAAAAGAGGTACACTATGTAAAGAGTCCAGGCAAACTCCAAAGGAGTTCCAGTTTGCTCAAATGACACCACAAATGCTCTCTTTCATGGAAGCGTGGGCGAGAGGTTCGGCATATCAGAGTAGTGCTAAGCATTTATTACACACACAAAGGCAGTAAGTGAGAGACAAACTCAATAAGGAAATCCGACCCCAATTTATAAAAATAACACCTACTTTTATATGAATTTAAATACCAAGATCATCAGAATCTGGTAAGCACTTTTTGAGTTATGAATTTTTACAGATTTTAAAATTGGACATAGTGCAAATTCTGAAGCGGTATTGTTATCCTATGGAGGAAAGACCTACACTGCATACAGGTTCTTTACAGCATCTTACAGGACCAATCTTCTGGATTTAAGGTAAGTATGGGGCAAGGTCCAAGGCAGCACCAACAGGTCACCTCGTACGGCCGGTGCAGAGGTGCTTTTCAGCATTGGGTGCCCAATGTTATCTTATGGGGGTAAAACATGTACTGCATTTGACCACTTCACATCGACTTATGAGACCAATCTCCTGGACTTGAGGTAAGTATGGGCCAAGGTCCAAGGCAGCACCAACAAGTCACCTGGGGAGGCTCTTGGGCGTCCGTGTACAGAGGTGTTAGGATGTCGAGTGTCCCATTCACTTTAATGGTGAACGGTCTGGTTGCAAAGAGGCTGCAAGCTGGGACTGGGTGACCGGTTAAGGTGAACCAACAAGGGGGCTCAGGTCTCACAATGCTTGTGGACACCTTTGGTCCTTTTCACCTCGGGCTAGGGCAGCCGGGTGCAGAGGTGTTCTGAGGCTTTGGGTTTTCGTCACCGGAGACACTTGCAGTAGAGGCTGCACAAAGAGGCTGCAGTCACGTTGGTGAGTCCCCTGTGGCCAAACTGTGGATTTGTCTCTGGAGGGTTGGGGGACCACGCTGGCACCGGTGGCCTGCTTCAACTCTGGCTAGGGGGCATGGGTGCAGTGGTGCTTTCCAGTGTTTGGGTTTGTGCCGGTCCAGAGTACCCACAGTTCTTTCGGAGTGTCTGATGGAGGCAGGGAAGCAGCTCCACTATTCCACGAGAGTTCCTAGGTCTTTGTTGAAGGCAGGCAGTCCTCCCAGGCTTTTGGAGTCACAGCAGCTGCAGGACGCGATGACTTTGGCACAAGTTTGCCAGGAACAGCAGACAGGCTGTCAGGGTTGGCGCCAAGTCAGTTGCTTCTCCACAGTCCTTGCTTGTCACGACTCTTCGGTGTCCTTCTTAGGTCGGCAGAATCTGATTTCCTTGGGCCATGGGCTCCCCTAAATACTAGATTTAGGGGTGTTAGGGGAGTGTAGGGTAGTAGCCAATGG
The DNA here is from genome assembly GCF_964204655.1 of Triturus cristatus. Classification (NCBI taxonomy): domain Eukaryota; kingdom Metazoa; phylum Chordata; class Amphibia; order Caudata; family Salamandridae; genus Triturus; species Triturus cristatus. Next base: position 1,136,896,327 of record NC_140579.1, read on the forward strand.
GCTACCTACCCCAGGGGTTACTACGCCCCCATATGACCACTTCCTGTGGGCATAGCCCTGTCCCAGAGTTTCTAGTCCTGCTATCACCAAGGTAGCAGATTTGTTAATTTTGTATTCACATCAGGTAGCCCACCTTAAGGGTCTAACTAGCCAGAGGGTGGCAACGCCTCTGACTACTAATTTTCCACCTGTCCAGGCGCCAAATGGGTCCTGGTCAGGGGGGTTGGCATCCCCTCACCTCTGAGGAACGCCAGATTTGCATACCAAAGGGGGTGGGCTCTTTGAAGCTCCCTGCCTTGGAATGCTAATTTGCAGGTCATCATGTTGGAGAGGGTGTAAACACCTCCTGCCAGAGCAGGTTTTGTTCCTGACCTACTGAGAGCGTAGGCCCTCACCCCTGGGGGTCGGAAACTCCTCTGTGGTGGCAGGCTGGTCGGGACCTCTAAGGTGCCCTCTAGATGCATGTATTCATAAATACATTACTTAAATTAGTGTGGGTTTATTAATATGAGGTGTTTGATACCAAACACCATATGTTTTAGCAAAGCCATTATGTAGCCGGGGAACTTGTTCTGACCAGTGCTTGCCTTAAGATGGCTTCCCTGCTCACGTACAATATCTAGTTATAAAACTAGACTTCACAGGGGCATATGTGCTCATGCAGATATGTCTTCACATAAAATATAATGCACCCTGCCTTAGGGCTCAAAGGCCTGGTGTAGGGGTGACTTAAATGTATTCTATGCTGTGACTTTGGTGTGAAACACAGGAGTGTGTTTTCATGTTTCCACGCATAGTTTGCACCAAGGCATACAGCCTGCAATGCCAGTCTGTGAAATTTGTTTGTGGGTCCCTTAGGGTGGCATAAGATATGCTGCAGACATTTGGACCCTTTTTATCACCCTTGCCCTAGGTACCTGAGGAACCATTTTCAAGGGACTTACTGGGGTGCTAAAGGCCTTGGCCAACTGTAGCACAATTAGATAACACCTTGTTTTGGGGAAGGAGCACTGGCACTGAGGTCTGGTTAGCAGGCCTCAGAGCACTGTCAGTCGAAAATCAGCATCCAGTAGCTAAAAAGGGGGCAAAAAGTGGGGGCATGATTGAAACAAGAGCCCAGTTTCCTGCAGGGCACAACACTTGCGTTCCTAGCAAACATACAAAGGAATGAAAGCAACATGGGCATCACCACACACCTTTGCAAAATATTGTGTGGACATCTAAATGAACAAAGAAGCACAGGGGGAACAAAAAGTATTACAACCCTGTAATAATCTAATGCACAGCATGTGAACCCTGAAAAGGATTCATGATGCAAAACAAAATGGTTACTTACCAGTAGAAGAGTTTTGCAGTTAGTAGAGTTTTGTGGATTCACATTCGACCTGCCCACCTCCCTGGAAGTGGGAGATAATACAAAATAGGTTGGGAAGATACAGTAGCAAAGAGGAAGCATACCAGTAATGAATGAAAAAAAGCATCTGAAAATTGCGACTACGCACAGGAGCATCTGGGGTGCTGTCTGACGTCACACAGGGGTCGGACATACCACCAAATGGTGGTGGACAACCCCCAAGAAGGGAGGGGGGAGAAAGAAAAGGCCATTCCAGACACAACCACTCGATGGCAGATGGAATAATGCACAGCATGTGAATCCAGAAAACTCTTCAGGCAAAACTACTCCTACTGGTAAGTAGCCATTTCGTTTTTTCACTCATTAAACTTTCAGGTCCTTGTAGATCCCGCTTGGTAAGGCAGTTTTGTTTCCTTTTTTCATATTTGTTTTTTCTAAATGTACTTGTTTTTGTAATTGGCCGACATCTTGATACACCCTTGCTTTCTATATAGGTGGAAAAGAAGATAAATTAAAGGTGGTAGTGAGCGTGCCAGCAGCACTAAGGACCAGTGCTGGAGGACTTGCCCTCCAGGTAAGAAAAAAGGAGCATTTTCTAATTAACTGCAGTCTGAGAGGGTGTAGGTAAACACTTAACGAGACAATGCAGCTGAGAAATAACAATGTTACTGCCTGGCATTCAGAAAGTTTTTGCCTATTGCATCCTTCAACCCACAGGCATATGCTGATTTGAGTATGGAGTCGAGGGGCAGAATCCTAATTTGTCAAAAGATCTTCAATTCTCGAAGTAAGATAACGCAGCACTTTAGGGGGAAAGATTGGTCTTTTGAAACGTGCTTACTCTTTTTTATCAATACCATCATTATCAGTGTTTCTCTGAGCCCAAAAGTGCTCTGTTCCCTCCACACAGTGAGTTTAGGGGTTGAATACATGTATCCTTGGTCTGACTTTCAGTTGTCCAGATTGTGTGTTTTGGTGTACAATGTTAAAACATTTTCCTGTTTGCTTTCTTAGGAATGTTTGGAATTGGGTGCAAATGATACCAATCCTAGGGTGCTGGTCAAGAGCTTTGAGGAAATCATGCGAGAGAAGCGTCGGAGAAAGCAGCAGGAGGCAGGTGTTCAGTTGCTGAAAGAGCACAACCTGCTCTCTCTTTTGGAAGGTGGGGCACCTAAGGAGAACTCTGAGGAATCTCTGTCCACAGCAGCCAACGATCCAGCTGTGACGTTGAGAATGCAACAAGTCAGACCACAGCAAACTGTGCAGGAGAAGACTCTGAATGAGTTACCTGGCAAACGACAAATTTCATCTCCATTGCAAGCCTTGCAAACGTCCCCAGTACGATCCCCGCAGTCAAGACTCCATGTCTCATCATCATCAAAGTCCCAGGAGCCGTCCTCTCCAGTTAGACCTCAGAAGCAATCCTCACTTGTGAAATCTCAGGAGCCATCTTCATCTGTGAACGTTAATCAGCCATTCTCACCAGCAAAAACTGAGCAGCCATCTTCGCCAGTAAAATCTCATCAACCTTTCTCACTGGGAAAACCTTTGCCAGAGAAACCTAAGCAGCTGTCTTTGCTTGTGAAGCCTCAGCAACTGTCCTCTCCTGTGAAACCTCTACAGCCCTCCTCACAGTTGAAAGCTCAACAGCCATCATCTCCTATGAAGCCTCAAAAGCCTTCTTTGCCGGTCACACGTCAGCACCCTTCCTCGCTAGTGCATTCTTACCAGCTGTCACTGCTATTGAGACCCCAGCAACCTTCTTCACCAGTGAGATCCCCGCAGTCTACTTCACCTGCGGTAACTCAACAGTCTTGTTCTCCAGTGAGACCATCACAGCATTCGCCACTAGTTGAAGAGCAACAGCGTCTGTCACCTTTAAAAGACAACAAGCCATCCTTGCCGGATAAACCAGACCAGCAAGCCTTATCATTCCATGTTGAGCAGCAATCAACCTCTTTGTCACTCCAGCAGCCATCACAAGTTGAAGGCAAACAGTCTTCGCCTGTCATGTCTAAAGACTTGTCTCCAGTAAGACAGCAGGAGACTTTGACCCCAGACGCCATGTTATCTAAGGAGGGCATCTCATCTGCTGATGCTCCCGCTGATGAAGTAGCAAAGGGTAAAGGTAACTGTCATATTAATTGTACTTATGATGATTTTAATGTTCACACAGTAAGCTAAATGAAAAATGACCTAGCTTTCGTAATGGAAAGTTTCAATTCTATTAAGGACTCGGAAGCGAGGATTATGCTTTTCTTTCTTCTATTTATTCCACTTAGCAGCCTTAGAAAAACAACAGTAAACAGTAGGACTTCATTTCCCATGAAGCCTACAGAGAAAAGCAACAATGCAATGCGGTAGTCCATTGTCCAATCAGGCGCCTCCTGGTATCATAAAAACCCCTGCTCTGTGCTGGACATCCTGTTTCTTCCTGCGACCAAGCCGACCGTCAGCATTCCTAATCCTGCTTCGACGACTCTGTTCCTGCAGGCAGGAAAAAGAAGTCGTAAAACCTGCGAATTAAAGCCTCCAGCACAGAAGTCAAGACAATATACAGCAACGTCACTCTGACCAGGAAAACGCTTTACTTGCGTCTAATGACACATCCTGATGAACCCAGGTGGGTCTAGGAGTATCCTAAGGGCGGGCTAATCCTCGCCTCCGAATCCTTAATAGAATTGAAACTTTCCGTTACGAAAGCTAGGACATTTTTCATTCTATGTCAGGACCCGGAGGCGAGGATTAGGCTAGTTCAAAGCTTATCCACCACCAGGGACGCAATGGAGGGGACTGGCTTGAAGTAAAACCTCTTAAAGGTTGAGTCTGAAGACCAGTCTGCCGCATTCAAGATGTCCTCCTAGCGTGAAAGCTTTCGAAGCCATAGCACCCCGAGCGGAGTGCGCTCCAAAAACCTTAGTGTCGATGCCAGCCTCAATCATCACCCAACAAACCCACCGTGCGAGTGTAGGGGAAGAGACCGCCCAAAAAGGTTTCTGTAAAGCAATCAAAAGCTGGCGCTCCCCATAAGGACGAACGTCTGCGGTCATAGCCTCATACGCTCTGATACATCGGACAACACAGAGCTGCGGACAGTCCGGGAAAGCCGGATAAGAAATAATCCGAGACTGGGTCTTGGTACGCCGGGATACATGAAAGGTGACGCCCTCCGGCGTGAAGCATCGCCCTGTAATATCCAGGGCTCGAACATCCGAAACCCGTCTGCAGGACACTAAGCATAACAACATGTCCAGCTTTGACGTCAACTGTTTGCGTGATAAGTATTTGTTACTGGGCCATGCTGACAAAAAATGTAAGACCTTATTAACATCCCAGAGAACTGAATACCGTGGCTCTGGAGGAAGAGAAAGGTGAGTAGCTTCCGCACCAGGGGATGGTCACCCACTGGATGATCCGCCACCACCGAGTGTCCCGAAATTGCAGAGCGGAACGTATTAATCGTTCTATAAGCTAACACTTCAAAAGCTAGGGAAGCCAGAAAATTCAGGATGTGAGCAACATCTGCCCCCACGGGATCCAAACCCTGTTGCAAACACCAACCCATCCATCGGGACCAAGCCGATCGATATCGCTTAACGGTACCATCGGCCCATGCTCTGGAGAGGAGTTCTGCAGCGTGGCGCGAAAGCCCAGGGACTTGCCATCGAGATCTGTAATCCGCCACGCCATCAAGGCCAACGAGCTGCTCACTATCATGGGATGAGGAAAGTTCCATCAGAACTGGAAACTAGGCTTGCGCTTTCCAAATCGGGGTGATCAGTACCAGATCCGCCCCCTGTCGACGGACCTGCGTCGTCAACCGCATGATCATAGCGAAGGGAGGGAACGCGTAACACTGCTCCCGTGACCAGTCCTGGAGAAAGGCATCGGTGGTCGTCGCTCCCGGATCCAGCCGCCAACTGAAATACCTGGGAATCTGAAAATCCAGACGAGAAGCAACGAGGTAGACAGAAAAGGGACCCAGAGGTTCTGCAAAGTGAGGAAAACCCGGCCGGGAGAGTTTCCACAAGCTGGAGTCCCGAAGATGACAAGACTGCCAATCGGCTACCTGATTGTCCGACCCCGGTAAGTGTTCCGCAATTACCGACACGTGATTGGCCAGGCAGTATTCCCAAAAATCTTTGGCCAAGTCTGCCAGGGCTTTGGACCGGTCCCCCAAACCCCCCCCTGCGATTGATTTAGCGAACCGCCGCCACATTGTCCATTTTGAGGAGGACGCACGAGTGAGCCTTGTCCCTCGTCCAACAACGCACTGCGAAAGAGCCGGCCATGAGCTCCAAACAGTTGATGTGGAGAGAGCCTTCCTCGGCGGACCAACCTCCTCCTGTAGTAAGCTCGCCACAACGTGCTCCCCAACCGGAGCCGCTGGCATCGGACTCGATCACCAGGTCGGGACGTGAACCGAAAATGGCACGCCCATTCCATGCATCCATGTGGGTGAGCCACCAATGAAGTTCGGCCGTGACCACCTCGGAGAGCGGGACTTTCTGAGCATATGTCAAGCCCCTGCGGAGGTGAAACGCTTTGAGATGCTGAAGGGCCCGAAAATGCAGGGGGCCTGGAAAGATGGCCTGAATCGAGGCGGACAGGGGTCCGACCACCCTGGCAATACTGCGGTGGGAAGTCAGCTGTTTCCGAAGCAGCTGTCGGATCTCGTGACGAATCTTCAACATCTTCCTGGAAGACAGACTTAAAGTCGCAGCCACAGAATCGATCACAAACCCGAGAAAAGTGATGGAGCGAGTGGGGTGGAGACCAGACTTGGCTTGTTTTATGACAAACCCCAAAGACTGCAGTAGAAGCACCGCCGACCGGAGCTGGCGCAAGAGAGTCTGAGGGCACTGATGAAGGAAGAGCATGCCGTCGAGGTAGACAATCATCCTGGTGCCCTGCGCCCATAACGCTTCCACCACTGGATTCAACACCTTGGTAAAATACCAAGGGGCGTACGACAGACCAAAGGGAAGCGAAGTGAATTCGAAAATCTGGCCGTCCCACCTGAACTGCAGAAACCGACGGTGAGGAGCGAAGATGGGAACCGTCAGGTGCGCATCCTTGAAGTCCAAACGGACCATCCAGTCGCCGGGGCATAACAGGTCGCGAAGGAGGTGAATCCCCTCCATTTTGAAAGGCCGGTAAACAAGCCATTCGTTGAACTCCCGAAGGTTTATCACCGGATGCTGACCACCATCCTGCTTTTGCACCAGAAAAATGTTGCTTATGAAGGCCTCGGGCTGAGGATGAGAACGACAAATTGCTCCTTTGTGGAAGAGCTCCTGGAGCTCGAGGCGGATCAAGTTGGACTCGGCCCCCGAGAACCTTATCGGGGCGGGGGGAAAGTGTTCGACAGGGGAACCGAAAAACTCTATGTGAAACCCCTGAACTGTTTGCAGCACCCAAGCGTCCGACGTCAAAGCCCGCCAATTGTCCAGAAACCGGGCTAACCTGCCCCCCAAGCAATGACATGAGACAATTATAGAACTCACCGTGATTGGCGGTGCCGCCGGAACCTCTCCCACCGTTACGCTGACCTCTGCACCGGGAACGGCCTCTGGTGGGGTAGAAACCCCCAAAGCGGGAGGAGTCTTGGTACTGCCCCTGGGATGGTTGACCTCTGCCGGAGGCTGCTTGCGAGAACTGGCCAGCCGAGCGCCCCCTGCCACGACCGGCCCCTCCGAAAATCCGTGCATTGAAAATGCGCTTCACCGTGGACTGTGCCTTGTCTAGAGAATTAAAGGTGGACACAAACTTGCCAAGCTCTTTCAAAAAACGGTCTCCGAAAAGAACGCCCTGTGCCACCGGGCCCGCTTCAGTAGTCGCCAATTCCTCCAATTTGGGATCCAATTTGATAAGGAGCGACTGGCGCCTTTCAGTAGAAATGGCGCAGTTCGCATTTCCCAAGAAATTGATGGCCCGTTGAGCCCAACTGGACAAGGTTTCAGGGGAGATCAGGGCGCCTGAAACCTTGGCGTCTTCAGCCATATCAAATATTTTCACCAGGGGACCCGTGATGTCCAAAAATTTATCCAGACAGGCGCGCCAGGATCTATCGATGCCTTTCTTCGGGTCCTTGATAAACTTCGTCAGATAAGTAGTAATTTTGATATCAATTTCGGGGGTTACCGCGACCTTCCCCTCCAGGGAGGGGCGCGGGCGTTCAGATCTAAGGCGTGCACGGACGTCCTGATCAAGGGGTTTCCGAAGGCGCGCCGCCACATACTTGGCCACCTTATCGCAGGGAACCCACTGCGAAGAACGGGGATGCATAAGTTCCTCTGCGTCAAGCAGATCCGAGTGAATCCCGCCCTGGGAAGCTGAGGACGGAGGATGTTCCCCCGAACCAGAAGGGGAAGGACGCCATGACCTGTCCTGGTCCGATTCGCCATCCAACGCACCCTGGGAGTCCTCCGAAGGGGGAGAGGAAGGCATGGTATCAAGGACCCCCACAGGCGGAGGATCCGACGGGGAAGGATCCGCCGGCAACGACAGGGTGTGGGCGTCCAAAAAAGCTTGATGAAATCGCTCAAAAGCTCTAGAATCAACTCCGTCGGAACGGGAGCGCTTACGCGGATTCTCCGGAAGAGAAGTGGGGCTCAACTTCGAAGGTCAGGAACCAGAAGGTCCCGGAGCGCCTTCCCTCGCAGGGAGGGGTTCAAGGAGTTTTACCAGGTCATCCAACCTCTTCTCCAATCTCTTCTCCAAAGGAGCCACCGCCTGGGAGACCTCATTCACAGTGGAGGAATCCACCGCGTCGCAGAACTCATCGGACAGCGGAAAAAACTGGGATTCCTCCTCCTCGTAATAATCATCAAACTCCTCCATGGCGCCCCAGGGAGAAGCTGAGGAAACGAGGTAAGTAAAAATCAGTGGTGGCCACCCACCAGGTAAGAGGGAATTATAATGTGGGATCTCACCCAGCTCACAGAATGGAGGCAAGAGCCAGGGCCCCCCCCGGTCCAAAACAGAGGGCCAACAACACTGCCGAAGTAACAGGGCCCAAATCAGCACACCCAGCGCCCTAAGAACCTAATGCGGGCTTGAAACATATGCCTGGGCACCTTCAAGGTGTGCGGTGACAATGCTCATAACCTTACCTCCTCCTCGGGGGTGTTCAGCCTCAGGCACAAACCGGCAAGGCGCGTCAGGACGCGGGCAGAGGTGCTCGGCAACGGCCGTTAGATGTCTGCGCAAGCTCCGCTCGCGTCCCGCCGAAGCTCCGCACCGGAAGAACACAAAGAGATACGCGCCCTCTCACGGTCGGCGGACCGTCGCGCTCCCCACCGGTAACAACAAACTCGTTGCACGGCCGCGTAGGAGCGGGCAGAACGCTCCCGCGCTCGTGATCACGGAGCGAAGGCTCCTAGAGTCGTGAAAACAAAGACAGAATTAACAGCCACAAATGCGCCTTAAGCCATACGGAGCAGACGATCCTTTCACACACACAGCGCAAGCAATAGCAAGATATCCCAATAAACCCAGAACAATAATAGATCAATAAGGGCAATCAGCAATCATACGGAGCGAAGCTCTTTCAAAAGGCAACATCAACAGTGCCCCCTCAACTATCAGCAACGTGAAAGAAGGGAAGGACACTTAACTGAGGCAGGCTGCTAGCAGCGAAGAAAGAGGATGTCCAGCACAGAGCAGGGGTTGTTATGATACCAGGAGGCGTCCGATTGGACAATGGACCACTGCATTGCATTCTTGTTTTTCTCTGTAGGCTTCATGGGAAATGAAGTCCTACTGTTGTTTACTGTTGTTTTTCCAAGGCTGCTATGTGGAATAAATAGAAGAAAGAAAAGCCTAATCCTCGCCTCAGTTCTTAGTCCTATGAAGTAGTATTTCGGACCTTCAAAAGCACAGTGGCTCAGTGATTGAAATGTTCACTAAACCACAGGTCATGAGTTTAAATCCCAGCAAGGCCAACCTAGTCTTCCATCCTTCTGCAGGTTGTGAAATGTAATCCTATTACATTGATGAATTGTAACACTTGTTCATTCAAGTGCTTAGATACTTCATATGTGCAATATGTATTACAAAACATGTTGTTAGTAATATGTCTCACTCTGTACTGTCATCAAGAGCTGGTATTTTAAGGGGCCTTGCAATAACCTGCAGTTGAAGAGAACTACAGACAGTGATGCCTGTATAGCAGAATTATACATCCTATTTTTGTATAGTGGGGAGCCTCTTCCGAGGTTGCATGCTGGATGTGCATTAAGGAATATTGAACCATTACTATTTTGCAAGGCACTGTTTTCAGGACATATTTCCAGTGTTCTATGAGGTGATCGATTCTATGATTGGATCTTTATTTAGACTCCATAGGTGTGCTGAGATATTGGTGTAGAAGAACCAGATGTAATAAAATATTATTGGGCAAAATTCAGTTGATGTAATAGGGAGTTTAGAAAAGTAGAAAGAGTGAAGTGTCCCTAGAAGAACCAGCAGGTGTGATTTTGTCTTTAGACAAGGACTATTTATAATGAGATCTCTGTGTAAGTATTATAAGATGTATTCATGTGAGTATGCACGTTAGAAGGAGTAGGTGTGATAGAATATTGGTGTAGAAGCAGCATGTTTAACAAGATGTTGGTGTGTTGCAGGGATTCTGTTTATGCACAGAACTATGCGCAGGAAACCAGGACCACAGAGAATTATGGTGTACCAGAAACTCCCCTCAGAACCAAGAACCCCATATCCGACTAGCTTAGTGTCCCATTCGTTAGCCTAGCTCTAGCTAGGCGGTCCCAATGTATAGACAACCCAGAACATGCGACTTAGATATTTCTCAGGAGTGGTGGGAATCCGAAATACCTGTTTGTACTTATTTAGCAGTCCACAACAACATAATACAGACACTGTAAAGTTTAAAGAGTTTATTTTATTAACCTCGTGTCCTAAGATGCAGTACTTTGGCTAACACTAGTAGACAAATGGTTAAGATCAGAACCATCAGCATTGTTACAATACCATACACAATGAAAGGAGCAATCCTAATAATAATGACAGTGGTAAACAGCCACACTCCTTTCTCTAGTAACTAATAAGTTTATTATACTAATAGAAGGTCTCTTAGGCTAACAGGGGGAACCCCATACCGTATAGATCAGCTTAGTAGAATCACATCACAGGATCAGCTAGGCTCTCTCATGCATCAGCTCTTCTGTTCGAATGCATCTAAAACATTCTGTCCTGCAATATTAAAAGCACTTGTCCTTCAGATATTGGCAGCTGCATGTATGATATGTCTAAAAAGTGGTACGATCAATCTGAACACAACACTCTGCACCGTCTAGTGTCCTAGACTTGTTCTTTACAGGATGTACAGACGAAGGTCGCAGCACACTGTTAAGAATGTTAAACAACAAACTGTTATCCTGTAAGGCAAAGTCGAGTAAGCATTTCTAAAATGAATAACATATAACAACAGTGTCGCGTGCAAAGCAGCAGAAACGGCAAGCTGGCTTTCTAACAGTTGGCTCGGTTATGCTAACTTAGTGTTGTAAATAGGGAGTGGCTAACCCATCCTACACCCCCCCTTGATCGGACTACTAACCACTAGGGGCGCACTTATCAAGAACGCAGAGTTCAAGTGATATAGAACAGAACCAAGGGCATGAACTATAAGTCCATATAAGGTAAGTGTAAAGTTCGAGAAAAAAAGAAGAGAAAAAAAAAATCGTGTAAAAAATAAAAACGATGTCCCAGAGAAAACACCATTAAAAAAGTTTCGATTAAAAAAAATTGACATCTATCGATGCATCTTGTCTTGACTATGTGAAACAGTCAATCCATCAAGGTATATGCACCATAAGTTGCAACAGCTTCCAAGAGGAAATCATTGGAGCGTTCCGCAAAAGTATCTGCCATCCAATTTAGCAAGGGAAAGGAACACACGTGTTCGTCAATTATCGGAGTTTTTCAATGTGCAGTAATGCGCAAGTTGCGTCTTTCATGGACATGAACTGCTGTTTATCGGTCAAATTAAAAGGAAGGAATAACGAAGACGTATTCATGTAATCCCAAGGGACTTTCCCTGCCTTTAACGTTTGCAAGGTCCATTTAAACTGCATAATTGAACGCAACTGATTTTGACCATGATACAACACAGACACATCATCTTGCACAATGTCTACGACAGATGAAACAATATTATCTAATGTATAAATTCTAGAAGACAAGGTATTAATACTATTATCTATAACAGCCAATACTTTCTCCATATTGGCCTGGTCAATAGCACGTAGCCTTGAAGCAGCTTCAATTTGCGATAACTTCCAAACTTCATTGTAAATAGCATAAACCCATCTCTTGGACCTGCCAGTCGCAGGACCCTTAATAAAATCATTTAAATCTATTTTGTCATTTAACCGTGATAAATGAATCTTAACTGAAGCTAATGTGGAATGTTGCAACCATGACTGGCATAACTTACCTACCGAGTAGGTAGTTACCGTGTGTGACGATGGAAAACGAGGGTCTACTCTAAGTTGTGTATACCCTGGTGTCAAATCCAGAAACCGACGTTGACAGGAATCTGAACCCGTCTGCCATACCAACCATCCTTCGGGATCTATTGCTGAAATATTGAAGGTGGTGTTGGAGACAAGGGACTGCAACATAGTAAGGGACAGATCTGTGTGATTCGCCCAATTAGGATAAGCACCCAGATCCGGGATTGTGGGGGAATTCAATTTTTTAGACATAGCCAATCCAAAACAGGTGGTCTGAAAAATAGTTGAATTTAAAAATAACATATGATTTGGGATAAGACAGGCATGATGCAAAGCTTCTGTTCCCTGTACCTGCTACGGTTTAGTTCCCCAAACCGATTTAAGATCGACAGTAGCTTTCCATAGGTCATAACCTCCAATAGCCAATTCATCCATAAAGCATTTGGAATATAATAATTTGGTATGTGTCAGTCTAACCTTAGAAGCCGGTTCTACCGCCACCTTAAAATAAAAAGAGGCAGGGTGAGACACACTAAAATCCGAAAAGTATGTGATTTTTTTTAACTAAAGTGGCAGAACTGCCGGACATGGGGACCGGACAATGTTCCCACTGAGTGAAATTAACAAAATTCCGAAAGGTATTTGCCCTGTGTAGGAAATGTGTGCCATAATGTTGATAACAAAATTGTTCATCGTAATTTGCATTATTTAAATACAAATCTTCAGCATCAAATGCAGCATAATATTTCAAATCAGAAAACAGTGCCTCTATCGCGTGCACATCCCAATCATCTGATCGGATGTTCTGTTTAACTACATCACCCATAGAAACACGAAACACGAAAAACAGTTGGTACATTAATCACTTCGGTGGGACCATGAATTTGAAAGTTCACAGCATCCCAAGCAATTCCATCACGTACAGGCCAGGCGGTGATGTTCACAAAAGTCTGGTCCCTTTTCATGATGTGTGATGAAGAATGGGGGGCTAAAGTTCCATCAATTAATCGAATTGTAGATCGTTCATTCAGGTAGTGTCCATTGATCAATTTAAAAAACACTACCACAAAGCCAATGGTCATGAACAAAAAAAAACTTATTAGCACCAGCCAGATGTAAGTCCAAGGTGCAACCAAAAAATGTCTCTTGAACCAGGCAAAAATTTTAGAAATTTTGGAAGGGGCAGTGGAAGTCAATGATTCAGTTTCAAAGGAAGAATGTGACTGGGCAATTGTTGTTGAATGTAATAGAGGCAAAGGTACTTCTGTTGGATAAGCATACTCAGGATCATCAGGTAAACCACCAGCATTAGATGGCATAGAAGGACCAGTAACTGCAAGTTCAATGGAAACTTCAGGCAAGATGTTGGAGGGTGGCACCACAACAGAGTTTCTCAGCATAGAAGGGCAAGAAACTGAAGGTGTCATACTATGGAGAATCGGCCACCCGCTGTAGCTTGACATTGTCAATCGAGATGTACCTGTTATCCTTGCGACCAGGAAGCGGAGGTAAAACAACTGTACGCGTACCCAGGACTCCAAACACCGGGACCGGTGCATGATAAGAGGGGCCGAACTCCTTCTTGTTCTCCACCTTCTCACGGACCAGGTCACCAACTCAAGGTAGCCAGCCGACTACCGGAATCTGGAGCACAGCTTCGGATGTAGAGGGTATGTGTCCTTTCGCTAGAGTGTCTCTGGCTTCTTGTAGATTCTGCAATACAGCACAGTGGTTATCTAGGTCAAAAGGGGTGGCAGCCGCCGCCATGTCTAGACCATCAAGGTCCGGGACAAACATTCTCACTCCAAAGAGCATCATGTATGGGGTCCTCCCACCCAGAGACCTTCTAGGGAGATTATTAAGTGCACGTTGTACGTCATACAAGTGGGACAGCCAGTTCCGGCCTGTACCCAATACCCTCGCTGTCAAAGATTGCTTTAGGTCACGGTTCATCCGCTCCACAACACTATTGCCCTCAGGCCGGTATGGAGACGAAAATTTGACTTGGACCCCCAGTTCTCTCATGGCCTCCTTGTACGCCCTTGAGGCGAACGCAGGACCCTGATCAGAATGAAGGGTACCACATGCAAAACTCCCTATAAAGACACGCAAATCCCTGATGACAGTTCTGGCTTCAGCACTCCTTTGTGGCCATATCCACAGGAAACGTGTGCACGAATCAACTGCAACCAAGATATATTTGTATGCAGTGTCAGAGGTAATAGGACCGCAGTGATCTAAATAAACGCACGCAAGTGGTTGATTATATGCAACTGTGTTTGTGGTGGACGCGCTGCAGAAGAAGGTTTAATCTGTTGGCAAATGTCACAATCAAGAACGTATGCCCGCGCTTGTTTGTACAAACCGTACCACCAATAACGTTGCTGCAAAAGAGATATAGTAGCCGACACTCCGGCATGCGCAGACTCAACACCCTCGTGGGCAGCTGATATCAAAGATGGTCTGCAGTCCGCGTTGGGAATCAATCTGTCACCAACGTCGTTAATCCTCACTAACGGGACGTTATCAGGACTTAAGCGATAATGGTAGCGAGAAGGGAAACCCTTCGGAAAGTTTTTCCCGGTCTCGGAAGCAGCAATAGCCGCCAACATTTCATCATCGATCTTACTTTTTGATCTTGTAACTGCCGCTACTAGATATGTCGCCACTGCTGTTTTTGCTGCCTCGTCAGCCAAACTGTTACCGACACCATGGACGCCAACTCGTTGGTGACCAAGAGTGTGAATTACATTCACGAGTGGCAGTAGTTCTTTAAGTGCTGCCACTCGAACCCAAAGCATTTTATGCTTTATTGTGCTACCTTTGGAATCATGAAAATCATTCTGAATCCAAAAATGTGATTGTCATTGTAAGATTGAACACAATAGAACGAGTCACACACCACGAGAGTGGGGACTCGAAGATCAGCAAACTCCAGTGCAAGCACCAGAGCACGAACTTCAGCCAACTGCGCAGTACAATCACCCAATGTCTGTGTATGCACAGCTTCAGATTGGAACTCTCCATTCACGAAAGTACCCACTACAATTGCGCAGGCAGCTGAATAGGCGTACTTTGATCCAGTAGCGGGTTGCGCAGACCCATCAGTGTAAATGACACAACGGTACTCCTCAAGTGGGCACAACGTCGCAGGAGTCGGATGAATGAATTCGTAATCCAAGAACTCCTGAGACTGCAACGCCGCGTCAAAGATATATGTGACGTCTTGCGAAGCCAAGGAAGTTGCCCATTGTATCCACCTTGGATGCAAAGCCTTAGAATTTGGTACACTAGCTTTAGTGACTGCCTCAAGGGCAGGGTACGGTGTTACCACCAGCATGTGCTTTCCTTGTGATAGCGCTCGTTCTTTCAGGATCGCCATCTGAACTGCTGTCAGTACTTTTTCGACAGCGGAAAAGCGCAGCTCAGCTGAAGTGTACAGATGAGATTTGTAAGCAATGGGAACGGTGTCGCCCTCATTGAACGTTAAGTACGTGAAACCCACTGCGCCTGGCACAATTCTAATGACCAGGTTAGTGTGGTTATCAAAGTTTGTAAGTATTTTGAAGCAAGAAGATCAGACTGCAAAGTTTGTAATGCAGCTGTATGCTCTGGCAGCCAGCATGATTTGGTAAAAGTAGGTTGTACCAAGGCATAAAGCGTCTTGATACGCTGGGCATAATCAGGAATGTAGGTACGACCGAAATTCAGAAAACCCAGCAATGATTGCAATTTCTTCAGCGTTGTAGGAGTACAAAGGCGTGCGCACTTCTCGAGGAAGTGCGGAGCCAAGCCGCGACCCTCACTGTTGAGTTCGTACCCCAAGAACAACACTGTGAGCTCGGCAATGTGGCACTTCGCAAAATTGAATTTGTATCCGAAGTCTGCAAACATAGTAATTATGTTATCCACGCGAGCAAGGTGTGGAAGCAACTCGTCGTCTGTTAGATAGATGTCATCAACATACGAGTATGCATCCGGGTCCATATACTCTAGGAGCGAGACCACTCGAGCAGCAAAGACCCCAGGGCTGTTCTTATAGCCCATAGGTAGCCTTTTAAACTTTCTTTGTTTACCGCCCGAGGTAAAAGCCGTCCACTCACTACTCTGAGGGGACAGGTTATGGCTGTAAAAGCCATTGGAAATGTCAAGTGTGGTTTTAAACCGTTTTCTCAAGACTATCGACGAGAGCCGAACCGTGAGTATTCTGTACCGCGCACGTCCGGCAGTGAGAGTTTAAGTGCCGGTAATCCAAAACTAGGCGGTACGACCCGTCAGGCTTCGTCACAGTGAATAAAGGGTTATTCATAGGTGACACACAAGTTTCAATTACTCCCTGATATTCCAATTGTTCAAGGATGGTCGCGACGTGAGATCTAGCCTCGCGACGCATGGGATATTGGGGTTGAGGCTGGGGATCGGACTGCAACGGAATCGTATGGTCAGGAGAAATTTTATCCCAGCCCAATTGATTGCGATACAACGCAGGCGCTTGCACCTGTGCCCACTCCCCGGCCAACCTGATAGAATGTTCCATAGGCACTGTGTGCCCAAAGGAGGGGAGGATCACCACCTCCCCTCTAGGAGCATCTAAAATGAAAGCCGGAGGCCAATCCTCCTCCGCTAACAATGTCATAAGTGGAGGACAAATTATCCCAAAAAACTACTCTAATTCTACGATGTATGTCACCCTCTATTTTAAGGATTATGTCAAACATCTGTTCAGGGGGAGCTACGCGAGTATCAGCAGTTTCAACACTCACATATGTATCAGTTGCTGTCACCTCCAGATACGGACGCAGTGCTTGCCGCACTACTGTAACTTCCGCCGCGCTGTCTAACACCGTTAGAGCCCATGTCCGGTTCTGAAGCAGTGTCCGTACCATCTGAGGCATATCTCGCGGTCAGGGCAGCAACCTTCTTTTTCTGAAACGGAGGTCTTTGACGCTCAGCGTCGTCCTGCTTGCCTTTTACGTCAGTCTGTCGGGGTTGCTCACGACCTTAAACACCCCTTCCACGGTCTCCGCCACCGGATTGTGAAGCCGATGTTTCCTGTGAAGAACAAGGAGAGCGTTCAGAAACCTGAAATCTATCAGGTGACTTAATACTAGAACGATCGCGCAAATCATATTTACGTTCAGTAGACGACTGAACTGGCGGAGCAGAACGCGACCTACGCTTCTGTTGCTGTTTCCCCTGTTTTTTGGTTCGCCAACTTTCCTTCGGAAACTTGGGCTTTTCGTCTTTTGTAGACGAGCTCACCTTAGTCTGCTGTACTACATCAGGAATCTTTACTGTGGGTTTCACGCCTAGGGCGCTACGTTCCACCATCCTGTAGGCTTTTGCAATAATTTTTGCAAATTCCCTGGGCCTGTCGGCAGGATCCACAAGTTCCAGCATATTGCCTACTTGGAACTGCATGGCATCTCCTTTGAGGTTCCCCATCACCATGGAACTAACCACATCGAAGCTGTCGACAAGCCTCATTCCCAATTCAATGGCCGCCTCTGCACCATGATTTTCCTGAACTTTCTTGATGACAGAGGGTAGTACAGACATAGACGGAGTGCCATAGCACTTCGAATAGGTCGCAGCAAAGACCTTGCCCCAATTGTTACAATCGACAATATCAGGTACTAGATCTTTCGGCAAAGTAATGGTGAGTATCCTGTGTTTATCCACAGGAGAAGTGTTTGGAAACACGGCTTCCAGTTGATCAAACTTTTCAGCAAGCCAGTAAGGAAATTCATCCTTACTTTGGGGGCGCTTGCCTACAACCGCATTAACCATCACAGGACTAATGACCACGGCTCGGTGTTCATTCGTGTGACCCGCAACAGCAGGTACCCCCACCTGCACGTTGCGAGACACGTTCTGCACTAAAGCCCTATGGACCGTAATCAGGGCAGTGTGTAGTACTCGTAAGTCCGCCACCCCAACCGTCAAGTAGTTGGGATGGGGTGTAAAACCGGCCAGCACCGGCCAATCAGCCCCTGCAATTGACAAAGGGCCTAGTCTTGGCGGTGCCACCGTATGGGGAAGGGCGCCATTAAACCAAATGGTATGCTGCCAGGCAGAAATAGGTATTTCTAGTGTCCTATACGGAGCTTAAGCTGCAGGTACTTGTGTGGCAGTGTAGGTGTGGAACATATCATCGTCCGCATTCACCTCTGGAAAAGTCACCCAAGAGTAGAACAACTCATAAGGGTGTGCTGCGTCAGCAGCAACCACAAAGACCACAGCCAGCCCGTCATCAGGCACTCCATACGTCCTCAAATGCTGACGTAGAGGAACCCGACTATGCGCGGCTATATCGACCACCATTAGGACACACTAAAGAATAACGACAAGTTCTACAGTAGCACTTGGGTTCAGTATAAACTAATCTTTTTAATTATCAAGCTTGAACGAACCTTTAGTCGAAACCTAGGTAGATTAAGCCGTCACTCCCGTTATCCGGAAACCAGAGTGAGGGCGTTGTGGACTAATAAAAGTACTAATAAGGCGTATCAGATCATAACCACGTTGGGCGCCATGTTGCAGGGATTCTGCTTATGCACAGAACTATGCGCAGGAAACCAGGACCTCAGAGAATTGTGGTGTACCAGAAACTCCCCTCAGAACCAAGAACCCCATATCCGACTAGCTTAGTGTAGGAAGGTGGATACCTGACTATGGTTACCCCCAAATTTTTTCCTAGTGTCTAGCTGGTTTTTCGACTTAGTTGGCCTGAGATCCTGCTATTCAGGATCTCAGCCTGGCTGTTCTCTCTTTAAAATGGACTCCATGTACCCTAGGTACATACCCAATTGGTTGGATCACCCTGTCAGCCCCTGTACCAGTGTACACTAGGTACCCAGGGCATTGGTGTACCCAAGGCCTGCCAAGGGCTGAAGCATGTATTATGCCTCCCCAGGCTTGGCCTAACAATCTGACACAACTGGCTGATCACTCAGCTGGGGTAAGTTGGTGTAATCACCTCTTACTTAGGTGTAGTATACCTATACCTAACCTTAAATGGGACACCTGGAAACCTATAAGTCACTCCTATGGCAGGCCTTAACAATCCTGAAGGCAGAGTGCTTGGTTCCATGTGAGATGGTGCTCTGGCATGAGCTGAGCCTGTCTGCAGTGGTCGGAACAACTTCCTTCTACTGTTTCCAGATATCGTCATACCATATACTCTTAAGTGCATTATGAACATCGCGGTTAAATGCTATCTTTGGTTTGGCTTTATCAAAACATGTCGAGTAAGGTGTCATACGAATTGGAATACTAACCCCTCGCCAATTCTGGCGACGGGGTTAGCATTCCACCCTTCTAGAGGGACACGACATGTACAGTACCTGAAACCCGGGTAAAATCAGACATAGCCTCAGCTCCACAAAATGGATGCTGCCACCACAGACACAAGTCTGCCCTCCTGCTGCTGGGAGTCCTTCCAGCTTGGGAGGTGTGGACAAAGGGTTTCCTGCCAGGGGAGGTGCGTGCACCACCCCAGACAGGATTTTGTGTATTGGTCAGGTAGGGCTTGAAAGAAACCAGACATGCCTGTGGCTCACAAGGAGCCTCGGTGCATATGCCAGTTCAAACCGGTCCTGGGGCACACCAGTCCCGGGCCTGGGGCGAGCTGGACAAAGGATTGGGGGTGTAACCACCCCCCTTCCTGGTCCCACCCTTAGGGAGGGACCTAGCAGGTAGTCCGGCCCCTAGAATCCGCTTAAAGGTAGGAGCTGTGTCCTAAGACTTCAGACATCCTGGAATCAACTTGAAACTAAGAAGAAGACGGGAACTTCGACATTCTGCTGCACAGAAGACTGAAGAAAATCTCCCCTGTGGTCAGGGAGTGACCACCTTGCTAACGCAAGCACCATCCAGCGAATCACCGTCTGCTTTGCCGCCGCCTCCCGCCGGAGCCCGAGCCCAGAGACTGACAAGACCTGGACCTCCAGACCTCTCACCGCCCGATCCACAGTCCCTGAAAAGAGGAGACCCGTGGAGGCACCGAGACACGTGGAGCCAGCCATCTTGGAACGACTACGACAAGCTGACAAGTGCAACAACCGAGGCTCCCTCCAAGTTGTGCTTTGGGTCCTGAGAAGCCCAACCCTCGAGCAGCATCTGCACCAAAGGTGAGCCCTCCAGCATCTCCACGATCTGCGTGGGGCCCTTCTGCATTTTGCCACTCGACGCGCCTAACCGGTTGCTGGCCCGCTGGCTAGTGGCCATCTTGGCGACGAAATCTACGACAAACACCGCTGGTCTGGTTGCTCCAGACTGGCCCTTGCTCCCCTCCAAAGGAGCAATCCCTCTGACCTTGCTGGTCAGAACCAACAGCTGATTTCCGAATCCTCCTACAATTGCTTTTGCCAAGGCTTGTTTGCTTCGATCAAGTCGCCGACACCGCCGACAGCGAGAGCCTGCGTGGGACAGCTCGTGAGCCGACTCCTGGACGTCGTCGACCTTCAGGGACCACGTGGCTGCGGAGACAAGCTACCCCTCATCACCTGTTTGCACCCGACATCGCCTGGTACCCACCTGGTGCCACACTGGTCACTGGCTAGTGACTGTGAACACTGTCCCCTCTGCTTACAGGTCTTCAACATCTCCGATCCACTCTTGGATCCACTGCATCTCTCCCGGACCGACCGCCTGCAGCATCTTTGTCTTCAAGCTCCACGGAACAGATAGAAGAAACCCGACGCACTTTGAGGCCTATGCACCCGCTTCCTGTGGGTGAGGTAAAGCTGGCACACCTGTGCCCAAGTGTAGTATTACATCTCTAGTGCCTGTGTTCCAAATCTTAAGTTCCTAGTCAACCCGGAAGATCTCCTTTGCAGTAACTTTGTACTTTTTACGCACCCATTGAAACCTATGGGAGCACGCGTGTGACTATTTGCTCTGCACACGCCACCCGTGGACCTCCTGGTCACTAACTGACGTTAGCTCCTTGTAGGCCCAGCGATTCTAGAGGCCCTAGGCCTTTTTCCTTTTCTGTTCGTGGTACTTATACCACTATTTTAGTATATGGTTTGAGTGGCCACCAGGGCCTATCCATATAACGTGCAACTTCTGTGTATTCTGTGATAATCTTGTTTGACGATTTGGGCTCCTGTGCTCATAAAGAGACTAGGGGTTACTTTGAGAAATAAATACATATATATTTTGAATATATATCTGTGTGGTGTCCTTTCATTGGTATAAAAGGGGGTTACATTTGGTAAAACAGCTGGCTTAACACGCTTCACGAGTTTAGCCTCAAAGACTGCTTAGCCTACGCTACCACTAGGGCAGCTAGTCCGAAAAGGTTGACTTACAACCACACCATAAGGGTTGCTTGGCATGGTACAAGGTGATCACTTTAACTAGTGAGCATCATATACCAGGCCAACTTCTCACACTTAGTGTCCCATTCGTTAGCCTAGATCTAGCTAGGCGGTCCCAATGTATAGACAACCCAGAACATGCGACTTAGATATTTCTCAGGAGTGGTGGGAATCCGAAATACCTGTTTGTACTTATTTAGCAGTCCACAACAACATAATACAGACACGGTAAAGTTTAAAGAATTTATTTTATAAACCTCGTGTCCTAAGATGCAGTACTTTGGCTAACACTAGTAGACAAATGGTTAAGATCAGAACCATCAGCATTGTTACAATACCATACACAATGAAAGGAGCAATCATAATAATAATGACAGTGGTAAACAGCCACACTCCTTTCTCTAGTAACTAATAAGTTTATTATACTAATAGAAGGTCTCTTAGGCTAACAGGGGGAACCCCATACCGTATAGATCAGCTTAGTAGAATCACCTCACAGGATCAGCTAGGCAGTCTCATGCATCAGCTCTTCTGTTCGAATGCATCTAAAACATTCTGTCCTGCAATATTAAAAGCACTTGTCCTTCAGATATTGGCAGCTGCATGTATGATATGTCTAAAAAGTGGTACGATCAATCTGAACACAACACTCTGCACCGTCTAGTGTCCTAGACTTGTTCTTTACATGATGTACAGACGAAGGTCGCAGCACACTGTTAAGAATGTTAAACAACAAACTGTTATCCTGTAAGGCAAAGTCGAGTAAGCATTTCTAAAATGAATAACATATAACAACAGTGTCGCGTGCAAAGCAGCAGAAACGGCAAGCTGGCTTTCTAACAGTTGGCTCGGTTATGCTAACTTAGTGTTGTAAATAGGGAGTGGCTAACCCATCCTACAGGTGTTGAAGGCAGTGGCGGCTCGAGCACCGCCCCACTGCTTCAGCTGCAAGCTGAATGGAAAAAATAACGTTTGTTGTCATTTTGTTTTTTGCATTCAGCTTCCAGCTGAAGCCAGGTAGGAAGGGTTGGGTTCCCCGTGCGTCACAAGGGTAGGAGTTTTGGCAGCATCTAAAGTGCGCATGACGCTTTGGCCAGTCGTCTCGGCCGGCCAAAGCGTCATGCGTACTTTGCATGTTCTCCACGCAGGCCGTATGACGGCCTGCGTGGAGAACATGCACAGCCTGTCAGCCCCTATCTGAGCGCTGAACCACTGCACTCAGACCAATCACAAAGCTGCTAAGGCAGTGTTGTGATTGGCCAGGGGATTCTGGAAGGCTGTGTGCAGAGATGGGGACGGAGGCAGAAGAGGCATCGGTAAAAAGGTAAGAGCCCTGCTGACAGCATGTGGATTAAAGAGAGTACATCTGAAAGAAACACATTAGTTAGATTCCTCACCTTAGAATATCCCCAGACGTCAGGCTGGATCCGGTATATTTTTCGTCAGCAATACCCTTGCGCGTCGCTAGGCGTCGTCTGCGGCTCCGCGTCCGTTGTCGGTGTCGTGCGCCGGGATGACGTTGTCTGAGTACTTAGACACCGCCCTCGCGCGCTGACGTCAGTTCTTCTTTTTTCCGCGCCAGACAGCGCCGATCCGGGAAGAAGCATACCCTTTAGTCATTTTTTGACTAAACTTTTTTTGACTCTTATGGTCACTCTGTCGACTCTACTCTGGTGCCGGTAGGATGCCTGGTTTCAGACCCTGTGACTCCTGTCAATTACTGGCGTCGGTTACGGACCACCACCGCCGGTGCCTTTACTGCCTTGGGGCCGACCACGATTCCGAGTCGTACCTCGACTGCCGAGCCTTGACTTCGAAGGCTAGGCGGGAGCGGTCCCGCAAGCTACTGGAGTTCCAGCAGTCGGCTCCGCGCTGTTCACGGTCCCGGTCGAGGAGGAGATCGAGGGACCGGTCGCGGAGCTGCAGTCACCACCACCACTCGTCTGGTTCGAAGTCTTCGGGTAAGTCGAAGCACAGTAAGAAGTCCACAGCAAGAAGACATCGCTCTTCGGACTCCCCTCGCCGGTCACGCGACTCGGCTGAGGGTTCGGGTGGTGTCACCCGCGCGGCTCCGTCGGAGTCGCGTCTGTCCCCATACCCGCCGGTCCCTGGTACCGACGAGACTCCGGCGGAGATCAGTGCCTTCCTCTCGGCCTTGAGGGGCCTGGCTCCGCCGTCGACGCCTGTTGGCGCGCCTTCGGGCCCCGCGGGCTCGACTGGGGTGCCTAGCGAGCTGGCGGCTCTGGCGCCGACTCCAGTCCCGACGCCGCAGGTCCCCGCGGGATCCAGGCCTGGATCCCTGTCGGCGCCGGTCGACCTGACAACCCCTCCGCTGGTGCCGACTCCGGTACCACCTCCGGTGCCGCCTTGGGACGACGCCATTCCCCGGTTTAGTCCCGGTCCGGGCCCGGCGTCGGAGCGGCGCCGCGTCTGACGCCGATGGGTGGCAATTTCATCTTCCGCCCGGCTCCGATCATTCCACCTGTATACCAGGAATCGGATGACTGTGACGACTGGGAGGGGTCTGAAGACCATCTGGTCCAGCAGGACCAGTTATCACAGGACTGGGCAGATGAGTTGGGGGATGCCAGTGGTCTTGATACCTCCCCTGACACTGGCTTCATCTCTCCTCCGACCGTGGCTTCGGAGGAAGGTGCTGCTTTTTCTGTGGTGCTGCGCAAGGCACCCGAAGCCCTTGGGCTAGAGCTCCCTACTGTGGCTGTGAGGACTAACCTCCTCACCGAGGTGCTCCAACCGACAGCAATCTCCTCGGAGCCTCTGCTGCAGTTTAATGAAGCACTACTGGACATTCTCAAGGGCACCTGGTCCAAGCCCTCCACAGTACCTCCTGTGGACCGGAACGTAGCCCGGCGCCAACGCCCTGCACCGGGCGACCCCCAGCTTTCTGTCCCTCCAACCCACGCCTGAGAGTCTGGTTATTCAGGCCTCGACTTCCCAGACCTCCTTCCTGTCCGCTCCTCCGAATCGGGAATCCAAGAGACTTGAGCAGTTTGGTAAGAAGCTGTTCTCCTCCCTTAGTTTGGGACTGCGGTCTGTTAACACCGCTTGTCTCTTGGACCGTTACTCCCACTCCCTGTGGGATACGGTGGAGGATGTGCTGCCCCCGTGTCCGGAGGAGGCTCAGACACCGCTCGCCCAGGCTCTCGCCGAGGGGCGGGATGCAGCGCGGCACGGTATCAGATGTGGACTAGACACTACGGACTCGCTAGGTAGGGCGATGTCGACCACAGTGGCGCTCCGCCGCCATTCCTGGCTGCGGTCCACGAGTTTTTCGGGGGATGTCCAGAGCACCCTCATGGACATGCCCTTCGATGGCAGTCGCCTTTTTGGCGACAAGGCGGATAGTGCGCTGGTGCGCTTTAAAGACTCCCGGGCTACGGCCAAGTCCTTGGGCCTCTTGGCCCCGCGCCCGCAAACTTCAGCTTTTTGTCCCTTTCGTGGCCAAGGAAGGGGCGCCCCCTCACGTCCATCTAGCCACAGGCCGCAGACTCACCCTCCACGCGGTCGCGGATTCTGCCGAGGCGGTACAGGGGGACAACGTGCCGGTCAGTCCACATCTACCCTGGCAGCATCCGCCTCAAAGCCCTCCTAGTCCGTGCTTTCAGGCCCATTCAACGCCAGTGGGGGGGCAGAGTTCGCCATCACCTGCTTCCATCACATCGGACAAGTGGGTGCTTCAAATCGTCCGAAGGGGCTACTCCCTCCCCTTCGAGGCGACCCCTCCAGCCATGCCACCGCAGTACCACCACATGTCGGGGGATCACTTGAAACTTCTACAGGAGGAAGTTACGGCCCTCTTGGCCAAGGGGGCCATCGAGTGCGTTCCTGGTCCAGAAGTAGGTCGTGGTTGTTATTCCTACTACTTTCTGGTTCCCAAGAAGGGCAAAGGGGGCCTACGCCCTATCTTGGACCTCAGGAGCGTCAACGCCTTCCTCCGTAATGAGTAGTTCAAGATACTCACCTTAGCTCAGGTTCTGGCTGCCCTAGACCCTGGAGACTGGATGGTAGCGTTGGACTTGCAGGACGCTTATTTCCACATCCCCGTCCTGCCGGCCCACCGGCGTTACC
Source organism: Triturus cristatus (assembly GCF_964204655.1). Taxonomy (NCBI): domain Eukaryota; kingdom Metazoa; phylum Chordata; class Amphibia; order Caudata; family Salamandridae; genus Triturus; species Triturus cristatus. Next base: position 1,136,921,574 of record NC_140579.1, read on the forward strand.
TGCGGTTCACAGTGGGCCAGGAGCATTTTCAGTTTACCGTGCTCCCCTTCGGCCTCACCAGTGCCCCTCGGGTGTTCACGAAAGTGATGGCGGTGGTCGCAGCTCATCTGCGCAGATTGGGTGTTCCAGTCTTCCCCTAGCTCGACGACTGGTTGTTGAAGGCGGGCTTGCCCCAAGCAGTCGTCTCCCACCTCCAGACTACGGCCGACCTCCTGCATTTGCTGGGGTTTTCCATCAATGTGCCGAAGTCGCATCTGAGTCCCTCCCAGAAGCTCCTCTCTATCGGAGCGGTTCTGGACTCGGCGCAGTTCCGGGCCAATCCTCCGGAACAGCGGGTCCGGGATATTCATGCTCGGATTCCCATCTTTCAGCCACTATCCCGGGTTTCGTCAGGTTGGTGCTGCGGCTTCTGAGTCTGATGGCCTCCTGCATCCTGCTGGTGCATCACGCCAGATGGCGAATGCGAGCTCTGCAGTGGGACCTGAAGTTTCAGTGGGCCCAGCATTGGGGCAACCTGTCCGACCATGTCTTGATCTCAGAGGGCACTGCACGACAGTTGCAGTGGTGGCTCACAAACCGCGATTAGGTCAGCGGCAGATCCCTCTCCCTACCCCAACCGGAGCTCGTAGTGGTGACGGATGCGTCCCTCCTGGGATGGGGGGGCCACATGGGAGAGGCGGAGATCAGAGGCCTCTGGTCTCCGGCGGAGTCCCGGCTCCATATCAACCTTCTGGAGCTGAGGGTGATCCGACTTGCACTGAAGGCATTCCTTCCCTCTGTCCGGGGAAGTGTGGTGCAGGTGTTCACGGACAACACCACCGCCATGTGGTACTGCAACAAAAAGGGCGGGGTGGGGTCGTGGACCCTTTGTCAGGAGGCTCTGCGTCTCTGGACATGGCTGGAACATCAGGGCATCATCCTGGTGGTTCAACATCTGGCAGGCTCTGAAGGCCAGAGCAGACGAACTCAGCCGCCGGTGCATGATGGATCACGAATGGCGTCTACACTCGGACGTGGCGCAAGGCCTCTTTCGACAGTGGGGAGAGCCTTGGTTAGATCTATTCGCCACCGAAGAGAACGCGCAATGTCAGCAGTTCTGCGCGTTGGAGTTTCCTAGGCGTCACTCGCTCGGGGACGCCTTTCGTCACGAGTGGAGTTGCGGTCTGTTGTACGCCTTTCCGCCTATACCACTTCTGCTCAGAGTGCTGAAGAAGATCAGGCGCGACCGGGCCAAAGTCATCTTAGTGGCTCCGGATTGGGCACAAAGGTACTGATATCCCGAGCTACTCAGTCTGTCAATCGATCCCCCGATACGACTGCCTCTTCAGGAGGACCTTCTGTCGCAGCAGCAGGGGACGGTCCTCCACCCGAACCTGTCCAGTCTCCACCTCCATGCGTGGAGATTAAGCGGCGACAGTTGAGGCCATTTAACTTGCCTCCTGAAGTCTGTGATGTGATTCTGGCAGCCAGGCGTCCCTCCACAAAAACGGTATACGCCTGCAGGTGGAACAAATTTGTGGCATGGTGCACAGCAAAGGCTGTGGATCCCCTTTCCGCCCCTCTTGCTGAGGTTCTCCTCTTTCTTCTTTCTTTGGCCCAGCAGGGCTCTGCTCTGGGCACCCTCAAAGGTTATCTCTCTGCTATATCTGCTTTCTTACGGCTTCCTGATCAGCCTTCTCTCTTCAAATCCCCTGTTGTTTCTCGCTTCTTGAAGGGCATTACTCACATGTTTCCTCCTGTCCCTTTCGTAATGCCTCAGTGGGATTTGAATCTGGTCTTGATGTTTCTGATGTGCGCTCCCTTTGAGCCACTTCATAATTGTCCCCTTCGTCTCTTGACACTTAAGACTGCTTTCCTGGTTGCCATCACCTCTGCTAGAAGGGTGAGTGAGCTCCAGGCTCTCTCTTCTCAGCCTCCTTTTCTTTCTGTCCATCTGGACAAAGTTGTTTTCAGAACTCGCCCTTTCTCCCTAAGGTGGTAACTGCCTTTCACATCGGGCAGTCTGTTACGTTGCCCACCTTCTTTCTGCCTCCGCACCCTTCGAAAGAGGAAGAGAGGCTCCACCGTCTGGTCCCAAAACAGGCGCTGTCCTTTTATTTGGACCGCACCAAGCAGTTCCGGGTGGACGACCAACTCTTTGTTGGCTACGTGGGCGCTAAGAAGGGACTCCTTGGCTAAAAAGGAGCCTCCTGTAGGGCTGAGGGCCCATTCCACTCGGGCCACTGCGGCGACTACTTCCCTGGGCCGGGGAGTTCCCTTGCAGGACATCTGTCAGGCGGCAATGTGGGCCTCACTGCACACGTTTGCTAAACATTATTGCCTAGACAGCCAAGTCCGGAGAGATGGCTTCTTTGGCCGTTCTGTTCTCCAGGACTTTCTGGTGTGATCTTGGTTCGCAGACCCACCACCGGGGTTGGTATTGCTGGGGTATCTATTCTAAGGTGAGGAATCTAACTAACGTGTTTCTTTCAGATGAACAAGTTACTTACCTTCGGTAACGATAGATCTGTAAGAAACATTAGTTAGTTAGATTCCTCACCGACCCACCCATCCTCCCCGTTCTGCGAACCGATATCTAGGGTTGAGGTCATCCCTTTCAGGGCCCTAGAATTTTTTGGCATCAGTGCCGGTCTCTTGCATGGCTCTGCCTCCTGGCGCGGAAAGCTATGTACAAGAACGGACGTCAGCGCTCGAGGGCGGCGTCTAAGTACTCCGATGTCATCCCGGCGCACGACGGACGCGGAGCCGCAGTCGACGCCTAGCGACGCGCAAGGGTATTGCTGACAAAGTCTTCCGGATCCAACCTGACGCCTGGGGATATTCTAAGGTGAGGAATCTAACTAACTAATGTTTCTTACTGATATATCGTTACCGAAGGTAAGTAACTTGTTCAACAGCTACCATGGGATGCGTTTGAGTATGTTTTTGCTTACTAAGATTTTGGTGGAGGAAGTGTAAGGTGCACCACTTTAATACTGGTTGGAAGAACAGTAGTCCTCAAAAGGGCTGCAAAACTAACAAACGTATATCAACAGAAAGCATAAGAATTGGAACTTGAGTAGGGAACTAAGAGCTGGTTTGTGGAAGATTCTGAGTGGGCACTATTCCTCCTACAATGGTCTGTTGGAAAACAGAGTGGCAATGGAAGTGAATTTAAGGAAAGCTAGTCATTGGCAGATAAGAACTGTATTGTTTCATTTATCTCTACTGAAAGGTGGCAGAGGATGTTTACAGTGTGATGCGGTGCGAGTAGCTAGAACCTTAGTCAGATTTTAAAGAACAGAACCCTATGTCCTTTAAATAAACATTAAGTGGGCATCCTTTTGCATTAGTGAGATTTGAATGATGGATTTGGAGCAGATGAAGATGATACCAGAGGTAAGCCAGCCTCAGATATTTAATTCTGGTGTGCCAGCTGTCCCTGAACCCCACCACCATTTTAGAATGTGCTCTTTTGTAAAATGCCTGTCCGATTGTTAACATATGAGCTATGATGACTTTTCTACGAGTTGTTGGGAGGGGCAAGTATGAAACTGTCCAAGAAGGGCTCATCAAAATCTCTTGTTGTTGTAGGAAAACCCAAAGCAAGTGTGAAGCCATCTGTTGGAAGGAAACAAGCTCCTGCCAAAGGGCCACAGAAACGTAAAGGCGGCAAGAGCAAGACAACTGCTGTGGCAGCTGTGAAACCAATGAGTCCCAGTTTCCCCACTGATGAACCCCCAGCCAAAAAGGCAGCTCAGGTAAGGAAAGTCCTCTCTGAGCAAGTTCTAGCTGTATTGTAACTGTCAATCAACCAGCATTGGATCTTTCAGAAATTGACATTTTGAAATATTCCTCGTCATTGAGCTGGGAATAATCTGTAGTAAATGTTAAACGGCAGTGGCAATATATGTTCTGTAGTAGGGGATCTCTGTGTATAGTCATAATCTATGAATAGTCCCGCCCATGTGCAGGGACCCCGGAGCAATCAAAATATCTCTTAAGCTGTCCTGCATTTGCAACCTGCAAAGACACTTAAGAGACAGACAAAATAATACAGCCTAATAACAATATAGCTGCACTGGCCAGCACTTCATCTGAAGTGAACACAAAAGCCAAAATAAAGTTTAAATGTCATTTTTATTCACATCTGACATGTTCCTTTATTGTATCACACTCCCTTCACCAAAATCCCTTTAAACAATAGAGAGGAAGGGGTGGACAGACAAGCCCTATAGGCTGTCATTATGTGTCTGCTAAAAGGAAACCGTGCCTTTAAGGAACTCTCCAGAGACCCCCGGTATCCCAGGATGCACAGCCAAAGCAAGTTACTTTCAGTTCTTTTTTCCGGCTCCAGCTAACAGGACCCGGGAGCATTGAGCTCTACCCTTTAGGGTGGATGTTTTGGACTAAAATTGGTTTTTTGAAGATAAAAGTTTGTTCATTCGACGTCTAGAGCCTTTCTCTGCTGCATCCTGTAGTTTGGTGCAGTTTGACCCACTCTTAGAATGGCTTTATTTGATAAATGCCCTGAGTGTGGGAGGAAAATGGCCAAGACGGACCCACATGATGTCTGTATTCTCTGCTTATCATCTTCACATGTCCCTGCTACATGTGACATCTGCAAGACCTTCTCCAAGAGGACCCTGAGGGACAGAGAGAAGATTCGCCTTCAGGGACAGGAGAAGCAGAGAACAGGTGGGACTTCTGGGCATGGAGGATTTCCTTCCCCATCCTCTGCCCATGCTTCAGCCACTGGAGGGACCTCCGGGGAGAAAAAGGAGCAGAAACGACACCTACCGGCCGGAAGATCCCGTTCGACGTCGAGGACGACGACGTCGAGGACGACGACGTCGACGGCGAGAGGTACAGCACCGTCGTCCAGGGCTCTGGATCTCGGCGTCGAGAGAGGGGCCGGCGAGACCTAGGACTAGGTCGCCGTCGAAGGCTTCACAGTCGACATCGACACACCATCGACGTCGTACTGCGCCCCGCAGACAGCGCCGCTCGCCGTCGAGGCGAGCCCGCTCGTCTCCTTCGCCGTCGACTCATAGATCGACGTCGACGACATCGACGCGGAGACACCGGCGACGGACGTCAAGGCGAAGGAGATCGCCGTCGAGGCGAAGGAGATCGCCGTCGAGGCGACATCGCTCACCGTCGAGGCGACATCGCTCACCGTCGACGTCGAGAGGCTCGCCGTCGGGACGAAGGCTCTCGACGTCGAGGAAAGGCAGGGGACGCCGTTCGACGTCGAGGGGACGCCGTTTGCGTTCAACGGCGAGGAGAAGCCGTACGAGGTCGACGCACGGTTCGACGTCGAGGACGAGATCACCTGGTAACACTTCTTCAGTGATTACGATATCCAGTCGTGGATCTAGGAGAGGAGGACGTTCTCCCTCGTTCACTTCGGCCTCTTCACGGGGTAGACCCGCAAAGATGAGAAGGGTGGACGGAAGTCCGGACAGGGCTAGTCCGGGTTCTCCTGCAAGGAGTGATGGACGGAGAGAGTCTCCAATGGACCCCCTGCCACTGCCTCTACCGCGACCTCAGCCTCAGCCGCGGCCTCAGAAGCCTCCTACGCCTCCTCCTCCTCCACCTGTCCCCCGGCTCCCAGTGGCGCCTCCTAAGCAACCTACGCCACCTCCGCTACCACCGCCTCCGGTGCCACAGCTCCCGCCTTCTCCTCGGCGACCAGTGGCTCCTAAGAGACTGAGATCACGCTCTAGATCTCGCTGGAGGTCACGGAGCAGACACAGATCGTCCACTCACACAAGGCATGGACGACGGAGGTATAGATCTCGATCCAGAGGCACGAGGTATTCGGACTCTTCTGGCACTGGACGGCTTTCCCCCACGTTATCGGAAACACCGCCTACTAGAATCGCGCCAGTGGATGATATTGCCACTTTCCAAGATGTTCTGATGAGAGGGGCGGCAAAATTGGGAATCTCAGTGACAGTACCAGTTCCCCCTACCTCTGTGATATTCGAGACATTACACAAGGCGCATCTATCACGCCCCCTCCTCCCTTTGGTTCCAGGTCTGGAGGAACCAGCCATGGAGGTCTTCTTGACACCGGCCGTGGTGAAGTCTGCTCCCTCAAGGTTGCAAAAGAAGTACAGGGCCCCTGATTCGGACCCGGCGTTCCTCAGGGTGGACCCTCCCCCGGACTCTGTCATTGTGGTTGCGGCTCGGAAACAACACTCCACGACGCCCTCTTCCACGGCTCCTCCGGATAAGGAGAGTCGCAAGATGGACTCCTTGGGGAGGAGAATGTGCTCTATGTCGGCCACGACTATGAAGGCTGCTAGCGCCTCCGCTCTGCTGGGTCGCTATGACCGATCGCTTTGGGACTCCCTGCAACAGTTTGCTGCCTCCCTACCTAGGGATAAACGGGAGGACTTCCAGGAGGTGTTGAATGAGGGCATGATGGTCTCCAACCAGATCATCAGTGCAGCGGGGGATGTATCGTTGCTGGCGGCCCATGGGTACTGTCATGGAGTACACATGAGGAGACATTCCTGGCTGAGGCTTACCTCTCTAAAGCCTGAAGCGCAGTAAAAGATTGCTAACTTGCCTTTCTCTGGCACGACGTTGTTCGGGTCTCATGCGGATGACGAAATGGCCCGCATGAAGGCCGAAGCAGAAACCCTGAAGGCCGTGGGGTTGGAAAAACCCAAGGAACAGAAGAGATCATTCCGTTCCTATGGCAGGCGTTATTCTAAACAACGCGGCCAAGGGCGTCAGTCTGGTCAACAACAACAACACCAGCAACAACAACAGTTCCCGAGGCAGTCCTTTCAAAAGCGCCAGAGGGGCAGAGGCCAGCATCAATCCTCGTCGGGGAACAAAGGCCCGGCCGGGTCGAAGCCCTGAAAGGTCACTTCCCCCTCATCCGTTACCCGCTCCGGTGGGGGGGGAAGTATTCAATACTACCTGGCAGAGTGGAGAACAATAACTCAGGACAAGTGGGTGCTGAATATTGTTTGCAATGGGTACAGTCTTCGTTTCACCAGCCCGCCTCCACAGATTCCACCAGTGCGCTCTCCCTACATGGTGCGAGAGCTCCAGTGGGAGGCGGACATTCTGTTAAAGAAGAAGGCGATAGAAACTGTTCCTTTGAGGCAAAAAGGAAAAGGTCTTTACTCAAGGTTCTTTCTCGTCAGAAAAAAGGACAAGAACGAGTTCAGGCCTATTCTAGATCTGCGTCAAGCAAACAAGTGGATCCGCAGAGAAAAGTTCTGTATGTTGTCCCTGCATCAGATTTACCCTCAGTTGCATCGAGGAGACTGGCTGTGCGCCATAGATCTGCAGGACGCTTACTTTCATGTGCCGATCGCACAAAAGCATCGCAAGTTCCTGAGGTTTCTGGTAGGCAACAACCATTACCAGTATACAGTACTCCCGTTTGGTCTGAAGTCTGCACCAAGGACGTTCTCCAAGTGCATGGCAGTGGTGGCAGCACACTTGCGGAAGAACAAAGTGTTTGTGTATCCATACCTGGACGATTGGCTGATCAAAGCTTCCACGTACCAGGAAGCCCAGTGTCATTTCAACAGGACAGCTGCCTTGCTTCATCGCCTGGGACTGCACATCAACATGTCGAAGTCAGTGCCGATCCCTGTGCAGTGTCTCCAGTACTTGGGGGCCTCAGTCGATACTTTGAACGCAAGCGTGTGTCCTTCGGAGGAAAGACGCTCATCTATCCGTTGGAAGGCCCTGTACCTCCTCTCAGCCCACTCTCCTACAGTGAGGACGGTGTTCTCTTTACTGGGGTCGATGGCTTCCTGCAGCTTTCTCACCCCCAATGCACGTCTGCATAAATGTCTGGAGGATCAATGGGACCAGAGGCGGGGGCGTTGGGAGGACAAGATTCATCTGTCCCAACACGCTCTACAGTCTCTGAAATGGTGGTGCTCCTCAGAGAATGTCTGCAAGGGGACTCCCTTTCACAAGGATATTCCGGTCCAGACCATAGTGACCGATGCGTCTCTCCAGGGCTGGGGAGCGCATTCGGGCCCTCTTCAGATTCAGGGGATATGGTCACAGACAGAGATGACTTACCACTTCAACTTTTTGGAACTTTAGAGCAGTACACTTGGCCCTGAAGGCGTTCCATCCCTCCTTCAAGACGAACTCCCTGCTAGTTCAGACGGACAATACTACTACCATGTATTACCTCAACAAGCAGGGGGGCTCCCGTTCACGCACGCTGTCTCGGGAGGCACAGGCGATCTGGAATTGGCTGGTGGCCAGGAACCTAACGATCGCGGCAACCCATCTGCCGGGAGTGCAGAATGCCCAAGCCGATGCGCTCAGCAGGCTCGTTCAAGAAAATCACGAGTGGGTGCTAAACGACGACGTGCTAAGAGACGTCTTCGCAGAGTGGGGCACTCCGGATATCGATCTGTTCTGTTCGCTACGGCAGAAAACAGCAAATGCCGCGACTTCGCGTCCAGGTACTACCAACCAGGGACGCTGGGGAATGCACTATGGATCAGCTGGTCGAACAGCTTTCTCTACGCCTTTCCACCCATTCCCCTGATTCCGGCGGTGCTGATCAAGCTGTCGCAGTCCAGAGCCAGGATGATCCTGATTGCTCCGGAGTGGCCGAGGCAATGGTGGTTCACCGACCTTCTTCACCAGTCTGTTCGACCACACCGGCGCCTGCCGTGTCGGCCGGACCTTCTCACGAAATTCGGAGGACAGATGGTTCACCCCAATCTCTCGTCCTTGAGTTTGGCAGCATGGCTCCTGAGCTAGTACAGTATGGACACTTGAACCTACCTCAGGACTGTACGGAGATCTTGAAAGAGGCGAAGAGACCGTCTACGAGGACTTCTTACGCCTATAAGTGGAAGAGATTCTGCTTATGGTGCACGGCAAAGGACATTGACCCTACATCCTGTAAAGAAGATGTTGTTTTGCCTTATCTGCTGCAGTTAGCTCAATCTGGGCTTAATTTTCAGTCTATTAAAGTTCATCTCGCAGCTTTGACTGCGTATAGAAAGAGCCCTTCCCAAACCTCATTTTTTCAAATCCATGTGATTAAAGATTTTTTGGAGGGTTTGCGTAGGGTGTTTCCCCCTGTTAGACGACCTTCTCCACCATGGGAATTGAACGTGGTGTTGTCCAGATTGATGAGGGAGCCTTTTGAGCCTATTCATAAGGCTTCTCTGCAGCATTTGTCCTGGAATGCTGCCTTCCTTGTGGCCATTACATCGGCCAGGAGAGTAAGTGAGATTCAGGCTCTGTGTTGTCAAGAGCCGTATACTGTATTCCATGCTTCTAAAGTGGTAATGCGTACTCATCCTAAGTTTTTACCTAAAGTGATATCTGATTTCCATGTAAATCAAATGATAACTTTGCCTACATTTTTTCAGCATCCCTCCTCTCCGGCGGAGAGGTCTCTGCATTCGCTAGATGTGCGTAGAGTGTTGAAATTCTATCTAGATAAGACAAAAGACATCCGCAGGTCGGATCAACTGTTTGTAAATTATGGTTCGGTAAGAACTGGTCTAGCTACCTCGAAACAGTCCATCTCCAGATGGATTGTGTCCTGTATTCAGCTCTGTTATCAGAAAGCTAATAAGACGTTAGGGGGTAAGCCTACAGCGCATTCGACTAGGGGCAAAGCAGCGACTACAGCTTTGCTTAGGAATGTTCCCATTGCTGACATTTGTAAGGCTGCCACCTGGAAGTCGGTCCATACGTTTACAAAGCATTACTGCCTGGACTCTGATGCTAGGGCAGATGCGCAGGTTGGACAGGCTTCGCTGAGGAATTTGTTTGCACAGTAATTTGTTGGTGTTCTGTTTTTACTCCACCGCTGTTTATTGTTTGGGATGGTGTAGGAAGGTGGATATCTGACTATGGTTACCCCCAACTTTTTGCCTAGTGTCTAGCTGGTTTTTTCGACTTAGTTGGCCTGAGATCCTGCCATTCAGGGTCTCAGGCTGTCTGCTCTCTCTTTAAAATGGACTCCATGTACCCTAGGTACATAACCAATTGGTAAGGATCACCTTATTGGACCCTGTACAGTGTACCCTAGGTACCCACGGCATAGGTGTACCCTAGGCCTACCAGGGGCTGCAGCATGTATTATGCCACCCCTGGCCTGGCCTTCCATTTTGACACAACTGGCTGATCACTCAGCTGGGGCAAGGTCGTGTAATCACCCCTTGCTTAGGTGTAGTATTCCTATACCTAACTTACATATAGACACATGTGTACCTATCAGTCACTCCTATGGCAGGCCTTAACAATCCTGGAGGCAGAGTGCTTGGTAACATGTGAGATGGTGCTCTAGCATGAGCTGAGCCTGTCTGCAGCTTTCGGAACCTTGTCCTTATAGCTGTTCTATGATATAGCCTACCATATACTCTTAAAGTGCCTTATAATCCTAGACGGTTATGGTAACTATGGTTTGGCTTTATCGAAACATGTCGTGTAAGGTGTCTAACACTGTGGAATAATACCCCCATGCCATTTCTGGACATGAGAATATTATTCCCCCCTTCTAGAGGGAAAGACATGTTAAGATCATACTTCAACTGTTAGCCTCTGACCAAAGCCTCAGCATCACAAAATGGATGCTGCTGCCACGACACAAGTCTGACCTCCTGCAGCTGGGAGTGATCCCAGCCAGGGAGGCCTGGACAATAGGTTTCCTGCTTGGGGAGGTGCTAGCACCTCCCCAGACAGCCTTTAGTGTATTGGGGCAGGGTGGGCTGAAAGGAATGAGACATGCCTGGGGCACACAAGGTGTTCCTTGCATAGTCCAGTTCAAACCGGTGCTGGGGCACTCCAGCCCCAGCTCTGGCGCGAAACTGGACAAAGGGAAGTGGGTGTAACCACCCCCTCCCAGGTCCCACCCATAAGGCGTGACCTAGCAGGTATCCCAGCCCCCCAGATTAGTATAAGAGTGGGAGTTGGGCCTCAAGACTTCAGATTATCCTGAACCTGCAAAACTGAACAGAAACTCTGGACCTTCGACATTCGACGAAAGAAGAAGACTGAAGAATCTCCCTTGTAGCCAAGGAGTGGCTACCCTGTGCAAACAGGCACCATCAAGAGACTACCCTTTGCTTTGCCCACGTTCTACGAGGAACCGACTGCAGAGCCTGACCAGAGCCTTGACTTCCAGACTTCTCCGACCCTGATCCACATCTACAGCAGAGCTGAGATCCGTGGAGGCGACGAGCGACGTGGGACCGGCTACCTGGAAAAAGTGGCTAGTAACTTAAAGCGCAGCTTCTGAGGTACCCTCGAAGTTGTGCACCGGGGATTGAGAAGCCCACACCCCAACCACCATCTGCACCGAAGATCAGCCCCCCACACTCCACGAGTCCTGCGTGGGGCCCTTCAGCATTTTCCTGCTTGCCGCGTCTGTCCGGTTGCTTGCCCGCTGGCTAGTGGCCTTTGTGACGACGCACCCTGAAATCTTCTGCGCTGGTTTGGCTCCTCCAGACTGGCTCCCGCTTCTCTGCAAAGAAGAAGCACCCCAGACCTTCCTGGTCTGCACCAGAAGCAAGTCCTTCGTTCTTCGTGGGTTCCGCTTGCCAAGGCTTGGTGAGTCCTAGTCCAACTTCGACGCCGCCGACAGCAAGAGCCTTCGTGGGACAGCTCGCCTCCTGGTCCTGGTCGTCCTCGACGCTTCCTGGTCCTCCTGGCTGCAGCGACAAGCTTCACCTTCACCTGCAATCTTCACGACATCGCCTGGTTCCTTCCTGGTTCCACGTGGTCACTGGCTAGTGACCTTGACTCTGTCCCTTCTGCTTGCAGGTTTCTTCTCTTCTTGATCCCAGCCTTGGGATCCACCGGACACTCTTCACTGACTGCCTGTCAGCATCTTTCTTCAGGCATCCATAGGAGTCGACGACGAAAACGACACATCTTCACCCCTATGCACCCGCAGCCTGTGGGCTAGGTAACTTGGGTACTCCGGTGCTCAGCAGGATAGTGACTATCCTAGTGTCTAGTTTTCAAGTCTCAACTTCCTAGCTACTCCGGAAGTGTCCTAAATCTACCGTTTTCTAAACTGTACTATTGCTATTGACTTTTACGCATTACGCGTGAGTGTTTCCACTCTGCACACGAATCCCGCTAGTGTAGTGTAGCCCCAGCGATTCCCTAGGCCTAGGCCTATTCTATTTCCGTGACAGTGGTTCTTATACCACTTACTTAGTATATGGTTTGCGTGGCCCCTAGGGCCTAACTGTATTACTTACCTGTGTGACTTAATGTATGCTTAAATAACTGTGTTGTACTTACCTCTAATCTCATAAAGAGTGCTGAGGGTTTGACTAGAATAAATACACTTTATTTTATATATATATCTGTTGTGGTGTCCTTTCATTTGGTATTCAAGGGATTATATATGGTATCACAGCTGGCTTCACATGCCATTCAGAGTTTAGCCTAAGACTGCTCTTGTCCATGCTACCACTAGGATAGCTGGTCTATAAGGTTGACTTTACAACCAATCACCATAAGGGTATTTGGACTGATATAAGGTGTACACTAGAACTAGTGACATCATACATCAGGCCAACTTCTCACAGATGGGCTTGCCATTCTATTCATAGATTATGACTATACACAGAGATCCCCTACTACAGAAGGAGTAGTTTCTTACCTGTAACTCCAGTTCTGTAGTAGGGGTATCTCTGTTATAGTCACAAGCGACCCTCTCTCCTCCCCGGTGGAGTAAACTGACAGTATCAGGCCTGTTGTTATACACCTTCAAAAAGAACTGAAAGTAACTTGCTTTGGCTGTGCATCCTGGGATACCGGGGGTCTCTGGAGAGTTCCTTAAAGGCACGGTATCCTTTTAGCAGACACATAATGACAGCCTATAGGGCTTGTCTGTCCACCCCTTCCTCTCTATTGTTTAAAGGGATTTTGGTGAAGGGAGTGTGATACAATAAAGGAACATGTCAGATGTGAATAAAAATGACATTTAAACTTTATTTTGGCTTTTGTGTTCACTTCAGATGAAGTGCTGGCCAGTGCAGCCATATTGTTATTAGGCTGTATTATTTTGTCTGTCTCTTAAGTGTCTTTGCAGGTTGCAAATGCAGGACAGCTTAAGAGATATTTTGATTGCTCCGGGGTCCCCGCACATGGGCGGGACTATTCATAGATTATGACTATACACAGAGATACCCCTACTACAGAACTGGAGTTACAGGTAAGAAACTACTCCTTCCTTTAGCAACACATCCGTTTTACACTTTTGTGCAGTCTAACAATCTCATTTTGTGGCTCCTTAGATAAAGTGACTTTGAGGTCCACTCACCCAAAAAGCTTCCATACCTTCTTATTTTGTGACATATGTTAGTTGTGAGAAGCAGTTGTACAGCATTAACTTTTTTTGGATTTACATGCTGTGTATTATTCCTCCATGTAGTATTTGGGTCTGGAATAGTCTTATTTTTTTTCCATGTGGGTAGCATATCTGACCACCTTTTAGTGGTATGTCTATCTGTGATGTCAGACGTGCACCTTGGAAGTTACTATGCATGGTCACAATCTTCAGATTATTTTTTTCAGCATTTAGTTTGGAAGCAGGATGGAGGCGCGCCAAGAACCACCAAAAATAAACCATCAGTAAAAGGCAGATTGAATCCATTGAATAACACTGGAGTACTACAGACACCTAGAGAAAGCTGTGACCTGTCCTATATACTAAAAGAAAGACTTGATAGGCCAATAGCATATGGTTGGGGAATGTAGAGTGGTGGGCCAGGGAGTGGAAATGGAGAACACCCCTTTAAATTCTGCTGGAAACGGCACCACAAGTTTGCACTAAAAGACCTGCACAAAATCAGCAACACCACATGCCTGACCCCTCCTTCCCCCCGCTTTTCCTCCCCCCCCCCCCCCCCCAATGGCAGTACCCCCTAAGGGCATGAGTTACTCAAGCTGCCGCAGGAAGTATAAGAACTTGTCAAAAAAAGAGCCATACATAGAGTTCTCCTCAGAGAACTCCAAAAAGGGGCCTATATTTCTTCATTCCAAAACAAGAGAAGTCCTTGAGTCCAATCCTAGACCTTAGAGGGCTGAATAAATACATATAAACTCAACGCTTCAAGAAGATAACCTTACAAGACGTCATTCCTCTTCTAAAGAGAGGAATTGTATGCCCATAGTAGATCTGAAGGACGCCTACCTACACATCCCTATGAATTGAAAGAAATAAGGAATGCCTCCGATTTTTCATAGACAAGGTACATTACCAGGTCAACGTGTTAACCTTAAGAAAAACATCTGTGCCACTGGTATAAAATGCCTAGCGGGGTAGCCACCCACCTAAAGAGAAGGTGTACCTGTGTTTCCCTACCTAGATGACTGCTTGGTAAAGGGGTTCAAAATGTCACTGTCAGGAGAACATTCGGACTGTAATGAAAACACTGTTGTAGGAAAGAAGCCCATTTTGTCATGGTCACCCCCACTTCTTGCCTGGTAACTGATGTGATTTCGACTGGAAGTGCACTGGGTTCCTGCTAACCAGGTCCCCAGTGCCAGAGCTCTTTCCCAAAACTGTACAATTGTTAACCCAGTTGTCAAAACCTTTAGCAACCTCTAAGTCTCTAGTAAATGGTACCCCTGTAGGGCTTGAGGTGCTAAAGAGGGTCCCTTAGGCCAGCAGCACGAATTGTACCACTCTTAGGGACCCCTCACCAAGCACATGCAGGACTACTATCGCAGGCTGCATGTCTTGGTGCAAGCAAAGTGAAAACACAACAAGTCCCACATCCTTGTGCACCATGTCCCCTAACACTGCATATGATATTTGTAAGTCACCTCTACAGCAGACCTGACAGCCCTAAGGCATGGTGCTGGAAATTACATGTGAAGGCATACCTGCATGAGCAGTTAGGCCTCTGTACTGGTCTGTCCTATTACTGCCAGTACAAGTAACCAGGGAAGCTGCTCTGAAACGTGCTGAGCGCTGGTGAAAACGAGTTCCCCAGCTACATGATGGCTTTACTGAAGATGGGGATGTTTGGTATCAAACATCTCATATTGATAAACCCATACTGGTTCCAATGTTGAATTTACCAATGCATGCACCCATAGGGCACCTTAGAGGTGCCCCCTGAAAACCTACCTCCCTCTGGTGTGCTCTCCAACTGGTTTCCACCAGCCTGCCTCCGGAGACACTGTTCTGATCTCCTAGGGTGAGATCCTTTGCTCCTAGGAGACCCAGAACAAAAGCCTGTTCTGGAAGAGGGTGTAACACTCCCTCCCACAGGGTGACCTGCTTATTAGACTTACTAGGCTGGCAATCTTCAAAGAGCTGCTACATATAAAATCCGTATCTGGCTCCCCCTCACAGGAGAGGAAGCCGACCCCCTTGTCCAGAGCCCCTCTGGCACCTGGACAGGCGTGAAAATTAGCAAGTCCGCTATGCGTGCCACCCACAGACTAGTGCCATCCCTAAGGTGGGCTAACCTAAGGTGGGCACAATTTTACAGAAGTAGTCATCTTTGTGATGGCATACTTGGGAATTCTGGGACAGCGTTATGCCCATTTCCAACAGGAGGTGGTCATATAGGGAGCATAGGGACCCCAAGGGTTAGTAGCCCATTGCCTACTACAGGAGCTACTATCCTGCACTCCCCTAGCGCCCCTAAATTGAATATTTAGGGGAGCCACTGGCACACATACCTTCAGGCAGTGCTGGCTGACTGTCATGGCTCTCGGTCAGGGTGCCATGCCGACTTTGCTGTTTCTCGCCTCACAGGGGCATGCAAGCTGCAAGGGCAGTGACATGGTCCCAGTGAGGGGGTCCCAGGGCACCCTCTTCAGCTCTCAGGTCCTAGGTACCTAGGGTACCATTTACTAGGGACTTACAGGGGGTAGAAGTACCAATGGTGGATATATTTTAGGGAAGAAGCACTGGCACAGGGGACCTGGTTGGCAGGCACCCCACACACTACAATTGAAACCACATTAAAACCAGGCAAAAAGTGGGGCCTAACCATGCAAAAGAGGCCCTTTATCATATGAAATCCCCCTCCCTTGCCCCGCCCCCAAACTAAAACTGATGAAACTAACCTTCCCCTGGAGAGTCTTCATTCTCTAAGTGTAAGAACCTTGAAAGGCCATCTGCATTGGCATGGGCAGTCCCAGGTCTCTTTTCCACTGTAAAGTCCATTCCGTTAGAGTTTGGCATTTTCACCTTTCATCTGGTGTAACCACCTAAGAGGCTTGTGGTCTGCCTGAACTAGGAAGTGAGTGCCAAACAGGTATTGCCTCATCCTCTTAAGGGCAGAGACCATAGCAACGGCTTCCCTCTCTGTGGCACTCCAAACCTGTTCTCTTGGGAGTAGTCTTTTGCTTACAAAAGCAGCAGGTTGGTCAGATCCCTCTTTATTTGTTTTGGCTAGTACTGCACCTATCCCCTACTCAGAGGCACCTGTCTGCACAATGAACTGCTTGGAGTAGTCCAGAGCTTTCAGAACTGGCGCAGAGCACATTGCATCCTTTAGAGTGTCAAAAGCCTTGTGACAGCTAGTGAGAAGGTGCCTCTTTTCCATGGTTAGCTTCCCCACTTTTTGCCTGGTTTTAATGTGGTTTGAAATGTTGTGCACAGGGTTCTTGCCAACCAGGTCCCCTGTGCCAGTGCTCCTTCCCTAAAAACAAAATCCCTAGTTGGTAATTCTATCCCCGGTCAGTCCCTAGTAAATGGTACCCTGGGTACCTAGGACCTGGGAGCTGAAGAGGGTCCTTTGGGACCCCCCTCACTGGGACAATGCCATTGCTCTTGCAGCTTGCATGCCCCTGAAAGGGTGAAAACGATAGTCAACGTGGCACCCTGCCTGGATGCAGTGCCAGTTAACACTGCCTGAAGGCATAGGTAAGTCACTCCTCTAGCAGGCTTCACAGCCCTAAGGAAGGGTGCACTATACCATAGGTAAGGGCATATCTGCATGAGCAGATATGCCCCTACAATATTGGGGTCTATTTCCTAACATTGTAAGTGCCAGGTAAGCCATTGAGAGTACATGTGCCGGAAACTCGACAACTTGAGTTCCACAGCGCCATGATGGCTTCACTGAATAGGAGAGTGTTTAGTACCAAACTACTCCTTACAATAAATCCACACTGATGTTAGTGTGATTATTGTACTATGCACTCAGACGGCAGCCGCGGATGTGCCCCCTGAAAATCTAGCATCCCTGGTGTGGTCTTTGACCGGCTGTATGCAGCCAGCTACCACCAGCAGTGTTTCTGGACCCCTGGGCATGTCATGTCCTCCCCAGGATGGGCCATTGCTTGAAGAGGGGAGCTTCAAAGGCCTGCCACCTTGGTAATGTGAGCACCAGCCTTTGCTGCTAGCAGCAGATGGCAGCTGTGAGAAGTTGGCCTGATGTATGATGTCACTAGTTCTAGTGTACACCTTATATCAGTCCAAGCAACCCTTATGGTGATTGGTTGTAAAGTCAACCTTATAGACCAGCTATCCTAGTGGTAGCATGGACAAGAGCAGTCTTAGGCTAAACTCTGAATGGCATGTGAATCCAGCTGTGATACCATATGTAATCCCTTGAATACCAAATGAAAGGACACCACAACAGATATATATATAAAATAAAGTGTATTTATTCTAGTCAAACCCTCAGCACTCTTTGAGATTAGAGGTAAGTACAACACAGTCTTATTTAAGCATACATTAAGTCACACAGGTAAGTAATACAGTTAGGCCCTAGGGGCCACGCAAACCATATACTAAAGAAGTGGTATAAGGACCACTGTCACGGAAATAGGATAGGCCTAGGCCTAGGGAATCGCTGGGGCTACACTACACTAGCAACAGGTAGGAAGTGGGAGGCCCACGGGATTCAGGTGCAGAGTGGAAACACTCACGCGTAATGCGTAAAAGTCGATAGAATTACTAGCAGTTAGAAATTAACAGTTTAAGGACACTTCTGAAGCAGCTAGAGAGTCGAGACTCGGAAACTAGACCCTAGGATAGTCACTACCCTTGTGAGCACCGAAGTACCCAAGTTACCTAGCCCACAGGCTGCGGGTGCATAGGTGTGAACTTGCGTCGGGTTTCGTCGTGTACTTCTATGGATGCCTGAAAGAAAGTTGCTGACAGGCAGTCAGTGAAGAGTGTCCGGTGGATCCCAAGGCTGGGATCAAGAAGAGAGGAGACCTGCAAGCAGAAGGGACAGAGTCAAGGTCACTAGCCAGTGACCACGTGGAACCAGGAAGGAACCAGGCGATGTCATGAAGATTGCAGGTGAAGGTGAAGCTTGTCGCTGCAGCCACGGGGACCAGGAGACGTCGAGGACGACCAGGACCAGGAGGCGAGCTGTCCCACGAAGGCTTTTGCTGTCGGCGGCGTCGAAGTCGAACTAGGACTCACCAAGCCTTGGCAAGTGGAACCCACGAAGAACGGAGGACTTGCTTCTGGTGCAGACCAGGAAGGTCTGGGGTGCTTCTCTTTTGCAAGGAAGCGGGAGCCAGTCTGGAGGAGCCAAACCAGCAGTTAAGATTTCAGGATGCGTCGTCACAGAGGCCACTAGCCAACGAGCAAGCAACCGGACAGACGCGGCAAGCAGGAAAATGCAGAAGGGCCCCACGCAGGACTCGTGGAGGGTGGGGGGCTGATCTTTGGTGCAGATGGTGCTTGGGGTTGGGGCTTCTCAATCCCCGGTGCACAACTTCAAGGGTGCCTCAGAAGCTGCGCTGGAAGATACTAGCCACTTTTCCCAGGTAACCGGTCCCACGTCTCTCGTCGCCTCCACGGATCTCAGCTCGGCTGTGGATGTGGATCAGGGTCGGAGAAGTCTGGAAGTCAAGGCTCTGGTCGGGCTCTGCAGTCGGTCCCTCGTAGAACTTCAGCAAAGCAAAGGGTAGTCTCTTGATGGTGCCTGTTTGCACAGGGTAGCCACTCCTTGGCCACAAGGGAGATTCTTCAGTCTTCTTCTTTCGTCGAATGTCGAAGGTCCAGAGTTTCTGTTCAAGTTGCAGGTTCAGGATAATCTAATCTCCTGGGGCCCAGCTACCACTCTTATACTAATCTGGGGGGCTGGGTTACCTGCTAGGTCACGCCTTATGGGTGGGACCTGGGAGGGGGGTGGTTACACCCCTTTCCCTTTGTCCAGTTTCGCGCCAGGACTGGGGCTGGAGTGCCCCAGCACCGGTTTGAACTGGACTATGCATGGGACACCTTGTGTGCCCCAGGCATGTCTCATTCCTTTCAGCCCTCCGTGCCCCAATACACTAAAGTCTGTCTGGGGAGGTGCTAGCACCTCCCCAAGCAGGAAACCTATTGTCCAAGCCTCCCTTGCCGGGATCACTCCCAGCAGCAGGAGGTCAGACTCGTGTCTGTGGCAGCAGCATCCATTTTGTGATGCTGAGGCTTTGGTTAGAGTTAAACAGCAAAGTAGGGTTTTAACATGTCTCTCCCTCTAGAAGGGGGGAATAATATCCTCATCCCCAGAAATGGGATGGGGGTATTATTCCAAAGTGTTGGACACCTTACACGACATGTTTTGATACAGCCAAACCATAGTTACCATAACCGTTTAAGATTATAAGGCACTTTAAGAGTATATGGTAGGCTATATCATAGAACAGCTATAAGGACATGGTTCCGAAAGCTGCAGACAGGCTCAGCTCATGCTAGAGCACCATCTCACATGTTACCAAGCACTCTGCCTCCAGGATTGTTAAGGCCTGCCATAGGAGTGGCTGATAGGTACACGTGTGTCTATTTTAAGGGTAGATATAGGTATAATATATCTAAGCAAGGGGTGCTTACACGACCTTGCCCCAGCTGAGTGATCAGCCAGTTGTGTCTGATTGGAAGGCCAGACCAGGGGTGGCATAATACATGCTGCAGCCCCTGGGAGGCCTAGGGTACACCTATGCCCTGGGTACCTAGGGTACACTGTACAGGGTCCAATAAGTTGATCCTTACCAACTGTTACAACAAACAAATGATGGACGGAATGCTGACAATGCATACATTCTCCCCCGGTCAAGAGATCTGGGTTAAATCCATCGTTCTTTTGCCCACTACACCACCCCAGTTTAGACATGGCCATATGCAAATCAGTCTTGACCCTGTGCCTCATGGGAACAGTCCAGCCCGAACTGCCAAGCCATGTCTTCCCTGGACCGGAATCAAGCATCCTAGGACCGGTTTCTGGCTATCAGCCGTCATCAGCCAGGATAGCTTGACTCCAGTGGCGTAGTGAGCACGGGTCCCACGTCTGGGAATACCCATCCCACTTAGGGCGAAAAGCGTTACAACAAACAAATGATGGACGGAATGCTGACAATGCATACATTCTCCCCCAGTCAAGAGATCTGGGTTAAATCCATCGTTCTTTTGCCCACTACACCACCCCAGTTTAGACATGGCCATATGCAAATCAGTCTTGACCCTGTGCCTCATGGGAACAGTCCAGCCCGAACTGCCAAGCCATGTCTTCCCTGGACCGGAATCAAGCATCCTAGGACCGGTTTCTGGCTATCAGCCGTCATCAGCCAGGATAGCTTGACTCCAGTGGCGTAGTGAGCACGGGTCCCACGTCTGGGAATACCCATCCCACTTAGGGCGAAAAGCGTTACAACAAACAAATGATGGACGGAATGCTGACAATGCATACATTCTCCCCCAGTCAAGAGATCTGGGTTAAATCCTTCGTTCTTTTGCCCACTACACCACCCCAGTTTAGACATGGGCAGTTCGGGCTGGACTGTTCCCATGAGGCACAGGGTCAAGACTGATTTGCATATGGCCATGTCTAAACTGGGGTGGTGTAGTGGGCAAAAGAACGATGGATTTAACCCAGATCTCTTGACTGGGGGAGAATGTATGCATTGTCAGCATTGACAGCATTCTGTTCGAAAAAGACTCCAATCTCCCTTGGACAGCGGCCCTGCCTTGAAGAAACTTACTGCAAGGACCCCGGATCCAGGGCAGATCTGTTTCTTTTGCCCACTTTGCACATGCTGCCCACGGCCCCAGTCGAAGTGGCTCACCTGTGCAGTGAAATCTTCCCGGCGATCCTGACCTCATGTCCAGCTTTGGCTGACCTCTCCTGCCCTCCACTACGGCGCCTGCAGTGTGAATCCAGAGGCTCCCCCTGACCACTACTAGCTCCTGTAAGAAGACGCCAATGTTGAAAGCCACCCATGGACCCGAAGCCCCTGGGCCTTGGTGAGCTGAACAGACGGTGCCTCTACGACTCCCTACATCCCAACTTACCTCTGCTGTTGTTGGGTCTTCCTCTTGCAACCCTCCGGTGCCATCCCTGCAGCCTCTTTGCCGTAAGAAGAATCATCATTGAAAAGTATTGGGCGCCAGATGTCGAAAGTGCACCCGGCCGCCCTTGTGCCGCTGGTGGTGTATGTTTGGTGCTGCTTTGTGGCCCCCACTGTACTGGGCCTAACCCCAAAGCCTGGCCCCTGCAACTGATTTACACACCTGCAAACATTGTGGCTCCAGGCACCCCCTATCTCCCTTGGAAAGCATTGGGCCGAACTCAGATTTTGACCTCTCACTTGGACACCCCTGTGCCGCTGGTTGTGCAGTTTTGGTACTCACCCGACCGCTGAACCTTGCTGACTTTTGACTCCAATTACTGGGATTGTAAGTGCAATACTTACCTGTTTAACCGCTATGTTCGAGGCATGTGGGCTGCTGAATTCATATCTGTGCATAGATCGCCGCCTAGTGTTGGGTCTGGATGATTGCACATTGTTGTCCTGGAAGAGTCTTCGAAGTATCACGAGATAGGTGACTCCTCCCCTGGACCACAGTGCGCATGGGCATCCTCTCCATCCTCAGATTGTTTTTTTCCGCCATTGGGTTCGGATGTGCTTATCTTAGCTCAAGTTAGGAAAATTCAGTTTTAGGCCAAAAGGCCTTTAGTTATCGTCGGTACTGTTCCCGTTCGGTATCGACTAGTTTCTTTAGTGCTTTAGCACCTTCTTCCAGCTTTTCGGATCCACTTGGTCCGAACATCGAACTTCGATCGACGATGGAATCGAGGACTCCATTCAAAAGGTGTCCTTTATGCCACGCGAAATACCCACACGTCGACGTCCACCCGGTATGCAACAAATGTCTCTCACCGGATCACGATGAGTCGAAATGTATGGCCTGTGCCCGATTCCGCTCGAAGAAGACACTCCGAAATCGACGGGCAGCGAGATTGGAGGCGCAGCAATCGGTGCCTGCCCCGGCCAACATCTTTAGCACCGAAGACGAGGACGCCGAGAGCGTGGAAGACGTAGACTCCAGCCCCGCTTCCGAACACGACTCCCGATCGGGAGACGACGATGAGGTTATCTTTCAGGGAGAAGAAGTCGTCGAGACTACGATGAGGCCTTTGGGGCCGAGGAAGATAGCTCCAGCGAGGAGCTAGGCCAACCCGTCGATACGGAGGCCGAAAAAATACGTCGTCATGAGGCTCAGGTCGAGGGATCGCCTTCGGGCCTTACCCAAGATCAATCTCACGGTTCTTCGGCCCCGCCTTCAGGCCCGGCCTCGAACATTTCGCAAGAGCCATTATTATCGAAGACGACTGGATTCCCTTCAGCGAAACCGAAACCATCCATCGCACCAGTTCCATCGAAACCGAAAGTGAAACTGGTTGTGATCGGCTCGAAGCCCTCCAGTCCTTCGACGCCGGCAAAGGTCATCGGCTCCGACCGCGCAAAAAGGGATTTCGGTGCCGAGCTCACCGCAGCGGATACGGGTGCTGAGCCAAAGAAGAAGGCCCTCGGTCCCCACAAGGCGCCTCGGCCTCTGGCACCGAAGACATCGGCCCCAACCACCAAAGTCAAGGTGGCCACCCCGTCTGCGTCGACGTCTAAGACGGCGGCGCCTGTCAAGTCATTGACTCCAACGAGCGTCGATACCTCCTTTCGGATCGATGACCCCATGACTGCAAAGAAGCCTCTGCGTTCACCGTGCAACAGGTCTCGGCATCGTTGCAACGCATCAGAGAACGGGCAGCCCTCCACTCTACGTCGGGTCCCGACACGCACAAGGCTTCGAAAGCACCCTCGGCGCCGACCAAATCACGTTTGGGTTGCCGCCGCCCACGGCGCCGAAACTGTTCGAGATTCGGACACGTGTCCGCCAGTCACGGTCCCCATCCACTGGACAAACAGATTTCGAGCCTTAGATACACAAAGGGTTCAGCGCTATATAATGTACATTTGTTATTCCAAGTTCATGTTTCAAATCAAAGAATAAATTATTCAAGAGTCTTCATTTCTTGATAAAATAAATTTCTTCTTTATTTTTCTTTAAAATGTTTTCTTTATTTTCAAGAAGCCAGAGATCATAGCCAACGCGTTTCGTCTCACATCGAGACTTCTTCAGGGCTATTCAGATTAAAATGAGAGAAATACATTACAAATCCAAAATTTGAAATTTTACATCTTTCACATACAAAGACAAATGCAACACATTCAGGATCACGAACAATCCATATTTCCAATATGAGGGTCATGATTTGATAATTACACCTTAAGGCATAAATTACTTTTAGATTCCATTATCACAGTTTTTCAAAGACAAGAATCGAAAATTATTTTTAAACTCCATCATAACAATTTATCAAAGACAAAGATCGAGAGAGTATATGTGCAAATGGTTATAGGCATACCTTGGCAGTAAAATATTGCGTGATCTCGTCAAGTATATAATTGTTTCATGTGTTCTAGACTTCTTCAGAAATTCAGAAACTCTATGCGGTACACAGTATCTATAATGATTGATATATATAATCAAATTAAGAACTCTTGTCAAATATTTATGTACATATTATAAGCATGAGAAACCATCACACATTTCTAATATCTATTTTGGTATATTGTTATACTAATAGAATGTTATATATCGTTTTTGTATCAAAAAACATAATCTCAATCGGTATATAACGAAGCAAAAAACAGGAGAAAATCAACATTCACCAGTTGTCTCTATTTGGAAAAGCAGAAAACCCAAGAGACCCTAGTCAAAGAAAGAGTCAAGAAACATTTTCATAATAAAAGTCCAGTTCCATAGAAAAATAAATAATTTGCCCACTCGATATATTAGTAGAGTGGTACATATATATCATGACAAACAATAGTGACGCGTCACTTATAGGTTAATATGTTAAACGCTGTTATATGTCTAGATATCAGTCAACATTATAGTATAACAAAGCAGTTTAATAAGAATAGTGTCGTCACTCAGGTAAGAATCTTAATCACAATTATAATGGACTAATACAAAACCGCTTTATATTAATTAGATTGCGAACACTTTTGGCTAGCATGAAAATATGACACTTCAATGTAGAACAATTTCATACGTCAATACGGTTTAGTCCATAAATTAAATGAACAAATCACAACATGTTAATTATATATATTTTTTTAAAAGAAAAGGGGGAGGGAGTAGTATCCACATAATATGTCAAATATCTTTGACGCTTCACTACATCACTTCCATACTAGACGCTATTGCATGTCTGTGTATCATGCTACAAGGATATATCTAAATGTGAGTGACATCGTAGCTCTAACATAAGATTAGTTAAAAAGCGGAAATAGACTGATACAGTACCACACTATATTAAATCCGCGGCAGACATCTATGAGTTGCGCCAATATAGACCATAGCAATATAAACCATAGCATGTATTCATTACGGAAATGTGCCGGTAAGATGCCACACTATGTCTAATCTGAGGCGGACATCTTTGGATTGCACCAACCTATGACATGACAGTGTAAATCATACGAATACCAGTGACCTCATAGTATATAAGCATTTAACATCGTCTGCATTTCAATACAACATTTTTAAAAAACACGAGCTGTCAATAAGCCAGAATTTATAAAGTTGCTTTTATGTACTAACATTAAAAAAGCAGAATAGAACATAAACTGCATAGACATTTTTGTCCATTACGAGACATAATGGCAATCGCACATAGATTAAACTCACCCGGAACGGCATGGTGGCCCAAGATGTATGTCCTTCGTGTTGTTGATGCAAAGACGAGCAATTACAGCCACGTCTTTTTAAGCTACCCGCCCGGAAATGTCAATTAACAAAGATTAGAAAACGGACAACACTCGGAATTGAAGTCAAGGAACACCGCAAACCGATCCCATTATCGCGGCCATTTTTGACTTGATAACGCGCTCACAAAAGCGTATATCATGGTTTATATATTCGCCAAATTATGTTTTTAGCTAAGTGTAAGAATTATTAATTTGAATTACTAGTCTCCATCTACATGTTTCTTTAAATTACTTGAATTTCGCGGGAACGGCAACATATTTTTCTCGTAGTCCTAATAGTTTTTTACTGCTAACCAAACATGATGCGACTTACTAAAAATGCCTGATATGGATAAGTCAATATGCTTTAAGTAGTAAAGGCAACATTGTTCATACGATATTTTCAATGCTGATGTATGCGCATTTGAAAACGCGCCATTTATATCTTAATTTATTTTGGTTCAAAACGGCGGCCATCATTGAGTGTGTATACAGAAAATGTTTTTACCTGAAATAGCCCAAACAGTTTCAGGGCTTTAATTTTTCCTTACCATGACGGTTTGTTATAATTAGTAAGATATTTTATAGGCAACATATTTTAAAAGCATCATTGTTCATACGATATTTTCAATGCAGAAGTAAGAGCATTTGAAAACGCGCCACGCTTAACTTAATTTATTTTGGTTCAAAATGGCGGCCATCTTTGAGTAGATATGTAGAGAATATTTTTACCTGAAAGAACCCAAATAGTTTCAGGGCTTTAATTTATCATTACCGTGACGGTTTGTTATAATTATTAATATATTTTATAGGCAAGTGCTTTATCATTATTTCTTTAAAATAATTTCATATCACAGAAAACATAGTCGTTAGACCAATTTAGGGTCTATATATGAGGAGTACAAGATCGTACAGAGATCAGAAGAAACACAATCATTAATTTGTGAATAAGAATTGATGAAGAGGACATATTATGCTTCATTCCAAAAATCATGGTATTAAACAATGCCCAACAGGACAAATGTATATAGGAACAAGCGTATAGATCTCATCACTAGGTGTTCTCATGTGCACCTAGGCCATATAGGTCATGGATAGAATTTCAGACTTACAGTCCTTACAGAAATAGATGTAAATATAAATATAAGCCACTATAGTGTTCAACAGAGAGTGCAGCTAATCCATATCTACAAAAAATGATGTAGCTCAGTATTAACATTCAGACCAAATCTTACGGTCCTAAGACGGCATATCCATGATGCTTCACGTTGCCTCAAAATCATCTCCCTGTCTCCTCCCCGTTCTGGTACCTTAACATGGTCAATGCCAAAGAAGGTGAAGTTCTTATCCTCAGGATGTTCACAATGTATATGCATAGCTATTGGATACTTCACATCAATATTTCTTATTGCTCTGGCATGTTCTTGTATCCGCAATTTGAGGCTGCGGATACTGCTGCCGATATATTTCTTTTTGCAGGCGCATATAACCATATACACTGTGAATGTCGTGTTGCAATTAATAAAATGATTAATTGAGAATTCCCTAGATTGGCTACCCATGAACTTTTTGATTTTATTAACACCATATCTACAGACACAACAATTCCCACATGTGTGGAAGCCCAAAGGTTTATTGGGTAACCAGGTAGTAGAGGGAGTCTCGATTTTTTTAACATAACTTGGACTTAGTATATCTTTCAGTGTCTTACTCCTTCGATATACTACTTTTGGCTTTTTAGGTATGGTGTTGCCTAAAGAACCTTCTTTCTCTAAGAGATGCCAATTTTTCCTTAGAATGTTATAGATATGGCTGCTGAATACATTGTATTCTGTGATAAACAGAACCACAGATTCTTCGGCCCCGCCTTCAGGCCCGGCCTCGAACATTTCGCAAGAGCCATTATTATCGAAGACGACTGGATTCCCTTCAGCGAAACCGAAACCATCCATCGCACCAGTTCCATCGAAACCGAAAGTGAAACTGGTTGTGATCGGCTCGAAGCCCTCCACTCCTTCGACGCCGGCAAAGGTCATCGGCTCCGACCGCGCAAAAAGGGATTTCGGTGCCGAGCTCACCGCAGCGGATACGGGTGCTGAGCCAAAGAAGAAGGCCCTCGGTCCCCACAAGGTGCCTCGGCCTCTGGCACCGAAGACATCGGCCCCAACCACCAAAGTCAAGGTGGCCACCCCGTCTGCGTCGACGTCTAAGACGGCGGCGCCTGTCAAGTCATTGACTCCAACGAGCGTCGATACCTCCTTTCGGATCGATGACCCCATGACTGCAAAGAAGCCTCTGCGTTCACCGTGCAACAGGTCTCGGCATCGTTGCAACGCATCAGAGAACGGGCAGCCCTCCACTCTACGTCGGGTCCCGACACGCACAAGGCTTCGAAAGCACCCTCGGCGCCGACCAAATCACGTTTGGGTTGCCGCCGCCCACGGCGCCGAAACTGTTCGAGATTCGGACACGTGTCCGCCAGTCACGGTCCCCATCCACTGGACAAACAGATTTCGAGCCTTCACAGCCACAATTTATCGACGCCAACACTGGTAGGTTGATGCTCCGCAAGCGGAAAATCACGCCAGAGAGGGGATTGGACTCCTACAAAATTCCTCTCAAACACAAATTGCCGGCAGGGTCAGAGCCAGTGCTTCATGAACACTTTCAACCCTTCCATCAGGATCCACCGTCCTTTTCTCCTACGCCTTCAGAGGCAGACGCAGTAGAGGACTATGTAGGGGATGATGCCACCTACCCTGGGGATATCGATCCTGATGATCACCTGCAAGACCCAGATCAGGCATGGGATGACCCCACAGACCAGGGTACCGCACCAGATACCCATGACACATAGCTCTGTAACATAAAGACATCTCCCACAGAGGACACTGCTGCCTTTAATGCCCTCATAGAACGGGCTGCTGCCAATCATGGAGTAGAACTCCATTCTGACACTGTCGAAGAAGACTTCTTGGTGGACACTTTCGCCTCTTCCGAAAGAACTGTCAAGACTGCCCATGTTAAAAGGAGTTCTCAAACCTGCAAAAGACATTTTTAAAGAAACAACCAGGGCACAGGTGCTAAACCCCAGGATTGAAAAAAAATACAAGCCTGCACCCGGAGACCCTATGTACATTAGGGGTCAGTTACCTTTGGACTCCATGGTGGTTGCTAATGCTCGCAAAAGAGCCCACTCACAAACAGGTGATGCTCCTCCCCCAGACAAGGAGTCCAAAGTGCTGGAGACATCAGGCAAACGGATTGCAGCGCAAGCAGCAAACATCTGGCGCATTGCAAACACACAGGCACTCCTGGCCTGTTATGATAGGTCCCACTACGACACACTAGAATCACTACTCCAACATTTGCCAGATGAACATAAAGAGGCAGCGGAGCTCCTCATCAGGGAGGGACAACTCCTTACCAATGCATCCATCAAGTGCGCACTGGATGCAGCCGACACAGCGGCGAGGGCAATCAACACAAGCGTCATGTTGAGAAGGCATGCATGGTTGAGAATCTCAGGCTTCAAGCCGGAGATTCAGAACAATATCTTAAATCAACCGGTCAACCCAGACTACTTATTTGGCCCTGAAGTTGACACTACCCTTGAAGATTAAAAAAGACACTGACACTGCGAAATCAATGGGGGCTCTGCAGACGCAGCAGTTTCGTAGTGGCTCCTTTCGTCGCTCCGGGAATAGAGGAGCAGTTAGAGGTCAGGGGTCACAGCAGCAGTACACTAAAGGGGGCACACAAAGTACCTATGATAAAACCAACAGAGGTGGATATCGTAGCTCCAGCACCAAAGGCAGAGGACGTGGTTACGGCAACACCAGGTCCTCCCCCAAAAACAAACAGTGACGCCCTCTCCCTGCCCCCCGACCACATAACACCTGTCGGGGGGGGGGGGGGGGGGAGACGCCAACGGTTCCTGTCAGCGTGGAAAACCATCACCACAGACAGGTGGGTCAGGGACATTATCCAGCACGGTTACTGTCTCGAATTAACGTCCACTCCACCCAACATACCGCCAAAGGACCGTCCTATGTCCGTAGAGCACTTGGCATTATTGCAGCAGGAAGTGCTAAGTATGCTGCAAAAAGGTGCAATAGAGGTCGTGCCCGTCAACCAGCAGGGGACAGGGGTGTACTCTCTGTACTTCTTAATCCCAAAAAAGGACGGGTCGCTCAGACCTATACTGCACCTGAGACCCCTCAACCAATACATTCTCTCAGAGCATTTCCATATGCTCACCCTACAGCAGGTTCTCCCGCTACTCAGTCAGGGAGACTTCCTAGCCACACTGGACCTAAAAGATCCGTATTTCCACATACCCATACACCCATCACACAGAAAATATCTCAGGTTCACTATTCAGGGGCATCACTATCAGTTCAAAGTTCTCCCTTTCGGAGTAACAACAGCACCCAGGGTCTTTACCAAGTGCCTAGCAACAGTGGCTGCACATCTACGGAGACAACACATTCACGTCTTCCCTTACCTGGACGACTGGCTTGTTCAGGCAAAGTCAGCCCAGCAATGTGCCAGCCACATGTCCCTCACCATTCACCTTCTTCACAGTCTGGGATTCTCACTAAATTACCCAAAATCACATCTCCAACCCGCACACGTACGACAGTACCTGGGCGCGACCATAAACACTCTGGCAGCCACAGCTCAGCCAAATTTAGTGAGGATCAACAGCATGCAACTGCTGATCTCAAAGTTCAAACCTCAACACTCCCTTCCTGCGCGAGTGTTCATGCAGTTGATAGGCATGATGGCCTCCTGCATTTTCATAGTCCCGCACGCGAGACTACATATGCGCCCGCTTCAGGAGTGCTTGGCACGTCAATGGAATCAGGCTCACGGGCAATTAAAAGACCTAGTGTTGGTGAGCGGTCGGGAATACAACTCTCTGCATTGGTGGAATCCACAAAACCTTTGCAAGGGCCGACCGTTCCAAGAGTCTGTTCCACAAATAATACTGACAGCGGACGCCTCTCTCCAGGGTTGGGGAGCTCATGTACTCACTTACACAGTGCAGGGACTAAGGACAACGCAACAAAAGAAGATGCACATCAACGTTCTGGAACTGATGGCAATCTTCCTAGCCATGAAGGCATTCAAAGTACACTTGTGCAACAAAGTCGTGTTGATCCGGACGGACAACATGACTGCCATGTACTACATACAGAAGCAGGGAGGAACACTCTCTCCACAGTTGTCTCATCTGGCTCAGAGCATGTGGAAGTGGGCCATTCAGAGGAACATGTTCCTCATGGCGGAACACCTCCCGGGCAAGGACAACCAGATGGCGGATCTGCTCAGCAGACACAGCCACCAGATGCACGAGTGGGAGCTACACCCGTCAGTACTCCAACCGTACTTCCAACAGTGGGGTCATCCAGAGATAGACCTATTCGCCACAAACGAAAACGCAAAATGCCAAAGCTTTGCCGCCAGGTTCCCACATCCACAGTCACAGGGCAATGCGATATGGATGAACTGGTCCGGCAGATTTGCGTACGCTTTTCCCCCAGCGCCATTAATACCGCTAGTGGCACGCAAACTGCGACAACACTCACTGACACTCATCCTAGTTGCTCCCACATGGGCTCGCCAACCATGGTACACCACCTTTCTAGAACTTTCCGTGGTGCCGCATCAATGGCTGCGGATCAAACCCGCACTTTTAACGCAGAACCATGGCGAAATTCAGCACCCAGATCCGCAACAGCTGAACCTGGCAATCTGGCTCCTGAAGTCCTAGAGTTTGGCTACCTAAACCTGCCACCTGACTGTATGGATATCATCAAGGAGGCCAGGAGACCCACTACCAGAGCTTGCTATGCGGCTAAATGGAAGAGGTTTGTCAGTTACTGCAACAACAATGACATTAACCCGCTGGACGCATCCATTCAAAACATCATCTGTTACCTCTTACACTTATACTGATGCAATCTGGCATACAACTCCATACGTAAACATTTAACCGCGATAGCAGCCTATCTTCAAAACAGGCAGCACCTCTCTTTATTCAGGGTGCCTGCCATCAAAGCCTTCTTGGAGGGACTCAAACGAGTAATTCCCCCAAGACACCCACCGGCACCGGTGTGGAACCTCAATTTGGTCCTCACCAGATTAATGGGTCCACCCTTTGAACCTCTCCATTCATGTGAGATTCAATTCCTCACCTGGAAAGAAGCTTTCCTAGTGGCAATCACTTCCTTAAGAAGAGTTAGTGAACTCCAGGCACTAACCATTCAAGAGCCATTCATACAGGTTCACGCAAACCGGGTTGTACTACGTACCAACCCCAAATTCATGCCCAAAGTGATATCGCAGTTCCACATGAATCAAACTATTGAACTGCCTGTTTTCTTTCAAAATCCACAGAATGTCGCAGAGAGAATGCTCCATACACTAGATGTAAAGAGGGCCCTCATGTACTATATAGACAGAACTAAGGACTTTAGGAAAACAAAACAACTTTTCGTTGCCTTTTCTCCACAACACAAGGGCAACGCCATTTCCAAAGCAGGTATAGCCAGATGGATCGTTAAATGTATTCAAATTTGCTATCAAAAAGCTAAACGCACATTAACGATTCCCCCACGAGCCCACTCAACACGAAAGTTAGGGGCGTCCATGGCTTTCCTAGGAAACATTCCTTTACAGGAAATATGTAGAGCAGCCACATGGTCCACTATACATACATTTACCAAACACTACTGTGTAGATGTACACTCAAAACAGCAGGCAGCTGTAGGACAGGCTGTTCTCAAAACTCTTTTTCAGACTGCTGCAGCTGGCACGGGTAGCCGCCGCTAATGGAGGTACTGCTATGTACTCTATGCACAGATATGAATTCAGCAGCCCACATGCCTCGAACTGAATATGCTACTTACCAGTATGCATCTGTTCTTGGCATGTAGGGCTGCTGACATTCATATCGCCCACCCTCCTCCCCGGCGCCTGTAGCGGCTGCAGCACTCAGAATTACTGTATAGCATGGTCATCAGTTACTGTATCTGCTCCATCACTGCCACAATGGCGAAAAACAATCTAATGATGGAGAGGATGCCCATGCGCACTGTGGTCCAGGGGAGGAGTCACCTATCTCGTGATACTTCGAAGACTCTTCCAGGACAACAATGTGCAATCATCCGGACCCAACACTAGGCGGCGATCTATGCACAGATATGAATGTCAGCAGCCCTACATGCCAAGAACAGATGCATACTGGTAAGTAGCATATTGAATTGTTTTCCCCACAGGATAACATTCAACTGTGTTGAAAGGTTTCCAAGTGTTGATTTTTCAAAGTGAGAAGCAATTTTAATTCAAAACGTACTTAACTTATTACGAAGATCTTGGTCTCAAAATAAAATACAAAGTATAGTTTTCTAAAATTGGTCTGGATCTCCTTCTTGAGTCATGTGTCCATTATTGATCACTGTTGTTCAATAAATGTCTTACACTCCACTGTGCTAGGCCTAAGGCTGCTCGCCCACACTACCACTAATAGTTCACTTTGGGTTTTACATTGAACCCTGTACACGTTTGGGGAACCCATGGACTCTGTGCACAGTATTACGACCTAGTGGCAGTATAATATACAGAGCCAGCTTCCTTCACAGTTTATTGTCCAGTTTACTATCTTTGGCATCTTCTTGGAGGTAAGTTCTGTGAGGGGAGTCACTATGGACCCATAATCGGTCACAAACCTCCTATAGTACCCTGTATAGAAATGCCCTGACTTGAGTCTGGGTAGTTGGAGCTACCCAGTCCGGTATTGTCTGGGCTTGGGTCGGAGTGACTGAACTTGGCCTTCACCTACCAGGTGACCCAAGTACACAACTTTTCCTGTCTTGCACTTACTTACCTTGATAGTGAGCCTCAAGGACCTTGCCAAGGTGGAGCTGTAAACTGCAAGATCATCAAGATAAGCTTCTCTAAAGGATTCCGGCCCAGCAAGGACTTTGTTTACCAACTGTTGCAAGGTGGGAGGGGCATTCTTTAACCCAAAGGGTGTCGCAGTAAACTGGAAGTGCCCACTCTGTGTGAAAAATGAGATTTGTCTTTTGCACCAAGGGTCAGACCCATCTACCAGTACCTTGATGTGAGATCAGAGGGACTCTGGTATTTGGCTGCCCCTAATCTGTCAATTAGTATATCTGCTCTAGGGATTGGGTGTGCATCAGTTTTAGATTCCGTATATAGGTTTCCCGATTTATGCCCTTATATAGGTACAACTCATATTGCCCTTATTTAGGCATAGAAAATCCAGCCCTTATTTAGGCATTGTCCATGCTAACCAAATACAGGCATGGTCTACTACATCCTTCAATCCACTTCACAACGAGTTCTTGGAAAATCAGACTCTTAAGCCTTTAGGAATTTCCCTTGCTTGGATATTGTTTTCTCCAAGAACTCATTTATTATGCATGAACATCTATTCCTTAGGGGCTCATTCATGACGTTCCGATGCCCGACTTTTACGTCAATACAGGCATTCCTAAACACCTTCAAGGTATAAATATACCTGCACTTGCCCTGGCAAGCCACGGTTCCGGTACGGTCCAGTTCGACTGCCTACTTGCGGTTCGCCACAACAAGTTCGGAAGGAGATCGAGTTTCTGCCTGACGCACTGACCAGACGCTGTCATCCTCCTCGCAGAGAATCCAGCTCGTGTTTCTGACTCCCCTTGCGGGGTGTTAGATATAGAGTCCCGGAAAGAGATTTCAACCTCACACATTCTAAGGTATGGAGCAGAGTAGAACTTGGAGAAACTTTTGGCAACTCTTGGCAAAACTAAAACTATAGCTAGCTATACTTTAGAAAACGGCAACTACTTCTTACTTCGTACTACACTTAGGTTAGGTACACTGGGGTAGAACTATTTAGACGCATCAGATGAGTATTCACATTTTAGCCTGTGTTATTTATGTATGTAATTTATGAATATATGTCATAGCTACAAACCATGCTATTGCAGTATTATTTTATCTTAGTGCTAACCCTGTACGTATTGTACTTCGCATCCTGTCTTACAATTGTAGCAGTTCATATCTCTTTGCATGAGAAATAAGACTGTTCAATAAACCCTTTTTATTGAAACGCCCGTCTATCTATTTCTGTGTAACTCTGTAGAAACGAAACATGCATGATTGACTGAGTGAAACTGTTATCTATTGTTTCCACGGTTCTTTGATTGTTCCGACTCGAAGGGAAACAAAGTTGTAATTTTTATGCAGTTGCAAAAACAACAGTTGATGGACAGAATGCAGAACAATGTCATACATTCACTCCAGTACAGAGATCTGGGCCTAAATCCATCATTTCTTTGCTCACCATGCCATTCCAGTTTGAACCCAGCCATATGCAAATCAGTCTTGACCCTGTGTTTATGCAGTTGTCAGAAACTAATCCCTTCTTGTATATTCAAGAAGTTTCTTGTGACCTCTGAGTTAGCTGGCACACACAAGTAATTAAGTGTTCGAGGCACATGAGCTGCAGATCACACACTAAGGATAAGATCGCCATCTGGTGTTGGGCTCAGATGATTGCAGGTTGTTGTTGTCTTCGGAAGAAGTCTTTGGTCACGAGATTGGTGACTCCTCCCCTGGACAACAGTGCACATGGGCATCCACTCCATCCTCAGATTGTTTTTTTCCGCCATTGGGTTCGGATGAACTTTTTTCCGCTCCAGCAGAAAACTTATAGCAATCACTACAACTCTCAAAATTTGAAAACTCGACGTTGTAATCCATATCGGACCGACTCCAGACGCGGCTGATGGAAAGGTCACCTTTTTAAAAATGCCCCCAATGTGGAGCAAAGTTCCCTCATAGCGATCACCACGAGGTCTGTAATTTGTGCCTTTCACCAGACCACAACGAATCCAGCTGTCCAGCCTGCGCCGCATTCCGTTCAAAGAAAACTATCCAGGACCGAAGAGCTCGACGCCATATCATGGCCAAGCCGGTTCCGGAACCAGAAGACATCTTTGCACAGGATGTCCCTGACGACGACTCCGAAGATCTCCAGATCGTGTCCGAGGCAGACGATTCTGATCCGGGGCAGCCTGTGAGTACCAGCCCCCCTACCCCAACACCACCCAAAAAGACATTGGTCAAGACTCTGCCAGCTGGGCCCAGTCGCGATCCAAAAACATCTTCAGTAGCCCCGCCCTCGGTCCCGGTTCCGAAGAAAAGTAAGCCTGCAGGTGGCTCGGGCTCGAGCAAACCTCATGTTATTGTGCCTATAATACCTTCGGCACCGAAGCAGGCTCCGAGACCGAAATCTCCATCGGCCCCGAAACGTCACTCGGCACCGACATCTCCACCGGCACCGAAACGTTCTTCGGCGCCGAGGTCTCCACCGACACCGAAAGGCTCGTCGGCACCAAAAGGTCCTTCGGCACCGAAAAATCCACCGGAACCGAAAAGTTCTTCGGCACCAAAAACATCCTCGGTGCCAAAACAAGTCCATAAAGAACAAAAATCAAAATCAGAAACAAAAAAGTCGGCGTCAAAGCCGCCTTCGGACAGTGAGGAACTCTTTCGGCCTGATCCAAAGCAAAAACGGATTTACATAAATCCGAAAACTGGACATGTCACAGCGGTGCCCTACAAGAAAAGGAAGCTGGACACAACACCTCCTCCAGCACCTCCAAAGAAGAAGGACTGTGCCACTTCACCCATATGTCCTTCTTCTCCCACATTACCTCCTATTCCATCCCCCCCCACCCCCACCGCCTTCACCTCTACCATCTCCTTCTCAGACACCACCTCCACAGGATGATGATGATTTAGGGGGAGGGGGAGACCCAGATTTCTTTACTTATCCCACTGATCCTACTGATCCCTTTACACTCCCGGACACAGCACCAGTAGATGACTGGACTTACCCTATGCCTGATATGCCTGACCCCACTCCATACCCCTCAAAACCCTCCCCTCCTGATTACCATTTAGGGTTCGGTCAGCTTATGAACAGAGCAGCATCGTTTCATCGCGTCACCATGCATACCGACACTCCTGAGGAGGATTTTCTACTCGACACTTTTGAGCAGTCGCAGAAGACAGTTCACATTCTACCCATGATTAAGGGAGTGATAAAGCATGCCAATGAGGTTTTTAAAGACCCTGTCAGGGCCAGGGTTCTCAACCCCATAATAGAAAAAAAGTATAGACTGGCGCCACAAGATCCTGCGTACATCAAGGCGCAACTCCCCCTAGACTCACTAGTCGTATCAAAAGCCAGAAAGCGGGCGAACTCCCAAACAACCGGAGACACACCGCCTCCAGACAAAGAGTCTAAACTCTTGGAGGCTTCCGGCAAAAGGGTTGCCGCACAAGCTGCTAACCACTGGCGAATTGCCAATACAC
Organism: Triturus cristatus; assembly: GCF_964204655.1. Lineage (NCBI taxonomy): Eukaryota > Metazoa > Chordata > Amphibia > Caudata > Salamandridae > Triturus > Triturus cristatus. The sequence goes on from NC_140579.1 coordinate 1,136,958,000, forward strand.
AAGCCCTATTGGCTCGTTATGATAGAGCCCATTATGATCAACTAGAGGATCTCTTGCAACACCTGCCTGAACCATACAAAACACAGGCCACTGACCTCATCCAAGAGGGCAAACTAATATCCAGTGCCTCCATTAAATGTGCATTAGACGCAGCGGACACCGCCTCTAGGGCAGTCAACACAAGTGTATTGCTTCGACGCCACGCATGGCTGCACATTTCCGGCTTCAAGCCGGAAGTCCAAACCACCATTCTTGCTCAACCCTTTAATCAGGAGCAACTATTCGGGCCTGCAGTAGACACTGCCCTAGAAAAAATGAAGAAAGATAATGAGACTGCCAAATCTATGGGAGCATTGCAGTCTACTCAACCCAGAGGCTCCTTTCGTCGCTCCTTTTATAGAGGAGCTTCCAAAAATGTGGGAACAGACAACTCTTCCACCTTCAAAGCATCAGGTCAAACATCCCCTAACAGAGGATATTTTAGAGGAGGTTACCGGGGAAACAATACTAAAGACCGAGGATGGGGCAACAACAACACCCGCACCTCTCCAGCCACTAAACAGTGACTTGCCACCACTCCCCCCAGACCATTCCACTCCGGTCGGGGGAAGACTTCAACAGTTCCTACCCGTCTGGAATACCATCACTACAGACAGGTGGGTAAAACAAATTATCCAATCTGGCTACTGCCTCGAACTCATAAACCCACCCCCAAACATACCACCCAGGCACCGTCCCATGACGTCTCACCACCTCACGCTCCTCAAACAAGAAATACAGTCTTTGCTTCAAAAACACGCAATAGAACCTGTACCACTACAACATCAGGGCACAGGAGTATATTCCCTATACTTCCTCATTCCCAAAAAAGACAAAACCTTACGACCCATACTGGACCTCAGACTACTAAACCAGTACATACAATCGGATCATTTCCACATGATCACTCTCCAACAGATCCTTCCATTACTCCAACAAGGAGACTTCCTTGCCACATTAGACCTCAAGGACGCATATTTTCACATCCCTATGCATCTCGCTCACAGGAAGTATCTACGATTCGTGGTAGACGGTCAGCACTATCAGTTTACAGTTCTCCCATTCGGAGTAACAACTGCACCCAGGGTATTCACCAAATGCTTGGCAGTTGTGGCAGCATATCTCAGGAGACGAGAAATCCATGTCTTCCCCATCTGGACGATTGGCTCATAAAAGCCAACACTCTAGACAAATGCGTTCTCCACACTCACCGCACTATTCAAACCCTACACAACTTGGGATTTACCATCAACTATCCCAAATCTCAACTACAACCCTCCCAAGTACAACAATACCCGGGAGCCACCATAGACACATCCAAAGCCGTAGCTTATCCCAGCACAGCCAGGATAGCCAACATACACAGTCTCATCAAAAAATTTCAAACACAACACTCTCTCCCCGCAAGAGTGTTCATGCAACTCTTAGGCATGATGGCGTCATGCATCTCAATAGTACCCTACGCACGCCTTCAAATGTGTACCTTACAGGAATGTCTAGCACAACAGTGGAACCAGGCCCACGGACAACTTACCGATCTGGTGTTGGTGGACAGCCGCTCGCTGAAGTGGTGGAACACCATCAACCTGTCCAAAGGGCAGCCGTTCTTAGAGCCTCTTCCACAAGTTGTACTGACCACCGACGCATCTCTCACGGGGTGGGGAGCCCACCTCCTTCAACACACCACTCAGGGAAGGTGGACTACTCAACAAAAACATCTCCACATCAATCGCCTAGAGCTTCTAGCGGTGTTCCTAGCACTGAAATCCTTCCAAGGGCATCTGTTCTGCTTGGGTTTTCGGATCAGATAGAACCCGCTCAGCAGAGCCTCTCTAACCCAAACCAGAACGTTACCCCCTCCCTAGGGCCTATTCACACCTAAATAACCACATATATGTACCACCTAAGGACAGGGAATTCCTACTATATATACCAAGACCTACAAGTCACAGCCTCGCGGTCCCAAACGGACCCAGGACTTCCTGCCCAGACGGCAGCCACAGACTTCCTGCCCAGACGGCAGTCACAGCCTCGCGGTCCCAAATGGACCCAGGACTTCCTGCCCAGACGGCAGCCACAGCCTCGCGGTCCCAAATGGACCCAGGACTTCCTGCCCAGACGGCAGCCACAGCCTCGCGGTCCCAAACGGACCCAGGACTTCCTGCCCAGACGGCAGCCACAGCCTCGCGGTCCCAAATGGTCCCAGGACTTCCTGCCCAGACGGCAGCCACAGCCTCGCGGTCCCAAACGGACCCAGGACTTCCTGCCCAGACGGCAGCCTTAGACAAGTCACAGCCTCGCGGTCCCAAACGGACCCAGGACTTCCTGCCCAGACGGCAGCCACAGACTTCCTGCCCAGACGGCAGTCACAGCCTCGCGGTCCCAAACGGACCCAGGACTTCCTGCCCAGACGGCAGCCTTAACACGAGTTCATCCTATAATTACCACGACATAATCAGTGTTACTATATATCAGATCACACAAAGACAGCTAGTTGAGCACAACTTGTTCCCCAGTTCGAAGGGCTCCTTTCTCCCTTATTCAGTTACCACCTACCTGATCAGGATTAACATATGTCCATGTCAAGTCACAGCTGACTAGAAGAATAGGTTACCCTCTTACACAAGAACACGTAGCACATATTGCTTTACTACTTTATTTAGTTATTACATACACACTCACGGAACATAATACATATCACATATCCTGCAAAGAAAAGTGAAAGATTGAGTTGTACACTCTAATAGTAAGGGGTTGACATCACCTTGGTCGTATGTAGCCTGCACTCAATGGTCATCTAGGTTCCCTTCTCGTCTGCGCCTCGGCTTCGCCTGGAAGTCACACCTCCGCAATCACGGGTTTACTCCCGTCTCCCTCTCCGAGTCACTGGGACCTCTTCCTCATCGGCTACTCTCTTCTCTTTGGAATATCTATTTCTCGGTTTTTCTCCACCTCCAAGTTTGTCATCTGTCTTCCCTGGAATAAGTAGCAGCTTTACTACTAACGGCCAGGTGCCGCCCATGGACTAGAAGCAAGTGCCAGTATCTGCCTCAAACTTTCACTAATATAGATGTGCATTTCCTCGTGGAAAATTCCAGCCCGTAACCTGCCGCCCACCAAATTCTTGTACCTCCCCGTGCCAAGGACACGTTCCCAGCCGGCCGGCCTGATGTAGTGTCTTCGGCATGAAGAAAAATACAATCCTTCGATAAGGGCCGGCCTGAACCGGTTCTCTCCAAGCGAATAACACCTCCTAACTAAAACACTGCCTATGACCTAGAAACATCCCAAGCTGCCAGAGCAGGAGGAAAGATGGAGTCTCTCCCGTTTAAGGCCTACCAGGCCTGAATTCAGCACGGCTCCATGAAATACCCTCACTACAGAACAGATTACCCCTAATGCTAACGAATCTATCCCCTAGGATGTATATGCAAACCCTGATCTATGGGGAAGAACACAGGATCATGTCGAAGTGCCTAATAAATAGGCTCTATACACTACTCTAACCCTTAGACTTGAATGGGAAGAGACTGAAGTCACCTAAATCACCCTTCAACACAATAGGACCGGAAAAATCGAGCAGTACATTTCACCCTTGACTTCAGTCTATTATACATTCATTAAATGGAGCTAACATCTGTGGAAGAATAATATGAAACAAAGCTAACTGATCTATGTCTAGTACCAAGTATGCAGAATTGAAATAATGAAGGAATACACTGAATAAAGCAACAGATAGAAATCAAAACAGCAACAGCAATCAAAATACCACCTAATATTTGGCGTAGCACGTGTATATCAGGTAACCAATTAAAGAGCCAGTCAAACCAGCCCTGGTCAATGTGTTTTCTAACTTCTTCTGTTAAGTCACGCAACTTGTCGATGTGAGCACGAATGGATTGTGTATGGTCAGACAAGTTAAAACAACAGAGACCTTCGAAGTCCGAGCAATCATGTCCATGTTTAAGCAAAAGATAATCAATGGCTGCTCTATTTTGCAAAATGGCCCTACGTTCACCCTGGGCGTCTAATAGCATGTCAGACAAAATTGTAGAAGTATGATTAATAGATTTCACCATCCAGCAGGCCATTTTCCCAATAGATTTGGCATTATAAACCGCCAAAGCAGGAACACCAATAATTGAAACAGCTAAGCTAAGGTATTCAGACTTGGAATATAAATGCAAAGATGGGTCACAATCCTCCTGTAACATTACAGTATCTCGAAGCACACGAGAGTTGGCATTCGGATGCGATGCGAACATCAACAAACGGAGTCTCGTAATGGCACAAGGGCCTCCGGAAATGTTTGCAGGGACAAATGGCCAGGAAGTATTACCACATGAGAAAAGCCATCCGGCAGGTAGTAACATCGTGCGATAGTGACTGGGGGTAACTACCAAACTATTACAAGTCATATTGTTCTGAACTGAAACACATGTGGCCGGTGTCCTCTGAAAGCACAAAGTCCGTTCGTGAGCTGTAAACGAAGTGGCGCCTTTTAGTTTTAGGCGCAGACATTCAGAGATCGCACTAGGATTACACGTAAGAAAGAAGCACAAATCACCTTGTGTGATATTATAAGTAAGTATTTGGGACTGGATGGGGGTTTGCTCGTTCGGCAATTCAATACATAGGGGGCAATATACATGGGTAGCAAAATCACCCAGGAGAATATTGGGACGGGCCTTCGAGACATTAAAAATATGAGTTAAAGTTTCCAGTGAGGCGGGGACAGCAACCAGGCAGGTCGCCAGAATATCATGTACAGATCTCATCGGTGTCAAACAGAAGTGAGGGGCGTCAGTCACCCTCTTAGCAAGTGCGGTCCAAAAGTTCGATGATGAATCCCATGCAGCGAAGGAACGCAACACTCGGGTTCCCAGTTCATCCCGGGTTGATAGGATCCCTCCTTTCTCGTCGTACCAGTCCGAAAACAGTCCGGCTCCGACACATCCTGCAGCAACAATCCAAAGAATGATCTGAAAGAGAACCAAATACAGGCATTAATCATTCTCGTAAATAACATTTATCAGCCGGGACCGCTTCCCAGCTATCTTTCCCTGGTCTCATAACCAAAATGGTATTATCCTGACCGGTGGCAATGACCTCTGCTTGTTCAGGGGGATTCTTAGGCGACTGCACCCAAACTCTGGCCCCAGGATTATCCGTGGAGCCAAAACCTTTCTGGCCACGTACAGTTAGCAACGTTGGAGCAGTGCCTTTCATTAATACACCACTGAAAACAGGCATTATGAGTAATTGAGCCACTCGGTCAGTGCGATGTATCAGTAAGTCAACCTCACTGCTATTCAGCAGGAGCACCTTAATCTCTCCCTGATAATCACTGTCGATAATTCCTCCAAGCACCTGAATGCCTTTTACAGCCAGCCCCGATCTAGGGGCGATCAATCCGAAATTTCCAGGTGGTATCTGAACACCAACACCTGTCTCTATGATGACTCGATCTCTACTTTTTATAACAATGTCATCCATAGCATGCAAGTCTAAACCTGCCGACCCTGGGGTCGCTCTACATGGAGCCAAAGCTCCGGGAGTAATTTCCCAATACATCACAGTTTCTCTGATTTCATTAGGCATAGCCTCAGCATTCGGGGGAAACAAACGCATGAGTGGAGATTCAGCATTTAAAAAAGGACGATTATTCAAAATCAATAGTGCTTGGGGCAAAAAGTCTCGCCAATTTTTATACTTGTCATCCGTTAACTTACGCAGCTGGTCCTTTAGCAGGCCATTCAATCTCTCCACCAGGCCCGAGGCCTGTGGGTAGTAGGGGATATGGAATATCCATTCAATATTGTTTTCCGCACAGAACTCCTGTACCAATCTTCCACGAAAATGGGATGCATTATCAGATTGAATTTGGAATGGCACACCATAGTACATCATAATTAATTCTAATGTTTTAATGGTATTCAATTGGGTAGCTTGCTTACAGGGAAGGGCTACCAGCAGGCCACTGTATGTATCAACAATAGTGCAAACATATTGACAATTCCTACTCATGGGAAGTGGACCAATGTAATCGATCTGCCAAATTTGAGCGGGCAATTTGCCGCGATGTAAATGACCTTTAACAATTTGGGGCACCTTACGCCGTCTGATATGCTGACAAACGGGGCAGTGTAAAATAACATTTTTGATTAAATCTAAGGGAATATAAATTCCTCGATCAGCAGCCCACCTGCTAGTGGCCTTCTCTCCAAAATGTCCTGCCTTCTGGTGTGCCCATTTCGCCAATCCCGCAATATCAGAATCTTGCCTGTCCACCACTGCCTCAGCAATTTTAGACTTCTCATCTGCAATGTTATGAAAAAATTTGTCAAGAGAATCTATCGGGGTGTGAGCGTCCACATGGAAGATTGTAACAGTACTCTGTGGGAGCATCTCCCAAATTTCTTGCCATAACTCTTTTCCCCATAATTCTTTGGAATGTAACTTCCAATTATGGGAATGCCAAGTTGGCAACCAAACAGCCAGTCCATTGGCAGTAGACCAAGAATCAGTGAAAATATGACATGTACCAGGTAACTCTTGTTTCAAAACTTGGTAAACAGCGTAAAGCTCGGCAAATTGGCTGCTTTTACCTTCACCAGTTGTGCTCAACAATTTCTGTGTGATCGGATTATAGGACACCGCCTTCCAGTGCCGTGTCATCCCTATAAACCTCGCTGAACCATCAGTGAACCAAACATGGTTTCTTTCCGCTGCGGACAAATCATCAAAAGGCTTACCCCACTTGACAGGAGACTCCTGTGCTAAAGGTACGGAACATTCACTCTCAGTCTCAGTCGATGGCACTCGCGCCACCTGCTCATGTAAAGAAGCAACTCCTTTCGGGCCCACACGTGCCCTGTCTTGTATGTACCATTTCATCACACTCGCCTCTTGAGCGTGTCCAATTCGGTGAGTTTTCGGCGAACTCAGAACCCACTGCATGATAGGAATTTCCGGACGCAGAACTATATCATGTTCCAAAGTCAATTGCTCGGTATCCACCAGAGCCCAATAACAAGCAAGTAACTGTTTCTCAAAGGGTGTGTAACGTTCACCAGCATCAGGTAACTTTTTGGTCCAAAAACCTAACGGTACTTTACTCCTGCCTTGTTTCTGCCACAAACTCCAATTTGCATAAAGGCCCTGTACAGACACATTCAAATCCACGTCACCATCACGTACAGGCCATAAATCCAGAGCATGTTGAATTGCCTCTTTTGCCAGACTAAACGCATCTTGCTGTGGTTTATCCCATTCAAATGCATTCTTTTTACGCGTGACCCGGTACAAGGGGGCCAATATTTGACTCAAATGAGGAATATGCTGGCGCCAAACAGACCAATGAAGCTCTGGGCTTCTTTCCTATTTCTAGGAACTGCAAAATCAAGAATCTTCTGTTTAACCTGAGGGATCACTTCACGGTGCCCTTCATGCCAATTAATACCCAAAAATTTTACAGCCTGGGACGGACCTTGCAATTTATCTGGGTTGATTTCCCAACCTTTCTCACGCAGGCACTCAATGACTCTGTCTAATTGGGTCTGAACTTCCTCTTGTGTTTCGCCTTGGATCAAAACATCATCAATATAATGACATATCTGAATTTGGGGATGAACCGGTACCTCAGCCAAATGCTCTGCCACCAGCCGGTGACATATCGTTAGACTATGCACATAGCCCTGGGGAAGACTTCTAAACGTCATCTGACGCCCGTTCCACGTAAAACTGAATTGTTCCTGACACTCTGGGGCAATCGGAATTGAAAAGAAAGCATTAGCAATATCAATGGACGCGTACCATGTACCTGGATGCTTTTGGATTCTCTCAATAAGTGTAATAACATCCGGTACTGCAACAGTCAAAGAGGGTGTGTGCTTGTTCAATTCTCGATAATCAACGGTCATGCGCCAAGAGTTATCACTCTTACGCACCGGCCAAACAGGATTATTCCAAGCAGAAGTAACTGGGGTTATGACTCCTGCATCCACCAACTCCTGAATAGTGGTACTAATCTCCTCATGACCACCTGGAATACGATACTGCTTCTGACAAACCACTTTTGTCGCATGGGGAACTTGTATGGGGGGCATTCTTAAACGACCAACCCGTATAGGTCTGGACGATATATAATGCGTTGTTCCAAATTGGTAACATCCGTCATCTAGATGCAAAGTCATTCCTCTCAAAATATCAATCCCAATTATGAATTCTAGAAGTGGCACTACTAGTACAGAATACTCTTTTCTGGGAATTCTACCTATTCTCATTTCAAGCAAAGTTTGAACTGCAGGGGTTTCTTTTCCACCTAATCCGGTAATAGTAAAAGGCTGACCTGTAAACTTCTTTGATTTTCCATGAATAAGAGTGGCCTCCGCTCCTGTATCTACCAATGCTCGGGCCCTTTGGATATTACGATGTCTCCAATAAATATCAATATCTACATAGGGTCTATTATCTCTGTGAGCCCATCTGTGTACCGGAGCTTGACCTATTTCCTAGTCATTCTTACTGCATTCTGTGTACCAGGATAAATCAGGATAAAGACTCTCACGTTTCTTAGGTATCGGTACCTCCTGTTCATATCCATTCCCAGTATGGAACGGATTCGTATCTTCTGCATTGTACTGCGGGTTACGATCGACCAAACTGTGACTATCCTCTCTCCTCCTCACCTCAGGGGATTGATCCCTATCATCTCTACGTCTGCTGTAAACATAGTCAGTTCTCCCCCTTTCTCTTTCCCCCTCTCTCTCCCTGTCTCTCTCTCGACGGGGGGACACATCACGTGCAGAACGTCGATCATCACGACGAACAGAGCGCCCACGGCGGTCGTCATCACCGCTACCGTCAGAACCACCACGATCACACTCAGTGGTCCGAACACGCCGGGCACCCTCCTTTCGATCCAAGCCACGTTTGCGAAACAACTCCCACAAACGAGCGGTAGTCTCACCATCAATGTCCTCCCTCCGCACACCATCAGCCAGAAGACCAGAAAAAATATCACGTCTAGTAAGTTTATTTTCACCAGGAGTACGAGTGTCAGGCCGGGACTGACGTTCAGGTTTAAACCACTCACCCAACTCACCGAGTTGGCGCACCGATTCCAAAACCGTAGATAATACGTTACCAGTCTGATTAATCAATAAAGTCATCATGACCTGCTTATAGGCAACAGGGGAAGATCGAATGATACGGTTCCGCACAGAAGATGTCAATGAACCATCAAGCAACCTGTCAGCAGTACCCAGAAAAATTGCCGTTTTCATCACCTCCTCTTTGAGACGTTGAGCAGCATCACGCAAAGTATACCACGGCTTGTCATTCACAGGCCAGTCAGATTCAGTAGGATATTTTAGATTACAACCCTCAGTCGCCAATTGGAGTAAAGAAATCTGACCAACACCATTATAGTTACGAAAATGATCCTGCACAGTAGAATCCAAACTCAAGGAACAGAACTTTAAACAATCGCCAGTATCCAACATAATACCAGCAGCGCCCAGTTCATAAAGGTGCACCATCCATGTGAGCAAGGACTCACCAGCTCGCTGCCGAAATCGCTGCAAAATATCACTAATTTCCTGCTGAGTAAAGTCTTCTAAACAGTCCAAAGAAATACCCTGCGGAGCATTGGGAGACTGCTGCAACTTCCGACGGAAAACTGGATGCGCAGAAACCGCGGGACGAGCATCACAAGGAGCCTGATCAGTACTCGTAGAGGGACAATCAGTGTAAGAAGCATTGATCCCACTCGAAGAACGAGCGTAATCACGGGGTGCACCATCAAAGGTGCGAGAAGCAGACTTACAATCATGGCGGGAGCGAGAAGACTCGCGCTTGGCAGACTCCTCACCCGAGGAACAAGAATCAGTCGAGTTCCAGATATTACCATCCCATTCATCAGGATTCCAATCCAGCCCGGCTGTCGCCACGACCAGACGCACCTTTCGCGTCGAAACCCGACCGCGCCTGTTCTTGTATTTATAACGAGCAATTCGCACAGCCGCCCGTTCGGCAATAGTTTGGTAAGTCTCAAGTTTATCAGCAAGCAACTTATTTTGACACCGCAACAAAGTATGAGAATTCTGAATCTCAACAAAGTGCGCTTCCACATCTTTAAGAGATATCTGTAGCTTCAACAGTCTCTCATGCAGAATCCTGTATGCAGACAAAAGAATCCAACCTCTGCGCCCCAAAATGGGAATCTCCTCACCCTTCGATACGGGTGCCTTCTGCAAACAAGCAATCACATCAGCCGGCTCTGCCAGCTCCAAAGAAGAGTTCCAATTCTCACTCAAACCAGTAGAATCAGCCCACTCACGGGCCAAGGCTTCATAAGGCGTTGAATCCCATCCGGGAATATCAACGGGCAACTTAAAAGTAGATTTAGACCTTCTAGAAAACATCGTGAAAAAGGAAAAAGAAGAAAAGAAGAGAAAGAAAAGAAGGAAGAAAAATAAAAACTATACACACAAATATACAAAAATAAAATGCAAACAAAACCACGCACGCGCCGAAAGCAAACACAAGACAACCACAACGCACACAGGTTTCGTAAACGGTTCGTGACGCCAAATGTTCTGCTTGGGTTTTCGGATCAGATAGAACCCGCTCAGCAGAGCCTCTCTAACCCAAACCAGAACGTTACCCCCTCCCTAGGGCCTATTCACACCTAAATAACCACATATATGTACCACCTAAGGACAGGGAATTCCTACTATATATACCAAGACCTACAAGTCACAGCCTCGCGGTCCCAAACGGACCCAGGACTTCCTGCCCAGACGGCAGCCACAGACTTCCTGCCCAGACGGCAGTCACAGCCTCGCGGTCCCAAATGGACCCAGGACTTCCTGCCCAGACGGCAGCCACAGCCTCGCGGTCCCAAATGGACCCAGGACTTCCTGCCCAGACGGCAGCCACAGCCTCGCGCTCCCAAACGGACCCAGGACTTCCTGCCCAGACGGCAGCCACAGCCTCGCGGTCCCAAATGGTCCCAGGACTTCCTGCCCAGACGGCAGCCACAGCCTCGCGGTCCCAAACGGACCCAGGACTTCCTGCCCAGACGGCAGCCTTAGACAAGTCACAGCCTCGCGGTCCCAAACGGACCCAGGACTTCCTGCCCAGACGGCAGCCACAGACTTCCTGCCCAGACGGCAGTCACAGCCTCGCGGTCCCAAACGGACCCAGGACTTCCTGCCCAGACGGCAGCCTTAACACGAGTTCATCCTATAATTACCACGACATAATCAGTGTTACTATATATCAGATCACACAAAGACAGCTAGTTGAGCACAACTTGTTCCCCAGTTCGAAGGGCTCCTTTCTCCCTTATTCAGTTACCACCTACCTGATCAGGATTAACATATGTCCATGTCAAGTCACAGCTGACTAGAAGAATAGGTTACCCTCTTACACAAGAACACGTAGCACATATTGCTTTACTACTTTATTTAGTTATTACATACACACTCACGGAACATAATACATATCACATATCCTGCAAAGAAAAGTGAAAGATTGAGTTGTACACTCTAATAGTAAGGGGTTGACATCACCTTGGTCGTATGTAGCCTGCACTCAATGGTCATCTAGGTTCCCTTCTCGTCTGCGCCTCGGCTTCGCCTGGAAGTCACACCTCCGCAATCACGGGTTTACTCCCGTCTCCCTCTCCGAGTCACTGGGACCTCTTCCTCATCGGCTACTCTCTTCTCTTTGGAATATCTATTTCTCGGTTTTTCTCCACCTCCAAGTTTGTCATCTGTCTTCCCTGGAATAAGTAGCAGCTTTACTACTAACGGCCAGGTGCCGCCCATGGACTAGAAGCAAGTGCCAGTATCTGCCTCAAACTTTCACTAATATAGATGTGCATTTCCTCGTGGAAAATTCCAGCCCGTAACCTGCCGCCCACCAAATTCTTGTACCTCCCCGTGCCAAGGACACGTTCCCAGCCGGCCGGCCTGATGTAGTGTCTTCGGCATGAAGAAAAATACAATCCTTCGATAAGGGCCGGCCTGAACCGGTTCTCTCCAAGCGAATAACACCTCCTAACTAAAACACTGCCTATGACCTAGAAACATCCCAAGCTGCCAGAGCAGGAGGAAAGATGGAGTCTCTCCCGTTTAAGGCCTACCAGGCCTGAATTCAGCACGGCTCCATGAAATACCCTCACTACAGAACAGATTACCCCTAATGCTAACGAATCTATCCCCTAGGATGTATATGCAAACCCTGATCTATGGGGAAGAACACAGGATCATGTCGAAGTGCCTAATAAATAGGCTCTATACACTACTCTAACCCTTAGACTTGAATGGGAAGAGACTGAAGTCACCTAAATCACCCTTCAACACAATAGGACCGGAAAAATCGAGCAGTACAGCATCTCCAGAACAAAACTGTCCTCATCCGCACGGACAACATGACCACAATGTATTACATACGGAAACAAGGAGGGACACATTCTCTACAACTGGCGCAACAAATCTGGAGATGGGCAATTCCCCAAAACATCTACCTGCTAGCAGAACACCTCCCAGGGGTTCAGAACCAGGTGGCCGACCTCCTAAGTCGCCACACACAGCAGATACACGAATGGGAGCTACACCCCAAAGTCTTACTCCCATTCTGCCAAAAGTGGGGACAACCAGACATAGACCTGTTCGCCACACAAGAAAACGCAAAATGCCCAACCTTCGCCGCCAGGTTCCCACACCCACGGTCAAAGGGCAATGCAATATGGATGAACTGGTCAGGCAGATTTGCGTACGCTTTTCCGCCTCTCCCACTCATTCCATTTGTGGTACGCAAACTGAAACAACAGTCACTGACACTCATCCTAGTGGCTCCCACTTGGGCACGTCAACCCTGGTTCACCACACTTTTGGAACTATCGCTAGTTCCACATCAAAAACTGCATCTCTCCCCGGATCTTTTAACCCAGAACCATGGAGAAATCAGACACCCAGATCCTCAAACACTGAATTTGGCAATCTGGCTCCTGAAGTCATAGAGTTCGGGTACCTCAACCTTCCTCCAGACTGTATGAATATCATTAAAGAGGCCAGAAGACCTACTACTAGGGCATGCTATGCTGCAAAATGGAAACGATTTGCCATTTACTGCGCTAACAATGACATACAACCACTGGATGCTTCCATCCAAAACATCATTTGCTATTTACTACACTTGCAAAGATGCAATTTAGCGTATTCCTCTATACGTCTACATCTAGCGGCATTAGCAGCCTATTTGCAAAATAGACAACACCTGTCCCTCTTTAAGGTACCAGCCATTAAAGCATTTATGGAGGGTCTTAAAAGAATTATTCCTCCAAGGTTACCACCTTCCCCGGTGTGGAACCTTAATATTGTTTTAACAAGGCTCATGGGTCCCCCATTTGAACCAATGCACAAATGCGAACTGCAGTTCCTAACATGGAAAGTGGCTTTCCTCATCGCAATCACATCCCTGCGAAGAGTAAGTGAAATACAAGCATTAACTCTCGAAGAACTCTTCCTACAACTACATCGGAACAAAGTGGTTCTTAGGACGAATCCAAAATTCCTCCCTAAAGTCATTTCCCCTTTCCATCTAAACCAGTCAATCGAACTGCCAGTCTTCTTCCCTAATCCAGACTCAGTAGCTGAGAGGGCACTACGTACCTTAGATGTTAAAAGAGCCTTGCTCTATTACATCGACAGAACCAAACCTTTTCGGAAAACCAAACAACTGTTTGTTGCTTTCACTCCACCACATAAAGGCAACCCTATTTCCAAATCGGGTATCGCCAGGTGGATAGTCAAATGGATCCAAATATGTTACCAAAAAGCTAAACGTACTCTTACCGTTCCCCCTAGGGCGCACTCCACGCGTAAAATAGGGGCTTCTATGGCATTCTTAGGGAACATCCCCTTAGACATTTGCAAAGCAGCCACATGGTCTACTACACACACCTTCACTAAGCATTACTGTGTTGATGTGCAATCCAAACAACAAGCTTCAGTAGGCCAAGCTGTCCTAAAAACTCTATTCCAAACTGCTGCAACTGATACAGGTGACCACCGCTAGGGGAGACACTGCTATATAGTCTATCCTTAGTGTGTGATCTGCAGCTCATATGCCTCGAACGCAATATGCTACTTACCAGTATGCATCTGTTCTTGGCATGTAGAGCTGCAGAGCCACACACGCCCACCCGCCTCCCCGGGACCTGTATCCGTTCCAGCATTGCCTTAATTAGACACTACACATGGACATCCTTTCTCTTTACTTCTTATACACTCCATCATTTCCCATCATGGCGAAAAACAATCTGAGGATGGAGTGGATGCCCATGCGCACTGTTGTCCAGGGGAGGAGTCACCAATCTGGTGACCAAAGACTTCTTCCGAAGACAACAACAACCTGCAATCATCCGAGCCCAACACCAGATGGCGATCTTATCCTTAGTGTGGCTCTGCAGCTCTACATGCCAAGAACAGATGCATACTGGTAAGTAGCATATTCCTTAATGTACTCGATGGAGACATTCTGACCTCAGTCCTATGTCAAAACTATAGTGTATATTATTCCAATGCGCAGAGCCTATCAGGGATATAGGAACTACACTACAACAGCATGGAGGCCCGTACAGTCCACACAAACCATAATTTCTTTCTTTTCACCATTGGAGTGATGTTTGGGGACTAGGACAACTGTGCTGGCCCAGGGACTCTCTAAGGGTTCAATGACACCCAGTTCCTGCATCTTGCTTGCTTCAGCTTGGATGCTCTCTTACGTTATCAGACTGCCTGTAAATTTAGTTTTTGACAAGTAGGCTGTCATTAGTGTCCACATCATGGGTACATTAGCTAGCCTGACCAGGGGTCAGAGAAAAGAGCTCCGCATACTGACTGAGGACTTCCCTGCTGTCAGCTTGCTGTTGGTCAGGCAGAGTGTCTGAGAAGACCACTCCATCAACAGACCCATCTTTGGGATTGCTGGAGAGGAGATCAGGGAGAGGTTCGCGCTCCGTTTCCTGTCCCTCATCTGCGACCATGAGCGCGGTCATATCAGATCTGTCATAATTTGGCTTCAGGCAGTTGACATGTATCACCCTTTTGGGGTGCTGGCAACTACCAAGGCACACCAGATAGGTGGCCTCCCCTTTTCTTTGAAGGACAGGGTAGGGCCCACTGAATAAGAGTGGCCCATCTGTCCTGTTTGCCCACTTCTCCAGAAACCAAAGGCAGAGTGAGCCCCTGACTACTGCCCCCTAACATCTCAAAGTACCTCTTCATCCTCGCCCCACAGCCTAAGTGTGGAGGACGTGATGGTGCCCACGGGGTCCTGAGACCCTTGTATCTGGCCAGACTGGACTTGGTCGCTGCTTGCAGCCTCTTTCTGCAGGCCTCCTTCAACCATGAGTGCCTCCAGCACCGAACCTGATGCCAAAAGACACCACTGCACCCGAGCCCTACAACTCGAGGAGAAGTGGACAAACTGTGTCCTTAAGTGCCCGAGCTTCTCAAGGGTTGAGTCCCCCTGTGGGTCCCGCAGACTGGCCCCCTAGTCCCTGTTTGCAGCCTCTTGCTGACTATACTGTTCCCCATTGAAGTGAATGGGGCACCAGATGCGATAACACCACTGCACCCAGTGGCCCCAGAGCCTCCCAAGGTGACATGTTGGACTGGCCTTGGACCTTGCCCCATACTCACCTTAAGTTGCTGACAAGTGCTCCAATGCAATACATGTTTTCCCCCATAGGATAACATTACCGCTCCAGAAATTGCACTGTCAACTTTTGAAACATATAAAAATTCATAACTCGAAAAGTACTTACCTGATTCCAATGATCTTGGTATCTAAATTCATATAAAAAGAAATGTTATTTTAATAAATTAGTGTTGGATATCCGTGAGTGTGTGTCTCATTTACTGCGTTTGTTTTTTACAATAAATGTTTAGCACTACCCTCCGATATGCCGAACTTCTCGCCCACACTACCACTAAAGAAAGCATTTGGGGTGTCATTTGTGTCTCTATAAACTCCTTGGGGTTTGTTTGGGCGCTTTACGCAGTGTACCTCATTTTTATCAGCTATATAATGAGACAGCTTCCTGCATATACACCCTCATCATAGAATATATTGAGTAGGGTTAAAATTTCCAACTATCAGTAGTCGCTTTTTAAACTCCAGTCAGCTTCCCTTGTTTTCATAAAGTGCATGGTCTTCCGTAATGAATTTGGAGGAAGTGTCTATTCCAATTCTGATTAGCTGCTAAAAGCACCAACATATTCCCAGACCAGCGAAGCAGTGAATAGCATGTTAAAGGCTCTGTTGACCTTGGGGCTCACTTTCAGCAAGAAACAATCAATGCTTACACTAAGCAAGTCCTTGTTGTTGTTTCGTGACACATATGTTTTACAGCAGAAACAAAGGTTTACTTATCGGAAGAGAGAGGAGATAAATGTATGTCTATTTCAAGTTCAGTGCAGACCCAGTCAATAGTCCTGATGGGAAATGGAAAGTGCTTCCTGGAGCTCTGACATAATGTTTCAGTCTAATTTATCAGTGCTTTGACAGAATGCAAACTACGAAAAAATGGGTACCCAGTGGATTCAAATCTCAGGCCATTTCGACAATAGACAATACAAGTAACTCCAGTCATAAAGAAATCTCTGACTTGGTAGACAAACAACACTTTATCCAATCCCAGCATCTACTTATGAAGGAATCAAAATGACACCACCTAACAGCAGATACCTTCGTATTCGTGGGCCTGTAGGAAGCTGGCCCTGTATAAACTATACCAAAGTAAGGTACAGTGTGCAGGGAGTCCAGTAAGTCCCCAGAGGTGTAGCAGAGGCTAAGTTAGACCAGTATTAACAGCTCTCTTTGTGGTAGTGTGGGCGAGCAGTTAGGCTTATTCAGAGGGTATGTTAAGCATTTATTGTATTCACTCACTGAAGGCTGATGGCACACACTGAGAGACTGAATCCAGACCAATTATCTAAGTATAAAAAGATATACTTGTATTTTATTTTGTAGAACCATGCAGGACTTGGCACCGGTAAGTAAGAACACTTTTAAATGCAAAGCTGTACACAGAAATGCAATTGTGGGTTGTATTGGAATTGTTTACAGGTTTGTATTACTTTTAAAACAGTTAACAATACAGTGAGGTTACTTTCAATTACTCTTGGATTACTTTTCAGTTACTTTTAGGTCTTGAGGTGATATGCGAAGATATCTCACGCTGGCTGGTGCCATTTACAGGTAAGTACGACAATTCTTAAGTTAGAGCACCGTTACTTTCTTTTCATACAAAACAGTAGATAAATACGTGTTTTAGGAACAAAACTCGAACATTGGTCCCTTCGTAAATGACTTACGAGTAGGAGTTCTGTAGTAGGGGATCTCTGTGTATAGTCATAATCTAGTGAATAGTCCCGCCCATGTGCGTGGACCACGGAGCAATAAAAAATAATGTTTTAAGGTGTCAAATCATGCAGACCTGCATCCACCTTTAAGAGATAATTTAATTTAAAGACAGATAATGCAGCCTATACCCACAGGCGACACTGTCCAGTACTTCAACTAGAATTCCACCAACATCCACAAACAGCACTGCCTGTCCAGCTTTTCTCCACACAGGAAAAAACCCTGCCTCTACCAGCAAAAGCCTCTGGAATGATAGAGAGGAAGGAATGGACAGACAAGCCCCATAGGCTGCCATTATGTGGCTGAGAACAGGATACTGTGCCTTTAAGAAAACTTTCCAGATTTCCAGAACTTTCCCAGTATCCCAGAATGCACAGCAGGTCCCTTTTACTTTCAGTTCTTTTTTCCGGCTCCTGCTAGCAGGACCCTGGAGCATTGAGCTCTCCCTTTTCAAGGGTTATTTGTTACTTTTCAAGTGTTAGAAAGTCCTTTTTCCTTCTGGTGTTATCAGAATGACTGGCTTGTTCGACAGGTGTCCTGATTGTGGAAGAAAAAAGGCTAAGTCAGACACACACAGGGTGTGCATCGTCTGCCTTCCCCAGTCCCACGTGCCTGAGGAGTGTGAGATCTGCCGCTCTTTTTCAGCCAGGACCCTGAGAGAGAGGAAGAAGATCAGGCTCCAGGTCCTGGAGGACAGAAGGCTGAAGGCACGAGGTGGGTGTGGAGGGGCTGATTCTGCCCATGCTGAGGCCTCTGGGGGGCTCCCAAGGGGCAGGAAGACCAGCAAGCGTCCCCACTCCCCGTCGAGGGCGTCGACGGCGGCGTCGAGGGGGATGACTACGGTCTGTTCGCCATCTCCCCAGGGCTCTGGGGAGAAGCGTCGTCGACAATCGACGTCGAAGGAGCTGAACAGGTCGTCGACATCGGCATCTTCTGCGACGTCTACGTCGCCGTCGAGCCATCGACGGCGAGATCAGGCCCAGCGTCGGCGCCGTCGAGCCATCGACGGCGAGATCAGGCCCGGCGTCGGCGCTCGCCGTCGAAGGGGGAGTGCCGCTCGCCGTCGGCGAAGAGGCGACGGTCGCCGTCAAAGCGATCGACGTCATGGAGATCGCCGTCGAGACGACGATCGCCGTCGAGACGATGATCGCCGTCGAGACGACGATCGCCGTCGAGAAGACGATCGCCGTCGAGAAGACGATCGCCGTCGAGAAGACGATCGACGTCGAGAAGACGATCGACGTCTAAGACGATCGACGTCTATGAAGGTCGACGTCACGAAGGTCGACGTCACGAAGGTCGCCGTCGAGGAGGCGGCCGACGTCGATAAGACCCTCGATGTCGAGGCGGTCGACGTCGAGACGGTGCAGGGGGAGCCCTGACGCCAGGAGTAAGAGGGGAACGGAGTCGCCGGGATCGGGGTACTCCGTGGTGTATACACCCCCTCGGAACCCTACGGCATCACCACCGCCGCCACCACGACCGCCGACTCCTCCACCGCCACTGCCACCACGGCCGGCGTCACCACCTCCACCTCCGCGTCCTATACCACCTCGCACTCCGTTGGGGCCGCCTGCAGTTCCACCGAGGTCGGTCTCCCTGCCCAGGTATCCGACTCCGCCGCAGGGGACGCCGAGGCCGCGTCACCTACGGTCGCCGGGCCCGGCTAGACCGTCGGACAGGCCGAAGCCGAGGAGGTCGCGCTCCCGCTCCGTCAGGAGGAGAAGGTCGCGGAGCCATAGGAGGTCGTCGTCGTCGACATCGGGACGGCGCCATAGGAGGCACAGGTCCAGGTCGCGCACATGGTCCTTGGCCAGGGACTTCTCGCCGACGCTGTCGGACTCACCGGGGACTAGGGTGTCTCCGGTGGATGATCTAGTCTCCTTCCAGGAGCTGCTGCTGCGTCTACCACCATGAAGGCGGCAAGTGCGGGGGTGCTGTTGGGGCGTTACGACCGGGCCCTGTGGGAGTCCCTCCAATAGTATGCGGACCTGCTGCCCCGGGACAGGAAGGAGGACTTCCTGGAAACGGTGTGAGAGGGCATGCTGGTTTCGAACCAGGTCATCAGTGCGGCAGCGGATTTCTCCTTGTTGGCGGCGCACTCCTACTGTCATGGTGTCCATCAGAGGCGTCACTCTTGGCTGCGCCTGACGTCGCTCAAGCCAGAGGCTCAGCACAGAGTAGCCAATCTGCCCTTCTCGGGGGAAACCCTGTTTGGAAAACATGCGGATGATGAGATGGCCCGCATGAAGGCGGAGGCGGAGACCCTGACGGCTGTCGGGTTGGAGAAGGCCGAGAAGAAGCGCCTGTTCCAGAGGCGGTTCGGGTCTACGGGCAGAGGGCGTGGGCAGGGTTCGGGACAGCAGCAGCACCAACAGCAGCAGTTCCGGAAGCTCTTCCTGAAACGTCAGAGGGGTAGAGGAGGCCAGCAGGCGGCTACCACTACCAAGGGCCCGGCCGGGTCTCGGCCCTGAGCGACTACTTCCCCCTCAACCGTTACCCACTCCAGTGGGGGGAAGCATTCAACTTTTTCCGGCAGAGTGGAGAAAAATTACTCAGGACAAGTGGGTGCTGAATATGGTTTGCAATGGATACAGTCTTCGGTTTATCAGCCTGCCTCCAGCGATTCCGCCGGTAAGCTCTCAGTTTCAGCTGCGAGAGCTCCAGGCGGAGGCAGACATCTTGTTGAGAAAAAAGGCGGTAGAAGAGGTACCTCTGTCTCAAAGGGGAAGAGGTCTGTACTCTCGGTTCTTCCTCGTTCGCAAGAAGGACAAGAACGAGTTCAGGCCCATTCTGGATTTGCGACAGGCAAACAAATGGATTCGCAGAGAGAAGTTTCGCATGCTATCGTTGCATCAGATTTACCCTCAGCTGCAACGGGGAGACTGGCTCTGTGCCATAGATCTACAGGATGCGTACTTCCATGTGCCCATCGCACGGAAGCACAGGAAGTTCCAGCGATTCCAAGTCGGCGCCAATCACTATCAATACACAGTACTGCCATTCGGACTAAAGTCTGCGCCCAGGACCTTCTCGAAGTGCATGGCGGTGGTGGCGGCACACCTGCGGAGGAACAAGGTGTTTGTCTACCTGTATCTGGACGATTGGCTGATCAAGGCATCATCCTACTCGGAAGCGCAAGAACACTTCCGGTGGACGTGCGCTCTCTTGCACAAGCTGGGGTTACACGTCAACATGTCCAAATCGGTCCCGACTCCGGTCCAGTGCATACAGTACCTGGGAGCCTCCATCGATACGCAGTCAGCAAGCGTGTCTCCTTCGGAGGAGAGACGGTTATCACTCCTTCGGAAGGCTCAGGACCTCAGGACTGCTCCATCGACGACAGTGAGGAAGGTGTCTTCGCTGCTGGGATCGATGGCCTCCTGTATCTTCCTCACGCCTCACGCACGGCTGCACATGAGACCACTGCAGGAGTGCTTGGAGGATCAGTGGGATCAGAAGACAGGCTCTTGGGACGACAAGATACGACTGTCTCTACATGCTCTTCAGTCTCTGAAGTGGTGGTGTTCGGCGGAAAATCTCCTCAGGGGGGTTCCCTTCCACAAGGACATTCCCACGAAGAGTGTCGTGACGGATGCGTCTCTCCAAGGCTGGGGAGCGCATTCCGGGGACTTGCAGATTCAAGGAAAGTGGTCCCCGTTGGAATCGACGTACCACATCAATTTCCTGGAACTCAGATCTGTCTTCCTGGCACTGAAGGCCGTCCTTCCAGACCAACTCGCTGCTGATACAGACGGACAATACAACCACTATGTATTACCTCAACAAGCAGGGGGGTCGAGATCGCGCACTCTGTCGCAGGAGGCGCAGGCGATCTGGCACTGGCTTCTAGCCCGAGGACTGACAATTACGGCCACGCATCTGCCAGGGGTACAGAATGCTCAGGCGGACGCACTGAGCAGGCTGATTCAGGAAAACCACGAATGGGTCATAAACGACGAAGTACTAGGAGAAGTCTTCGCAAGGTGGGGGACTCCAGACGTAGATCTGTTCGCCACCACCGAAAACAGCAAATGCCGAGACTTCGCATCCAGGTACTACCAGCGGGGGACGCTGGGGAATGCGTTATGGATCGATTGGTCGAACAGCTTTCTGTACGCTTTTCCACCCATTCCCCTGATTCCGGCAGTGCTCATCAAGCTGTCCCACTCCGGGGCGCGGATGATCCTGATCGCCCCGGAATGGCCCAGACAGTGGTGGTTCACGGACCTACTTCACCGGTCTCTCCTTCCTCACATACGGTTGCCGTGCAGGCCGGACCTTCTCACGAAGTTCGGGGGGCGGATGGTGCACCCCAACCTCTCGTCTTTGAGTTTGGCGGCATGGCTCCTGAAATAGTGCAATATGGCCATCTGAATCTACCAGAAGATTGTATGGACATACTGAAGGAGTCTAAACGGCCTTCCACTAGGACGTCTTATGCCTATAAGTGGAAGAGGTTCTGTATCTGGTGTAAGTCCAAGAACTTTGATCCTACGACATGTAAGGAGGATGTCATCCTTCCGTACCTTTTGCATTTGGCGCAGTCTGGCCTTAATTTCCATTCCATTAAGGTTCATCTGGCTGCTTTGACTGCTTACAGGAAATGCCCTTCACAGGCTTCCTTCTTTCAGATCCCTGTGGTCAATGATTTTTTGGAAGGCTTGAAGAAAGTGTTTCCTCCTGTCAGACTTCCCTCGCCTTCCTGGGACTTGAATGTGGTGCTGTCCAGACTGATGAAGGAGCCTTTTGAACCCATTCACAAGGCTTCATTGCAGCACCTATCCTGGAAGGCGGCGTTCCTAGTGGCCATTACATCGGCCCGCAGGGTGAGTGAACTTCAGGCATTATGTTGTCAAGAACCTTATACTGTATTTCATGCTGCTAAGGTTGTGATGCGTACTCACCCTAAATTTCTTCCGAAGGTTATCTCTGATTTTCATGTCAACCAGACCATAACTTTACCTACGTTCTTTCAGAATCCCTCTTCGCCAGCGGAAAGGTGTCTCCATTCCCTGGATGTTCGGAGGGTGTTGAAATTTTATCTGGATAAGACCAAGGATATTCGTAGGTCAGACCAATTGTTTGTTAATTATGGATCAGTCAGGACCGGTCTCGCGACCTCTAAGCAGTCCATTTCTCGGTGGATTGTGTCCTGCATACAAATGTGTTATCAAAAGTCAAATAAGACCTTAGGGGGTAAACCTAAGGCTCATTCCACTAGGGGCAAAGCTGCCACGACGGCTTTGCTGCGTAATGTTCCGATTGCGGAAATCTGCAAGGCGGCCACTTGGAAGTCGGTCCATACCTTTGCTGCGCATTACTGTCTGGACACGGATGCCAGGGCAGATGCTCAGGTTGGGCAGGCTTCGCTGCGAAATTTGTTCGCACAGTAGTGGTATTGTCTTGTGTGTTCTCCACCGCCGTTGTTGTGTGGGGATGGGCTTGCCATTCTATTCACTAGATTATGACTATACACAGATCCCCTACTACAGAAGGAGTAGTTTCTTTTCTGTAACTCCAGTTCTGTAGTAGGGGTATCTCTGTGATAGTCATAAGCGCCCGCCCTCCTCCCCGGTGGAGAGATGAATTTTCATGTAAGGAATGCTACAGGTCGGGCGTGCTACGCCTTCAAAAAGAACTGAAAGTAAAAGGGACCTGCTGTGCATTCTGGGATACTGGGAAAGTTCTGAAAATCTGGAAAGTTTTCTTAAAGGCACAGTATCCTGTTCTCAGCCACATAATGGCAGCCTATGGGGCTTGTCTGTCCATTCCTTCCTCTCTATCATTCCAGAGGCTTTTGCTGGTAGAGGCAGGGTTTTTTCCTGTGTGGAGAAAAGCTGGACAGGCAGTGCTGTCTGTGGATGTTGGTGGAATTCTAGTTGAAGTACTGGACAGTGTAGCCTGTGGGTATAGGCTGCATTATCTATCTTTAAATTAAATTCTCTCTTAAAGGTGGATGCAGGTCTGCATGATTTGACACCTTAAGAGATTATTTTTTATTGCTCCGGGGTCCACGCACATGGGCGGGACTATTCACTAGATTATGACTATCACAGAGATACCCCTGCTACAGAACTGGAGTTACAGAAAAGAAACTACTCCTTTAGGTTAGGACCAAGGTCCAGTTGGGCACTAAAATTGCACCACCGCGGCACTAGGGCGGCCGGATGCAGAGTGTAGGGGCCCATATGTTAGCCAATGGGCCTAAATTGGCCTTCAGTCAGGGGCCGCTTACTAGCAGGCCACTTGGTTGTGGTAGCAAAGCTCCTGGGGTTGGGATCAGCACTGCATAAGCCAACAATGTGCACAGGAGCTGCACCACCAGTGGCACAGGAGTGGCCGGGTGCAGAGTGCCAAGGCTACGTCGGGGACCCTGTGGAGTTCAATGGAGATCTCCCGTTCGACAAAGATGCTGCAGGCTCGGGCAGGAAGGCTTCCAGAAGGCGAACACCGGATGGAGAGGTAAGTTGGGATCTTGGGGCATGCCTGGACACTGTCACTGGACCACCCAAGGCTCGGGGGATCGGGTGCAGGGGTGTATTTTGACGTCTGGTTCTTCTTACCAGCTCCAGTCGGGGGGGACCCTTCAGGTTGTGGCTGCAGGCGTCAGCTTGAAGCTTTAGACGGGTTGAAGATCACCAGATCCCAAGTCAGGATCGCTGGGGAGCCCTCCTCTTGGTGTTTGGCCACTCTAACTCGGGACGTGTGCGTCGGGTGCAGAGTGGTGCAAAATCATGGAGCCGTCTGGATCCAGATTCTGGGGGTGAGTCTTCGTTAAGCAAATCCGGTGCTCACGGGAGACAGTCTATAAGATGGGTGAAGGGCAGGGCCTCCGGGCTGCTGGTCACACCAGGGTTTCACTGTACTCAGTTCTGAGTCAGGACAGGCCGGTAGGGCTAGGCCCAAGCACTTGGTGTCCTCTTCTTCCTGGCTCAGCACTGCTCTTCGGTCTTTCTTCTTTCTTCCTCGAATTTGAGGAGGCAAGGTTCAGGCTTGCCCCTAAATACTACATTTAAGTGGCTTTGAAGGGGTGTGCAGTTCGGGACCAATTTGTCCATTCTTGGGGTGGGTCCCCTTCCTATTTTACCACCCTCCAGTGGGAGAGGGGCATGAACCTCTCCCTAATTGGCTGGGTCCCCTCATCTTCAAGATGGAGGTAACTGAGATGTGCGCTCACCTCTCCTCCCCCACGTGTGGGTTGGGGTTGGCAGAGGTGGGCACACCCCTCCTCCTAACTTGGTTTTCCTGCCGGTTCTCCAGACCAAGATGTTTCTGGACCCAGAGAGCGGAGACCCTCTACCCAAGGGTCCAGAAACCTGTCTGGTGGTGGCATATGGCTGGCAGCCATTCAAGAACCACAACAAGGCTAGCCTTTTTTCAGGGGGTATCTTTAATGTGCCTGCTGAGAAGTTTGCTAACAAACGTCCCATATTTTAGTAAAGCCATTATGGAATTCGTAATGACCAACTCCCAGACCATATATTCTTTATGGCTTTACTACACTTACAATGTCTAAGAATGGACTTACACTGTAGGGGTACAGGGCTCATGCCACTGTATCTCTAACTGAGTGCTAGTGCACCCTGCTAGAGGGGTGACTTATCTAGACCCCAGCCAGTGTGCTGCAGGCATGGGGGGGGAGTCGTCCCCCCCCCCCCCCCACCTCTCAGACCCAGCAAACTATTTTATTTTCCTGTTGGACATTTCTCATACTGCAGATTCCTCACTTTATTAATATTGCTCTGGCATTAGACTGGATCTAGAAACTGTTTCCTTACCAGTAGCTCTATAGTGCTGCCAAATAGCATCATGTGACTTTAGGTACAGTTTCATCTGTCCCTAACATGATGGTATATATGGTGCCCATAGGCATGTTGGCATCAGTTTATTTTCCCTGCACTCCATTGATGCAGTGCCACACTTTTCTCAGTGCTACATCAATTAATTTCCTTACTACCTCGAAATATTTCTAACCAAGATCGCAGGGGTTTGAACCCTGTTGAAGGAGTTGTAAGAAAGAAAAAAAAGGTTTTTGCTGAGTCTGCTTGAGATCTGTAAGTGATGTACTGGATCCAATTACGACCACTTGGCCTGCCTTTCATATTCTTTTATGCAGCCAAAGGCTATCAGATCCAAAACCAAGACTTTCTTCAAAGCTCATCTAAATCAGGCTAAAAATCGACCAAGGAAGCTCTTTGAAATTATCAAGCAACAACCTGCTCAACAAACCAACCTCCCAACTAAACTGCAAAATATTTGCTTCCCACTTCCTTGAAAAATCTAAAAACATAGAGAATGAACTTCGAACAGCAAATGATCACCTAAAAAAAAAAACTCAGATTAACCCTCACCCCCACCCCCCATCTGTACAAACCACTAACCAAATCGCACTCGCCCTCAAAAACAAAGCGTCTTGGAACACTTTCAAATCTCTTAACGAAAATCACATTCTCAAGGTCTTAACAACACTTAAACCATCTAACCATTTCTGCGACCCCCTTCCATCCAATATCTTCAATGAGATCAAAACCTCTCTAATCCCCCTCTGGACAAAAATAGTGAATACCTCCCTACTTCAAGAAACCCCTCCGATCTGCCTAAAAACAGGTCAAGTAACCCCCATTCTAAAAAAAAAAAAAGAAAAACCACAGCTGACCACACAATCCCAGATAACTACCATCCAATTTCCACTATTCCTACCCTAGCAAAACTACTAGAGAAATGCGTCCATTCCCAACTATGTAGCCACATAGCTCAATTCCACCTCATTGACCAGTTCCAATCTGGCTTTCGTCAAGACCATCGCGCGGAAACCGCCATGTCACACATCTTGGACGATGCGCTCAGACCAGACCAAAATGAATCCTGCCTCCTCATCCTCCTAGACCTATCCTCAGCCTTTGATGCTGTCAAACACGATAGTCTCCTAGACTTACTTGAACACAGAATGGGGTTATCTGAGAATGTCCTAAAATGGTTTTCCTCCTTTTTAGACAGCCTAACGCAAAGAATCAAGTTCAGCCAATCGATGTTGACAACCACTGCGGTCACCTTAGGAGTACCTCCAGGCTCCTCCCTCTCACCTACCCGCTTCAATCTATTCATGGAGCCCTTAACCGAAATTCTGAAACTCTCCAATGTTCAATATCACATATATGCTGATGAAACCCAACTATACCTAAAAGTATCATCACCTGATGATATCCGCTCACTCAATGCAACTCTGCAAAAAACACATAACTGGCTAACCAGAATCCACCTCAAACTCAACACGCTCAAAACCGAATTCCTTCTAATTACCCCTTCGCGAGGACAAGTTAACATGGAAGACTAGATGAAACATTTAACATCCTTCGACTGCATACAACACATCGTAGAGTCTGCTAAATCTCTAGGAATAACAATTGACAAAAATCTCAACATGCAGGAACACATCAGTGCAGCCACCAGAGGAGCCAACTTCCACATGAATATCATCAGAAAAGTAAAACCCTTCCTTCCCATCGACGACCTCAAATCAGCAGTACAATCCCTAGTGATACCCAGACTAGACTAAGGGAATACAACCTTATGTGGTTTGCCAAGATCCAGCCTCGCTCCACTAACCGCCTCACTCGATGCGGCAGCAAGACTGGTCACCAGCTCCAAAAGGAAAATCCATATCACCCCTGATCTAAAGGCACTGAACTGGCTCCCTTTTGCGGCAACATCACAGCTAAAAATTGCCTGTATGGCAGACAAAGCCCTGCACTTTGGCAAACCATAGTATCTAGCAGATAAACTGCAACTATCTGGCGGTGGCAGAGCATCAAGAAGCTCCAGCACCTGGCTTCTGAAACCGCAAAAATTCCGGGGGAAAAACGTACAACCAAACTTTCTCCGGCTTAGCACCTAGAATCTGGAATGCCCTGCCCTCGGAAATTAGAATGAACCCCTCTAGCACCTTCTTCAAAAATGAAGTCAAACTGTTTTTAATGAACAAATTACTACTCAACCCCCTCACTAACTTGCTATCCAAACAGAACTTGCACTCGATCTTCAGGACCATTGACTATCAAACTCCTGAGTCCTCCTGGACCCTCTAATACTGTTTTGACATCAAGTCTGTCCTCCCTACTCTTTACTGTCTTTTTGTAGATATTTGTTTTAAACTTCTATGTGTTGTAACTTTTGTAAAGCGCTGTGATACCCTTCCAGGGTCTAGTCCTCGCTATAGAAAACCTTTCAAATAAAAATAAGTTGGAAGTCCTATGGTAATGTTACAAAAGACGTCTGATTGCATAACAGAACTGAAACCTTGTCACATTAGTTGCCATTTAATATCAATATAAAAGACCCAAAGTCAAACCATTTAGCCCTGACCATCCCCCGCTACTGGAAAGACTGCAGTATATGAAGACAAATTTCAGCATAGACTTAATGATCGTGAGGTAAAACTTTTGACTTGGTTGCAGAAAGGACCCAGGACCACTGTGGTATCATTCTAATTATCCTCTTTTGAGAAAGAGGAAAGAATGGCCAGGAATTAGTGCTCACTACAACAATCACTATGACCCTCATGAGGAGAAAGACAAGAAATAGAAGGATCCTCCCAACTGTGCCAGAGTCTGTTGAACTACTGTAAAACCTGCAAAATATGATGGACTACTATATCTAAATTCAAGCAGAACCTTCAGCCCATCCTTCACATTTGCCTTCAACAGTGCAACAAAGGATCCCTCCTCCATCCCTTCCTCAGCCAGAACCACTACAACCCCCTGAGATACCAGAAGTCTTGCCAGCCAGCCACCCCGAGACCTCAGTTTGTAATCTTACCAGCCCACACATCTCTAGGACCAGTTCAGTTAGCTACATCGAATGACCGCAATCATTACTTATATGAAGGAATGGGGACTTCCCAAAACTGTCTGCCTCCAGGAAGTGAGTGGGATGATTATATATTATTGGACCAGAAAGAGCAGCTCCTCTACTTATCGATTTGCCACTAGATGACATTGTAAAATACCATATGTTATGTTAGCGAGATGAATGTAGCACACAGGTAGTAGTTTAAACTTCCTGTTGTAACTAAATAAACTAACTAATTCATATACATACTCTGTGAACCAGCCTGGAAGTCCATTAGAGCAATACCAATAGTGGATCACATCTGACTAGAGGGAGTAAAACGCATGAGAACACCAGCAACAGTACATGCAGTAGTCCCAAGACTAGACAAGAAATATAAATCTCTGGATGACACCTTGATATGTCTGGTAGGCCACGCCAAAGGTACACTACGGTAATACAGGCTGTCCAAAGAAGTGCTCGAGATCCAGGTTACTCCCTGCAAAGCATCTACAGTCCGCTGAGGGTAGGAGACTAGATAGACTTGGTAAGAGTTCCATCAATGGCCGCCATTCAATTAGAGCCATGAACATCATGGCCACTCCAGACAACTATGATCGCCAGGTCTAGTCACTTGGTTCCGTACATCGAGCTTTTGTCTGAAGACAAGAAGCAGGAGGGTAAAATAATTCTAGGTGTAGGAGAGGTGTCTTCCGTGACCTCCATAAATGCAACAGTGCATGTGACGAATCTAGGTTTCTGATGGCTGGCAGAAGCAACTTTTCTCCATTGCAATGGGTGGTGGAGAGCCACTTCTTTTAGACCAGAAGTAGAAAACTTAATTCTAGATAGAAGACTTAAGGTTCGTAAGACATTTATGGAACAACAGTGTAGGAGAGTAGGGTCTGCTTTCTATGTTCACCCCCACTTTTTGCTTTTGCTTTACTGGTTTTCGACTTAGATGTGGCTGTGGGCCTGCTAATCAGACCCACAGCCCTGCTGTTCTCTCTCTAAATTAACACTATGTACTTTAGGTGCATAACCCATTTGGATAGGATCACCTTATTGGCCCCTGTACAGTGTACCCTAGGTACCCAGGGCATAGGTGTACCCTAGGCCTACCAGGGGCTGCAGCATGTATTGTTCCACCCCTGGCCTGGCCTTCCATTTTGACACAACTGGCTGATCACTCAGCTGGGGCAAGGTCGTGTAATCACCCCTTGCTTAGGTGTAGTATTCCTATGCCTAACTTACATATAGACACATGTGTACCTATCAGTCACTCCTATGGCAGGCCTTGACAATCCTGGAGGCAGAGTGCTTGGTAACATGTGAGATGGTGCTCTAGCATGAGCTGAGCCTGTCTGCAGCTTTCGGAACCATGTCCTTATAGCTGTTCTATGATATAGCCTACCATATACTCTTAAAGTGCCTTATAATCTTAGACGGTTATGGTAACTATGGTTTGGCTTTATCAAAGCATGTCGTGTAAGGTGTCTAACACTCGGGAATAATACCCCCATGCCATTTCTGGACACGAGAATATTATTCCCCCCTTCTAGAGGGAAAGACATGTTAAAATCATACTTCAACTGTTAGCCTCTGACCAAAGCCTCAGCATCACAAAATGGATGCTGCTGCCACGACACAAGTCTGACCTCCTGCTGCTGGGAGTGATCCCAGCCAGGGAGGCCTGGACAATAGGTTTCCTGCTTGGGGAGGTGCTAGCACCTCCCCAGACAGCCTTTAGTGTATTGGGGCAGGGTGGGCTGAAAGGAATGAGACATGCCTGGGGCACACAAGGTGTTCCTTGCATAGTCCAGTTCAAACCGGCGCTGGGGCACTCCAGCCCCAGCTCTGGCGCGAAACTGGACAAAGGGAAGTGGGTGTAACCACCCCCTCCCAGGTCCCACCCATAAGGCGTGACCTAGCAGGTATCCCAGCCCCCCAGATTAGTATAAGAGTGGGAGTTGGGCCTCAAGACTTTAGATTATCCTGAACCTGCAAAACTGAACAGAAACTCTGGACCTTCGACATTCGACGAAAGAAGAAGACTGAAGAATCTCCCTTGTAGCCAAGGAGTGGCTACCCTGTGCAAACAGGCACCATCAAGTGACTACCCTTTGCTTTGTGAAACGTTCGACGAGGAACCGATTGCAGAGCCCGACCAGAGCCTTGATTTCCAGACTTCTCCGACCCTCATCCACATCTGCAGCAGAGCTGAGATCCGTGGAGGCGACGAGCGACGTGGGACCGGCTACCTGGGAAAAGTGGCTAGTAACTTACAGCGCAGCTTCTGAGGTACCCTCGAAGTTGTGCACCGGGGATTGAGAAGCCCCAACCCCAAGCACCATCTGCACCGAAGACCAGCCCCCCACACTCCACGAGTCCTGCGTGGGGCCCTTCAGCATTTTCCTGCTTGCCGCGTCTGTCCGGTTGCTTGCCCGCTGGCTAGTGGCCTTTGTGACGACGCTCCCTGAAATCTTCTGCGCTGGTTTGGCTCCTCCAGACTGGCTCCCGCTTCTCTGCAAAGAAGAAGCACCCCAGACCTTCCTGGTCTGCACCAGAAGCAAGTCCCTTGTTCTTCGTGGGTTCCGCTTGCCAAGGCTTGGTGAGTCCTAGTCCAACTTCGACGCCGCCGACAGCAAGAGCCTTCGTGGGACAGCTCGCCTCCTGGTCCTGGTCGTCCTCGACGCTTCCTGGTCCTCCTGGCTGCAGCGACAAGCTTCACCTTCACCTGCAACTCTTCACGACATCGCCTGGTTCCTTCCTGGTTCCACGTGGTCACTGGCTAGTGACCTTGACTCTGTCCCCTCTGCTTGCAGGTTTCTTCTCTTCTTGATCCCAGGCTTGGGATCCACCGGACACTCTCTCCTGACTGCCTGTCAGCATCTTTCTTCAGGCATCCATAGGAGTCGACGACGAAAACGACGCATCTTCACCCCTATGCACCCGCAGCCTGTGGGCTAGGTAACTTGGGTACTCCGGTGCTCATCAGGATAGTGACTATCCTAGTGTCTAGTTTTCAAGTCTAAACTTCCTAGCTACTCCGGAAGTGTCCTAAATCTATCTATTTCTAAACTGTAACATTGCTATTGACTTTTACGCATTACGCGTGAGTGTTTCCACTCTGCACACGAATCCCGTGGGCCTCCCACTTCCTAACTAACGCTAGTGTAGTGTAGCCCCAGCGATTCCCTAGGCCTAGGCCTATTCTATTTCCGTGACAGTGGTTCTTATACCACTTCTATAGTATATGGTTTGCGTGGCCCCTAGGGCCTAACTGTATTACTTACCTGTGTGACTTACTGTATGCATTAATAAGACTGTGTTGTACTTACCTCTAAACTCATAAAGAGTGCTGAGGGTTTGCTTAGAATAAATACACTTTATTTTATATATATATCTGTTGTGGTGTCCTTTCATTTGGTATTCAAGGGATTATATATGGTATCACAGCTGGCTTCACATGCCATTCAGAGTTTAGCCTAAGACTGCTCTTGTCCATGCTACCACTAGGATAGCTGGTCTATAAGGTTGACTTTACAACCAATCACCATAAGGGTATTTGGACTGATATAAGGTGTACACTATAACTAGTGACATCATACATCAGGCCAACTTCTCACATTGGTGAGCAGCGGTTGGGATCTGAGCTTGCTGTTGTAATACCATTGTAATCTTGAGATACTAAATTGAAAGATCACACAGATATTGTCTAGGTACATATAACATAGATTATTATACTTAAGTCCTACTGGACTTTGTAGTTGTAGGTTGAAGGGAATAACACACCCTGACTACAACTACTAGAAAGGTTTAGTAGATACAACTAGTGTAGGTAGGTGCACACACCACACCCTCACTAGATCATGCCTCTGGGAGGAGATCAAGTAGATGCTCTCTCAGGAGGGGCAGGTCTGCAGAAGACCCCCTCTAGGTATGATACCTTAACATTCCAGGAGATGAGACAATTGTGTACCTCCAGAGGAATAAAACAGGGTGCAAACCCTACCCTCCTTCAGTTAAGACAACTCCTAGAGGAGTATGATGCTCAGAGGGCATCACAGGAAGGTGCCCTAGGCACAGAGGAGGGTCTACCCACCACAGAGGAGTCAGATGGGCCTTCAGATGGGGAGGTAGACAGCCAGAGCCAAGTAAGGAGACTTCGCCAGGCTAACTTAAGTTTACATGGGAGTTTGCATGGGGTCCCCCCATACAGACCCACAAGTAGACATTCACAGAGAAGCAGGAGGGACAGATCCCCTTCAAGGGAATCCATCCACTCCCATGTCTCTAACATCTCTAATGCTTCCTCTCACAGGGGAATGACTTCACCTGAGAGAAAGGAGCATGCAGCCAGAATGAGGGAGGCTAATCTGAGGATTCAGAGGGAAGAACTTGCCCTTGCCAAAGAGAAGCTTGCTCTGGCTAGAGAACAAAAGTTAAGTGGGTTAGAACCCACTGGTGGCAGCAACATTCCTAGAGATAGAGACAGGCACTATGATAATAGAAACCTGAGCAAGATTGTCCCTCCCTACAAGTGTGGGGATGACATCCACAAATGGATAACTGCTTTGGAGAGAGCTTGCAAAGTACAGCAGGTACCCCAAAGTCAGTGGGCAGCTATCTTGTGGCTCTCCTTCTCTGAGAAAGGAAGAGACAAGCTCCTCACAGTTAGTGATGAGGATGCAGATAATTACACTGTCCTGAAGAGTGCTCTGATTGATGGGTTTGGCCTAACCACTGAACAATACAGGTTGTTGTTCAGGGATACCCAGAAGACACAGACTCAGGACTGGACTGACTTTGTAGATTGTGCCACTAAGGCTCTGGAAGGCTGGCTATTGGGAAGTAAGGTTAAGGACTATACAGGATTGTATAATTTGATCATGAGAGAACAAATACTTAACAACTGTCAAAACCAGCTATTGCATCAACACCTGATTGATTCTGATCTGACTTCTCCCCAAGAATTGGGAAAGAAGGCAGATAGATGGGTCAGGACTAGAGTTAAGCAGAAAAACCAGAACCAGGGCGGTGATCAGAAAAAGGCAGACCAGAAGGGTAATGATCAGAAACAAAAAGACCAGAAGTCTTCACCAGGCCCCCAAAAGGCTCAGGGGGAGGGTGGTTCCAAAAAGGATAAGAAGAAAGAAGGCCAAAAGAAACCATGGTGCAACTATTGTAAGTCTACCTCACATTGGTTTAGTGAGTGCACCAAAAAGGATAAGCCCCCAGCCACCATTGCCCCTAAGGCAACTGTACCCCCTAGTTCAGCTGTAAGTGGTGGTTCCCAGCAAAAGGGTGTAGTAGGGTTAACCCTGGGAACTGAGGAGGATTCTGGCCTAGTCAGAGTACCTACTCAGGCTGTCCTGATCTGTGATGGGGACTTAGCTTTGTCCTCTACTGTAGGCCCCAGTAACCTGGGCAAGTACAGACAGACACCTTTTATCAACCAAAGAATGGCTCAGGCCTACAGGGACACTGGGGCTAGTGTCACAATGGTGACACCTGCTTTTGTGGACCCTGGACAGATCATACTAGGTGAGAATTACCTAGTGACCAACGCTAGCAATGCCACTACCTCCCATAGTGTGGCTATTGTTAACTTCTCCTGGGGAGGGGTAACTGGCCTCAAGAAAGTTGTTGTTAGTTCAGACCTTCCTGTAGAGTGTTTACTGGGCAATGATCTTGAAACTTCAGTTTGGTCTGAAGTGGAGTATAGGACCCATGCAGAAATGCTGGGGATAGATGCACATGTCCTTGCTGTGACCAGGTCACAGGCCAAAAAGTGCAACACTGAGCAAGTGCTGGATCCTG
Source organism: Triturus cristatus (assembly GCF_964204655.1). Classification (NCBI taxonomy): domain Eukaryota; kingdom Metazoa; phylum Chordata; class Amphibia; order Caudata; family Salamandridae; genus Triturus; species Triturus cristatus. The sequence goes on from NC_140579.1 coordinate 1,136,992,137, forward strand.
AAATTATGGACCAGTCACAATCCAAGAGAAAGAGCAGTAGGGTTAAGGCTGTGCCTTCCCCACTGCCTCAGGTGGTGGATCAGCCCTCCCAGGAGGATGGTTCTGAGAGCCCTGAAGGAACTGTCCTAGAAGAACTTGAACCTGATCAGGTTGAGTTTCTTGGGACAGGGGGACCTTCCAGGGCAGATCTGAGGCAGGCTCAATTAGACTGCCCCTCTCTTGAACCCCTCAGACAGCTGGCTGCTGCTGAGGCTGCAGGGAATGCTCAAGGTACCCATAGGGTGTATTGGGATGAAGGGCTACTGTACTCAGAGGCTAGAGACCCCAAGCCTGGTGCATCCAGGAGGTTGGTCATACCACTGAAGTTCAGAGGCTTCCTTCTAACCTTGGCCCATGATATTCCCCTTGCAGGACATTTAGGCCAGAACAAGACTTGGGACAGGCTTGTCCCTCACTTTCACTGGCCCCATATGTCAGAAGATACTAAGGAGTTTTGTCGCTCCTGTGTCACCTGCCAAGCCAGTGGCAAATCAGGTGGCACCACAAAGGCCCCCCTCATACCACTACCTGTGGTGGGGGTCCCCTTTGAAAGAGTGGGCATAGATATTGTAGGACCAATGGACCCACAAACAGCATCTGGGCACAGATTCATACTGGTGATAGTGGACCATGCCACCAGGTACCCAGAAGCAATTCCCCTGAGGACCACAACAGCTCCTGTTGTGGCAAGGGCCCTGCTTGGAGTATTCTCCAGAGTGGGCTTTCCAAAGGAGGTCATTTCTGACAGAGGTGCCAACTTTATGTCAGGATACTTGACTGCAATGTGGAAGGAGTGTGGTGTTAACTATAAGTTCACCACACCCTATCACCCACAGTGCAATGGGCTTGTTGAGAGATTCAACAAGACCCTAAAGGGAATGATAAAAGGATTACCAGACAAGCTTAGGCGAAGATGGGACATCCTTTTACCCTGCCTTCTGTTTGCTTACAGAGAGGTCCCACAGAAGGGGGTTGGCTACAGCCCTTTTGAGCTTTTGTTTGGGCATCCTGTAAGAGGACCCCTGTGTTTGGTGAAGGAAGGATGGGAGAGACCTCTCAGACAACCCAAACTAGACATAGTGGATTATGTACTTGGTCTCCGCTCCAGGATGGCAGAGTATATGAAGAAGGCTTCTAAAAACCTTGAGGCAAGCCAAGAACTCCAAAAAGCTTGGCATGACCAAAAGGCTGTACTGACTGTTTACCAGCCAGGACAGAAAGTGTGGGTGTTGGAGCCAGTGGCCCCAGCAGCACTCCAAGACAAATGGTCTGGACCCCACACTATTGTTGAGAAAAAGGGAGAAGTCACCTACTTGGTGGACCTTGGGACTCCCAGAAGCCCCCACAGGGTGCTTCATGTCAACAGATTGAAGGCATATGTTGACAGGGCAGACATGGGGCTACTCATGGCTACAGATGAGGGGCAGGAGGAAGAGAGTGACCCTCTCCCAGACCTGTTGACTCAGAACCCTGATGATGGCTCAGTTGATGGTGTGGTCTTTTCTGACAGCCTCACTGTCCATCAGCAACAGGACTGCAGACAAGTTCTGCAGGCCTACAGACATATGTTCTCTCTGACCCCAAGTCAGACAAACTGGTGCACCCATGAGGTGGACACTGGTGACAGTCTGCCTGTGAAGAGTAAAATCTACAGGCAACCTGACCATGTCAGGGACTGCATAAAAGTTGAGGTACAAAAGATGTTGGAGCTGGGAGTCATTGAACCTTCAGAGAGCCCTTGGGCTAGTCCTGTAGTCCTTGTGCCAAAACCTCACACCCAAGATGGTAAGAGAGAGATGAGGTTTTGCGTGGATTACAGAGGTCTCAATGCTGTCACTAGGACAGATGCCCACCCAATACCTAGGGCAGATGAGCTCATTGACAGACTGGCAGCTGCTAAGTTTTTGAGCACATTTGACCTAACAGCAGGCTACTGGCAAATCAGACTAGCTGAGAGTGCAAAGGCCAAAACTGCTTTCTCGACCCCAGGAGGACATTATCAATTTGTGGTAATGCCCTTTGGGTTGAAGAATGCACCTGCCACTTTCCAAAGGCTGGTGAATCAAGTCCTTACTGGGTTGGATGATTATTGTGCAGCTTATCTTGATGATATTGCTGTCTTTAGCTCCACCTGGGAGGATCACCTGGTCCACCTGAGGGATGTTTTAGAGGCCCTGCAAAAGGCAGGCCTCACTATCAAGGCCACTAAGTGCCAGATAGGGCAGAGCAAGGTTGTATACCTGGGCCACCTAGTTGGTGGGGGTCAGGTTCAACCACTGGAGAGCAAGATCCAGACCATAAAGGACTGGGCTCCTCCAACTACCCAGACTCAGGTCAGAGCTTTCTTGGGCCTGTCTGGGTACTACAGAAAGTTTGTTAAGAACTATGGGTCCATAGTGACACCACTTAATGACTTGACCTCCAAGAAGATGCCAAAGAAAGTTCAGTGGACAGCAAGCTGTCAAAAAGCATTTGATGACCTGAAGCAGGCCATGTGCAGTGCACCTATTCTGAAAAGTCCAGACTACTCCAAAGAGTTCATTGTCCAGACAGATGCTTCTGAGTTAGGTGTGGGAGCTGTTCTTTCACAACTGAATGTAGATGGTCAAGACCAGCCCATTGCTTTTATAAGTAGAAGGCTGACCCCTAGAGAGAAACGTTGGTCAGCTATTGAGAGGGAGGCCTTTGCTGTGGTTTGGGCCCTGAAGAAGCTGAGGCCATACTTGTTTGGCACTCACTTCAAGATTCAGACAGACCATAAGCCCCTCTTGTGGCTAAATCAGATGAAGGGTGAAAATCCCAAACTTCTTAGGTGGTCCATTTCCCTACAGGGGATGGACTTCACAGTGGAACATAGACCTGGGACTGACCATGCCAATGCAGATGGACTCTCCAGATATTTCCACTTAGAACATGAAGACTCAACTGGTCAAGGTTAGTTTAATGTCCCTAAGTTTGGGGGGGGGTTGTGTAGGAGAGTAGGGTCTGCTTTCTATGTTCACCCCCACTTTTTGCTTTTGCTTTACTGGTTTTCGACTTAGATGTGGCTGTGGGCCTGCTAATCAGACCCACATCCCTGCTGTTCTCTCTCTAAATTAACACTATGTACTTTAGGTGCATAACCCATTTGGATAGGATCACCTTATTGGCCCCTGTACAGTGTACCCTAGGTACCCAGGGCATAGGTGTACCCTAGGCCTACCAGGGGCTGCAGCATGTATTGTGCCTCCCCTGGCCTGGCCTTCCATTTTGACACAACTGGCTGATCACTCAGCTGGGGCAAGGTCGTGTAATCACCCCTTGCTTAGGTGTAGTATTCCTATGCCTAACTTACATATAGACACATGTGTACCTATCAGTCACTCCTATGGCAGGCCTTGACAATCCTGGAGGCAGAGTGCTTGGTAACATGTGAGATGGTGCTCTAGCATGAGCTGAGCCTGTCTGCAGCTTTCGGAACCATGTCCTTATAGCTGTTCTATGATATAGCCTACCATATACTCTTAAAGTGCCTTATAATCTTAGACGGTTATGGTAACTATGGTTTGGCTTTATCAAAGCATGTCGTGTAAGGTGTCTAACACTCGGGAATAATACCCCCATGCCATTTCTGGACACGAGAATATTATTCCCCCCTTCTAGAGGGAAAGACATGTTAAAATCATACTTCAACTGTTAGCCTCTGACCAAAGCCTCAGCATCACAAAATGGATGCTGCTGCCACGACACAAGTCTGACCTCCTGCTGCTGGGAGTGATCCCAGCCAGGGAGGCCTGGACAATAGGTTTCCTGCTTGGGGAGGTGCTAGCACCTCCCCAGACAGCCTTTAGTGTATTGGGGCAGGGTGGGCTGAAAGGAATGAGACATGCCTGGGGCACACAAGGTGTTCCTTGCATAGTCCAGTTCAAACCGGCGCTGGGGCACTCCAGCCCCAGCTCTGGCGCGAAACTGGACAAAGGGAAGTGGGTGTAACCACCCCCTCCCAGGTCCCACCCATAAGGCGTGACCTAGCAGGTATCCCAGCCCCCCAGATTAGTATAAGAGTGGGAGTTGGGCCTCAAGACTTTAGATTATCCTGAACCTGCAAAACTGAACAGAAACTCTGGACCTTCGACATTCGACGAAAGAAGAAGACTGAAGAATCTCCCTTGTAGCCAAGGAGTGGCTACCCTGTGCAAACAGGCACCATCAAGTGACTACCCTTTGCTTTGTGAAACGTTCGACGAGGAACCGATTGCAGAGCCCGACCAGAGCCTTGATTTCCAGACTTCTCCGACCCTCATCCACATCTGCAGCAGAGCTGAGATCCGTGGAGGCGACGAGCGACGTGGGACCGGCTACCTGGGAAAAGTGGCTAGTAACTTACAGCGCAGCTTCTGAGGTACCCTCGAAGTTGTGCACCGGGGATTGAGAAGCCCCAACCCCAAGCACCATCTGCACCGAAGACCAGCCCCCCACACTCCACGAGTCCTGCGTGGGGCCCTTCAGCATTTTCCTGCTTGCCGCGTCTGTCCGGTTGCTTGCCCGCTGGCTAGTGGCCTTTGTGACGACGCTCCCTGAAATCTTCTGCGCTGGTTTGGCTCCTCCAGACTGGCTCCCGCTTCTCTGCAAAGAAGAAGCACCCCAGACCTTCCTGGTCTGCACCAGAAGCAAGTCCCTTGTTCTTCGTGGGTTCCGCTTGCCAAGGCTTGGTGAGTCCTAGTCCAACTTCGACGCCGCCGACAGCAAGAGCCTTCGTGGGACAGCTCGCCTCCTGGTCCTGGTCGTCCTCGACGCTTCCTGGTCCTCCTGGCTGCAGCGACAAGCTTCACCTTCACCTGCAACTCTTCACGACATCGCCTGGTTCCTTCCTGGTTCCACGTGGTCACTGGCTAGTGACCTTGACTCTGTCCCCTCTGCTTGCAGGTTTCTTCTCTTCTTGATCCCAGGCTTGGGATCCACCGGACACTCTCTCCTGACTGCCTGTCAGCATCTTTCTTCAGGCATCCATAGGAGTCGACGACGAAAACGACGCATCTTCACCCCTATGCACCCGCAGCCTGTGGGCTAGGTAACTTGGGTACTCCGGTGCTCATCAGGATAGTGACTATCCTAGTGTCTAGTTTTCAAGTCTCAACTTCCTAGCTACTCCGGAAGTGTCCTAAATCTATCTATTTCTAAACTGTAACATTGCTATTGACTTTTACGCATTACGCGTGAGTGTTTCCACTCTGCACACGAATCCCGTGGGCCTCCCACTTCCTAACTAACGCTAGTGTAGTGTAGCCCCAGCGATTCCCTAGGCCTAGGCCTATTCTATTTCCGTGACAGTGGTTCTTATACCACTTCTTTAGTATATGGTTTGCGTGGCCCCTAGGGCCTAACTGTATTACTTACCTGTGTGACTTACTGTATGCATTAATAAGACTGTGTTGTACTTACCTCTAAACTCATAAAGAGTGCTGAGGGTTTGCTTAGAATAAATACACTTTATTTTATATATATATCTGTTGTGGTGTCCTTTCATTTGGTATTCAAGGGATTATATATGGTATCACAGCTGGCTTCACATGCCATTCAGAGTTTAGCCTAAGACTGCTCTTGTCCATGCTACCACTAGGATAGCTGGTCTATAAGGTTGACTTTACAACCAATCACCATAAGGGTATTTGGACTGATATAAGGTGTACACTATAACTAGTGACATCATACATCAGGCCAACTTCTCACAAACAGTGATCAATAATGGACACACAACTCAAGAAGGAGATCCAGACCTGTTTTAGAAAATTATACTTTGTATTGTAAGACCAATATCTTCGTAATAAGGTAAGTACATTTTTAATCAAAAATACTTTTCGCTTTGAAAAATTGACACAAACTATTTAAACCGGCTGATGTTATCATATGGGGAAAACAATATTGCGGTTAAACAGGTAAGTAATGCACTTACAAATCTAGTCTTCAGAGCAAAAAGTCAGCAAGAGCCAGGGGTCAGATGAATACCAAAACTGCACCACCAGTGGCACAGTGGTGGCTGGGTCCAGAGGTCAAAATCTGAGTTTGACACAATGGTTTCCAATGGAGACTGGTTTCCTGGAGCCACACTGCTTGCAAGTAAGTAGATCGGCTGCATGGGCCAGACTTTGGGAGTTAGGTTAAGAACGGGGGGGGGGCCCACACAGCAGCAGCAACAAACATACACAACCGGCTGGGTGCAGGGTGTAATTTCGACATCGGCGTCCAATGCTTTTCAATTGGGATTCTTCTTTCGGCAAAGAGGCTGCAGGCATGGCACCAGGGGTTGCAGGAGGGAAACCAATGACAGCAGAGCTAAGTAGAGATGTAGTGGGTTTTAGGGGCACCTTCGGTTCAGCTCACCTAGGCCCAAGGGCTTTAAGTGCAGGGGTGCATTTTGACATCAGTGTCTTCTTACCGGAGCCGGTTACGGTCGGTGCGAACCTCTGTATTCACACTGCAGGTGCCGTCTTGGAGATCAGGAGCATTCAGTCAACGCTGGATACGAGGTCAGGATTGCTCAGGAGACTTTACTGTACAGGTGAGCCACTTGGACTCGGGTCGTGGGTGTCCGGTGCAGCGTTGGCAGGAGACATGGATCCACCGGAATCCAGAGTCCTTGGTGTAGGTTTATTCTGGACAGGTCTGCTATCCACAGAAGATTAGAGTCTTTACTCCAGTATTGGAACTTTCATAGATTCCCATGCTTGAATCATTCCCCGTCGTCGAGATGGGAGTCGGACTCCCATCTTGACGACGGGGAAGGATTTAAGCACGGAAATCTATGAAAGTTTCCAATACTGGAGAACCAAAGTTACAGGTAAGTAATTTGTTGTCTTCTCCCCACTGTTGGAAGAGACCTTGTGCCACCTCCGGTTGGAGACACCACTTGTGATCTGCAAGGCACCTTCGACTGAGTTCATCTGCTCTGGCATTAAGAGAACCGGCCAGATGTTGAACCACCAGAGAAATGCCCTGTTGTTCCAGCCAAGTCCAGATGCGCAGGGCCTCTTGACAGAGTCCACGACCCAGCTATGCCTTGTTTGTTGCAGTACCACATGGCCATAGTGTTTTCTGTGAACACCTGATCTAGCCTTCCCTTGATGGATGGGGAAAAAAGGCTTTCAGTGCCAGTCGGATCGCACGAAGCTCCAAAAGGTTGGGATGAAACATGGCTTCCGCTGGAGACCAGAGTCCTCTGATCACCACCTCCCCAGATGGCTGCCCCATCCCAGAAGAGACGCATCCGTCACTATTGTGAGATCTGGGTGGGGAAGCGAGAGGGGTCTGCCTCTGACCCAGTCGCGGTTTGTCAGCCTCCACTGCAGGTCTTTCACAGTGCCCTCTGATAGTTGAACCAGGTCCGTGAGATTTCTTCGATGCTGTGCCCATTGTAATTTCAGGTCCCATAGCAGAGTCCGCATCTTTCACGGTGCATGGTACACCAGCAGGATGCAGGAGACCATGAGGCCCAACAGCCTGTCCAGGATATAGAGGCAGAAACATCGGTATCATAGCCTGAATATCCTGGACTCGCCGTTCAGGAGGATAGGCTTGAAACTGCGCCATGTTTGTCTGGCGTTATGTCTGACCAATATACTGGTGTTGGTTCCGCAGGTCGCGGTGGGGCATTAGATATGGTATTCCCCTCAGTTACCAGCTCTTGCTCTCTCTGCTTATATTCCTCATGGAGGTGTTTAAGGAGGTCCTGTATTTCCCAATTGTCATCAGATTGAGAGAGCAGGCCAGTTCAGTTGGCATCCTCCTTCACAGGAACTTTGAAGGTCTCAAGCATTTCCATAAGCATCGGAAAGAACTGAAGGGTGTGTTGGAACTTGGATAATGTTTTGCCTAGGAAGTCATTGTTTTCCGAGATGGTATCCATATCAACTTTATGGTATGTGCCTGCCTTCATGGAATGTACTAATTTATCAGCAATAAGGCTTGGCTAGGTACATATCTGTCTTTGTATCACACATAGGATTAATGTTACAGTTGTCCCACGTCACCCCTAGGCTCTGGGCGCGTCACAGGGATCTGCAGGGTGGAGTGGACGGCCCTCTCTGTAAGACAAGTGTGGTGCGTCCTTCAGTGAATATGAAGGAGGTAAAGTATGAGGTGGTGGTGATGGAGAAAGTGGAGGAGAAGGAGGTTGAAAAGGGAGGGGACTAGTGCCCCTATCCTTATGACTCTTCTGCTTGGGCAGCGGAAGAAAGCTCAAAAGCAATCTGCTCCTCAAATGTCAATGTTCGAGGCATGTGGGCTGCTGAATTCATATCTGTGCATAGATCGCCGCCTAGTGTTGGGTCTGGATGATTGCACATTGTTGTCCTGGAAGAGTCTTCGAAGTATCACGAGATAGGTGGCTCCTCCCCTGGACTACAGTGCGCATGGGCATCCTCTCCATCCTCAGATTGTTTTTTTCTGCCATTGGGTTCGGATGTGCTTATCTTAGCTCAAGTTAAGAAAATTTAGTTTAAGGCCAAAAGGCCTTTAGATCTCGTCGGTACTGTTCCCGTTCGGTATCGACCAGTTTCTTTAGTGTTTTAGCACCTTCTCCACGCTTTTCGGATTCGCTTTGGTCCGAACATCGAACTTCGATCGACGATGGAATCGAGGACTCCCTTCAAGAGATGTCCTCTATGCCACGCGAAATACCCACACATCGACGTCCATCCGGTATGCAACAAATGTCTCTCACCGGATCACGATGAGTCGAAATGTATGGCCTGCGCCCGGTTCCGATCGAAGAAGACTCTCCGGAATCGACGGACAGCGAGATTGCAGGCACAGCAATCGGCGCCTGCCCCGGCCAACATCTTTAGCACCGAGGACGAAGACGCCGAGAGCGTAGAAGACGTAGACTCCAGCCACGCTTCCGAACACGACTCCCGATCGGAAGACGACGATGAGGTGATCTTTGAGGGCGAAGACGTCGTTGAAGAGGTAGGAGACTACAATGAGGCCCTTGGGGCCGAGGAAGATAGCTCCAGCGAAGAGCTAGGCCAACCCGTTGATACGGAGGCCGAGAGACTAAGTCGTCATAAGGCTCAGGTCGAGGGATCGCCTGCGGGCCTTACCCAAGATCAATCACACGGTTCTTCGGCCCCGCCTCAAGGCCCGGCCTCGAACATTTCACAGGAGCCATTATTATCGAAGACGACTGGATTCCCTTCAGTGAAACCGAAACCGTCCGTCGCACCGGTTACATCGAAACCGAAAGTGAAACAGGTTGCGATCGGATCGAAGGCCTCGAAGCCCTCCACTCCTTCGACGCCGGCACAGGTCCTCGGCATCGAACGCGCCAAAAGAGATTTCGGTGCAGAGCTCACCGCGACGGGTCTGGGCGCCGAGCCAAAGAAGAAGGCCCTCGGTCCCCACAAAGCGGTACAAAAGGAGGTGGTGATGGACGGAGCATCAAAACCAATCAAACACTCACACCCAGTCAACAGATCTGGGTTTGATCCATCACCGTTCTTTAGCCCACTCTGCCACCCCAGTTCAGACATGGCCATATGCAAATCAGTCTGACCCTGTGCCTCATGGGAACAGTCCAGCCCGAACTGCCAAGCCATGCCTTCCCTGGACCGGAAACAAGCTTCCTAGGACCGGTTTCTGGCATTTCAGCCGTCTTCAGCCAGGCTTGCTTGAATCCAGTGGCAAAGTGAGCAAGGGACTCACGTCTGAGCATACCCTGCCAACTTATGGCGAACAAAGCGGTACAAAAGGAGGTGGTGATGGACGGAGCATCAAAACCAATCAAACACTCACACCCAGTCAACAGATCTGGGTTTGATCCATCACCGTTCTTTAGCCCACTCTGCCACCCCAGTTCAGACATGGCCATATGCAAATCAGTCTGACCCTGTGCCTCATGGGAACAGTCCAGCCCGAACTGCCAAGCCATGCCTTCCCTGGACCGGAAACAAGCTTCCTAGGACCGGTTTCTGGCATTTCAGCCGTCTTCAGCCAGGCTTGCTTGAATCCAGTGGCAAAGTGAGCAAGGGACTCACGTCTGAGCATACCCTGCCAACTTATGGCGAACAAAGCGGTACAAAAGGAGGTGGTGATGGACGGAGCATCAAAACCAATCAAACACTCACACCCAGTCAACAGATCTGGGTTTGATCCATCACCGTTCTTTAGCCCACTCTGCCACCCCAGTTCAGACATGGCCATATGCAAATCAGTCTGACCCTGTGCCTCATGGGAACAGTCCAGCCCGAACTGCCAAGCCATGCCTTCCCTGGACCGGAAACAAGCTTCCTAGGACCGGTTTCTGGCGTTTCAGCCGTCTTCAGCCAGGCTTGCTTGAATCCAGTGGCAAAGTGAGCAAGGGACTCACGTCTGAGCATACCCTGCCAACTTATGGCGAACAAAGCGGTACAAAAGGAGGTGGTGATGGACGGAGCATCAAAACCAATCAAACACTCACACCCAGTCAACAGATCTGGGTTTGATCCATCACCGTTCTTTAGCCCACTCTGCCACCCCAGTTCAGACATGGCCATATGCAAATCAGTCTGACCCTGTGCCTCATGGGAACAGTCCAGCCCGAACTGCCAAGCCATGCCTTCCCTGGACCGGAAACAAGCTTCCTAGGACCGGTTTCTGGCATTTCAGCCGTCTTCAGCCAGGCTTGCTTGAATCCAGTGGCAAAGTGAGCAAGGGACTCACGTCTGAGCATACCCTGCCAACTTATGGCGAACAAAGCGGTACAAAAGGAGGTGGTGATGGACGGAGCATCAAAACCAATCAAACACTCACACCCAGTCAACAGATCTGGGTTTGATCCATCACCGTTCTTTAGCCCACTCTGCCACCCCAGTTCAGACATGGCCATATGCAAATCAGTCTGACCCTGTGCCTCATGGGAACAGTCCAGCCCGAACTGCCAAGCCATGCCTTCCCTGGACCGGAAACAAGCTTCCTAGGACCGGTTTCTGGCATTTCAGCCGTCTTCAGCCAGGCTTGCTTGAATCCAGTGGCAAAGTGAGCAAGGGACTCACGTCTGAGCATACCCTGCCAACTTATGGCGAACAAAGCGGTACAAAAGGAGGTGGTGATGGACGGAGCATCAAAACCAATCAAACACTCACACCCAGTCAACAGATCTGGGTTTGATCCATCACCGTTCTTTAGCCCACTCTGCCACCCCAGTTCAGACATGGCCATATGCAAATCAGTCTGACCCTGTGCCTCATGGGAACAGTCCAGCCCGAACTGCCAAGCCATGCCTTCCCTGGACCGGAAACAAGCTTCCTAGGACCGGTTTCTGGCATTTCAGCCGTCTTCAGCCAGGCTTGCTTGAATCCAGTGGCAAAGTGAGCAAGGGACTCACGTCTGAGCATACCCTGCCAACTTATGGCGAACAAAGCGGTACAAAAGGAGGTGGTGATGGACGGAGCATCAAAACCAATCAAACACTCACACCCAGTCAACAGATCTGGGTTTGATCCATCACCGTTCTTTAGCCCACTCTGCCACCCCAGTTCAGACATGGCCATATGCAAATCAGTCTGACCCTGTGCCTCATGGGAACAGTCCAGCCCGAACTGCCAAGCCATGCCTTCCCTGGACCGGAAACAAGCTTCCTAGGACCGGTTTCTGGCATTTCAGCCGTCTTCAGCCAGGCTTGCTTGAATCCAGTGGCAAAGTGAGCAAGGGACTCACGTCTGAGCATACCCTGCCAACTTATGGCGAACAAAGCGGTACAAAAGGAGGTGGTGATGGACGGAGCATCAAAACCAATCAAACACTCACACCCAGTCAACAGATCTGGGTTTGATCCATCACCGTTCTTTAGCCCACTCTGCCACCCCAGTTCAGACATGGCCATATGCAAATCAGTCTGACCCTGTGCCTCATGGGAACAGTCCAGCCCGAACTGCCAAGCCATGCCTTCCCTGGACCGGAAACAAGCTTCCTAGGACCGGTTTCTGGCATTTCAGCCGTCTTCAGCCAGGCTTGCTTGAATCCAGTGGCAAAGTGAGCAAGGGACTCACGTCTGAGCATACCCTGCCAACTTATGGCGAACAAAGCGGTACAAAAGGAGGTGGTGATGGACGGAGCATCAAAACCAATCAAACACTCACACCCAGTCAACAGATCTGGGTTTGATCCATCACCGTTCTTTAGCCCACTCTGCCACCCCAGTTCAGACATGGCCATATGCAAATCAGTCTGACCCTGTGCCTCATGGGAACAGTCCAGCCCGAACTGCCAAGCCATGCCTTCCCTGGACCGGAAACAAGCTTCCTAGGACCGGTTTCTGGCATTTCAGCCGTCTTCAGCCAGGCTTGCTTGAATCCAGTGGCAAAGTGAGCAAGGGACTCACGTCTGAGCATACCCTGCCAACTTATGGCGAACAAAGCGGTACAAAAGGAGGTGGTGATGGACGGAGCATCAAAACCAATCAAACACTCACACCCAGTCAACAGATCTGGGTTTGATCCATCACCGTTCTTTAGCCCACTCTGCCACCCCAGTTCAGACATGGCCATATGCAAATCAGTCTGACCCTGTGCCTCATGGGAACAGTCCAGCCCGAACTGCCAAGTTCGGGCTCAGACGTGAGTCCCTTGCTCACTTTGCCACTGGATTCAAGCAAGCCCGGCTGAAGACGGCTGAAATGCCAGAAACCGGTCCTAGGAAGCTTATTTCCTGTCCAGGGAAGGCATGGCTTGGCAGTTCGGGCTGGACTGTTCCCATGAGGCACAGGGTCAGACTGATTTGCATATGGCCATGTCTGAACTGGAGTGGCAGAGTGGGCTAAAGAACGGTGATGGATCAAACCCAGATCTGTTGACTGGGTGTGAGTGTTTGATTGGTTCTGATGCTCCGTCCATCACCACCCCCTTTTGTACCGCTTTGTTGGCCATAAGTTGGCAGGGTATGCTCAGACGTGAGTCCCTTGCTCACTTTGCCACTGGATTCAAGCAAGCCCGGCTGAAGACGGCTGAAATGCCAGAAACCGGTCCTAGGAAGCTTATTTCCTGTCCAGGGAAGGCATGGCTTGGCAGTTCGGGCTGGACTGTTCCCATGAGGCACAGGGTCAGACTGATTTGCATATGGCCATGTCTGAACTGGAGTGGCAGAGTGGGCTAAAGAACGGTGATGGATCAAACCCAGATCTGTTGACTGGGTGTGAGTGTTTGATTGGTTCTGATGCTCCGTCCATCACCACCCCCTTTTGTACCGCTTTGTTGGCCATAAGTTGGCAGGGTATGCTCAGACGTGAGTCCCTTGCTCACTTTGCCACTGGATTCAAGCAAGCCCGGCTGAAGACGGCTGAAATGCCAGAAACCGGTCCTAGGAAGCTTATTTCCTGTCCAGGGAAGGCATGGCTTGGCAGTTCGGGCTGGACTGTTCCCATGAGGCACAGGGTCAGACTGATTTGCATATGGCCATGTCTGAACTGGAGTGGCAGAGTGGGCTAAAGAACGGTGATGGATCAAACCCAGATCTGTTGACTGGGTGTGAGTGTTTGATTGGTTCTGATGCTCCGTCCATCACCACCCCCTTTTGTACCGCTTTGTTGGCCATAAGTTGGCAGGGTATGCTCAGACGTGAGTCCCTTGCTCACTTTGCCACTGGATTCAAGCAAGCCCGGCTGAAGACGGCTGAAATGCCAGAAACCGGTCCTAGGAAGCTTATTTCCTGTCCAGGGAAGGCATGGCTTGGCAGTTCGGGCTGGACTGTTCCCATGAGGCACAGGGTCAGACTGATTTGCATATGGCCATGTCTGAACTGGAGTGGCAGAGTGGGCTAAAGAACGGTGATGGATCAAACCCAGATCTGTTGACTGGGTGTGAGTGTTTGATTGGTTCTGATGCTCCGTCCATCACCACCCCCTTTTGTACCGCTTTGTTGGCCATAAGTTGGCAGGGTATGCTCAGACGTGAGTCCCTTGCTCACTTTGCCACTGGATTCAAGCAAGCCCGGCTGAAGACGGCTGAAATGCCAGAAACCGGTCCTAGGAAGCTTATTTCCTGTCCAGGGAAGGCATGGCTTGGCAGTTCGGGCTGGACTGTTCCCATGAGGCACAGGGTCAGACTGATTTGCATATGGCCATGTCTGAACTGGAGTGGCAGAGTGGGCTAAAGAACGGTGATGGATCAAACCCAGATCTGTTGACTGGGTGTGAGTGTTTGATTGGTTCTGATGCTCCGTCCATCACCACCCCCTTTTGTACCGCTTTGTTGGCCATAAGTTGGCAGGGTATGCTCAGACGTGAGTCCCTTGCTCACTTTGCCACTGGATTCAAGCAAGCCCGGCTGAAGACGGCTGAAATGCCAGAAACCGGTCCTAGGAAGCTTATTTCCTGTCCAGGGAAGGCATGGCTTGGCAGTTCGGGCTGGACTGTTCCCATGAGGCACAGGGTCAGACTGATTTGCATATGGCCATGTCTGAACTGGAGTGGCAGAGTGGGCTAAAGAACGGTGATGGATCAAACCCAGATCTGTTGACTGGGTGTGAGTGTTTGATTGGTTCTGATGCTCCGTCCATCACCACCCCCTTTTGTACCGCTTTGTTGGCCATAAGTTGGCAGGGTATGCTCAGACGTGAGTCCCTTGCTCACTTTGCCACTGGATTCAAGCAAGCCCGGCTGAAGACGGCTGAAATGCCAGAAACCGGTCCTAGGAAGCTTATTTCCTGTCCAGGGAAGGCATGGCTTGGCAGTTCGGGCTGGACTGTTCCCATGAGGCACAGGGTCAGACTGATTTGCATATGGCCATGTCTGAACTGGAGTGGCAGAGTGGGCTAAAGAACGGTGATGGATCAAACCCAGATCTGTTGACTGGGTGTGAGTGTTTGATTGGTTCTGATGCTCCGTCCATCACCACCCCCTTTTGTACCGCTTTGTTGGCCATAAGTTGGCAGGGTATGCTCAGACGTGAGTCCCTTGCTCACTTTGCCACTGGATTCAAGCAAGCCCGGCTGAAGACGGCTGAAATGCCAGAAACCGGTCCTAGGAAGCTTATTTCCTGTCCAGGGAAGGCATGGCTTGGCAGTTCGGGCTGGACTGTTCCCATGAGGCACAGGGTCAGACTGATTTGCATATGGCCATGTCTGAACTGGAGTGGCAGAGTGGGCTAAAGAACGGTGATGGATCAAACCCAGATCTGTTGACTGGGTGTGAGTGTTTGATTGGTTCTGATGCTCCGTCCATCACCACCCCCTTTTGTACCGCTCGGTCCCCACAAGGCGCCTCGGCCTATGGCACCGAAGATTACGGCCCAACCCACCAAGGTCAAGGTGGCCGACCCGTCTGCGTCGACGTAGAGGACGGCGGCGCCTGCCAAATCATCGACTCCGACGAGCGTCGATACCTCCCTTCGGATCGACGACCCTAAGACTGGAAATAAGTCGGATGCCGCTTCGACGCCTACCCCCAAGGTGCCGATTGGTTCCAAGGCACCATCTGCGTTCACCTTGCAACAGGTCTCCGCATCGCTGCAACGCATCAGAGACCGGGCAACCCTCCATTCTACGTCGGGTCCCGAAACGCACAAGGCCGCAAAATCACACTCGGCGCCGGCGCACATCACATTTGGATTGCCGCCACCCACGGCACCGAAAATGTTCGAAATTCGGACACGTGTCCGCCAAACACAGTCCCTATCCACTGGACAAACCGATATCGAGCCTTCACAGGCACACTTTATCGACGCCGACACTGGTAGGTTGATGCTCCGCAAGCGGAAAATCATGCCAGAGAAGGGCTTGGACTCATACAAAATTCCTCTGAAACACAAATTGCCGGCAGGTTCCGAACCAGTGCTTCATGAACACTTTCAACCCTTCCATCAGGATCCGCCGTCCTTTTTTTCTCCTACGCATTCAGTGGCAGACGCAGGAGAGGACTACATAGGGGATGATACCACCTACCCTAGGGATATCGATCCTGATGATCACTTGCAAGACCCAGATCAGGCATGGGATGACCCCACCGACCAGGGTAACGCACCAGATACTCCTGACACGCAGCTTTACAATATCAAGACATCACCCACAGAGGACACTGCTGCCTTTAATGCCCTCATAGAACGGGCTGCTGCCAATCATGGAGTGGAACTCCATTCTGACACTGTAGAAGAAGACTTAAAAGTGGACACTTTCGCCTCCTCTGAGAAAACCGTCAAAACTCTGCCAATGTTGAAGGGAGTTCTAAAACCTGCAAAAGACATTTTTAAAGAAACAACCAGGGCACGGGTGCTGAACCCCAGAATCGAAAAGAAATACAAGCCTGCACCCGGAGACCCTATGTACATTATGGGTCAGTTACCTTTAGACTCCATGGTTGTTGCTAATGCTCGCAAACGAGCCCATTCACAAACAACGGGTGATGCTCCTCCCCCCGACAAGGAGTCCAAAGTGCTGGAGACATCAGGCAAAAAGATAGCAGCGTAAGCGGCAAACATCTGGCGCATTGCCAACACACAGGCACTCCTGGCCCGTTATGATAGGTCCCACTACGACACACTAGAATCACTGCTACAACATTTGCCAGATGAATACAAAGAGGCAGCGGAGCTCCTTATCAGAGAGGGACAACTCCTTACCAATGCGTCCATCAAATGCGCACTGGATGCAGCCGACACTGCAGCAAGGTCGATCAACACAAGCGTCATGTTGAGGAGGCACGCATGGTTGAGAATCTCAGGCTTCAAGCCTGAGATTCAGAACAATATCTTAAATCAACCGGTCAACCCAGACTATTTATTTGGCCCTGAAGTTGACACTACCCTCGAAAAAATTAAGAAAGACACAAACTGCAAAATCAATGGGGACTCTGCAGTCGCAGCAGTTTCGTAGTGGCTCCTTTCGTCGCCCCGGGAATAGAGGAGCAGCTAGAGGTGAGGGGTCCCAGCAGCAGTACAATAAAGGGGGCACACAAAGTAACTATGATAAAACCACCAGAGGTGGATATCGTGGATCCAGCACCAAAGGCAGAGGACGTGGGTACGGCAACACCAGGTCCTCCCCCAAAAACAAACAGTGCCGCCTTCTCCCTGCCCCCCGACCACATAACACCTGTCGGGGGGAGACTCCAGCAGTTCCTGTCAGTCTGGAAAACCATCACCACAGACAGGTTGGTCAGGGACATTATCCAGTACGGTTACTGTCTAGAATTAACGTCCACTCCACCCAACATACCGCCAAAGCACCGTCCTATGTCCGTAGAGCACTTGTCATTATTGCAGCAGGAGGTACTAAGTATGCTGCAAAAAGGTGCAATAGAAGTCGTGCCCGTCAACCAACAGGGGACAGGGGTGTACTCTCTGTACTTCTTAATCCCAAAAAAGGACGGTTCTCTCAGACCTATACTAGACCTGAGACCCCTCAACCACTACATTCTATCAGAGCATTTCCATATGCTCATCCTACAGCAGGTTCTACCGCTCCTCAGTCAGGGAGACTTCCTAGCCATACTGGACTTGAAAGATGCGTATTTCCACATACCCATACACCCATCGCACAGAAAATATCTCAGGTTCACTATTCAGGGGCATCACTATCAGTTCAAAGTTCTCCCCTTCGGAGTAACGACGGCACCCAGGGTCTTTACCAAGTGCCTAGCAACAGTGGCTGCACATCTACGGAGACAGCACATTCACGTCTTCCCTTACCTGGACGACTGGCTTGTTCAGGCAAAGTCAGCCCAGCAATGTGCCAGCCACATGTCCCTCACCATTCACCTTCTTCACAGTCTGGGATTCTCACTAAATTACCCAAAATCACATCTTCAACCCGCACACGTACGACAGTACCTGGGTGCGACCATAAACACTCTGGCAGCCACAGGTCAGCCAAATTTAGTGAGGATCAACAGCATGCAACTGCTGATCACAAAGCTCAAACCTCAACACTCCCTTCCAGCGCGAGTGTTCATGCAGTTGATAGGCATGATGGCCTCCTGCATTTTCATAGTCCCGCATGCGAGACTACATATGCGCCCGCTTCAAGAGTGCTTAGCACGTCAATGGAATCAGGCTCACGGACAATTAAAAGACCTAGTGTTGATGAGCGGTCGGGCATACAACTCTCTGCATTGGTGGAATCCACAAAACCTTTGCAAGGGCCGACCGTTCCAAGAGCCTGTTCCGCAAATAATACTGACAGCGGACGCCTCTCTCCAGGGATGGGGAGCTCATGTACTCAATGACACAGTGCAGGGACTATGGACAACACAGCAAAAGAAGATGCACATCAACATTCTGGAACTGATGGCAATCTTCCTAGCCATGAAGGCATTCAAAGTACACTTGTGCAACAAAGTCGTGTTGATCCGGACGGACAACATGACTGCCATGTACTACATACAGAAGCAGGGAGGAACACACTCTCCACAGTTATCTCATCTGGCTCAGAGCATGTGGAAGTGGGCCATTCAGAGGAACATATTCCTCATGGCGGAACACCTCCCGGGCAAGGACAACCAGATGGCGGATCTGCTCAGCAGACACAGCCACCAGATGCACGAGTGGGAGCTACATCCGTCAGTACTCCAACCGTACTTCCAACAGTGGGTTCATCCAGAGATAGACCTATTCGCCACAAACGAAAACGCAAAATGCCAAAGCTTTGCCGCCAGGTTCCCACATCCGCAGTCACAGGGCAATGCGATATGGATGAACTGGTCCGGCAGATTTGCGTACGCTTTTACCCCAGCGCCATTAATACCGCTAGTGGCACGCAAACTGCGACAACACTCACTGA
This sequence comes from Triturus cristatus, assembly GCF_964204655.1. Lineage (NCBI taxonomy): Eukaryota > Metazoa > Chordata > Amphibia > Caudata > Salamandridae > Triturus > Triturus cristatus. The sequence continues at coordinate 1,137,010,896 of NC_140579.1, forward strand.
CACTCATCCTAGTTGCTTGGTTCCCACATCCGCAGTCACAGGGCAATGCGATATGGATGAACTGGTCCGGCAGATTTGCGTACGCTTTTACCCCAGCGCCATTAATACCGCTAGTGGCACGCAAACTGCGACAACACTCACTGACACTCATCCTAGTTGCTCCCACATGGGCACGCCAACCATGGTACACCACCTTTCTAGAACTTTCAGTGGTGCCGCATCAAAGGCTGCGGATCAAACCCGCACTTTTAACGCAGAACCATGGCGAAATTCAGCACCCAGATCCGCAACAGCTGAACCTGGCAATCTGGCTCCTGAAGTCCTAGAGTTTGGCTACCTAAACCTGCCACCTGACTGTATGGATATCATCAAGGAGGCCAGGAGACCCACTACCAGAGCTTGCTATGCGGCTAAATGGAAGAGGTTTGTCATTTACTGCAACAACAATGACATTAACCCGCTGGACGCATCCATTCAAAACATCATCTGTTACCTCTTACACTTATACCGATGCAATCTGGCATGCAACTCCATACGTAAACATTTAACCGCGATAGCAGCCTATCTTCAAAACAGGCAGCACCTCTCTTTATTCAGAGTGCCTGCCATCAAAGCCTTCTTAGAGGGACTCAAACGAGTAATTCCCCCAAGACACCCACCGGCACCAGTGTGGAACCTCAATGTGGTCCTCACCAGATTAATGGGTCCACCTTTTGAACCTCTCTATTCATGTGAGATTCAATTTCTCACCTGGAAAGTAGCTTTCTTAGTGGCAATCACTTCGTTAAGAAGAGTTAGTGAACTCCAGGCACTGACCATTCAAGAGCCATTGATACAGGTTCACGCAAACAGAGTTGTACTACGTACCAACCCCAAATTCATGCCCAAAGTGATATCGCAGTTCCATATGAATCAGACTATTGAACTGCCTGTTTTCTTTCCAAGTCCACAAAATGTCGCAGAGAGAATGCTCCATACACTAGATGTAAAGAGGGCCCTCATGTACTATATAGACAGAACAAAGGATTTTAGGAAAACAAAACAACTTTTCTTTGCCTTTTCTCCACAACACAAGGGCAACGCCATTTCCAAAGCAGGGATAGCCAGATGGATCGTTAAATGTATTCAAATTTGCTATCAAAAAGCTAAACGCACATTAACGATTCCCCCACGAGCCCACTCAACACGAAAGTTAGGGGCGTCCATGGCTTTCCTAGGAAACGTTCCTTTACAGGAAATATGTAGAGCAGCCACATGGTCCACTATACATACATTTACCAAACACTACTGTGTAGATGTACACTCAAAACAGCAGGCAGCTGTAGGACAGGCTGTTCTCAAAACTCTTTTTCAGACTGCTGCAGCTGGCACGGGCAGCCGCCGCTAATGGAGGGACTGCTATATAATCTATGCACAGATATGAATTCAGCAGCCCACATGCCTCGAACTGAATATGCTACTTACCGGTATGCATCTGTTCTTGGCATGTAGGGCTGCTGACATTCATATCGCCCACCCTCCTCCCCGGCGCCTGTAGCGGCTGCAGCACTCAGAATTACTGTATAGCATGGTCATCACTTACTGTATCTACTCCATCACTGCCACAATGGCGAAAAACAATCTAAGGATGGAGAGGATGCCCATGCGCACTGTAGTCCAGGGGAAGAGCCACCTATCTCGTGATACTTCGAAGACTATATATACAAGGGGAGAGGGTAGGGGCTGATTAGAACCGCACCAAACAAATATTCGTGGTTAACGTAAACAATTCAAATAGTGCACGAAACCAGAGAGTACTACCCTCTGTACTCTCAATAATGTGGGACAAAGTCCTACAATAAAATATAAATGCACAGGAGGTTCAGCACTATGTACTATGGTTGGATCTCCAAGTACCCAAATTCTTTTGTATCGTTAACAGTAAACGAGTAAAATTCTGATGAAGCACACGACACATTAAACATATAAGTTTTTTTCTCTTTTTCTTCTTTATTAATTTTGTATGCAGATTTCTTCCATGTCATATTTCACATTTTCATAGCCAACGCGTTTCGTCTCCCATGAGACTTCTTCAGGGCTCAATGATATGATGAATCTAATTCCTTTATATCGTGTTGTTCTTTAGGGTATGGTTTCCAAAATTCTAGTGTTGTTTTCAGCGATCTAGTAACCACCGACTGCGGACATCATTTCAGCGAAATCCTATTTGTGCAGTTATAGGCTGTGACCTTGTCATTTTCTTTTTCGGGTCGATGATCTGCCTTTACAGAGATCCTGTGTTTTAGGGCCCAGTGCCATAGGTGCTGGACCTCCTTGTATAGTGCCTCTGTTTATTGATGTAAAATATCGATGATCTGCTACGTGTCTGAATTAACAGGCTAACTTTGCAAATAAGGAAGGATTAAAGGCCTATCCTGACAGTTCTTCTCTAGCACAATGATGTGCATTTTCTTTTCTTTTCAAGATCATAGCCTCCTGGCTGAAGAACCATTGACGCATTGGTACTGGCTCCTTTCTGTAGCATTATCAGGATATCTGCCTTCAGTCTGAGCTACTGTCGGTGCAGCAATGTCTGGGTGGAGATGGAGAGGGCTTGTAAGAATTCTAATGTGTGCCTAGATCGTATGAAGCGAAGGGTGGCCCTGTGGATCCTCGGTGGCTAAATTATGAAACATCCCCCCCTCACTATTAGACTCACTGCTCATGAACTCAAATTCCGTTACCTTCTAAAAACTTCGCTATTTGGTAACTAATTCACTCCCCAGCACTTTGGTGGACTCTGTTGCGTAGCTAGCGCTGGGATGCCTACGGGTCATATATCCACTCTACAAATGCGCATAGAATAGTTTCACACCCATTTGTCTAGTGCTATTTGCAACCATTCTGGTCCAGAAGCCTTAATATTTCCACCAATATTCTGCAGGACTGTTGAGATAAGTAGCCAACGCCTAGTGACTGTAATAGAGTCCTGGTGCTTGTGACTTTGCCATGTGTTTCAATTGAGGCTTGCTGTAAGTTACTGTAGGTGGTGCCGTGTATAGCTACTGGTGTTGCAGACTACAGTAGTGTAGGCAGTACTGTTTGTTGAGGTTGATATGACTGATATGTATAACTTTGAAACCCCCATTAGTATGACCAACTCATTCCTCTGGCACCTTGAGAGGGATGTGTGAAAAAGTGCCTCTTTTGCATGGTAAGCTTCCCTCTTTTTGCCTGGTTTTGATGTGGTTTCAAATGCAGTGCACATTTTCTTTGCCAACCAGGTTGCCAGTGCTCCTTCCCTAAAACAAATGCCCAATTGGCACTTATGCCCACTGTAAGTCCCTAGTAAATGGTACCTTGAGTACCTAGGGCCTGGGGGCTGAAGTGGGTCCTTTGCCACCCCACCCACTGGAGCCATGCCACTGCCCTTGCAGCCTTCATGCCCCTGTGAAGGAGAAACGACATATTAGATTTGGCAACCTGCCTGGGTGCCATGCCAAGTATAACTGTCTGAAGGCAAAGATAAGTCACCCCTCTAGCAGGCCTCACAGCCCTAAGGCAAAGTTCCCTATACCACAGGTGAGGGCATACTGCATGTTTAGATATGCCCCTACAATATTGGGATTCATTCCTTAATATTGTAGGTGCCAGTGAATCCATAGAGAGTACATGAGCTGGAAACTCGACAACTCTAGTTCCACAGCACCATGATGGCCTCACTGAACCCAGGAGTATTTGGTACCACACTACTCCATTCAATAAATCCACACTGATGCCATTTATTGTACCATGTACCCAGACGGCACCTCAAAGGTGCCCCCTTAAAACCTGCCAACCCTGCTGTGGTCTCTGACTGGCTGTAGGCAGCGAGCCACCAACAGACACGTTTCTGGACCCCTGGGTAGAGAGCCCCTGCTCTCCGGATTCAGAAACAATGCACCTCCTGGGCAGATGTTTCATGCCACCTCCCCCAGGATGGGCCATTGCTCGACGAGGGGATCTTTCAAGGCCTGCCACCTTGGTAATGCGACGCCCAGCCTCTGCTGCTAGCAGCAGATGGCAACCCCTGGTTTACACCCCTACTTTGGGCGGGAAAACCGGAGGGAAAAATCCCAAAGCATAGGAGGTGTGCCCACCTATGCCAACCCCACCCCTAAGGTGGGGGAGGCGAGGCACAACTTTCAGTCCCTGCCATTTTGCAGATGGAGAGACCCCTTCAATCAGGGCTAGGTCTATGCCCCCTCCCACAGGAGGGTGGCATAATAGAGGGTGTAGTCATCCCAGGTAAGGTGCCCATTGGCCCTACCAGCTTTTTCTCTAAAACACCTCCTAGATTAAGTATTTAGGTGGCCCCCCCTACATAGGAAGGTGGAATCTGACTGGATGGTTACCCCCACTTTTTTTCCTGGTGTTTTGCTGGTTTTCGACCTGCTAATCAGGACCCCAGTCTATCTGCTTTCTCCATAAATTGATTGCATGTACTTTAGGTACACTCCAGATTGGATTCTGGAGTACCCTTATCAGTCCCTAGTATATGGTATACTAAGTACCCAGGGCATATGTACCCCAGAGGCCTCTCAGGGGCTGCAGCATGTATTATGCCACCCCTGGGAGACCATTTAAAATGACACCACAGGTCTGCTACAGCAGCCTGTGTAAGGTGGTGCATGCACCCCTTACTTAGATATAGGTTCACTATATCTACTCCATATCACTGCACATATAAACCTATCAGTCACCCCTATGGCAGGCCTTATCAATCCTAAAGGCAGGGTGCTGGGTTTTATGTGAGAGGGTGCACCTGCATGAGCAGAGCCCCTCTGCAGCCTTCAGAACCTATATTCCGGGGTTGTTTATGATGCAGCCAGCCATATATACTTAAGTGCATTATAACCTTGCGGTAAATGCTAACTTTAAAACGGCTGCATAGAAACATGTCGTGTTTGGTGTCAAACACCTTGGAATCATACCTCCCACACCAGTAAGTGGTGTGGGAGGTATGATTCCACCCTCCTAACGGGACATATAGGACACACCGGTACACCCGGTACCAGCTTTCTCGACCCTGGCATCACAAAATGGATGCTGCCAGCCACAGACACGAGTCTGCCCTCCTGCTGCTGGACGAAACTCCGGCAGGGGAAGGCTTGACAATAGGTTTCCTGTCATAGCGAGGTGTGACCACCTCCGGGACAGGCTTTAGCGTATTGGGGCTGGGTGGGTGCACTCTGAGAGTGCTTTGATGTCGGCACTGGGGGCACATTTGGTGTCCCTGTGCATGGTCCAGCTCAAACCGGTTGCAGAAGCTATTTGCTCCTGCTCTGGCGCGAAACTGGACAAAGGACATGGGTGTAGCCACCCCTCTGTCCTGACCCTCCCATAGGTGGGTCCACAGAGTTTGTCCCAACCCTTCCTTGGGTGTAAAGTAGGAACCCCTGACTACAGGACTTTAAATTTTACATGGACTAAACTCTGCTACAGAAACCTAAAAAAGTACTTTGACGATCTGCACAACGCTGGATGACTGAAGAATCTCCCTTGGAGTAAAGGAGTTACTCCCCTGCAAGGCAGGCACCTGAAACGCATCTGACCGGTTTGCATCTCCGAAGCTCCTGAAGACTCTGAAGATTTCTGCAACACAGGAGGTGGGTTCCTGTGGTCTCGGAGGGTGATCTGAGGGTGATCTGTGTTCTCAGCAATTCTAAGACCCGCATCACTCGCGGGCACCGTGCAACCCGAACCCCTGTGCACCGCGTACATTTGCAGCAGCATATGCTTTTTGGCGACCCTTGAGGCTGTGCTTTGGGCTACTTGTAATCCTGACCCTGTGCAGTAATTCCACTGAAGATTTCCGGCCTACACTCCACGAGTTCCGTGGGCTGGTATTTTGTGATTCAGCTCGAGGTCCCTTCGCGATACATGGTACGTCGACCTGTTGGTCCCTGTGAAGGTAACTTTGACTTTCCATGGGCTTTCCTGGTTGCTCCAGACGTGCCCATAGCTTGGAGAGTCCCAGGATCTTGCTAGCCCTCACTGAAGCATCTTTCCTCTGACCGCGTGGGTTGCAGTTGCCAAGGCTTGTTGGTGTTCAAGCCGAACACTTGACTCCCCCCAGCACTCGACATCCTTCGTGGGATAGCTCACCTCCGGACTTTGGTCGACGTCTCCTGGTCCCCGTGGCTGCAGAGTCAAGCTTCACCTCTTCTCACCTGAAACACCCATCAGTGGGCATTCGTCTATCATGCCTCTGGTCACAGTGAAGTGACTCAGACTGTGTCCCCTCTGCTTTCAGGTTCTTCTCAGCTCCGATCCAGGCTTGGATCACTCCGGACACTTCTCATCTTCCCGGCGGCAGCACTTCTTCACATCACGCCATTGAAATCAACGAGCGTTTCCAACACCCCTTGACCCCTATGCACCGGACTCCTGTGGGATAGGTAACACGGGTACCTCGGTACTCACAAGGGTGCTGGCCTCAGAACCTTCTATGTTCCAAAGGGTTTGCTTGAAGTCCTCCTCCTAAGTGTACTTAATCTTTAAAATTCCAACCGCGACTTTCCCATCGAGTTGTACGGAGCTCGCAGCTGTGTTCTCACACTGCACCCGGCCTCTGTGGGTCCCCTGTGTCACTGCCTTGTGTGGTTCCTTGGGGTCCCAGCGATTCTACTTGCTCTAGGCACTGTGTCTAGTCAAGTCATGATTGTTCTACCACTTGGAGCCCGCTGTGTATTGTGCTATTTACTGTCGTTCTAGTGCTTTAATATTGTGTGCCTTGTTCTCTAATCTAATAAAGAGGTTAGTAGAGCGTGCTTAGTAATAAATACATATATTTTATATATTCCTTGTGTGGTTCTCGTTTCAATGGTCATTCAGGAGGTTCTAATCTGGTAAACCAAGCTGCTTTACATTCCTTCAAGACTTAGCCTGAAGGCTGCTCTCCATAGCTACCACTAAGATAGCTTTTAATAAAGGTTGTCTTTAACCTAATCACCAATAAGGGCTGTTTGGCTGGTGAAAGGTGCCCACTTTAACTAGTGGACAGCATATACCAGTCCAACTTCTCACACCCTAGTCCTCAGATCTGCGATGACCTAAGAAGAAAGATGATGACCCTGCAGAGAAGGGTGAAGACAATGACTGCCTTGGCCCCAGCCTGGCCTGTCTCTAGCTTCTGCAAACCTGCTGCCTTGTCTTGCAGCCAGCGACCTCTGAAACCCTAGGAGGACTGCTGCCTTCGAAAAGAAAACAAGTTACTGACCTTTAACTTTGGTTCTCCATTATTGGAAACTTTCATAGATTCCCATGCTTGAATCATTCCCCATCTTCGAGATAGGAGTCGGACTCCCGACTCCCATCTCAATGACAGGGAATGATTCAAGCATGGGAATCTATGAAAGTTCCAATACTGGAGTAACCTTGGTTAGATCTGCTCACCTCCAAAGAGAACGTGCAATGTTAGCAGTTTTGCACATTGGAGTTTCCAAGGAGCTCAGGCCTACTGCGAGCCTTTCCGCCCATACCACTCCTGCCCAGAGTAAATAAGATCAGAAACGACCAGGCACAAGTCATTCTTGTGGGTCCGGATAGGGCAAGGAGAGTTTGGTATCCCGAGCTTCTGGATGAGCATCGATCAGGTTGCGCCTTCGGGAGGATCTTCTGTTGCAGCAGCAGGGGAAGGTCCTCCACCCAAACCTGTTCACTCTCCGCCTCCGTGGACACATTTTGTAAACATTGTAGTGAACAGTTTATTGACCCCTTATCTGCTTTGCTGGCAGATATTCTCCTGTTTATCCTTTCCTTGGCCCAGCAGGGTTCTGCTTTGAGCACCTTGAAGAACTAGCTTTCAGCCCTCCCGGCTTTCCTTCGGCTGCCAGATCAGCCGTCACTTTTTAAGTCCCCTCTGGTGGAGAGACTTTTGAAGGGGTTAACCTACTTGTTGCCCCCCCCCCCCCTTTCTCCTTTTCTTATGCCACAATGGGAACTTAATTTGGTCCTTACTTTCTTGATGTTCACACCGTTTGAGCCACTGAACAACTGTCCTCTGCTGTTGCTCGCTATCAAAACAGCTTTTTTGGTGACAATTACCTCTGCCAGGAGGGTTGAGTAAACTCCAGACACCGTCATCACATCCTCCTTACCTGCCAGTCTTCCCGGACAAAGTGGTACTGAGAACTAGGATTTGCTTTTTGCCCAAGGTTGCAACTCTCTTGCATCTGGGACAGTCAGTTACTCTGCCCACTTTCTATGCACCTCCGCATCCTTCCAAAGAAAAAGATCGGCTCCACCGTCTGGACCCAAAAAGTGTTCTCATTCTACCTTGATCGCACAAAAGAGTTCCGGGTTTATGACAAACTCTTTATAGGATATGTGGGCGCATAGAAGGGACGTGCTGTCCAAAAGAGGACCATATCACGCTGGGTTATCCTCTGCATCATAATATTTAATGCCTTGGTAAAGATGCAGCCTCCCAAAGGCCTTAGGGCCCATTCCAAAGCGAAAGCAGCCACTACAGCCCTCCAGCGTGGTGTTCCTATTTCTGATATTTGCCAAGTGGCCACGTGGGATCTCTGCACATGTTCACCAGACACTATTGCCTGGATTCTCAGGTTCGCAGGGAGGGCCTGTTTGGCTGCTCTGTCTTACAGGATTTCCTGGTTTAAAGCTTTTCTGCAGTCCCACCTCCGGGGAAGGTATTGCTTGGGTATTTGTTCAAAGATAAGGAATCTCTGGCTAGATGTCTCTATCCGATGTACAAGTTACTTAACTTTAGTAACACCTTATCTGGTAGAGACATGGTCTAGCTGCTGATTCCTTACCGATCCTCCCCGCACTGCGGAATTGTCTTTTAGTGTTAGAGCTGTTCCCCTTTCAGGCCCCTAGTCTCCTTTTTAAACTCCATGGTCAGTCACTTCATGGCTCGGCGCTTCTGGCGTGGAAAGTCGTGAAAAGTACTGACGTCCACGCATCAGAGTGGCGGTTTTATTGGCGATGCGGATGTCAGGACGACGACGAACACGACGCAGACGACATCATGCAGAGTCGATTGATGCCACCTGCCGGCATGTAGGGATACTGCTAAGAAAAATCTTCCAGGTTCAGCCCGACGCCTGGAAGTTCAAAGGTAAAGAATCTGCAGCTAGATCACCAGATAAGGCGTTACCGAAGGTAAGTAACTTGTCCTTCCTCCTCTCCTTCCATATGTGGTCCGAAAGCTTCGGTAAACGTCTGTCACCCTCATCCTAGTGTCTCCCACAAGGGCCAGACATCCCTGGCTCTCAACCCTCCTATAGATGTCTTTTTTCCCCACTAGAAGCTCCAGCAGGCCAGACCGTCTCACTCAGAACCAAGACAGAATCATTAACTCTAACCCCAGGCAGCTCAGTCTAGTAATTTGGCTCCTGATGTCCTAGAATTTGGCTATCATCAAGTGAAAAGGTTTTTCCATTACTGCATTTCCACACATATAGGCGCTTTTAAATTAGAATTTCAGGATATTACCTGTTTCCTCCACTTACAAAAATCTGGCTTAGCCTACACTTCTATACGCCTTCACTTAGCTGCAATTACAGCCTGCTTGCAGAACAGGGAACACTCCTCTTTATTTAAAATCTCTCATCAAAGCTTTCATGGAATGACTCAAATGAGCCATCCCTCCCAGGGTTCCTCCTCCCTGGTCTGAAACCGTTAATATATTTCTTCCCAGACTCATGGGCCATCCTTTTGAACAACTACACTCTTGCCCTCTACAGTTCCTCTTTGGGGAGGTCGCTGTCCTTGTCGCTATTACATCCTTGATGTGAAATACATGCTACGGAACAAAATATCTTGTTGACTCCTATCCTTCATTTGAACTAAAACAGATTATAACATTTTAGTCTATATAACTTCATTTAGCATATTGCGGACTCCTTTTTGAGTGCTTGGGTACTAAATTTTATATTGTCTCCCTTTCACTTCAACCAGACTTTAGAGCTTCCTCTCTTTTCCCTCACCTAGACTCGGTAGCAGAAAGGGTCCTTCACACCCTTGACGTCAGGCGGGCCCTTTTATACTACAGGGCCAAACCATTTTGCAAAATTCTAAAACCTTTTGTTGCTTTTGCTAAACCTCAGAAAGGACATGCACTGAGAAAGGCGGGCATAGCCGGATCGATGGTCAAATGCTACACCTGCTACATCAAGGCTAAAACAACTTTATCTGCAGTGCCTAGGCCACATTCTGAATGTAAAACTATGGCTTTACTCAGGAAGATTCCCATAGCGGGCATTTGTAAGGCAGCTACATGATCCTTACAAGAGACATTTAACAAGCATTAATGTGTGGCTGTCTCAGCACACCAACAAGCTAGTTTTGGTAAGAGTGTTTTAAGAACTTTGTGTCAATCATTTGCACCATCCACAAGCTAGCCACCGCTTAAGGGATTTCTGCTTTATAGTCTGTGCAGAGCATGTGTATCTACAGTCATAAATGCTATGAAGGGAATATGTTACTTCTCCTTTAAGCAACTGTTCGTAGAGTGTAGTGCTGTAGATTCATATGCGTCCACCCCCTCCCCGGGAGCTAGTGGTTTCTGCAGATATACACTCCTTTACAGGTGCAGTGTGGTGCAGACTTGTGGATTTAGCCAGAGCCAGAGTCTGTGGGTGAGCAAATCTGGTGCTCACGGGAGACAATGTTTTAGAAGGCAGTTGCTAGAGGCAGCAAACGATAGGGGTAGCTCCCAAAGGCGGCAAGCCTTTGAAGCTTCCCCTTCGTGGACCCTGTCTGTCCTGGGGGAGGAGGCTTGGCACCTCATCCCAGGATGTGCATTATTTCAGACCCCTGAGAGCAGCAGGCTCTGGACCCAGGGGTCCAAAAACATGTCTGGTGGTGGCAGCTGGCGAGCAGCCACTCGGCAAGGATACTAGAGATAAGTCGTTTTTCAGCGGCCATCTCTAAGATGCCCTCCGAGTGCATTTTTCATTAAATCCCACTGGCATCAGTGTGGGATTAATGTGCTGAGAAGTTTAATACCAAACGTCCCCGTTTTCAGTAAAGCCTTATGGTGCTGTGGAGTTCGTAATGACAAACTCCCAGCACCATTTACTCTTATTCATTTATTTATTTATTTTAGTGTTTTATAGAGCGCGAACTTGACCAGTGAGGGTATCAGAGCGCTTTACACGGTTTACAGAGGTGAACAAACAAAAAGGCTTAGAGTACAGAAACATACAAAATTGTTATTGAGGGGCTGGGGCGCTGGGACAGTTGGGGAAAAGAGGGACACAAGTGTATGGTTACAATTACAGTTAGAATCCGTAAAAACAAAAACCCCACATTTTCTCGGTGGAGTGAATTGGTGATCTGAGGAAAAGGCGATAGTCTTAGATTAGTCAGGCACACTGTGGTGGTTGAAGGCAGGACTTAGACGAGAAATTTACCCATGAGGAAAGTTTTGGCCTCCTTTTTGAAGCGTGCTAGAGAAGGGATTCTTCTGATGGCGGGTGGGAAAGAGTTCCAAATTCTTGGTGCCACCCCGGAGAAAGCCCAATTGTTCTTTGAAATGCCTGGCAACAGGAGATTGTTTGTCCTGATGTGTGATGGCTCTCATATGCTCCAGAACTCGCCTTTTTGCCACATGTATGGTACTCCCAATGTAAAATAAATAACAAGGGCATCTTAAAGCATAGATGCAAAAGTCAGAATTGCAAGAAACACCCTTTTGGATTTTGAACTCTCACCTAAGGTTAGAAATGGCAAAGGATTGTATTTTCTTGCTCGATCTACAAGCTTTCCAATTAAAACACGGCACAAAGCCCAGGGTATGAATCCAACCCTTCTGTTCCTGGGTCTTGGTGATCATGTTTTTGCAAAGCATGTCCTACAGGTTCAGATTTCTTCTGTAGGGGATACTGGGCTGAGCTGGTACGTACTTGGTAATGCTACCCTCAGTGTGAAGCACATGCCAGTGTTTGCTCAGTGTCTTTTTTATATTACCTTCCTATTTGCTGTGCAGGTTGATGAACCTGCTTTGGATGCACGCTGTTTGGTCACAAGTGTGTCATGTCTGTTGACCCCCCTCTACTTTCCTCATAGCCTCAGACAGGGTCTCATCGTCATATCCTCTTATACAGAATCTTAGTAGCATCACCGTCAGGCGGTTGAGGAAACCATGACCGAGTCCAGCAGACATACCAGGCAGACATAATTGTAAAGCATGAAATACACACTATATTGTATAAAAAGGAAAACTTACCAACAAATGTGAGGGACTAGTCTGAGTGAGGGAATGCTTGAACAAAGGAGTCTTGAGTGTCGATCTGAACTGCATCATTAACTGGGAGTGACTCACTTGCATGGTGAGACTAATCCAGATTTGGGGGCTCACAACTGCGAATCATCAGTCACATCTCTGTACATTCAGAGAAACAGGTGACCAAGAGGCACTCTTCTACTGTGCATAAGTTACTTAAGAGCATGGTACGATTTTAGCTTAATGCACGCACATACGCGAACATACACACACAATTTATTGTAGATACAAGGGCTGCCAGGTCCAGCACACACACGCACACGCTCACACATGGACATAGATACACACACATAAATATGTCTGTAGACATATCACATGGTGAGACAGAGGAATTATTTGATGACTGTTTAAGCAAAATAATTGACTGAATAACGGAGCTAAAGAGACTTGGAGGAGCAAAATAATAATCTACCATGACAAGACAGCTGAATAAAAAGTTAATATGGGATCCAATTTCATGCCTCACCCTTCAGATGCTACGATAAACTTATTTACACAACATTGTAGCTGCAGTCGGGAGTGGCCTGGATTTAATATGGATACTGAGCTGTCCTAAAGGTAGAATGAAGAGAATCTTGGGACCTGTGCTCAACATAGGAAATCTGCAGTGGAAAGTTACTGCACATTGGTCTCCTTGACTCTCTACCAAAGCTTAACTCAACAGAAGTGTTGTGGGGTGAATCTAGATGCAGTAGTACATAGGTTTTTTTTCTTAAACTTTATTTTTCATTTTTTAATAACAACACTGTGGGTGGACATGTGTGAACAGCCACGTCATATCAGCATATGTTCAATATACCGTAGCTACCAGTGACACACGAGATTAGTACCTCTGAAAAAATACCAATAATCATGTTCATACATTTCACCAAGTTAGAGAGGTGACTGACCTATGCCAGGGTAGTAGGTTGTAGGCATGGCACACAGTGTGCCATGTCGACTCTTCACTTTGCCCTGCACCAAAACACGCAGCCTGCAATGGGGGGGTATGAGGGGGGGTGTAGGAGAGTAGGATCTGCACCTTATGTTGCCCCCACTTTGTTTCTGATGTTTATACTGGTTTCTGGCTATAGTCTGGCTGGGACCCTGCTAATCAGGGCCCCAGCCTCTCTGTTCTCTCTAAACTACTTGAAGTGCATATTAGATGCACTAGTGATTGGATACTGTGGTACCTTATGAACCCCTAGTATATGGTACCTTAGGTACCAAGGGCATAGGTACTTCACAGGCCTACCAGGGGATGAAGCATGTATTATGCCACCCCTGGGAAGCAGACTAAATCTGACACCACGGGCCTGCTACTGCAGCCTGGGTGAGGTAGTGTTGGCACTCCTCACAGAGATATATATATATATATATATATATATATATCACCTGCACACACATTTTAACCTATCAGTCACCCCTAAGGCAGGCCCTATCAATCCTGAGGGCAGGGTGCTTGGTTTCCATGTGAGGGGGTGCCTCTGCCTGAGCAGGGCCCCTCTGCAGCTCTCTGAGCCTGTTCCCTGGGGCTGTTTGTGAATGCAGTCAAACCATATACTCTTAAGTGCATTATAACCTCGCAGTAAATGCGAACGCTGGGATGGCTGCATCAAAACATGTCGTGTTTGGTGTCAAACGCTTTCAAATCATACCCCCACACCAGTAACTGGTGTGGGAGTATGATCCCACCCTTCTAGAGGGATAGACATGTACCTACTGTGGAAACACGGTAGAATCCTGAAGAGCCCTGGCATCACAAAATGGATGCCACCAGTCACAGACACTGGGCTGCCCTCCTGCTGATGACCGAAACTCGCAGTGGAGGAGGCCCAACAATAAGCATCCTGTCACGGGGAGGTGTGGTCACCTCCCAGACAGGGTTTAGTGTATTGGGGCTGGGTGGGTGTACTCCTAGAGTGCTTTGAAGTCCTGCACTGGGGGAGCAGGAGGCTCCTCTGTGCATATGCCAGCTCAAACCGGTTCAGGGGCTACCTGCCCCTGCTCTGGCGCGAAACTGGACAAAGGGAAGTGGGTGTAGCCACCCACTCCCCTCCCATAGGTGGGGTCATAGAGGTAGTCCCTCCTGTCCTTCTAGTATAAGTTAGGGAACCCTTGCCATTGCAAACTAGATATCCCTGGACGACGCTCTGAAGAAGAATCCTGGACCTTCGACGTTCCTTACCTGCCTTGGGTGGATTAGTGAGGCCCCAGCACTTCTGAAGGCCCTAGGCCTTGTCCCCTTGCAAGTCGTTATCTCCAAGTCTCTTTTTTATTATATGTTCTGGTATGCCCCTAGGGCCCCAGCCTTATTTGTGCTTAACTTGTTGTGAAATGTTGATTTGTGCATATGTCCTTGACTTCTAATCTCATAAAGAGATTAGTAGAGTGTGTCTAGTAATAAATACATATATATTTTATATATATATATACCTGTGTGGTGTCCTTTCATTTAGTAATTCAAGAGATTATAAGGTAAAACAAGCTGCTTTACATTTCTCTAAAGACTTAGCCTGAAGGCTGCTCTCCACAGCTACCACTAGGATAGCTTTCTTTAAAAGGTTGTCTTAAACCTACTACCATAAGAGTCGAATTGGACTGGTGCAAGGTGTCCACTTTAACTAGTTAACAGCATATACCAGGCCAACTTCTCACGGGGGGTGCATGTGTGCGTGTTTGCTTGTATGTGTGTGTACGTACATACGTACGTACACTTGGCCTCTAAGGGTGACACAATAAGTGCTTCAGCCCTTAAAGGCCTTACCTGGTCACAGTGCCCTTGGTACCTATGGTAACATTTATAAGGGACTGACATGTGACTGAAGAGTGCCAATTGGGTTTTGTATTAATGCAGTTTAGGTAAACATAGGCCCTGGGT